>NC_059338.1:18645500-19271250 GCF_018350155.1 Leopardus geoffroyi | reverse complement strand
AATTTCTACTTAACAATACTATTCCTAAAGTTTTCAGGTCAAATTCTAAACAAAAAAATAGAATTATATCAGTTGTTATCAGCCAGAAACACTAAAACAAAAATTTTTTTTCCGGAACATAAAGTAAAATGATTCATTCCCCACAACTTTCCCTTAGATGTTTACATTTATACAGCATGAAGCAAAAGTAAAAGGCAAATGTCTTCTCTTCCTGGTCCACCCTACTCACTTAATAGTTTGTGTTATACCTTTAGATTTTCTTCTTTGTTTAATTAATTGTATATTTATAAATCTCAGTCCATGAATCATAACTTGTATCGTTTGTCCACAACCATATCATGTCTATTGCAAACTAGTCTACGGGACTCGTAAGACCTTGCCTTTTCTGGTTTCAGTCCAGGTTCTTGGGGTAACACTGTGGCAAAATTCCAGTAAGACACATCCACTGCACCTTCCTGTTCTCATTCCCGACTGGTCTGCTGTTTTTCGTCCTTCAATCTGATGATAACACTGGATGCATGGGAGCCACTCTGTCTTCCTGCGCCATGCGGGGCCACAGTCAAACCCTGAGACCCAGCACTGTCCTGTTCAGTACAGAAGGCATTCACTACTAATGTCTGTGGAGCACTTTAAATGTACCCAGTTGGATTTTAGCTGTGCTGCAAGTGTAAAATACATACCAGATTTTGAAGACTTAAATGAAAAGAAAAAAAGGTAAAAGATTTTATTAATAATTTTTAGACTTCTTGCTTCAATGATTATATTTGGTTATATTGGGTTCAATAAAATATGTTGTTAAAATTAATGTTCCTCATTTCTTTTTACCAAGTGTGGCCACTAAACTTTAAACTTTTCCAATGTGGTTCGTGTTGTATCTCCATTGCACAGTGCTACATTAGGCATTGTCTGTCTAAATGCCCCACACAGCTACCCCTCAGGATCTTGCTGCTTCCATAGACAGCTGATCTTAGGTCTCCTCTGCTGTCAGATTTCAACATCTTTCTGAGCATCTTGCTGTGTTTTCCTGGGGTGTTTAAGAGTTCAAGCATCAGGCAGACACAGAGATACATATCAGTGTTACCACGAACTTCTCTTTATGATCTGTTTATGATTTGGAGGAGTTGGGTGTGGGGAATGAAAAGTTTTTATGTTTCTCTTTATATATTCTATTAGATTTTTTTAACTAGATTTCTTTCCATAGTCAAAGTTGCCTAGGCTTTTGAAATTAAACAAACAAAAATACAGCTTTTTTTCATCTAAATTTTTGCTTTATGCTCTTTTTCCTACTTTGAGAATGATTATAATGAATGCAAAAAAGTATAATGGGAGACAGAAATAATATCACAATAAATTAAAAGTTATTGTTTAGGGGCAGCTGGGAGGTTCAGTCGGTTGAGCATCTGACTTTGGCTCAGGTCATGATCCGATAGTTTGTGATTTCAAGCCCCACATTGGGCTCCCTGCTGACAGCACAGAGCCCACTTTGGTTCCTCTGTCCCCCCCATCTCTCTGCTCCTCCCCGGCTCACTCTGTCTCTCTCAAAAATAAATAAACTTTTAAAAAAAAGTTGTTGTTAAAAAAATCATTAAGCACATGAATGTAAACAAAAATGAATATATAGTGAGGGGAAAAATAAGGATGTTTATAATAAAAAATCAACATCATTCCATAGTAACAACAAACAAAAACTACAAAACACTGTAAATATTTCTACACATATTTTCCCCCCAAATATCATTTCAAATACCATGGTATTGGGGCGCCTGGGTGGCGCAGTTGGTTAAGCGTCCGAGTTCAGCCAGGTCACGATCTCGCGGTCCATGAGTTCGAGCCCCGCGTCGGGCTCTGGGCTGATGGCTCAGAGCCTGGAGCCTGTTTCCGATTCTGTGTCTCCCTCTCTCTCTGCCCCTCCCACGTTCATGCTCTGTCTCTCTCTGTCCCAAAAATAAATAAACGTTGAAAAAAAAAAAAACACAAAAACAACAACAACCATGGTATTCAATTAGCTCTTTTCCATTAATCATAAATTGTTGACATCTTCTTAAAGTCAATATCTATTTTTAGCTATTTTATTTTATGATATATAAATAACACCTTGTATGTTAGCATTATTGGGGGCAAAACACATTGTTTCCATTTATTACAATCAATATAATAAATGTATTGTACAAACAGTATTGCATACATCCTTGAGTAGACCAAAAATATTATAACAGGCTACACTGAACAATGTGACTTTGGATATAATGGAGTTGGAAAATGGATCCCAATTCTTTTTCATTCTTGAACTGGTTTACCCTCCCAGTATTCTCTGGCTTAAATATTTTGTCAGGAATGGACTTACAAAATGTGTGTTAGTTACTAGGGATACACCTATACATACTGCCACTGTTTGGAAATCTTAGCCAAGCACAAGTCTCAGAAATTTCTTCATCAATATTTAAGCCGGAATTGACGCTTACTACCAGGTGGCACATGTCAAATCAAAGCTGTGACTCAGATGGATTTGGATTAGGTAGCTGCATCACTGGAACTATTGGTCAGCTTGCTGGACATGTTTATTGTGGTCATTTCATTAACCACACAATTAAGCCACTCCTTGCCATTGACATTTCTGGAAACTATTTATTGTGATAGAATAGAGTGTCACTATATTTCTAGAAGACATATTTGTAGAAATGAAATTGTACTGTACAATATTGTACACAATTAAATTTTGATAAATGACCAACTCCCAACTCTTCTCTAAATATGTGTATAAATATTATATTTGCTCACTAAACATTCTCCCTCCTTTTCTTCTGCACATAAGGATATTTATCAGCTTTCTTTACACTGACCAAGCCATGCCACTGAGTTCTGGCTAAGGGAATGTGCACAAAGGGAGTATGCATCATTTCCACAGATAATTCGCCTATACTTTTAATTCAAAAGGATTTCAAATCATGAGTAGTGTAGCTACAAGGTGAAGGAAGCTTGGGACAGGAACAACCATGGAAAAGGCTACATACTGATTGGATTTTGTATGGATTAAAAATTGCCTTTATTAAACTGCAGAAATTTTGGAGTTGTTGTAGAAATTAGCCTTTGGGACCAACATTTGAATTTTTCATGGCATTTCATTGGCCTTCCTTATATCGTGTGACAGTAATTAAGCTGAAAACTTAGCTAGGAAAGCAAGTATCTGGCCATCTTAGCTTCTTTAGTGGAGATTGTACCGGTCTGCCTCCAACAAGACTTTTGGATTTAGACTATTTATCTGGAGAGAAGGAGAGAGAGAAAGAGAGAGAAGAAACTTAACTTTTAAATATTTTTAAAATGCCCAGTAATGTCAAGTGAAGCAATGACTTTACAAAGATCTAAAGAAAGAATCTTTTGGAAAGAGTAAACAATGATCCCAAGAGCTATAAGGTAAGACAATCTTACATGTTTAGGAATTAGGAGGCCAGGGTAATTAGAGACTCGTAAATAAAGGAGAGAGTAGCAAGAGCTGCCATCAGAAAATTAGAGAGAAGACATATCGTGTAGGGATATATAAGCCAAGAGAAAGATTTTGGACTTTATTCCCTCTTTCCTTTCCTATATTCCACATTTTATTTGCTCATAAGTAACTTCTATAAACTTTTTTCCCCACTTTAAATCAAATAACCTTATTAGAATATTTTGAGTTTCATGAAATTTAATTTGATGGTTTGCATTACGTACTCCCAAATTTCTCTATGAATGTAACTTCCAAATGTTTTATATTTACTATAAATATAGTAAGGTACATGTAAATAGATGTAAATACTTGGCAATTTGACTCAAAACTTTTATTTCCCCACCATACCTTTCATTCATACACCTACATCCACACACACACACTATAGATTGTGCATAAATGTATTATATATGTGAAATCATTGAAAACAAATGTAACATCCAAATAAATAATAGGAATGCCAACATATTTTATTACCCTGCCATCTTCCACTGAACATACATTATTAGTTCTTGGGATAAAGCCTGTTTGAAAAGCTGAACTATACCATTTTGGTGCAACCGACTTTAGATATCAGGCCTGTGGGTGCGAATGATGAAGTGTGTTATAAAAAGGATTTAGTAGGTTCCTGGGCAAAAGGATGACTGGCATTACAATGCACCAATATCACCTACCAGCTGTTCCACGCACTGCTATCCGAATGTACTGGGAGAAACATATCACCCGCAATACTGACAGGTGCTATAAGGCTAAGCTGCCCTTCACCAGTGAATAAAAATAAGCCACAGTGAAGATCAGAAAGTGAATTTAAGGAAGTATTTTTACAGACAGTCTATGAAATTTATATTTGTTTAACCAATAAAATTACAAAGACTTCAATCTATGTTGAATCCATAGGCTGAACGACTTCAATGGAACAAATATTTAAAATAATGTTGCTGTTGTATTTACTGACAGTATGCATTTATTTTTTTTTTCCAAGAAACATTCATAATAAATTTATGTAGCAAAAAACTTTCCTTGTACTTTGGGTAAGTCTGAGCCACATAGCAGTTAGTCTTCCTGTATTAAAGTCAGTGTCCATGGGATACAAAGTATCTATGTTAAAAGTACTCTGTCTCCCATCCAAGTACTAACCAGACCCGACCCTGCTTAGCTTCTGAGATCAGATGAGATCCGGTGCATTCAGGGTGGTGCTAAGTGAAATTAGTAAGTCAGAGAAAGACAAAAATCATATGATTTCACTCATATGAGTACTTTAAGAGACAAAACAGATGAACATAAGAGAAGGGAAACAAAAATAGTATAAAAACTGGGAGGGGGACAAAACAGAAGAGACTCATAAATATGGAAAACAAACTGAAGGATACTGGAGGGGTTGTGTGTGGGAGGGGGGATGGGCTAAATGGGTAAGGGGCGCTAAGGAATCTATCTACTCCTGAAATCATTGTTTCACTAGGTGCTAACTAATTTGGATGTATATTTTAAAAAACAAAAAATTAAATTAAAAAATAAATAAATTGATACGACCACTTAAAAAAAAAGTATTCATATTGTTCAAATAGGATTTGGCAACACATGCTTAAAATGTTTACCTTCTCAAACGAGTTTTATTTTTAGCTTAAAATTTTATAACTATATAATCATTATATTAGTGTGGAATGTGCATGTTAAATTTTGAGTTTCTCAGAGATTCTTAGGGAATATAAGAGTAGTGAAATAATAAGGAAGGGATTAGCACTAGTGTTAAAGATCCCAGGCTTCATGTATTTCACAGAACTTAAAGAGAGCTTGAAATATTCTTCAACATTAAAAGAAAGCTATAAGATTGTCTTTAAGTAGTTTATTTATAACAGAACCAAATATTTTTCCCTTGAAAGTCAATATTCTCCAGAAAAGCAATAGATATTGGTAATTGTAATATTCATGGAATTGCTATGATAAATCACACAAATAAATGTAACAAAACAAATATAAACCCAGACAAGCAAGAATTTAAAACAAATATAGGCCAGGAGAAATACAACCTGTGAGAGACCTAAGAAGTGATCTTTAACTATAATTTCAGAATTATAATTGCTAACATGAAATTTTATCAGGCATGTTTTCTATACTCCAAATTCAGGGACATACTAAATTTTTAATAATTTCTTTATTGAAAACTCATTTCATTGTCATGAAACAAGACAATTATGTATTAGATTATACTCATTTTTTAAAGTCAGTAAAAATGTTTTAAAAATATACAGTACTTACAGAGAGTGAGAAGAATAAAGTATCACAATCTATATCCTAGAATCAGTAGTTTGATCGGTTTGAGCTCCAGAGTCTGGAGGCTTAGCCAAGAGGCAGTTGAATCAAAGCCCATTTTCCTGAACAATGTCAAAGACAAAATGGTTAATCATGTTTACTATAAATTGTGAAGTTAAGACACAAAGAGCATATCTCAAATTGATGAATATAAAATCTTTACAAGAACATGGTGAGAAGGAATATCTTTTCATATAGTATGTTTTTTTAATTTTCATATAGTGTTTGTATTGAAAGTGTATTAGTAAAAAAAAAAAAATCCAATGCTCTTTGGAAACAAAAGGTAAGTATGATCTGGGTTTTATGTGTTTATTTGAATTGACCAAAGTATCACATGGTTTTATGTACGTAGATAATGTGAATGTTGTCCAACTTAAGGGAAGTTCTTTTTCACCAAAACCCAATTTGAATATATTTTTTCTAATATAATTTTCAATTGAATCATTGTGAGGGATATCTACAGTTATAAATAAAATGTTTAAAATAATATAACATTTCTTATACAATTGCAATAAATATTACACAATGCAAAATATTTAAATTAAATAGTCCTTATTCACAACCCTAGTGGTTTTCTAGAGAACACATTTTATGGAAGCAAGTGAAGCAATTAATTGGTTTTCATTTATTAATCCACTTCAGATGTAATGAAAACATAACAGCAAATAAAATATATTTACACTTTAATCTATGATTAATGCTGATACTACTGCTGTGTTCAAAGTAGCCATATTTCTAACAAATGCATGAAAATATATAATAACAATTTAGATACAAGTCTAAATTAAATCACTAGAGACAAACAGAAGTAGTAAATTATTTTTCTTCCTTGATTCAATCAAAATTATTTATTGACCTCATACTGTGCTTCAGACCTTGGAATAAGTTTAAAATAAAGTGTTTATCTTAGCCCTTTGAAAGTTTTATTGTGGCAATTTAAAAATAATCTCTCAACTAGGGATGCCTGGGTCTGTCTGTCAAGCATCAGACTCTTGATTTCAGCTCAGGTCATGATCGCAAGGTTCATAAGAATCCCCACAGGGTTTCATGAGATCAAGCCCCACGTTGGGCTCTGCATTGACAGCACAGAGCCTGCTTGGGATACTCTCTCTCCCTCTCCCTGTTCCTCTCCATTGCTCTCATGCTCTCTATCTCTCTCTGTCTCTGTCTCTGTCTCTTTTTCAGAATAAATACAGTAATTTAAAACACTTAAAAAGTTAATCTCTTCACTATATTTTTTTCCATATATAGACATGTTTTCAACTTGATCTGAATGTAACATTACAGCTTTGTTTTGTTTGTTTCAACAGTTTCAAACTCACATTTGGAAAATCTTTAGTATTCTTATTTCTATTTTCTTTCAGCCATTTGTTTCAGAGAATTTTTTATTTATGTTCATACTAATTACCTTACTGTTTAAAATAATTTGGTTGTGGCAAATTTTATATTCCACAGATTTCACTTATTTTAACTTTCCATTTCAGTGAGCTATAATGCATGTATACAGTTGTGCAGCCATCACCACAATCCAGATTTAGATCATTCCCTTCACTCCAAAAAGATCCCTCGTCATCCTCTACCCAAGGGAATTAGAACCGACAAGAGCGAACATCCTCACTCTTTTCCCAGTCTATCAAGAAAGGCTTCCCACTTTCACCATTAAGTATGATGTTGGCTGTGTCTTTTTGATAGATGTTCCCTACTAGGTTAATGAAATTTCTATTCCTAGGTTGTTAATATATTTTTTAAATCATGAATGGATGTTAAGTATTATCAAATGCTTTTTGTACCTCTATTGAGTTCTTATGGGTTTTGTCTTTTATTCTTTTTCTATGGTGTCTTATGGGGTTTTGAATATCAAAACAACTTTGCATTCCTGGAATAAACACCATTTGTTCATGATACGTGATAATTTTTATATTTTGCTAAAATTCTAATATTTAACTAAAGGTATTTTTCATTCACGTCCTGAGATATGCTGGTTGGACTTTCCTTCTCTTGTTATGTCTTTATCTGTTTGGTCAAGAGGGTAACATAAGCTTTATGAGATGTGTAAGGTTGTATTTTGGTTAAGAGGGTAACATAAGCCTTAGGAGATGTGTAAGGATGTATTTCCTCCTCCTCATCCATTATCTGTGTTTATATAGAATTCTTAGGCCTGGAAATTTCTTTGTGGCAAGTTTTTTCTAGACTAAATCAATTTCTTTTTGTCATATGTGTTTAAGAAGACTTTCATTTATCTGGTAAATGTATGTGGATACTTTGTGTGTTTCTAGGAATTTGTCTACTTCATTATATTTGTTGGTATAAAGTTATTTATAGTAGTACCATTTAATCTTTTAAATGGCCCAGAATCTGTATTGATGAACTCTTTTTTATTCTTGATTTTGGTAATTTGGGTTTGTCTCTCTCTCTCTCTCTCTCTCACTCTTTCTCTTATTTTCCATCTCTCTCCTCTCTATATATCTCTTTCTTTTCCTGGCTGTCTAATTATTTATCAAGTTTGTTCATCTTTTCAAATAACTAATATTGGTTTTATTGATGTTTTTTCTATTTTATATTTTAACTCACTAATGTTTACTCTGACATTCCCCCCACTCCTTTCTATTTGTGTTGGATTTGATTTCCTCTTTATTTTCTAGATTCATATGAAAGAAGCTTAAGTTGGTAATTTGGATCTTCTTTTAAATGTAGGTGCCAAAAGTTGCAAATCTTCCTCTAAGCACTATTTTGCCCATATTCCGTATACATCAATACATGGTTATTTTTCATTTTCATTCAATTTAAAATGTTTTCTGATTTCCTTTGTGACTACCACTAGGTTATTTAGGATTGCATTATTTAATTTCCACATACTTGGAAATTTTCCAGAGTTCTTTCTGCTGCTGACTTCTGATTTAAACCTATTGAGATGGAAAAACATACTTTGCATAATTTTAATAATTTGAAATGCAATAAGATATGTTTCATAATTTACATTTGGTTTATCCTGGAGAACGTACCATATGCACTTGATAAGAAAACTGCATTCTGATGCAATTGGTTAGAGTTGCTGGTTGATAGACCTTTTTTTTTTTCCTTTCAGAATTTCAAATATGTTATTCCATTGCCTTTTTTTCTCTGAGAAGCCAGCTGTTTTTAATCACATTGTTATTCTCTGTACATTAGGATTTATAGTCTTCTGCTGATTTCTCTTTGTTTTTGGCTTTCAGCTGTTTGACTATTATATGCCTTGGTGTGATTCTTTTCATGGTCTCTGAGCTCATTGCATCAGTAGATTAATGTGTTACATCAAATTTCAGAAGTTTTAAGCTATTATTTCATCAAGCAATTTTCTGTCATTTTAAATGTTTCTTCTTTTTCTGGTACTTAAATTAAATTTACACTGGAATGCTTGATTGATTCCATAGGTCTGCCACGGTCTTTTCATCATTCTTTAAACTTTTTTTTCTCTCTTCTTTGGATTGGACATTTTCCACTAATTTCAGGCTCATTGATCCTTTCTTTTGTCATTTTAGATCTGTGGTTAAGTATAGCTGATTAATTTTCATTTAAATTACTGTATTTTTGATCTGCAGAATTCAATTTAATTCTTTTTTTACAGTTAGTATTTTCTGCTGAGTCTGCCTTATGTTGACTCATTGTTAACATAGTTTATTTACTCTATGATCATATTTGTAATAACTGCTTTAAAGTCTTTGTTTGCTAAATCAAACACCCAAAACCCCTCATGATCAGTTTCTTTTGAACTTTTTGTCATGAAACATGGCTCACACTATGCTATTTCTTTCCATGTTTAGTAAGTTTTAGTTAAAAATTGAGTATTTTAGATAACATACTTAAGCAATTCTGGATTTTTGAAAATATTTTTTTCTAAAGGTTGCTTTTTTTTTTAAAGTAACTTGCCTGAACTTAAACTAGAAACTGTTCCTACCATTGTGTTCACGTATTTACTTAACTACATAGATTTTTTTTAAAACCTATTGTGATTATTTTTTAGCCTATCTATCTAAAAGTTGCTACCTTCATAGCTAATTAGTCGGCCAATGTTTTGGACAGGGATTGCAATTAAACATCTTAAGCACAGAAGTCTTCTACTGTCACTAATCAGTTTGTGAGCTAACAAGACCCTCCAAATTGCACACCTCTCGATGTTTCCTTGGCTTTCATTCTTCATCATCTTACTTAGGGTCTCATCTGCTCATGGACACCAGTCTGCCAGGAATGTATGGAGAGCTTTGCTCAGTCTCTACATAGCTGTCTCCTTTCTAGGATCTTCCTTTAAAGGTTCCGTCTAATCCATTGATGGCCATAAACTAGGACTGTAAACTTCAGTTAGCAAGTCCCTAGGTTTACTTCATCCTTTTCAAAATGACCCTACCACTTTTAGCTGGCAAAGCTGTGGACTTCCCATACCCAGTCCAAATGTGGCTTGCTTCCATCTGACAGGAAAGCTGCTTATTTTCATGGCCATCCTCATGCTGGAAAGAAAGCACTCTTAGAAAAGAGCTAGAAAGAGAGAGAGGAATGGTGTCAGACTCAGCATCATTCTTCTCCAAAACTTAACATTATTTTTATGAATAAAATGTTTCTCAATTTGTTGTTTGCCTTGAAAATTGGTCAATGTGCAATGCCACAAAATGATTGTTTTTTGAACTTTGTCCAGTTTTAGACAACTTTTCCAGAAGAAAGTCACCGACCTCTTCATACCACCAGTAATGAAAGCTATTCAGAACTGGCTGCTTTTGTCACTGTTTTAGGTTGACTATTACAGGGTAAAAAAGCCATAAGACTAAAACCAAATACAACTATTTTGTTTCTCCTTGAAACTTTATTAAAAGTCTCTGTGGAGACTTTGTAAAACTATTGAATTGGTTAATCAATTATCTATAGGTTCTTTCCTTTTGACTTCACAAACTGAAAAAAAAACAGCTACCAAAGTAGCAGTTTATAAATATATCTAAATAGCTCTTAACTCTGATAACATATCAAAGAAATGGTGTGTTATCTATGAATTGAATATTTACATATATCACACTTCTAATCAAAATTATGTTAGCCCTAAGTATTTGAATATGGCACAATTACATGCTACAGTTCTAATTAAATAATTGTTATTAAATATGTATAATTCAAAGAAATTCTTTCTGAAAGTGAAAAACTGTTGCAGAATAAATTATGAATTGATGTAGCTATACATTATATATTATGCATAATTATCTGTTTTGGTCATGAAAAATAATCCTAAAACTTCAATAGGGAAAATATGAATATTAGTGATCGAATTTACTCACAATGTGTTACATCAAGTGGTGTATAAACAGAAACTCCAAGGAAATGATAGGATATTCAAAGAGGAGAATCAGACTAAACATGAGCTGCCAAGTTCCCAGTAAGTGGCAAAACAAAGTCCCTAAATCAAAGATTCTTTTTTAAGCTACCATATTTGGGAGAATCACGACAAAGGAGGTTACATTTAATTGGAAGAAGATGTTGAGCAGAGGTAACTCAGAGGCTACAGCTTTGCTCAAGTGAAGGAAGAAGAGCCTTTTATGCTTTTTTTTTAACGTTTATTTATTTTTGAGACAGAGAGAGACAGCATGAACGGGGGAGGGTCAGAGAGAGGGAGACACAGAATCGGAAACAGGCTCCAGGCTCTGAGCTGTCAGCACAGAGCCCGACGCGGGGCTCGAACTCATGAACTGTGAGATCACGACCTGAGCCGAAGTCGGATGCTTAACCGACTGAGCCACCCAGGCGCCCCAAAAAGAGCCTTTTTAAACAGTTTTAATGGAAAGAAGAATATAACTGTGATTCCTGATGGGCTAGAATTCAAGCAAGCTATAATATCCAGCAGGACAAAAAGGAGAACACACATGTAAGGCAGAGAAATACTCACAAAATGTAGAACCAGGAGAGCGTATTGCATGTCCCCAATATACCCCTGAGAGAACCCAATGCATGAGGAATTCAGTCACTGTTTTTTTTTTTTTTATTTAAAATTCCAGTTAGTTAACAAACACTGTAATGTTAGTTTCTAGTGTACAATATAGTGATTCAACACTTCCATACGATACCCACTGAAGTCACGGACTCTTAATTTAGATACATATTCATAAGTGTTTTCTTTTTAAAAATCACATCCTAGATTGCTGTGTATTGATGAAGATTAACCATGAATGTTTTAAAAGTTATCTTTTCCCTATGGAAATGGATTTTCAGGAATTTTCCAAAAGTAATTTGCAATATATATATATATATATATATATATATATACATATATATTTTAGTTTATGTTAGCATAGATATAACAGCTGCAAATAACAGCAACTCAAGAACAAGGATCTAGAAACTCATTAGAAAAAAAAAAATAGAAGCATCTTTTTATGAATTACCTTAGACAAAAATGTCAGGTCATGCCCAAGTGGTGAAAAAAACCTGTTAACTGGGTCCAAATATCCAACTAGATCACCTATTTATTATTATGCCCCTTCTGGGAGAAAATAAAAGACAATATAAAATGGTAGGAATAATTCTTAAGCAATCACTTACAATTAAGAGTAAACTGTCAGAAGTGTTAAAAATAGTAATTAAGACAGAGGAATTTCAAAGCAGAGGGATAGTCTTAGAAATACAATAGACCACACAGAATAAGATATATGTATGTGTCAAGACTTGAGAGTGGAGGCAGGCAAATCTCTAGAGATGGGAAAGACTTTTAAAATAAATGGTTCCAGGGGCGCCTGGGTGGCGCAGTCGGTTAAGCGTCCGACTTCAGCCAGGTCACGATCTCGCGGTCCGGGAGTTCGAGCCCCGCGTCGGGCTCTGGGCTGATGGCTCAGAGCCTGGAGCCTGTTTCCGATTCTGTGTCTCCCTCTCTCTCTGCCCCTCCCCCGTTCATGCTCCGTCTCTCTCTGTCCCCAAAATAAATAAACGTTGAAAAAAAAAAAATAATTAAAAAAAATAAATAAATAAAAAAAAAATAAAAAATAAAATAAATGGTTCTGGGACTATTAGCTATTCCTATAAACAAATTTATTGTAGATAACTTCCTCACAAAAATTATATATCAATTTTAGATAATAAAGTACTCAAATGTGAAAGGCAACATTATATAACTTGTTAAAATATCTATAGAAATATCTATAGGACCTTGAGGTAGGCAAAGACTTCTCAAAAACTTCTGGAAAACTACATACAAGAAAGAACAGACTTATAAACTACAGTAGAAATACATTTGTTTTTCTAAGAAAAGAATACCATAAAAAATAAATAGATAAAACAGGGGCACCTGGGTAGCTCAGTTGCTTAAGCGCCAGATTTCGGCTCAGGTCATGATCTCACAGTTCGTGGGTTTGAGTCCCCCCGTTGGGCTCTGTGCTGAAAGTTCAGAGCCTGGAGCCTGCTTCAGATTCTGTGTCTCCCTCTCTCTCTGCCCCTCCCCCAATGGCATTCTGTTTCTTGGTCTCTCAGAAGTAAATAAACGTTAAAAATTTTTTTGAAAAAGAAAAAGAGGATAATATCAATACATTAATAAATTGAAAGTCACTGATATATTCATTGTTTCCTTTTCTTTTCCTAAGATAGAACTACCATTAGTTTTGGATTTTGGCTTTAGTATTTCACTTTTATTTTCCATTGTGATATATACATATATATGTATATCAAAATATATATTACATATTATCATATGTATACATGTATTACATATTATCATATGTAATATATATTTTAATATACATATATATGTATAATTTTTCTAGAAATCATGATTTCAATTTAATTATTTTCATTACCTTATATATTTTGTCTTTGTCACCTACTACTTCAGAGAATTATGATTGTGGGATGTATTCATGCCTACATATGCATTTGTACAGTGCACTTATGCTGTATAGCATTCCATTTTCTAATATTCCACATTTATTTGTCAATTCTGTTATTGATGGACATATGGACTTTTTCAGTATTTTGATATTATAAACCAGTGGCTATGAATTGTCTAGTATGTGCTACACATATACAGAATTTTCTCTATGGCATAGACTTATCTGGCATTGTCAGAGTGTGGGGTACACATATAATATATAATTTATGTAGTATGTATATATACATGAACCATGAGATCATGACCTGAGCCAAAGTCTGACACTTAATGACTGAGTCACCCAGGTGCACCAATATTTTCCTAACTCTTAAGATGATGAGTATGTGATTGTGTTTATTGTTGAACTATTTTACACACATTATTTTATTGAGAATATTTATGGCAACATACATGAATAGGGAGGATAAAATGAGAAATTAAAGAAATGATTTGATGGATTTAATTTTTACAACAATAAATCTAAAATATCTTGGGGTAGGGACATCTGGGGGGCTCAGTTGGCTAAGCATTCAACTGATGCTGTCAGTGCAGAGCCTGCTTGGCATTTTCTCTCTCCCCTTCTCTCTGACCCTTCCTGACTTGTGCACTTTAAATATAAATAAATAAATAAATAAATAAATAAATAAATAAAATATCTTGATGTATTCAATTGTTCTATACAAAACCACGTGTCTACTTCACTCTGAGAAACATTGGCCGATGTTTTTTCCTTTCCAGCATTTAGCATCCTTCACCTCCCAGACAAGATAGGGCTCTATTTTACCTTTAGGCTGGCACCATAACTCTTTTGACCACATCTTGGGGTTACCTGTACTGTTTGGTACTCTTTTACCACAGTGGCTAGCAAACCCTCTGACTTGGATGCCTCCATACACCTTGATTCTTTTTTTTTTTTAATTTTTTTTTCAACGTGGGGCTCGAACTCACGGACCGCAAGATCGTGACCTGGCTGAAGTCGGACGCTTAACCGACTGCGCCACCCAGGCGCCCCCATACACCTTGATTCTTTGCTTCTTTGTAAGTCTAATATTGATCTTTTGCTATGGTTAGACTCCTCAGTTTCTAGAACTTTTTATTGCCAAGTGCTACATAATTTCGTGAAATACTATTTTATTGTGCTGAGGAGACATCCTGATTTTGTATGTTGCCTCTTGGGACTGTGGAAAGGGTGCCTTGCCTGGCATAGAGATTTATAATTCTTTATCTTCTTATAATTTTTTTCATTAGTGCTTTATTTATTTTTCTCCCAATTACACAAACCATTATTAAATGTTGCCTATTGTCCCTGCCAATTTCAGCCTTATTTAATTGCTTCTCTTTTGTTGCTCACTTGCTGTGGTAGTGACAAATCATTGGTATATTTTAATTGTTAAGATAATTTCCAAAGAAATTATCTCTAAATAAACCATTTCATAGAGACAGGCTTAAAATGCTTTTGAATTGTTAACTATACAATCAGTGCTTTGTATTGCCCCAGAAATTTCTTTAAAAAGCAAAATGTGTACTGTGTCCTTTTCTAACTCCTGCAGTTACAAGACACAATTTTGCATTTAATTTATGCTGAACCAAACTATTTTCACATTGTTTAAAGTATATTAGTTTTGTGTTTCAAAATGAGCCATAAGTCGCTTGGGGACAGAGAAAACATCCAATTTTTGTAACAATTTCTAATAACCACCTACCACCTCAATATCTAATACTAAACTAGATTGTCTCGCTCAGTTAAAAAAAAATGTTAATTATGTCTTCAATTAATTCCTATACTAAGAATACATTGATATATAACAGATTCCTCGTATTTTTCAAATTGCAATTTCATGGGCTTTCATTCTTTTTCCCTGAAAAAAAAAAATGAACTTTGGAACGAGTCTGATGAGTTTCAGAGACCAATATTCATGGTTTCCAAACATCTATTCTCTTTTTCAAAGTGATGGGGTTACACTAACTTTATATCAAGGAAACACTATCAATTAACAGGAACGTTCTAAGAGGCCAAGAGTCTTAGTAAATTGTAGTTTCTTTGAAACCTGAAACCTATAAATATCTACCCACCACTGCCATCTAGCACCATTGTCCCTGCTTATTCCTCACCAAAGAAAGATCCTGTTTTTCAAGGTCTTCTCTAATAAATAGCTGTTAGTGATGTTTTACTGCTGCTGCTCACCCCTGGGTTGTCTCTACATGCAAAAGGTGAAAGGAAGTACAAACTAAGGTTACACTCCTTAATTATAATTAGACACAAACAGAACAGCAATAACCATTTTGCTTCCAATTCCTATAGACTCTAAAGTAAAGGTCATCCAAATTTTAGTAATCAATCTCTAACAAATTTACATAGTATGGCTTCTACTGTATTTAGACAGATAACATGCCTTGTTAAGCCTGATTATTATGGAAAGATCCTTACCTGTATTACCTTTCTCTGAAGATAAGTTTCTATATGTAATCAACCATCTCTTGGAACTATGTAAAGAAGACGATAGAATTTCCTGAAAATTACTAACTCCACTACACACAAAAAAACCTTTTCTTCATTTCTATTCTCAACTACAGAATTCAGCATAATATGGAAAAGTATTACTATCAGCCACACGAACAGCTGTAAAGTGTTTCAAAGGACAATGCTAGTGCTCCACCCAGATCCTTTCCAATCCCCTTTACATTTTGGGGCACTTCCTTCTCAGTTTTTGTGTGCTTTTGCTTCCAATGGCTAATAACTGCATATTTTCAGAGCCCTGTTCTTGGTTTACAAAGTGCCTAGGAATTTTAGCTACCCTGAGGCAGTCTTTTATAAATGACTCCCTTACAGTTTAGCATTCCTCTGCAAGAGAAGGAGATTTGGCTGGAAATCAAACATTTGTGTGGCTTTCTCTCCTTTATTGCCCAGCTTTCCCTACAACCTCACCAGTTTTTCCTGGGAGCACTCCTTTGTATATCACATGCACAGTCATCTGCTTCTCTGAGTTTGTTTGTTGATAAGTTTAAAGAAGCAGACATTGATAATCACTTATATGATTTATATGTACTTGATGTTGCCTAAACTTCAATCCAACCTCACCTAGAGTCTGTGGATCACCCAAAACCAGGGACTTCAAGGGCATGGTGTAGAGTTTTCAGATAAATTTCACCTTTTCCTGTAAACCTGGCTTTGCCTGTATTCACATGCTGGGTGTCTGCTTCTCACTTCAGATAACTTCATTACTTAATTATAGAGAGTCTTGGATCTCTGCTTATCTAATTTCTTCAAGTATTGTCTTTGAGTATAGAGTCTGTTTCATGCAAGTCTTTTTTCTCCCACTGTAATACACCAAGTGTTTCCTGCCTGCTTATAGATTGCAATGTTCTACCACATTATAGTTATACCACATTATACTTCTTTAACTCTCTAACTAGAACATTCCAAGTCTCTGCTTTCCCCCCTCTTTTAAATTCCTCTCTACTACTTTTAGTTTGCTTTCTGCTTATCAGTGTAGAGAAGTTGTAAATCTCTTTTTGAATAAAACTATTCTCTGTATGTAGTCATGACAGAAAAGAGTTTTCTTTAACATTTGGAGCTGTATCATTTCTCCTTAAACATCTTCCTGGCACCCTCCTCTCATGAACATTTATTGCTGAAGACCATCGTGTTTAATATTTGAGGAACAATGATTTTGTACTCTCACGCTTTCATAGAATTCTTGAAAAACATCTGTTCTCATATAAAATGATCTTTGTAAAAAGAGGATCATCAAAATTAGTTTTTATTCAGGTGCAGCTCTAAATCCTTTTTTGGAACAAAATCTGTATAGTCTGTATAAGAAAGGGATTATAATCATGTAGAAAGGGATTATAGTGATGTGTTTGCCTTACAAATTTGAATGCAGCTTGACTCATTTCTATCTCATATCCCTAAGATCACTGCAAGAAATTCAACTTCTTCATATTAGGTTATTGACTGTGTGATGTTGTTGTTGAAGTTCTGAATTAACTAGTGTTTCCACAAGACCTTTTTAATCTGAATTCTAACTTAACTCTCTTTTCTGTCTTCTTATTCCCTCACTCAGAATTTCATTATCATGAAATCTCCTCTGTTAAATCCATAGCACAGGGCAAAAATTATAAACAAGTATTAGGGAAATAAAGATTTAGATTGGTATGTATTACCAAGTCTAAGATGATCAGAAATCAAAATATGTCTTCATTTTTACTATGTGTAGTCTAGTCAGGAACACACTGAAATTGAGGTTTTCGTGGCTTTACCAGAGTTGTATGGAATTGACTCAAATATATAATTTAACAGAAGATAGGCTCTGGAGATTAGATGCTTAAAGGAAAAAAAAATCCAGAATAAAAAATTTATAAGACAAAGTTCAAAAATTAGACATATATATTTAAAGATTTCTTTAGCTCTTTCTGCTAGAGAGAAATATAAATCTCAATGAGTTTTCAGTAATTTATTTACATGTAAACTTATGATTTTTTACATAAAATAACTCAATAGGTAGCATTTGATATTTTTAAAAAGTAGAACCACTAAAATAACTATAAAACAATGTGTTCATGTAATAATGATGGGAATTGATGTATCAGAGAGTAAGATAAATTAACTAATGTTTCCAACACTGCAGTGATATTATTTGTTACTCAAAACTCTATTTAGATTCCAGGTTTATTTAATTAAAACTTTTTAGAAACATTAAGATATTTTTTTCCCCTGACAGTCAAGATAGAACACATCTAAAGATTGCTTTTATATGACACATAATAGAATTTTTACATAAACTTCAACAAAATTCTCCAAATAAATTAAATATTAGACTCTAAGAGAAAAATAAGTCAAATTTCAAAGTTCTCCAGTGTCCCTTACTTCTACCCAACACACACACACTTATATACACATACCCACACCCACATCCCCATGCGCACACTGAAGTTGAAATATATTTCCTATTTTCCATGTCTAATATCAAGAACTTTAAAATCAGACTACAGTTTAGAAAATCATATTTTAAATATTAAAGTATAGAGCATATGGGTGGCTTGGTCTATTAAGCATCCAACTTCAGCTCAGGTCCTGTCCTCCTGGTCCATGAGTTCGAGCCCCACGATGGGCTCTGTGCTTACAGCTCAGAGCCTGGAGCCTGCCTTGGATTCTGCGTCTCCCTCTCTCTCTGCCCCTGCTCTGCTCTCTCTCTCCCTCTCTCTCTCAAAAAAAAAATAATAAATAAATATTTTAAAAAATAATAATAATAAACCATAGTCTGTACAACTTCTAAACAGAAGAGAAATATCTGGCTCTTATCTTTAAGTTGCCAAATAGACTACAAGACATAAATCAATTAAAAACAATTATTAAACTGAACAGACTGTATAAATTATTGTCATCAAGAGGTGGAAATTCTTTTTTTTGGCCTTTCTTTCCTATTTATTTCCATTTCTTAAAAATACATACATAATGTATTTTTCAATAAATGTCTCTAATTGAAAATGAAATTACTTGTTCTAGAGACTCTTACACTATCACAACAAAGTTATTTAAATACCATAAAGGGGATTAAAATTGAAACCCGTGAAATAAGTTTCAGTCCCACAGAACAGAATGTAATAGCTTTGATATTTACAGAGCTCCCACAATGCCTTAGGTGTGCAAATACCATTAATACAGTGTGGAGGGACTTTTCTTATTTATGTTTTTTTCTACTTATTTATTAGAGACCTATATTATAATATCTTATATTTTAATAATATGAATAATCCCAAAAACTGGAATAGAAGCAACACCTTACCAAATATTTTCTGATTGTTCACTCAGTTAAAGACACCAAGATATAGAATAGTATAAGTAAAACACCTGTCCTGAGTTAAGAAACAAATAGGCAGATTCATATGTCAATGAGATTTATAAAAAAGACCTAACTTTCTAATCTTGCAAGAGGGTTAACATTGTCCTTTAAGAAATAAGTTGAAAATGTCTATACCTTTTCACGGAAGAAACCGAAAAAATATTTTTGTCAGGTGAAGAAAGCAGTTGGAGGTAATGGAATTGCAGGCGGAAAGAGTGTGGGCAATTGTCAAATGGAGGGAAATGTCAACAAATACCATGAGTCCAATGTAGCCAGAACTTAGGATAGAGGGAGGTAGGATGAAATGTATATACAACACAGAAAGCAATTCAAAGTTCTTCTGAAGAATAATGGCACCATTAGTACAATACTTTGATATTTTGATGTCTTCATCTCCTCTCATCCACACTAATTTACAAAATAGACAGTTGCAGTGGTAGGAAGCAAGGAGTGGATAGAACACAAAAGCAAGTAAAAACGTATTCAAAATTTTCTAGAAAAATAATGCATTCAATTGGAATAACTGCAGTCGTGGAAAGAAACATATATGTTAGAAACATTTTGATACTATACTTAATAGGAATTTATCATGGATTGGGCAAGGTAGAAACTTATGAAAATATGAATAGGCTCATAGGGTGGCATTAAATATAGGGAGAATAACATTAAAGATCTTCATTGCAGAAAAAGTTGAGAAAAACAGGCTTATTAAATGTTGCTTCTATTTTAGATACTATTTATCTAGAATAGCTCCTAGATATCAATTAATATATACACAATGAAAGATTAGAAGTGTGGGGAAAATTATAAAAGAGAAAGTAAGCAAGGTGAGTTAGGATGGCAGAGATGTAGGAGGACCTTAAAGTTGCCTCATCCTTTGAACACTACTAGATAAACATCAAATCATTTTGAACGCCCAAGAAATCGATGTGAGGACTGAGAGAGTAAAACTGCACAACTAGAGGTAGAAACAATGGCCGCGTCATGGAAGACAGGAGTTGCAGAGAGTTGATCTGGGGGAGAAAAGAACTGCACTGTGAAGGTTAGTCCTGATCATGGACAGAGGAGTATGAGAGAAAGAGAGAGACAGAATGAAAGATGTGCAGGGGATTACACAAAAGAATGTCTTCCCCAGCACCACTGACTGGGAAAAGGAGAAGGGCTGACTACCACAAATTATTATAATCAGCAGAGTGCAAAGTCTGAAGTTTTGGAAGCCTGCACCATCTCCAGAGTAGTCCTTAGTGGTGCTCCTGTGGGAAGGAGGGTGGAGACCTGGGGGCAGGCAGTGTGCTCTGAGGATCTTCTGGATTGCATGGCAGGAAACAGATCTTGTAGTGCAATTCAGAGTGGCAGAATGGCTTCTCTGAGGACAAAAAACAAAACAAAACAAAACAAAACAAAAAAAAAACTCTGAAGTGCCAACGTGCTACCCTGTTCCCTAGCATAGGAACAAAGACACTAGCTGAGGGCAGCAAACTTTGGTGCAGGCTTGATTTCTGTAGCGCTTTACCATAAAATATGAACACTGTGATGTTGTTTGGAACAAACCAGGAAATGGAAAAAGCATGGTTAGACCCTCCCCCAGAAGATCAGAGCAGGTCCTCATTGCACAGATCCCTAAAATTTGTAGTTTGGAGCTTTAAAACCCAGCCCTGTGCCTGAAAAAAAACAGAAGTACTGTGTTGTCTGGCATGCAGGCAGCTTAGACACAGTCAGTGTAAAGACAGGGATCTGGCAGAAGCTAGTGACACAAAAGAGGTGATTGCTTGCTCTTCTGTAAGGGCTTCCTGGAAAGTGAATGGATGTGAACTCCCTACTCCTAGAAGGAGAGAACTGAGCTTTGCCATTTCCCTGCCCCTCCCCCTCTGCCCGCGTCATCAGAACTGACCAACTTCAGTGAGCAAAACAATGCGCCCAGTGGAGGCCAGAGTCCTTCACTAAGCTCTATCCCCTGCACCCTGCAGGTGCATATCTAATAGGGCAAGTCAGTCTGAGAATCAGCACAGCAGGCTCCACCCCCAGGCCCCAGAAGACCAGCACAGACCCCTTGCATGCACCACATCGACTGATAATAGAGTGCTGCAAAGCTTCAGCTCCAGAGGAAATAGGATCTAGCTTCCTTTTATTATTTTTTAGGCCTCTTCTTAATATAGCCATTACTCTCAGGAATAGGAATACTCAGGCTTTCCCAACAATCACACACACAAAAAAAACATTGACGTTCACAAAATGGCAAGACAGAGGAATTCACTCCAAAAGGGGGGAGAAAAAAAGGAAGAAGTCACAATTAGGGATTTAATAATACAGATGAAAGTAAGATGTCTGAACCAGAATTTAAAACAATAATCATAGGGGGTGCCTGGGTAGCTCAGTCAGTTGAGCATCTGACTTTGGCTAAGGTCATGATCTCGAGGTCTGTAAGTTCGAGCCCCACCTCGGACTCTGTGCTGACAGCTCAGAGCCTGGAGCCTGCTTCCAATTCTGTGTTGCCCTCTCTCTCTGCTCTTCCCCTGCTTGTGCTCTGTCTCTCCCTCTCTGTCAAAAATAAATAAACGTTTAAAAAAAAATAAAATAAATAAAACAATAATCATAGGGAACCAAACTAAACATGTTGACAGCTATACTTTAGGAAGGTGTTAGGCCAATAGTCTCCCAGTTTGACAAACTGGATCATTAATTCAATATCACATTATCAGTTTTCTTCATAAAACAAATACATGGGGACAGACTCTATTCTGTGGGGTTTAATCACAATAAGCAACAAAAACCACAGGGCACAGATCCTAATTAGCTGGGCCCTCAACCACGAACTCATTGTATGCACATGTCACTTCCATTATCATTAGTATGAATAAAACAACTCATACTACACATTTGGAAGTAGTTGGATGTCAGTGTTTGTGATTAGATATGTTGTAAAAATTACATTGTTTTATTAACAAATGTGTTTATACATATCAACATGTTTTAGAATTTAATGTCCTCCTCCTTAACAAAATAAATCATTGTTTCTTGAAAAAAAATCATAAGGGTACTAGCTGGGCTTGAGAAAAGCATGGAAGAATCTAGAGAATTCTTTACTACAGAGAAAAAAGAACTAAAAATTGTTAGGCCAAAATAAAAAATTCTGTAACCTAGATGCAAGACCAAATGAATACAATGACAATGAAGGTGGATGAAGCAGAGGAAAGAATCAGTGATATAAAAGATAAAACTATGGAAAACATGGAAACTGAAAAAAAAGAGGGAAACAAAGGTTTTGGATCATGAATGTAGATTCAGGGAAATCAGCAGCTCTTTAAAGTGTAATAACATTTGTACCATAGGCATCCCAGAAGAAAAAGAGAAGGAAAAGGGGGTAGAAGTTTTATTTGAGCAAATTGTAGCTGAAAATTTACCTAATCTGGAGAACAAAACAGACATCGAAATCCAAGAAGCACAGAGAACTCACATTAAATTCAACAAAAGCTAGCCATCACCAAGACATATCATAGTCAAAATCACAAAATACATAGACAAGGAAAGAATCCTGAAAGCACCAAGGGAACACAGTCCTTACCTACAAAGGAAGACAGGTGAGGATCACAGCACATCTGTCTATAGGATGTGTCTTATAGACAGGAGATATATATATATATATATATATATATATATATATATATATATATACATACAGGATATATCCAATGTGCTGGGTGGGAAAAAATCTAATCTGCAGCCAATATACTTTATCCAGAAAGGCTGTCATTCCTAATAGAAGGAGAGATAAAGAGTTTCTCAGATAAACAAAAGGAGTTTGTGACTACTAAACCAGCCCTGCAGGAAATATTAAAGGGGACTCTTTGGGGAAAAAAAGACCAAAAGCAACAAAGACTAAGAGGAAGAGAGAAATCACAAGAAATACTAACTTTACAGGTAACACAATGGCACTAAATTCATATCAATCAATAAGAACTCTGAATGTAAATGAACTAAATGCTTCAATCAAAAGACATAGAAATGTCAGAATGGATTTAAAAAAATCCATCTCTATGCTGCCTACAAAAGACTCATTCTAGACATAGAGACATCAGTACATTGAAACTAAGGGGATGGAAAATCATCAATCATGCTTATGGACACCAAAAAAAAAAAAAGCCAGCATAACCACACTTATATGACACAAACTAGATTTTAAAGCAAAGGCTATAACAAGAGATGAAAAAAGAGCATTATATCATGATTGAGGGGTCTATCCATCAAGATCTAAAAATTGTAAATATTCATGCACCCAAATTGAAACACCCAAATATGTAAATCAGTTAATAACAAACATAGAGAAACTCATTGATAATAATACAATAATATTAAGGGACTTTAATACACCACTTATAACAATGGACAGATCATCTAAACAGAAAATCAGGAAGGAAACAAATGACTTTGAATGACACACTGGACCAGATGAACTTAATAGATATATTCAGAATATTTCATCTAAAATCAGTGGAACACATTCTTATGGAGAGCACATGGAACATTTTTCAGAACAGATCTTATATGGGTCACAAATCAGCCCTCAACGAATACAAAAATGTCAATATCATACCATGCATATTTTTCAGACCATGCTATGAAACTTGAAGCCAACCACGAGAAAAATTTGGAAAGCCATCAAATACATGGAGATTAAAAAAAACATCTTACTAAAGAATGAATTGGTTAACCTGAAAATTAAATAATAAATTAAAAAACACATGGAAACAAATGAAAATGAAAACACAATGGTTAAAAACCTTTGAGATGCAGCAAAGGAGGTCCTAAGAGGGAAATATATTGCAATACAGGTCTACCTCAAGAAGGAAGAAAAGTCTTAAATACACAACCTAACCTTATACCTAAAAGAGCTAGAAAAGGAACAGCAAATAATGCCTAGAACCAGCAAAAGAAGGAAAATAATAAAGATTAGAGCAGAAATAAATGTTATAGAAACCAAAAAGCCAGTAGAACAGATCAACAAAACTAAGCACTGTGTTTTTAAGAATTAATAAAATTGATAAACCCCTATCCAGACTTCCGAGAGAGAGAGAGAGAGAGAGAGAGAGAGAGAGAGAAAGGGCCCAAAGAAATAAAATATTTGCAAATGACATATCTGACAAAATCCAAAATATATCCAAAATATATAAAGAATTTAGAAATATCAACACCCAAAAAACAAATAATCCAATTAAAAATGAGAAGACATGAATAGACATTTTTCCAAAGAAATACATACAGGTGGCCAACAGGCACATGAAAAGATGCTCAATATCACTCATCATCAGAAATACAAAGCAAAACCACAATGAGATACCACCTCACACCTGTCAGAATGGCTAAAATTAAAAACACAAGAAGCAACAGATGTTGGCAAGGATACAGAGAAAGGGGAATCCTCTTAAACTATTCTTGGGAATGCAAATGCAGTCACTCTGGAAAACTGTGGAGGTTCCTTAAAAATTTAAAGATAGAACCACCCTATGACCTGGCAGTTGCACTACTAAGTATTTACCCAAAGGATATAAAAATACTGATTTGAAGGTGTCCATGCACCCTGATGCTTATAACAGCATTATCAACAATGGCCAAATTATGGAAAGAGCCCACGTGTCCATGGACCGATGAATAGATAAAGAAATATGGTATGTATATACAACAGAATGTTGCTCAGCCATCAAAAAGAATGAAACCTTGCCATTTGCAATACGTGGATAGAACTAGAGTGCATTATGCTAAGCAAAATAAGTCAGTCAGAGAGAGATAAATACCACATGATTTCATTTATATGGAATTTAGGAAACAAAACAGATGAACATATATGAAGGGGTAAAAACAGAAGAGACTCTCAAGTATAGAAAACAAACTGAGGCTTGATGGATGGAGGTGGGTGGCAGATGGGCTAAATGGATGATGGATATTAATCAGGACACTTTTTATGATGAGTCCTGGTGTTATACGTAAGTGATGAATTACTAAATTCTACTCCTGAAATAAATTTATACTATATGTTAACTAACTAGAATTTAAATAAAAAAATTGGAAAATAAATGTATTAAATTTTTAAAAAATTAAAAATTTCTTGCTAAATGATACTTTTACCGAAAATAATAACAATTTCTTACAACTTAGGTGTTCTTACACAATCTTTCATTCAAATAATACTTCC
The DNA here is from genome assembly GCF_018350155.1 of Leopardus geoffroyi. NCBI lineage: Eukaryota > Metazoa > Chordata > Mammalia > Carnivora > Felidae > Leopardus > Leopardus geoffroyi. Next base: position 19,245,562 of record NC_059338.1, on the reverse strand, counting down.
AGGAGCAGTCTAATTAACAAACTACAGAACAAATTGATAACAACTATGAATATTAACACAGGTTGCAATGTTGTGTAGGAAAAATAAACACAGAATTCTTTCCAAAAAAAAAAAAAAGAAAAGAAAAAGAAAGTAAGGGAAAATACATTTAAAATTATTGAACAAATAATATATCAGTAACAATTCTAGATGCTTCCATATACATAATCTCATTTATTCTCAAGCAGCCATGTGAGATAAGTATCACAACTTATTTTTAATGTTGAGAAGCTCTAAACTCAAAGTAATACTTGATTTTTGTCTAAAGTGCCAGAAACAGTAGCTTGTGAAATCAACCCTTCTACCAATTTCCATTTCCGGTATACTGATGATGTGAAATATGTAGATTTTTGAGTCATTTACTAAAGAGACAAAAATCAAACTCTTGATAGTAAATGAAGTCACTTTCAAGTAGGTAGAAGAGTAATATAATGTAATAAGTAATAATAAGTAATAAGTAATATAAAATAATATGTATTGGGATGCCTGAATGGCTCAGTGGGTTGAGCATCTGACTTCAGCTCAGGTCATGGTCTCACAGTTCATGAGTTTGAGCCCTGCATTGGGCTCTCTGTTGTAAGCACAGAGCCAGCTTCAGATCCTCTCTTCTCCTCTCTCTCTGCACCTCCCCCACTCATACTGTCTGTCTCTCAAAAATAAATAAGCATTAAAAAAAGGAATAAGTATTTAAAAAACTGTCATAATGTCTGAAGAAACAGGTTATAGGATGGATCTTCAGAATTGGCAGAAAAACACAGAACTATTGAAAGGAGAGCTACAGCATCAGAAGACAACACTAGATGTGTTAATGCAAAATCACACCTGCATTTCAGACATTAAAAGATGTTTCTACCCTCATGTCACCACACAACTGCCGCTCAACATCCAATGAGCTGAAGGATTGACATTGAAATGACACCACTGATAGTCATTCTATGTCTATCTATGTCATTCTATGTCTGTAAGCAAAAGAATGTTTTGCTTATAAATGTAGGAAGGGAGAAAAATAAAAAAAAAATAACAAAAGCAAAAAATGGAAAGAGAAATATAAATTATGTAAAAAAATCCCTACCCCTCACTTGTCTTCGAAGGGTTATATAAGTGCATCCAAGTGACAGAACCTTAATCATCATCCAGATTTCTAGCTCTGAAGTAATCTGAAAAACCTCTCCAAATAGAAGGATGAAAGAGATATTTAGAAAGTTAATCAGTGATATTCCCCCAAAAAGAGAAAAAGGATGAGTACAGCCATGCTTTATTTAAAACACAGTAAGAGAAAGAGATACCAGTATAAATGATAAAAGACAGACAGCATTAAATGTTAAGTGTAAAGTTACTAACAGAGCCTCCTTTACCCCTGAAAATGTTACTGTTTTTAAGAACAAGGAATATAGACTGAACAGAATCAAAAATTTTAAGAGAAACTAAGGTAATTACAGTGTTGTAATATCAGTGTAATATCACTGTTGTAATTACAGTGTTGTAGTTTGTAGTAAAAGAGAAATATAAAACCAGCCTAAAGAATTATGGAGCTTTTTGGCAGGTTTTTTTGTTTGTTTGTTTGAGAGACCTGGAGCAAAATATTTTCAAATTTTATTGATATATGATGGACACCTAATATTGTATTAACCTAAGGTGCACAGCATTATGATTTTATATATATATACATATATATATATTATAAAATGATTACCACAATAAGGTTATATAACAGCCATTACCTCACATTTTACTTCTTTTTTCTTGTGATCAGAACTTGTAAGATCTACTGTCTTAGCAGCTTTCAAATATATAGTGCAATATTGTTATAGCCACCATGCTGCACATAACATTCCTAGAACTTGTTTATCTTATAACTGAAATTTTGTACTTTTTTACCAACTTCAACCATTCTCCCCTATTCTCCCCTTCCCCACCTCCCATTGGCAACCACCAATCTGTTCTCTGTTTCTGTGATTTTGGGTTTTTTTAGATCCACATATAACTGAGATCATAAGACTTTATCTGATTTATTTTACTTAGTATAATGCCCTCAAGGTTCATACATGTTGCCATAAATGGCAGAATTTCCTTCCCTTCGTGGCTGAAAAATATTCCGTTGTCTATGGTTACCATATTTTCTTAATCCATTCATCTGTTGAGCTCTTAGGTTGTTTACATATTTGTTACTGTAAATAATACTGTAATGAATATGGGAGTGCAGATATTTCTTCTAGATCCTTCCTTTATTTCCTTCAGATATATACCCAGAAGTGAAATTACTGGATCACATGGTAGTTTTACTTTAAATTTTTTAAGGAAGCTTCATCCTGTTTTCCATAGTGGCTGAACCAATTTACATGTCCAACAGTGCACAAGGGTTCTCTTTTCTCTACATCCTTGCCAACACTTATTTACTCTTGTCATTTTGATGATAGCCATTCTAATAAGTGCTTTGACTAGAAAGTAGCTATCAGAGACAACTAAAATGCAAGTGAAAGGCACATAATTGCTAAAGTGAGTATGTAGGAAAGGGAGAAATGTTTCAAATGAAAAGAGAAAGAAAAAATTTAAGAAAAAAAAAGAATCATTTTTTTTCTTGATCAAAATGTATGTCCAAAAATAAAACAGATAATAAAACAATAATATTTTTAAGGCATAGGAATACAATTTTGGAAAAATTGCTGTCCAAGGTCTTAGTCTTATACAATGAGCCAGAAACTTTGGATAGAAATTATGAAATTGAAGGTTTGAGTATTATGAAAAAAGGGAGAAGAAGCCACTGAAAGATGGGTCAGAAGATGGCATAGAAAGCATGAAATGAAAGTTTATCAATAACCATCAGGTTGAGGCTAAAGTTCAATGTACAGTGAGGCATAATTTTATTCACTTTCCTCACAAAATTCAGCATCACAGATTTGAAAGAGAAAAAAATGACAATAGAGTTGAATATTAGCATAGAAATGATTGTGTAGACTTATAATAGATATGGAGAACAGGGAAAAGTCAAGAAAACACTAATTATGCAAAAGTCTGTAAGACTGAGTGATGAGAGAGGTAGAAGTCAATAGATCTTTTTTTTAAACGTTTTATTTATTTTTGAGACAGAGAGAGACAGAGCATGAATGGGGCAGGGGCAGAGAGAGAGGGAGACACAGAATCGGAAGCAAGCTCCATGCTCTGAGCCATCAGCCCAGAGCCCGACGCGGGGCTCGAACTCCCAGACCGCAAGGTCGTGACCTGAGCTGAAGTCGGACGCTTAACCGACTGAGCCATCCAGGTGCCCTGAAGTCAATAGATTTTAATCAGAGAATACTTCGAGTTTGAGGTTTGGGATGATAGACGAGTCAAAGATATAGTCATTCTAGTCCACGTCTGAAATAAAGGGAAGAGTCAAACAAATTGGCTAGAGAAAGTACAATAATGGCAACACTTATCACTGCAGATGTACTATATAAAGGATATGTAGGATAAAAGAATGAATTTGTGTTAAAATCACTGAGGAAATTCATATAAAGTCCCAGAGCTCAGTTGATATAAACATCACTTACAGAAGAGTCTGTGGGTGAACAAAATCCTTCACAGAAGTGCAATATAGGAATCTAATTTAAAAATATATTTAATCTTTTAAAATAAATAGACCATGAATAGTATAAATTCTGTGTTCACCTCCATTGTTATAATGTCATATTTGAATCAATATTATTAGAAAATTATTATAGTAAAGACAGCTTAGGGAACAATTACCAGAAACAGTGATAAATTGGTGATTTAAAATTCTAGAAAATGTCTACCTATTATTTTTCTTTGAAACACTAAGGTAATTAGGCATTTTAATACATACTTATTGCATTAGTAATATCCTAACTTTCAAAATGAACACAAATCTTTCGCTGAAATTTCTACAATGTCTGGAAGTAAATTTAATTTTTACTGTTAATGTAATCATCTGTAGTCATTCTTCAAGTGGTTATGACATTATTTCAGATTGATAACTCAACATTTTTAAACTTATTATAAAAAGAATGTTAAGATAGTGTTCTACATAGGTCACTTTCTTCAAATAAGACTATATTTGAATTATTATCACATATAATGTCAATATAAAAACAAAAAAACTAAATGTTAAGAATAAAAGTCAACATTACTAATTGAAAAAACAAACAAAAATTAAAGTTAAATAACGCAAAAGCTGATTATTTTTTTTTCAACGTTTATTTATTTTTGGGACAGAGAGAGACAGAGCATGAACGGGGGAGGGGCAGAGAGAGCGGGAGACACAGAATCGGAAACAGGCTCCAGGCTCTGAGCCATCAGCCCAGAGCCTGATGCGGGGCTCGAACTCACGGACCGCGAGATCGTGACCTGGCTGAAGTCGGACGCTTAACCGACTGCGCCACCCAGGCGCCCCAAAAGCTGATTATTTTTTAAAAGAACCACAAAATAGAAAATATTCTTATTATATTAAAAACAGAGGAATCAAAAGATAAGAATGGGAATGAGAAATAAGATATACGATATAAATAAAGAGACAAATGAGTCTAAGAATATACTGCTTACCAATTGATGGGCTCAAATGTGTGAAGTGCTGAGGAAATGAATAGTTTCTTAGTAAAAATGTGTTTTGACGACAAGGGATACGAAACTTAGAGACCAGTGCAGAGAAAGAAAGTTAAGATGGAAACTAAACATCTTTTTTAAAAGATTCCAAATAGCGGAGCGCCCGAGTGGCCCAACTGGTTAAGCATCAGATGCTTGATTTCAGGTCAGGTCATGATCTCACAGTCGTGGGATTGAGCCTGAGGTCCGGCTCCATGCTGAGTGTAGAGCCTGTTTAGGATTCTCCCTCTCTCTCTGTCTCTTTGCTTCTCCCCTGCTCATGCTCTCTCTCTCTCTCAAAATAAATAAATTCAAAAGATGCTTTGAAAGATTCTGAATAGAAGGACACGTGGGTGACTCAGCCGGTTAAGCCTCTGACTTCAGCTCAGGTCATGATCTCACAGCTTATGAGTTCAAGCCCCATGTCCGGCTTTGTGCCAACAGCTCAGAGCCTGGAAGCTTCAGATTCGGTGTCTCCTTCTCTCTCTACTCCTCCCCCCACTCACACTCTGTCTCTCTCTCTCCTTCAAAAATAAATAAAAACATTAAAAGAAAAGATTCTGAATAGCAAACATTTAGGAAAGTTGAATCACTATGTTGTACACATGAAACTAATGTAACATTGTACGTCAAGTATACTCAAATTAAAAAAAAAAGACTGAATATAACTGTTTTTCTCACTATGTTGTAGCTACTCTTAAAAGAGTAAAATGCACCACTTGGGGTGGGAGGATCAGGCTCTTCTCCTTTACCACCCATTCATAGCTGGGCCAACCAGTTGTACGCCTAGAGTTTATGACTCAGCTGCCACTGAACAGGTGGAGGCAGCTCCACACTGCAGGACCTGAGAGTCTACGATCCCAAATGCCTATTGACGAGGCTGGTAAGACAACCAGAGAAGACGGTGGAATAAATTTGTGGAGTAAACCTTATTCCCCTTTTTTGGGTTGCACCAAGAAAGAGTTTCTCTAAGATGTTCTTTGCTAGAAGTCCTTAAGTATCCAGTAAAATCTTCTGGAGTATTCTGTTGAGTTTTTCTTAGGCTTGTTTCAAATCAGTAGCTAACATGGTGCGTGATGCATCACTTCCCCATTGCATCTCACCTTTCCTTACTCTTATTCTTTTCTTCCACTGTTAGTACTGTATATTTGCACCTTCTAAATAAAATATCCATTCTTTCTTTTTTTCATGCTCTGTTATATAGAGGACTCAAGCTAAGTCACCAGAGATTAAAAAAAGAAAAAAAGAAAGAAAATGATAAAGATTATTTAATACACCTAAACTCATACTCCCAAACTTCTCTTTTCATTTAACAATATAGACAACTTAATAGAACAGCCCATAAATGAATGAAAAGAGACTAGCACCATCTGTATAAACCACTGTAGTCGAATCATCATTATATTGTTTTGTTATAGATATAATAATATTAGTAATAATCTAAGAATATATGTATCAGTATATGTAAGTGTGTGAGAAGGGTGGAATTTATGTAAGTGAAATAAAAAGATGTTTGGGTTGAGAAATGCAATGGTATTGCTGAGTGTCAATGAAGAGGAAAATAAAGGCAAACTTCTATGTCACAATTCAATTTTAAATACACACCAAATGACCCAAGGTATTAATTTTAAAAGTTTACCAGATAGGAGATTACATGTACACTATGGGGGTAAAAAATACTTTCTGATCTTATATTCAACAACAACAAAACAGGTGTATTTTGCCATATTGCAAATTAAAAGTTTTTGTGACAAAAAAAGAGAAAAATCCAACTCAGATAAAGAGCTAATATTTACACAACAAACGTTTTAAAACTAAAATGAAAACATTTTGAAACTTTGACAAAGGATATTAAAAAATTATAGATAAAAAACTTATCGACCATACATATATGAAACGAATCTCCAATTTCTTAGGAGCCAAAGAAATGTAAAGTTTCCCAAAATATCTACACTCATTAATCGGTTGATATTAAAAGAATTCTGGGTAAAAATAATAAACAAATCAACAAATATTATCTATAAGGTTTTGATAAATGCTAAGATGAGGAATAGATCACAGTAAGGGTACAAGGGGTAGGGGAGAGAAGATCTGTTTTGCTTTTATTTTTAGACAAAGTAGTAGTCCGAAAGAGCCTCTTCAAGCAGTAAGGAAATGAGGTTGGGGCTGAAGCCCTGAGATGCTGGGCTCTGGCCACTCATAACAACCCACTGAGAAGAGAAGAAATTAACCTTAAAGGATTCCACCAACTTTATCAAAACTGAGATTAGCAAATGAAATGTTTCTTCACTCATAATGTGAATATTTACTGTGTTTAAACATCTCTCCTTCAGTAAAAGTTCAAATTACTCCTGCTTTTGCCAAGAAAGAAGTATGCTTCTTTGTTTTTCTATAGGCCAAATGCATCACCACCATAATTTAGGTTGCAAAAAAAAAGTCAGATACACACCCGAGGGTGAGTCCTTCATACAGAGAGCTGTAAATATAAAAATTGAAGGCCCAGGGGCGCCTGGGTGGCGCAGTCGGTTAAGCGTCCGACTTCAGCCAGGTCACGATCTCGCGTCCGTGAGTTCGAGCCCCGCGTCAGGCTCTGGGCTGATGGCTCAGAGCCTGGAGCCTGTTTCCGATTCTGTGTCTCCCTCTCTCTCTGCCCCTCCCCCGTTCATGCTCTGTCTCTCTCTGTCCCAAAAATAAATAAACGTTGAAAAAAAAAATTAAAAAAAAAAAATTGAAGGCCCAGAAGTGTCAACAAGCCAAATGATTTCCAAGGAGGACAATGTGATGGGAGCAGACCCTGCAGCTGAGACAGATGTGAGAACTGAGATGAGAGAAGACAGAGAGAGGCACCTGTGGACCTTGTAGGATTTGGAGGGACTTTAAATGTAAACCCTTGGAGGATTTTCATCAAAGGAATGGCAAGATGTGGCTTACAGTTAGTGAGTGAAAAAACCCAAGTGACAGCAAAGTATTAATGTTATTAATTAATAAAACATTAAAACAAAGTATTAATGTTATTATTTCTATATAAACATGTACAAGAAAATAAATTAAATCTCTCCAGGTATGCAGGTTTGTAGGAGCCAGGAGAAAGGACTAGAAAGACCCATACCAACCAGGCTACCAGTACCGCTGCCATAGGTCCATGGGGATGGTGGCTTTGGGATAGAAAACTTCACTGGTAGTGTCACTTGTTACAGCAAGATTGTATTGCCTTTCCAACTTTAAAATAATCAAAGAAAAAGGAGGAGTTTGAAAAAAGTGTAAATACTATCAACCATAATGATAGTTGAACAAGAAATATAGTAAAGCACAAACTACTAAAAAAGACTATTAATTCAGAATCTTGGCTGTAATTTGAAAGAGTAAACGTCTTTTACAATTAAAAGATAAACAATTAGATTTGCACTTTCAAGTATTTACATAATGCTAATTACAGTGTACCGCTTTCTAGGATTCATATACTTAATCTCTAAAACTCAACTTAAACATGTTTAGAAATTCACATTTGCAAATAGTTGAGAAGTCTAAGAGATCATTCTAACATTTTTTACTCTGTGACTTGGCATTTGCACATAGTATTATTTGCTCTACCCATCAGTAAAATGAGAATGATATTCATCTGTCTCATGGGATTGATATAAGGATTAATTAGATAATGTTTATAAAATGTTTTGAAGATTAAAAGTGCTAAGTATTATTATGCTTATTACTGCACTACTGACTCATCTGTGTTCCTAAAGGACTTAATCTATTAGTTGGCTAGCAATCAACATTTCAAATCAAGCCACTGAAAATAGCTTCCAATCTTTAGCAGGCGAATCCTAAAATAGTTTCCTTTGAAATTGTCTCACAAAATAACAAGAAGTTCTTTTAGTATATTTCATCCAATTTAATACCATCTCCCTAGAATGTTATTCAGATCTCAATGACTTAAATTATTTCTCCAGTGATTAATTCATTTTATCTAACAAATATTGCTTTAACATAATGCCTACAGAAACATAATCAGAATATTTCAAAAGATTTACAAGGAAATCTTAAAGCTATTATTTAATAAAACAATGTGTCTATCATCTTACTCTTTAGATATTTTAGGTAAGATTTTCAAATTTTAATATAGACAGGAATTCTGTCTTCATTAACAATGATAATGATGTCCCCCCAAAATCTCTCTCATTCATTCCTATGTTTATTCAAATATATATATACTATCTTAATTCTATCCCAGGCATCGTTTCTTAGGTGTTGGCTTTAGATAATTTCAGAGTCCACTTTAGTAACAAGAAACTGCACAAATTTTGGAAAGAATAGTACACAAACTGCAAAAATAATGATATAGACAATATTCAGTAGTCTCCCATCTTCCACAAGAGCATAGGTTCAAACTTATAATACACTTACATCAGCTTAAAGTAAAATTGTTATGTCAAAAATAAATCCAGATTGAAGATACTCTGAAATTTTTTCCTAAAATGACAAAGATTTAATACAATTTTATGTCAGTTAAAAACACATTTCTGCCATTGTTCTTAATATTGCATCCATTTTCAGAGCATCAATATTCATTTTAAATGAATATAAAATTTATAATCTTATTTTATACTTTCTATTTGAGTTTCCAAGGTTTACAATTAAAAATCCTATGGAAGAAAAGACATAAATAAGTCAGTCAGAGATACACAAATACCATATGATTTCACTCATATGTGGAATTTAAAAAACAAAACAAAGGAGCAAAGGGAAAAAAGAGAGAGAAGCAAACCAAGAAACATATTCTTGACTGTAGAGAACAAACTGGGGGTTACTAGAGAGAATGTGGTAAGGGCACGGTTTAAATGGGTGATAGGGATTAAGGAGGGCACTTGTGATGAGCAAAGGGTGATGTATGGAAGTGTTGAGTCACTAAATTGTACACCTGAAACTGATATTACATTGTATGTTAAGTAACTGGAATTTAAATAAAAACTTTAAAAAAAGACAGATATTGATTCTATCTTCAATAATACCATGTTTCTATCAACTCATAACAACGTTTTCATACATTGAATTTAAAAACACACACAAACAACCCAGAAGTACATAGTTACACTAAATTTGTGAGTACATGGTAACACGTATATCTGTTAAAGGAATATTTTCTCATCAGCAAATACCATTTCTTCTCATGTGCTGTCCTACTATCAAATTTGTTTAGTACAGTCTATAAAACTACTATTAATCCATTTAGGATATTATATATTTTACTTTGACAGTATACAGTAAATAAATATACAACCTATTATTTACAAAGAAGTATCTGTTAATAAGGTCTAGGTCTGTAATGGCATATAAAGTAGGATGCAAGAATTCACATCTATTTTTATGTTAATTGAAAGTTTTAATGTATATTGATTGTTAAATTTCTATAATGGAAAGTGAAAGTGACTAGGACATAAGATTATAAAATATTTGGATATCACTATTAGCATGTACGTTGTAAACACTTATAAACTAAATAGGACATGTTATTTAGGGGATTGTTGTAATAGACTCTTATAGATTTTAAAAAGCTCTACAGCTATATTTTATTATTTTCACTAAATGAGGTTACAGCATTACAAAACCTTGGGGAGATTCTATTTAAAGCAGACTGTTTAGAAAGTGGTGCTAGGCTATAAAAAATCTATTAGACATTCACTTAGAATATGCTCGGGATAAAGGAGTGTGGAAAACATCAACATTTAAGGAAAAAGAATAGTAGAAAAAACCATTAAAAGAGGATGAGAAACAATGACCATGAAAATCTTGTAAAATTAGGTGCCACAAATATGCAAGAAAGGAAAGTAATTTGAGGAAATAGGTAGTGGTTAACAGTGTCTAATGGTCCAGAAAAGGACAGTCACATCATCTATAAACAGATTTTTAAACAAAACATAATTGGCAATTTGGGCAGTGAACATTCAGTTTTGAAGAGAGGAAGGAAAGGGAACATAGGTTGCTTGTGGCAAAGGCAAGGAAAAAAAGGATGAAATAAAGAATGAATTATAGGTGAGGAAGTGGAGACAGTAAGCACAAACCGCTTTTCAAAAGTATGTCAGTAAACAAGAGACTTCAGATAGTGTGGTCATGGACGTGAATGACTGAATGTGATGGTTAATTTTATGTGTCAACTTGACTGGGCCAAGGGATGCCCAGATATCTGGTCAAACGTTATTTTGGGGTGTGTATATGAGGGCGTTTCTGGAAGAGATTAACAATTGAATTGGTGAACTGAGTGAAGCAAATGGCCTTCCCGAGGTGCATGGGCATCATCTGATCCACTGAGGGCCTGAAGAGAACAACAATAAAAAGGAAGATTGAATCCTCTCTGTTGGACGAAACGAACTAGAAAATTGGTCTCCTGACAAAAGCACTCCTGGCCCTCAGGCCTTCAGACTGACTGGAATCCATGTCATCCTCTCTTTGGCTCTCAGGACTTTAAACCACTGCTATTCCTGGATCCCTGGCTTGCAGATGGCAGACCATGGGGCTCAGCCTTCATAACTCCATGAGCCAACACATTATAATAAATCATATATATTCATATACATGTATGTATATATAAATATATATTATTGGTTCTGTTCTCTGGAGAACACCTAATATAGATTTTGGTATTAAGTGTAGGTCTAGAGGAACAGAATTTTAAAGATGAGTTTTCCAAATTAGTTCTGGGTTTTCTGGAATTAGCTCTCCAATTTGATTAGATTTAAAGAGAAATGACTTTATTTACTTACTTATTTTTGAAGTGTATCTATTTTGAGAGACAGAGAGCAGGGGAGGGGCAGAGAGAGAGAGAGAGACCGAGAGACAGAGAGACAGAGAGAGACAACCCCAGGCAGGGTCCACACTGTCAGCACGTAGCTCAGTGCAAGGTTTGAACTCACACACCATGAGATCCTGACCTGAGCTGAAACCAAGAGTCAGAAGCTTAACTGACTCTGCCTCCCAGGCACCCCAGACACAAATGACTTTATTTACACTAGCAAAGAGAGCGCTGACGGTCCATAGTGTCTGTGATGTGAGCTGGCAATAGAGATATGCAAGTATATGCATTATTACTTCTAATCAACCACTTGTAAGAAGAGAGGAGGTAGGTAACAGTATATATGATACTTTGGAACATTTCCAGAAAACTAAATAATATAATAAGATTGGCTGCTTGCATCCAGTATTGCTGGACAAAGTAAAGAATGAAAAGCAAGAACTCAGGGATTTAAAGTCCCAGCTCAGGCTCTGTGTAAATTACCTGAAGGCTTATATACATCCCTGAAATAGACCCTTATCTTTTGAAGATGCAAAGATGAGATGGCTGAAAATCAACCCAGAGTCTCCTTCTCCTGTGACTGACTGAATTACAAAGCTTGTTGAACTTCCAGCCTCACAAGATATTTGCTGTTAAAATGAGGATGTTAATTGGGAAAGAATGGGACCTACATTTCGAAATGGGAATGTGTGGAGAGATTCTGATGCATCTAGAGACATGGAGATCCTAAAGTATAATAAGTTGTTTTTTTCTTTTTCTTTTTCTTTTTTCTTTTTTGCTAGTAGGAGAGGTCTGTCCACACCCAATGGAAGTAGCTTCTAAAACTCCAGTGGTATCAGACCTTTCCATCCATAGTAGCATAAGCCTTTTCACCTCCATATAATAAGATTAACCATATATTCTGCTTTTTTGGAGGGAACCATAAGGGCTCCCATTGAGGCAGTTGCTTTGTGACATAATGCTGACTCTCCTTAGCACCACCCACACCTGACTTTTTGCTTCTGACCTACAGCTAGATTCTAGTTCCAGTGATGAGGGAGCATAAGGCAAGCTGAGCGCAAAACACAAGCTAATAACACCGGCTTCCCACCCCAGGTGAGATATGTGTAATATTCCTCAGGCATTGGCTGCCCAAGGACAAAGGAAAGGGAAATAAAACCATTGGTTAAATGATAGAGGTCACAGTCTTGCAGGACTTGAGTCTCCATCAGTTTACAAATCTTAGTAAATTACAAGAAAACACAATCTTATCAATAGCCTAATCTCCATAAACTCCCTACTGTACTAATGATAATGCTTTGCTAGAGGCTAAAACAACCTTAGTTTAACAATAGCTAAGCCTCCAGTAATCTATTAGTCTCCTTTAGCATATAGAAATCCCTTTAAGAAACTTCCTCTTGACTGTGTCTCCCTCAATACCATATTATGTAACCAGTCACCCTTCACAACCCCAGTGCAGCTCTTTCTGCCCATGGGTTCTGTCCCTGTGCTTTAATAAAATCACCTTTTTGCACCAAAGATATCTTCAAGTTTCTTTCTTGGAAGTTGTCTCCAAACCCCCACCAACACCCCAACACCCCATCAACTCCAAAACCCCATCACCAGCAGCCCCCTAAAAGTGAGATGCAACATATGGCCCATAGGAGGTGTGTTGCACCCCAAAAGAACTATTTTGAGTATTATAATTACACCAACAAAAATCTGGATAACAAGTATGGAAATGGATACTAAGGAGGAGGGATAATAGTAGAATAAACATAATATAGTTGACCCTTGAACAATGCAGGGGTTAAGGGTGCTGACTTCCCCCACAATCAAAAATAGTATATAATTTTTGACTTTCCCAAAACTTAACTACTAATAATCTACTGATGACCAGAAGACTTGACAATAACATAAACTGATTAACATATAGTTTGTATGTTATGTGTATTACATATTGTATTTTCACATAAAGTAAGCTGGAGAAAATAAAATGCTAAGAAAATCATTAAGGGAAAGAAAATACATTTACAGTACTGTATTCATCAAAAAAAAAAAAAAAAAACCCACCTATAAGTGGACATATAAACCCATGTAATTCAAGGGTCAACTGTGCAACAGTAAGGCTGATAAATAGATGATATAGGTAGATAGATGATAGATAGATAGATAGATAGATAGATAGATAGATAGATAGATAGATAGATGATAGATAGATAGATAGATAGATAGTTTTTGCATGTAAATGTCTTTGTTTTCTTTTGTTTCTTGTTCCTTTACTATGTAACATAAGATAGGTTGGTTTTATATCAAAGTTTTTAAGTACCGTTAATTTTATCTAAAAGTACTTAACTCATGGGTTAACAAAGAAAAAAACACTCAAGTGAGACAGGAAAAATGGAGGGACCACATAAAAAAAGTTATTTTTTTTTTCTTTGTTCCTTTTCAGCCTTCTACTCTTGCTAGAAGCAGCACACTGTCCCCATTCTACATATGTCTACATATAGCATAGTACTCCTTGTAAGGGACAAAGAGATAATATCGTTGAAGTCTTACAGCACAATAGATAACATGTAAGGAGTGACAGGGTGGGGTCCTCATAAATATGCTCCAAGACCACTGACTCCAACCACTTTGACACCAAGACCTCTTGACTTCAGGGAATGATGACTTAAGATGGACATCTGGCCCCTGTCCTTGTTTAGATCAGTTCCTGGATGCCTAAGAGGACAGGTGCACCAGACCACAATTGCCAATAAGAATCCCAGACCCCAAGCAAAGATAAGATTCATGCTTTTATCCTTTTGGAGTCTCCCAGACACTCTATTTGTATCTCTTTATATATCTTTCTGTATGTATCTTCAAAAAAACTCCTCTTTCACCTCATGCTGGCTTGTGTGATTTTCATCCTTCATGAAGCCAAGGACTCTCTTGGCTAGTCCTGTGGGACTGTCTCTAGGTCCTTGGACCTGGCCTGCTGACATCATAAGGACTTTACCTCCTTTTCTGGAGAAAGAGTGAGTGTGTTTTCTGTTGTACACAGGATAGCTATCATGTTACGATCTTGTTAGTTTGTCTACTTTGAGATTAAGTATAATTTAAGGAGGTGCTTATGAGTGCCAAATTGACAAATGGTGAAATTATGATGGTTAATTTTATGTTTCAAATTGACTGGGCCAAGGAATGCCCAGATACCTCATTAAACATTTCTAGGTTTGTCTAGGAAGGTGTTTCCTGAAGAGATTAGCATTGAATTGATTAACTGGATTAAGTAGATGGCCCTTCTGATGGTGGGTGGGCATAATCCAACCCACTGATGGCCTGAATAGAACAAAAAAGTAAAGGAAGAGACAGTTCCCTCTCTTTCTACCTCACTGGATAAGCTTGAGCACTGATCTTCTGTGGTAAGAACTCCTGGCCCTCAGGACATCAAAATATACCACTGGTTTTCTTGGGTCTCCAGTTTGCAGATGGCATATCATGTGATTTCTTAGCTTCCATAATCGTGGGATTATAAGATATTGATTTGTTTCTCTGGGGAATCCTGACTAATAATATTTAGGTATTGAGAATGTTTTTAGAAGATGGGAATTTTTTTTAAACTTTATTTTTTTTTTCAACGTTTTTTATTTATTTTTGGGACAGAGAGAGACAGAGCATGAATGGGGGAGGGGCAGAGAGAGAGGGAGACACAGAATCGGAAACAGGCTCCAGGCTCTGAGCCATCAGCCCAGAGCCCGACGCGGGGCTCCAACTCCCGGACCGCGAGATCGTGACCTGGCTGAAGTCGGACGCTTAACTGACTGCGCCACCCAGGCGCCCCAGAAGATGGGAATTGTAAGAAAAAGTTTTGAAGATTAGTTCTGGGGCTTCTGGAATTGGTTTTCTAATATATTCCCTATTATCTCTGTTTCTCTGGAGAACCCTGACAATTACACTGAGAAAAGTGGTGAGATAAGTCACTGAATTTGGGAAGAACTGGAAACTGAGCCTGGGGTTTTGAGTAGGCCATTTATGTCATTATGAAGTCACCTTCCAGGATTGATAGCTGGTCTTTTATTAGAGGGAAAGATAGAGTCAGATACCAGTGTCTTTAGAGGATGATCCAGGGGAGCAATCACTGTAATGTCAGAGAAAGGTAGACAAGTCTCTGTTCTGGCTATATGAGACTCAAAAAGTGTGTTTACTCCCAAAGGAGAATATGTACCATATCTCCTAACCCTGGAGTTTATAAAGTTGTTAGGAAAAAACAAAAATCAGTTAATATTTGAAAGAGCAGAAAGCAGTATCCTCAAAAGAATGCCAAACTTAGTCAAAACAAGGAGATTAAGGAAACATTTTACATCTAAATTGAAAAGCCAAAGTTTTTTTCCCTTGGTTGGTTGCTTAAAGGGATGGTGGTTACTTGACCTCCAGTCTTGTTTCCCATGGAAAAAGGATTCAGTGTGTGCAACAGAAAGGCTGACAAGGCTGACCTTAAGAAAGTATGGTTGAGGGATGCCTGGGTGGCTCAGTTGGTTAAGTGTCCAATTTCGGCTCAGGTCATGATCTCACATTTCATGGGTTCAAGCCCCATGTCAGGCTCTGTGCTGACAGCTCAGAGCTGGAGCCTGCTTCAGATTCTGGGTCTCCCTGTCTCTCTCTGCTCCTGCCCCGCTCACACTCTGTGTGTGTCTCTCTCTCTCAAAAATAAATAAAGATTTTTTTTAAAAAAGTCATTTTAAGATAGTTTGGTGGATATTAAATAATGCTAGCCAATTTTTTTGTGTGTTGTGCAAGTATGAGAAAATAAGGGAAGTTAAGTAAGCTTTGTTCAGAATAAGGTTAAAGGTGAGACTAAAAATGGTTCTAAACTCAGAATAACAGCTGATGAGGGAGGACTTTTACAAATAAAATATGCCAACAAAAATGGGAGGGAGGAAGAGGCAAAGAGCCAATAAGAGTAAGAACATCCTTTTATTGAGTATGTTAATAATAAGTTCCAGTTTAACAAATTAGGAATCAAGACAATTGGTTCTGTTTCTAGTTGATTGGCCTTCTAGGCTAACTAGTTTTATATTGTCACTGTCTGTCTGGGGTGCCTGGGTGACTCAGTCGGTTAAGGGCCCAACTTCAGCTCAGGTCATGATCTCACAGATTGTGGGTTTGAGCCTCGAGTCGGGCTCTGTGCTTACAACTCAGAGCCTGGACCCTGCTTCAGATTCTGTGTCTCCTTCTCTCTCTGCCTCTCCCCCACTCACACTCTGTCTCTCTCTGTCTCAAAAATAAATCGTTAAAAAAATGTATATTGTCAGTGTCTGTAATGAAGGTGTTATTCCCAGACCTTGATACATGTCATTTGATTTTTCTGAACCACTGCAGCTCATAAATAGGAATTTGGAAAGGATGGAGACAGCAGTAAAACCCACAGATAGGTTTGGCCATTCCTGTGGAAATAGATTTGTGCTCACAGGTTCTCATGTCTGATAGTCAGCAAGTTTACAGGTGTTCTTTGTGATACAGTGGCATTAGGGCAACAGAGGTGAGAGCTATAAGGGAGGCTTTATCAGTTAACTATTCTTACATATCAAACCACCCCCAAACTCAGTGACTCAAGACCGTGAGCATTTGTCATTGCTCACAAGACTACAGGTTGGCTGGGTGTTTCTTCTGGTCTTGACCACGTTTACTTTTGCAGCTGAAGGCAGCTGTGATATGAGAACAGGGCTCCACTGATATGACTGGACTCCCTCTCAGGCTTTGAAATTGGCAGCAGTCAGTCTGGTCTAGGCTGCCACTTGGCTAGGATGGATGGGCCATGTGATGCCTTATCCTCCAGCAGACTCACCTGGAATCATTCATGTGGTCTTTCTCAGGATCTGAAAACAAAACAAAACAAAAAGGTAAGCACAGAAAACTTTCCCAAACCTAGGCAAGAACCAATACATCTTCACTTCTAGCACATCCTACTCACCACAGCAAGTCACGAAGCCAGCCAAGATCTGGGGGTTATGGAAATAGTTTCCACGTCTTGATAGGAAGGAGGAGCCACTGTGACAAACAAAATGAGATAAAGAATTACAGACATACTTAGAATAAGTCTTATAAGGGGGCTTTAGGGTGTCAAAATACAAAATGAGGCACATTTTTAAGAGTTTATTGGAGCAAAAATCAGTTAGAATCAGTCAGTGCCAAACTAGGAGTGATTAGGAATGCTCTGGCCCACAAGAACTCGGGGAAAGACTTATAAAGAGAAGGTGTGGAAGTAAAGAAAAGACATCATTAATTGGCTATAGCTTAAAGTCTAGTTGGCTGTTTATGATTGGTTGTCCATAGCATCATGATTTTGTAAACTTGAGGTATTTACAAGCTTGGATTTTTGTTTGCTTACATAGACACTCAAGCATTAGAGCCACCTCAGTGAGCTTCCTTGTGAATTAATTTAGCAAGGGGCAGAGTAAGTATCCACCAACAACTCTTGGTCAAAGAAAAATGCAAGAGAACAGTCTACTGCATACTGTCTAACATATAATTTTATTTTATTTTATTTTTTTTTAATTTTATTTTTTTGGGACAGAGACAGAGCATGAACGGGGGAGGGGCAGAGAGAGAGGGAGACACAGAATCTGAAACAGGCTCCAGGCTCCGAGCCATCAGCCCAGAGCCTGACGCGGGGCTCGAACTCACGGACCGCAAGATCGTGACCTGGCTGAAGTCGGACGCTTAACCGACTGCGCCACCCAGGCGCCCCCAACATATAATTTTAACAGATAAGAACTGAGGGACCTGTAGCAATATTTGCAACTAGGACAGGTGTCCACAGAACAAAAGATGCAGTGTGAACTATCGAGCTGAGTTTGAAGGAAGCAAGGCTACATCCTAGAATATTTCAGTGAAGACAGGAAAATGCCCAGGGATCAGATGAAACTGAGAATATCTCAAATGCTATTAATATTACATCAAGTAAAACCAATAACGAGTCTTCTATAGTCTCCTTCCCCCAATATGGCTGTACTTCCACAAGCCAGTAGATGGTGAGCATGAAATTCAGAAGGGCTTACAGTATAAAATAAAAATACTACTGGATATGATTGAAGTCATAACTTGATATGACTGAGAAATAACTGAAAATTATACAACCTTAGAAATAAGTCGTCGTGTCGCTGTGCATTAGACAGACAGAATCAGATGTATAAAGTGTAAAGTTAATTCATTTATTAAAAAAAATAAAGTTAGATTTTTTCCTAAGAAATTTTATTTACTAAAGAAGTTGTACTAGCAGCTAAATCTATTTCTTTAATTCATTTTTTAAATATAAATAAGTTAAAAACTGTTGAGCCAAATAAAAGTTCGATTTTTTTTTTTTTTTTAGGCATCTGAGTTTCCAATTGCAAAACCTTTGTTTTACAATTCCACCAAAATTCTTGGGGTACCTGGGTAACTCAATTGGTTGAGCATAGGATTCTTGGTTTCGCCTCAGGTAATGATCTCACAGTTTCATGGATTTGGGCCCCAAATTGACTCTGCACTGGCAGTGCAGAACGTGCTTGAGATTCTCTCTCTCTCTCTCTCTCTCTCTCTCTCTCTACCCCTCCACTCACACTGTCTCTGTCTGTCTCAAAATAAATAAACTTAAAAAAAAATTAAAATTCCACCAAAATTCTTATAGAAGAGAAAATTTTACAAAATTGGTAAGGAATTTGGAGGAAGGGTCAATTAGAACTAGATATGGTAAAGTAGCCCTATTTCAGAACTTAAAAAGAAAGAAAGAAAAGCACCTGGGAGGGTAGGATTCATGTTTAGAAGTGTTTACCATTTTTCCATAGGTTCCTTACTTTTGTGTATTTTGTTCTGCTCTGTGTTATACAGTTCACAGCCATCATCATTTCCCATCTCTGTGTTGTATAAAATATAATCTGATGGTTACATTTTATTCCAATAAAGATATACTTATATTAATCTACACTCACTTGTACTTCAAATTTCCTGTGATCTCCCTAGTTGTGTGCTACTATCAAATGTATTACTGGAAAGCTTAAGCCCCTGCCAGGCACAGAAGTACTGCTATGACATTTGCAATAATCCATTTATTTACTCTCCAATTTCTTAAGTATCAAAATAACCCTAAGATTTATGAGTAAGGAAAATAACATTGGGTTATTTTCACTTATTTTTCCCAGAGGAATAAAAAACTAACCATTTAGAAACAGCATGGGAACTAGCTTATCATATAGCTCACAATTTGTGTTATATATACATATTTTTTTAAACATTGCTTCACACTCTCATTATTTCTGAAGCTTTCAAACTACGAGTGACCAAAATTACTAGTTCAGTTTTTTTGAATGATCCTTAGCCAGTCAATCATGCAGATTATCAAAGCAGAATGGAGGACGGCAAAGCCACTAAATTTAGACAGACCAGTCCACAATTTGAGAATGCATGTTTGAACCTGTAATCTGAATCAAGTGTCTGTACCTGTTCATCTGTTCCAACATTCACCATATTACAGACAGCAGAGGAAACAGAGGTTGTTTTTATGTATTGTGTTTCTCTTCTATTTTTGTTTTTTGTTTGTTTTTATTTTTGTTCTTGTTTTGTTTGGTTTGGTTTGGTTTGGTAAGCAAGGATTCTTACAGTTCTCTATTTAAATGGCTTGGAGAATGTGCTGAGACAATGAAGTTCTCTTGTTTTGGACAGGTAAATTTCCAGAAAACCTCATCAGCTGACACTCTCGCATACTATCATCACATTCAGCATCTGGGGGAGTTTGTTCCTCTAAACAGTGGCAGGAAGCATAGCTAGAAGCATAAATGCCAAAGTCTAGAAGGCAATAGCTCTCCTCCAAGGACGCAAAGTCAAAAGGGGTGTGTGGGCTGGAATCTGTGAATTCTAAGAATTCTCCGTCTCTGTCACATGTCAAAAAAAGGGCATAAAAACAGTCAAGGTATGTTTTCACAACTTGCCCAGGTATTGCTGCTGCAACTGGGCCATGCACAGTGACCACAGTCCAAATTTTAATAGCCATTAATGACATGAGAGTTCTATTGTAAACTGAAAAATGTTGCTTAGAATATATTTGTTGAAATTGAGCTACAAATACTGTATTTTATATCAAAATATGTGCATGTGTTTCACTTATAAGTGTATTCATGTGGTATTTGACCCTGAATTTGTCTTTCCTTTTTGGAGGGCAGTGGTAGTTGAGGCCCGTTTGGGTCCCAAACACCAGTGTAAGAACTTTAATTTATTCCTCTAGTGACAGGAAGCTGTCCACTTTAAAATATAGCATAAACTAAACTTTATGTCCTATCACAGTGATACAAGGGAGCCATCCCTGAAAATCAGATGGGAAAAGAAGGAAACAAAGATTTAGGAACTCACAAACTAAGCAGTTCTGTTCAAAAACAAGCACTATGCAATTGAGAATAGATTGAATTCAGACTTGTAATTTGAAAACTCGAAATGGGTAGCAATTATGAAATTCATATCTGAATGATCTGCAACCTGTAGAGAATTCCCTCCGCCCTCAAAGACTAGTTTTTTCTTTGAGATTTTCCTCTTTCCATCTTCTGACCTCTCAAACCGCGTGGGTACAGGGTGCATCCTCTTGGCTACCCACCATTAACACAATGGTTTATGCACTCCTCATTCACCTGCCATGGCTTCACACTAAAGCTTGTCTCAACACACCCCTTACCTCCTTTTAATCTGCACTAGACTTCTCTCTGTTGGTTCTTGGTCCACACTACTGTATTTTCTCAAGGTGTTCCACATATCCATTCTTTACGCACCATTGAAAACTGTATAAAAACTCTAGGGTCCACATTTTTTGTAAAATTTTCAAGGCCTCACATATCACACAACACAGGGAGGGATGCTATTAGCAGTTGCTGCAGTATTATATGTGCAGTAGATATATTCTACATTAGAAAGTATCTAAAACACAGGAGGCAAATACAATCAGTATTGGTACTGACCGAATGTAATAAGGTACTATGCTGTGAAGGAGAGTGTAGATCAAAAATATCATTGTGAGCGTGTTTAAGGACTCTCTCTAAAACTCTATAGGTAAAGTGAATGAATGATTAAAAGAATTCAAGCAGAGAGATGTCATGATTGTGTTGTTACATAAGTGGCTCACAAAACAAAAAACAACAACAACAAAAATAATCCCAAGTGTTTATCTGAACCTGGCTTGGAAATGTGCAGGAAAACAGAATAAGGAGCCATAATAATAATCAAATGTATGTCACAATATTGGTAGGTCTGGAAATCAGCACTTGGTGGAAATAATTTTAATTTGTTCTGAGCGTTGTTAATGATGGCACATATTCTCTATTATACACACTTACATTTATATACATATATTTTAATATAAACAAATTATCTGATTTTCTCACAAGCATACAATATGAACACATACCATTATGATCTCATGGTATTCTTTTAAAAGAATTAATAGTGCTGCTTCTCAGCAGCTAATCAAAATATGTATAACTAATTGAATTAGATAATCTATATATCTGTATTTTTCTTCCTGTATCAAACTATTTCTACTGTCACTTTGAAGACAATAAAATGCCATATTTTCTTTACCATGCTTCCAGTCAGATAATAATATTATGTTAGGTGCACGTTTCAGCTCAAGAAATTATTATAGTAAACACAAAGAGCAGCCAGCTGCCTAGAAAGCTCCATGCTCATTAAATAGGCTAAAATTTCTAGTCTTCACCAACAATAATATGACTTTTCAAGTAGATATGTAATATGATTTCATCTAAATTTATAGATAGATTTTACACAAATTATTTCAATAACTATCTTTATCATCCTGTTCAACCGCCATAGTAAATCCCAGACACCATGGGAGAAGTAATCTTTAGGCTACTTGAGGCCAACCTCTCCACATGTAATTTGAAACACAATCTCTTCCTATACTAGGGGATTAGCTTTTGTGATTTCACCCCTTGTTACACACTGGGTTCTTGATGTCACATCACTATATGAAAGTGTTTACCTCACCAACTACAATGGTTGATCTCACTGTCTCTGAATTGTACTGCCTCTACTTGAACCAGTTTTCCGACTATCGCCTGAGTTACTTTGGTTAGGCAATTAAGAGTTCCAATGCCTCAGTTTCCTCCTCTGTAACGCTGGGAAACAACCTACCACCACAAGACTTTGTATGGATTAAATGAATGGAAAATACATAAAGTGCATTTTGAAAATGCATGACAGATAGTGAATATTCAAAGATGATGGAGTGTTACTGTTTTAAAGTGATCATTCCCATTTTTATTTAACTATCATGTAATTTAACTTCTGTAATTATTCTTTTTTTCTCTTCTTTCTTTAAAAAATAAGTTCTTAAAAATTATTAGTTTAGGGGCGCCTGGGTGGCGCAGTCGGTTAAGCGTCCGACTTCAGCCAGGTCACGATCTCGCGGTCCGTGAGTTCGAGCCCCGCGTCGGGCTCTGGGCTGATGGCTCAGAGCCTGGAGCCTGTTTCCGATTCTGTGTCTCCCTCTCTCTCTGCCCCTCCCCCGTTCATGCTCTGTCTCTCTCTGTCCCAAAAATAAATAAACATTGAAAAAAATTAAAAAAAAAATTATTAGTTTATTTACTTACCATATCTACTTATTATCTGATATTTGGTCTTTCTATTTTTTAAATTTTTTAATGTTTATTTATTTTTGAGAGAGAGAGAGAGAGAGAGACAGAATGCAAACAGGAGAAGGGCAGAGAGCGAGGGAGACACAGAATCCAAGAGAGAATCCTGGAGACACAGGCTCCAGGCTCTGAGCTGTCAGCACAGAGCTTGACTCAGAGCTCAAACTCGCAAACCTATGAGATCATGACCTGAGCTGAAGTCGGATATTTAACCGACTGAGCCACCCAAGCTTGGTCTTTCTTAATGTTAAATTTGTAATAATTCCAAACTTCAAGAAGAGTGACAAGTGTATTACTAAGAACATTCATGAATCCATCACTCAGATTTATCAGTCGTTAATATGCTACCACATTTACTTTACCATGTGCTCTTACTCTTTTCTAACACAGACACACACACATACATGCACACACACTGACAAACACACACACACACACACACACACACACACACACACACACCCCTGAACATGTTTAAACAACTCTTTCATGATCACACACTCTGTATTTGTAATTGGCATAAATGGGACAAAATTGACCTTTTTATTCTTGGCTTTGCCCAGTGAAAGAGGCTTGGAACAATTATTCCCATTAGTATTGAACACATCCAGTCTTTTACAAATTATAAAATCAGGAATCTTCCATGCCTTACCCCATTACATATTTTTATCTTCCTTCTTTCATATACCATATACATATATTAACTGTATGAGTAAGCTATACATTGAACTATGTATAAATAATATGTTGATACTTATTGAAATCATGAATTTATAGTGATATTTCTTTTTTACATTTTTTTTCTTTTTTTATTTTTATTTTAGAGAGAGAAAGAGCAGAGAGAGAGAATACCAAGCAGCCTCCACGTTCAGCGTGGAGCCAAGGCAGGGCTCTATCCCATGATGCTGGGGTTATGAAGGAGCCAAAATCAAGAGTTGGACCTTCAATCAACTGAGCCACCCAGGGGCCCCTAGACTGGTATTTCTAATTGTAAGCTAACACCACAGAAGCCACCTTTGCCTTTTTCATTCCATATTTTATAATCTCTTCTTGTATAGTGGAGGGTTCTGGCTCCCAACAACGTCAATATATTTACTCATTACCTTCATGTTACAATACTGCCCGGATAGTTACAGAATTTCTACATCCAAAATACTATGAAAAACAAACTATTAAATATAATTCAAAATTGTTTATTTTTTCTATTTCCACTGAGACATAGAATCAAAGTGTTGGGTTCAAATTTGCACTGGATATTCTTTTTTTTTTTTTTTACACTTTTTATTTTGAAATACTTATAGACTCACAAGAAGTTGCAAAAATAGTACACATATTCCTATATGCTCTTCACACAGCTTCTTGCAAAAGCATTATCTTACATAACCAGAAAATTCACATTGGTGCAACATTATTAGCAGGACAACAGGCCTTATGCAATTTCATCAGATTTTATATGCATTCATTTTACACATTCACTTTTAACACAGTAGCAGTCTGACATCTATACTAACATGCAATTAATTCCTCTAGAGAAGGTCATCCCTACCTTCTCTAGGTAGGGACAGATGTAATGGACAGAAACTTTTCAAGCTATATTTAACTGATATTCATGGGATCTTCAATAATTTTGACAACTTCCTCCTTGTGATCCTGCTTTTCTTTCTTTCTTTTTTTTTTTTTAGTTTCTGAGATACTGCTGGTCTGAAAAATTGGTATCTCCCCCTTAGTCCTTTTCTAAGAGTCTCTTCTTTATCTACCCCAGAATGTCAGGATTTTTGCAGTTTACATCTGTATTCTTTTTTTAATTTCCTTTCCTTACACTATTGCCATAAAATAAAAATTCAGTACATGATTACTGAATAAATAGATTGAAAAAGTTCCTTTTGCAAAACACTATTTTGGCATATTTACAATTGTAATTTAAAATTTTTAATAGGTGTTTCAAAGACCAGCAATTAACAATCCTAATATTAAATCCAATCCTCAAAATTAGAGATGAAGAGACAAATGCAGGTTGAAAAGATTTTTCCCTAGAATTCTCCTTTAATTCTGAGCTTTGTTCATAGAAACTTGATTATATAGCAGTCTGAAATAGTTTGAATTCTCTCAACATCACTGTATTATTAAGGTTCCTATTATTCTGGTTAAATAAAACTATTGGTTTCTAAGCATCATCCATCTGAATTTTGTCTTATTTCACTTATAATACAATGGAAAGGAAACTGGATAACAGAGGAAGGAAAAAAAAAAAAAAAGCAAAGTGAAGTGCTAGGAATTAATAAAAAAGAGAGACCAGAAGGCATTTTTGTGATTTAGTTCAGAATTGGGTTCATTTTATAATCTAAAAACTAACATTCTGCTCTTGCAAAATGTGCAAAATTATGTGATTATGTAAGAATTTAGAGCAGGTACCATGCATCTATTATCTACTTCATCTAACAATATCATTACATCTTAAATATTGGAATGTTATTTACAGAATTAAAAAAAAGAAATGATCTATTACTGATTTGAAATCAACTGTGCATGCTGATTTACTAAAATATTTTAATTAGGTACTTACCAAATATTAGATTTTTAATAAAATAGTTTGTTTAATAAAATGCAAAGTTTTATTTCACAAATATGGAAGGAAACCACTTATATAGTCATTAAAGGGTAAATCAAGTCTACATATCAAAATTGATTATTCCACATAATGGAAAACAATGGAAAATGAGCTAGAGAACTTTATGCAGCTATACACATGTGGAAGGAAGGTATTAAGTATAAGGTCCTTATTAATTATAAGGTTTAAAAAGTGAACAATAAAATTATATGATATAATACATGCAAACATTAATTTTTATCATTAAATATGAAAATATACATGAGATTTAAATGATTAAAAATAAAGAGGGTTTATTAGCTCTTAATTTCCAAATAAAAGGGAACTGGAAAAGTATACAATAGAAAGCAAATTTTGATAAAGTTCTACCATAGAAAAGGAATGGTTGTTATGCATTCTGTTCTGTAACATACTTGTTTTTTATATAAATTCTTATCTATGTTGGGTAAATAAGAGAATGATATTAGTAAGAACATGCTTGTAAACATGCAATTTTCCCCCGCACATTAATGTTTTGCAGCAATTGTTAAAAACACTGAACATCCCACAGAAGCACCTTTCTTTGGTGAATCAGTGGATAGCTGATAATCTTTGAACTGCTAAACCCTCCAATAATAGTAAGTTATTTTAGGATTGTTCACATATAGAAGACAAGCTTAAGTGCATATTGCCCTTAACAAAAATGGCTACTCCTGGAATGTATTCATTAACTTTGATGAAGTTTTTCCCTATTTGAAAAAAAAAAAAAATGTCTTCTGGAATCCTAATGGGAAACACAATTTTCATGATTTAAATGTACAAAAGATTGTCATTTCAGGTGCAAATTCCAGAGGAGATTTAACTATAATAATACCTATATTGGGATTATTATTGTTTTTAAGTCTCTGATTATAAGGTACTCAGGTTTTGAGTGATTGGAAATAACTCTATTATTCTCATAGTCCTATTATTTTTAGTGTATGATTTTTGCACAAGAGGGTTTTCAGGAACCCAGATATACCAAAAACTCCTGTTTAATTGTCATGTTTATAATTGTCATATGTCTTAAATTACTAATAGATGAAGGTAAGATGAAGAGTTAAAAAATATCCACAATGTCAAAACATATATATTCCAAGAAACATATACAAATTTTAAAGTTTACTACTAATTTAATAGCAAGTACATAATAGAAATTGTCATGGACTTCTTAGCATGTAAGCAAAACAGAAAAGTTGTTCTTTCTTTAAACTGTAATATTCTA
Source organism: Leopardus geoffroyi (assembly GCF_018350155.1). Taxonomy (NCBI): domain Eukaryota; kingdom Metazoa; phylum Chordata; class Mammalia; order Carnivora; family Felidae; genus Leopardus; species Leopardus geoffroyi. The sequence continues at coordinate 19,218,677 of NC_059338.1, read as the reverse complement.
GCCCACTAAGTAAATTATAAATTTTTCAAGTAGGTAACTGTATGTTTTCTTTCTTTCTTATCCCAGGATGTTTTTCTCTCATTCTATACATGAAGTATTCAGTAGCTGCTTATTGTTGTTAGATCGAGTTTCAGTTCACTTACTATGAAAGAATATAGGGGCGCCTGAGTGGCTCAGTTGATTAAGCGTCAGACTTCAGCTCTGGTCATGACCTCACCTCTTGTGAGTTCAAGCCCCACATCAGGCTCTGTGGTCAGCTTCCGATTCTGTGTCTGCCTCTGTCTCTGCCCCTCCCCTGCTCACACTCTGTCTCTCTCTCTCTCTCTTTTTCTCTCTCTCAAAAATAAAAGTTAAAAATTTTTAAAAAATGAAAGAATATATTAAATTTTATGGAAAGTTATACAATAATAGCAATTATATTTATACTTAGTCTATAACCCAATAATCCCATCCCTATGGATTTTCCTTAGAAAAAAGGTTACCGGAATTAAGAGTACATATAAAATATGTATTTTTAAATCACTTACAAATATATTCAAATATGTGATAATAATTAAAATGTTTAGTAAGTAAATATATATCAAATGAACAAAATATGTTAAAAAGTAATTAATAACATACGGAAACACTATTTTATAAAATAATATCAAGGTGGAAGATATATCAAAAGGTATCATGATGGTAAATGGTGGTGTTTGCTGTTTTGAAAAAAAATACCAAGGTAATATGCAAAAATTAACATGTTTTATATTGTAGAATTATTTTAATTTATTCCACATTTTTATTTTTATTATATATTTTGAATAATTTACAAATGAAATGCCAAAATACTTTTAAGTTGCAAAGTTGACATTTGTTATCTCTGACAAGTGCTAGTTTGTTTTTTAAAAGATTTTTTAGGGGCGACTCGGCGGCTCAGTCAGTTAAGCAAGTGACTTCAGCTCAGGTCATGATCTCATGGCTGGCCCCGCATCAGACTCTGCTGACAACTCAGAGCCTGGAGCCTGCTTGGGGTTCTGTGTCTCCCTCTCTCTGTGTCCCTCCCCCACTGGCACTCGCACTTTTCTCTCTTTCTCAAAAATAAATAAAACATTATTTTTTTTAATAAAAAAATAAAAGATTTTTTAAATACAAAATAAAAAATGTAACAAACTCTATTTGACGTTATGCTAACTACTTGAGAGGTAACCAAATAAATACAGATCTAGATAGATACAGAGAGATAATTCTGTGTAAGTATTGTGTTTTTAATTCTCTCCAGTTACATACTCTATAAATATTGATAATCTGTATCTATTACATATGATGATAGTTATCAATATAGATAATGTTCTTATGAGTTTTGTTTTTTTTCTGCATTTTCATGAATAATTTATAAGGTATATGACTAAAGGCTTAAATATTATAACAATGTACTATGTGAATCAATGTCTTAAATGAGGACTTTTAGTTTATAATTAAGCACTATAATTATTTCCTCATATTTGATATTTTGGAAATTCCATTTTTTAAACATTTACTTATCTATTACCTTATGTTGTTGAAATAATTTTAACAATTCCTCATCATTTATCTTCATTCATTGTATCAAGCATATAAATATATAATTTTTATATACTACTGTTAAATTATATCTCTGTAAATTGTCCTTACTTTTTAGTAACATTTCAGTTTTTATATTAATTTAAATTCTGTTTTGTTTGATATTAACATAGTTATACTAGCTTTATTTTGGCTCATATATTGTACAGTGTATCTTTTTTCATTATTTTATTTTCCACCTTTTTTTTAAATTCTTTTTAACGTTTATTTATTTTTGAGACAGAGAGAGACAGAGCATGAACGGGGGAGGGTCAGAGAGAGGGAGACGCAGAACCTGAAACAGGCTTCAGGCTCTGAGCTGTCAGCACAGAGCCTGACACGGGGCTCGAACTCACGGACCGCGAGATCATGACCTGAGCCAAAGTCGGACGCTTAACCGACTGAGCCACCCAGGCACCTCTATTTTCCACCTTTTTGAAGCTGTATATATCACTTATGTTTCTTATAAGCAGTTTATATTTGATATTGCCTTATTTTGATTATTTATTCATTTCCTACTTTTTAGAAAAATTTATGACAGTTGTCATTCTTCCACTCCTCAGTGGTTATCCTAGAAATTACAATATACATACTTGATTTACCAAAAATTGACATTTTACTTCTCCCTGGCCAATGCAAATGCCTTAGAATGTATTAACTACTCATTCCCCTCACAGTTTATATCTTCTCATTGCTTTATTATACATGTACACACATATTCAGAATAAGATATCATATTTTTTTGTTTTATATACCCATGTACTCAGGTTCATCTACATATTTATATTTTACATTCTTTTTAATTTCTATCTTCATTTTTGAACTTGAATCTGTTGTCATTTTTTTTTTTCTGCCTGTAAGAGACACTTCAGTGTGTCTGCTGATCAAACATTCATTTAATTTATACTTGAAGGGTACTTTCAAGTAGCTATAAATTTCTAAGTTGGCATATGTTCGTATGTTGTGAGTGACCATGTGTCTCTAGTTTAGCAGTTTAACCAGATTCTCTCTATGTCTCTCTGTGTCTCTTCGTGTCCGGTTTCTCTCTCTCTCACTTAATCTCTCTCTTTCCCTCTCCTTTTTTGGAAAGCTCTAGACCCCATGTTTTATTTCCCCTAAATTTAAAAGCTATAAAATCCCCAGGTAGTTTCTCATTTTCTCAGCCTCCCAAATTTCCAGAATTGGCAGATGCTGTTACAGAAAAAGAGACCCCAAATGCTAGACTCACAGCTCTAGTTGTATTTTTCCCCCGTTTTTGTAGCTGTTGTCCCTGTAATTTACACTGCTTTGTTTTGCTCTCAGATGTCCTCAGTAGATGATTATTACTTTTTACTCAGCTTTTCTAGCTGTTTTCTGTGGAAGCATTAGTCTGAATTACCTACTCTTCCTTTGTGGAAAGAAATCATTTGCTACGTGCAATATTACCTTAGTGAAATCCAGCCATCTTGCTGAATGTAAATGGGGTCCATTTTCACCATATAGTTTCCCACTGCTTATTTTTCAGTTCTGGCAAAAAGCTTTTGAAGGTTTTGCTATTGCAAATAGTGTTACTCTAAATATTTTTGTGGATGTCCACTAGTGCACACAGACAAGAATTGTGTTTATATATAAAGCTTATTCTGGGTCTGCATGGTTCTTCCCTCCAGAACGGCTTTGCTTCAGCGATTTCTAATAGCCAGAATGTGCTCAAAACTAAGAGCCTTTATAGGACTCAGATGGGAATTTCAAGCTCAGATTCTCCACATTAGTGTTCCAAACTTTAAAATCTTCTAGCAGTGCTCCATGTCTCAAGGAAGAACAGTGCCTTTGGATTCCTGCAGTTCCACAATGTTCACCTTTACTTTGACCCTCTGCTGTTCTGACTCCCCACCACTTAAGTCTCCTTTTCCTAGTTTCTCAGGCCCAGGGATTTATGCACCATTCCGAGCTTGCACCTGCTTTTGCTTCCAGCCACAGGAAACTACCCCTTGATCACAAAGGTCTGACTCAGACCCCCAAGGGCATAGTTCATGTTTGTTTACTTGTTCATTTGTTTGTTTGTGGGGTAGTCCTTAGAGACCTCTGTTACCTTCATTATGACTTGAAAATGATGTCCAATTGAGGTCTGGTTGTTGTGGAGTGGGATAATTCCTTACACTTTCTGTTCTATCATAATACTCCAAAGAACTCTTACAATTAAATACACATAATCCTTACAAAGATCTGTTATATATATGAATTATTATTTTATCTACTGCTCATCTCTTAATTCTGGAGCACATACAGTTCACTGTTTAGGACTAGGTCATACAACTGGTAAATGGAGACACTGTTTTTCAAACCTGGTTCTTCTCATGCCTATAATCTGCTCATTCCACTTCATAAATGCTGTGGTTCCAAAATAATTCTCACATATTAAATTCTTCAACTATAATTTTTAAAAATGAGCTCTACCGTAGAGGTCAATAAACTCAATGCCTTAGGATTACTGATTGAATTGATAGGGAAAGTTAGCAAACAGAAAAGAGGAAATTTCAATATCATCCTATTTCATTCTTTATTGACTTTGTAACTCTGATAAATCCTAATATCTCAAGGCCTTTAATTATTTCATTGATTGGTTTCAAAATTATGTCTATTGTAACATTTGAATCACTTAATAGATATGAATTGTCTCAGCAAACCTCAAGAAACTGGATGAATGAACTGAACTACTGATGTTGGCTTACTCAGCATATTTTAGTTGAAAGGCCATCCTGCAAATAGGTGTGTGCACTTATATATGTGTATGGTATATTTTATTTAAAAAGGAAATATACGCCATCTTACAATTGTCTTTTTTTCTGGTCAAGCATGCTTTGAGTCCCTCTGTGGAAACTTGTTTTACACCCATTCTAAGTGCATAATAAAGCATTACTTTGTCATACATAAGATCAATGTACTAATTATATCAAATTTATTAATATCTGACATATATTTATTCTAAAAGCTTTGCCTATTGAAGGAAAGTCTAGTCTTTCCGTTTTTAAAATGTAAAAAGTTTCTATCTGCAATCAAAACCACTGTCTGCTTTAGCAACAAAAATCCAGAATTCTGAACATGGAATATTTATGAAGAAACACATTATGATTAAACGACACATTCTTTCTCTATATAATGCTCCCTGTGCATCTATTACTATTAAAGCCCTGTATAGACTGGGAGTTCAGGAACACAGCAGAGAGCAAGGTGCCCCCATGGTGCTTCAACCAACCCTCATCATTAATTGTATACTCTAAGTGGCACATTAGGAATCTTAGGAAGTGTCTTTGCTACACAGGCCAAAAGGATGATTGGAAAGATAAAATGCAAAATGAGAAATCACTGCTACCCCATGAAGTCAAATGATAAGAACATTGTGATTGACTGCGTGCAAGGCCACTGGTAAATTGAGAAAAATCAAGACTGACAGAAAACACTGGGGTTGGCAATCAGTAAGTCACATTTTGTTACATGCGCAAGCATCAGAATATATTTTATGAAATATATAGCAAGAAAAAAAAGGAAGAAAGAAAAAGAAAAAATATCAAGAGGCATGGTTGGAAGGAAAAAAATATTTCAAATGTGTTTTGGAGTTGAGCTTCCTATAGTTTGAAAAAATAAGTGGAAAATATATTAAAGTCCCCAACAGAACAATTATTATGATTGTAATAAACAATATCAAGGTCAATAACCTCAGATAACATTATATGAATCTCAGATAACATTATATGAAATTAATCTGAATCTTCAACTCAGTTTTGAAGAGTGAAATTGGCACCAGATTTTAAAAATAAAATTAATAATTAAGATTTTTTTAAAAGATAGAGTAAAAGTAATAATAAATCACGAGTATATCTTTTAAGCATTTTTAAATATGAAATTTATTGTCAGATTGGTTTCCATACAACACCCAGTGCTTATCCCAACAGGTGCCCTCCTCAATGCCCACCACCTATCCTCCCCTCCCTCTCAACCCCCATCAACCCTCAGTTTATTCTCAGGTTTTAAGAGTCTCTTATGGTTTGGCTCCCTCCCTCTCTTTTTCTTTTTTCCTTCCCCTCCCCCATGATCTTCTGTTAAGTTTCTCAGGATCTACATAAGAGTGAAAACATATGGTATCTATCTTTCTCTGTATGACTTACTTCACTTAGTATAACACTCTCCAGTTCCATCCACGTTGCTACAAAAGGCCATATTTTATTCTTTCTCATTGCCAAGTAGTACTCCATTGTGTATAAGCATTTTTTTAAAGTTTATTTATTTTGAGAGAGAACAAGTGTATGTGTGAGCAGAGGAGGGGCAGAAAGAAGGAGAGAGAGAATCCTAAGCAGGCTCCATGCTGTCAGCGCAGAACTTGATGCAGGCCTCCATCTCATGAACCTTGAGGTCATGACCTGAGCCAAGATCAAGATTCAGATGCATAACCAACTGAGCCACCCAGGTACTGCACAAGTATATCTTTTAAAAATACTGTGATTCTAAATAGCTTTATAGAAAACTTTTCAGATGTAGAACCCTATAGTTTGAAATAACAGAAAATTGTTTAAACTCTGAAATATCTATAGAAACCTTTTTGTTCCAAAAAAAATTTCATAGATGTATAGATCAAATAAATGTCAAGTATCATTTCACATTTATATGAAATAGAGAAATAATTTATGTTAGAATCATTCAACATCCTGAAGTCATATTAATGGGTGTTCCATATTTGTCTGCCAAACAAATTTTGGTATTTCTCATAATTGCAATTGTTCTTAATAGCTTTTAGACTTACATGAACTGTAAGTCCCCTTGGACTTCCCAAAGAATAATATTTCTAAGTCATCCATTCATTCATTTAGTCATAACCAATACCATCTTCTTGCTCTCCTACTCATACAACAGTGAGTAGGCACTGTTCCATATTCTCAAAGATCTCAGATTTTAGTGAATGAGAAAGGAACATCAACAGTAAAATGGGTACCATTAGAAACAGAAATTAAAGGTAAAAACAATGCATGCCATTGGGTGCCCTAGTCTGAGAAGAATTTATAAATGTCTTAATGTATGTAGAAGTGAGCTGTTTAAAGTGGCATCAAAATCATAAAATATTTGGGGATAAATTTAACATCAGATTAATATGAAGCTATAGAAATCAAGACAGCTTTGTATTGGTTTAAGGACAGACATAGAGCGGTGCCTGGGTGGCTCAGTCAGTTGAGCGTCCGACTTCAGCTCAGGTCATGATCTCGTGTTTTATGGGTTCAAGCCCCACATCAGGCTCAGTGCTGTCAGCTCAGAGCCTGGAGTCTGCTTCAGATTCTGCGCCTCCCTCTCTCTCTGACCCTCCCCCACTTACACTCTGTGTCTCCCTCTCTCTCAAAAGTAAATAAACCTTAAAAAAATAAAAAAAAAATAATAATCCAATGAAATGTTATGCTGCCATAAGAAATTAATTATTACAAAGAATATTTCAAAACATGAGAAGATACCCTTGACATAGTGTTACATAAAACAAGCATGATAAAATATTAGGTTAAACGTTTTTAAATCTTTGAGGTATGAGAAAGAGGGAAAAAAACACAAAATGTAAAAAGAGTCAAACGCATTAATTCAATAAGTCAAATGCATTGATTCAACAAGTTAATTCTGTGCTGTGTCACATGCAAGACACTATACTAGGTTTTAGGTACACAGAATAAAAAGGTATTTCCTATTATTCTAAACTGACAATTCACATTTAATTACCTTTCAGAAAAAGTAAATTTTAAGTCTCCGTTTTTATTCTGTATTTATTATGTTTGTAAGATTAATATTCCAGAATTGTAGTGTTACCAAAACAGATGGCTGTTTAAATTGTCAAATTATAATAAAAATTAAACCCTTAACAATTTAGTGGGCAAAGCAACAGTTCAAGAAGAACTCAGAGAGGCGCCTGAGTGGCTCAGCTGGCTTAGCGTCAGACTTGGGTTCAGATTATGATCTCACAATTCATGAGTTCGATCCCCATGTGGGCTCACTGCTGTCGGCACAGAGCCAGATTCAGATCCTCTGTCCCCCATCTCTCTGCCCCTCCACCACTCATGCTTGCTCTCTCGATCTCAAAGATAAACAAACAAACAAACTCAGAACAGGATAACCAGACCAGAAAGTCTGGTAGCAAGATTCTTTGCACGGGCACCTGGGTGGCTCAGTCTATTAAGCATGGGACTCTTGATCTCATCTCAGGTCATGATCTCATGCAGTTTGTGGGTTCAAGCCCCATGTTAGGCTCTGTACTGACAGCACAGAGCCTGCTGGGAGTTCTGTCTCTCCCTCTCTCTGTGCCTCCCCTTCTCACTCTCTCTCTCTCTCTCTCTGTCTCTCTCTCAAAATAAATAAACTTAAGAAAAAAGATTCTATGCAGATATACATATTGAACTCAATAAAAATATGAATTTCCAAAATGGATAAAAATTAGGAATGATTTTTCATGCTACAAAAAATGTATTATTCAGTTTACAAAGAAATCATTATAAGTCATAGCTGACTCACCTAGAACATTGAAGTATTTTTTTTTCTGAACCATTAAGAATACAATCTTCTTTACTCCCCATAACAGCCCTGAGTACATGGTATTGTTTCATTTTACATATGATGAAACAGAAACTAAAAGATCCAAGAAACATGCCCAGTGTCCCACAGCTAGGGAGTGGTGGAAGAAACTTCACTTTGCAATGCTCATGACCTTAACAAAGTTGAGATTGAAAATTCAAGATAATTGACTCACCATAGAAAAGCCAAGGAGGAAATGGGATAGAAGCTAAGTTTCACCAATATTTTTCTTATTCTTCACAACACCACTTTCTCGTCTCTCTGCCCCACACTACACACCTGTAAAGAAAAGTCATGGGAGATGTTATTTTCCTTTTCCATGATTTTCCATTAAAAAAAATACATACAGGCGTGCCTGGGTGGCTCAGTTGGTTGAGGGTCACATCAGGCTTCTGCTCAGTTCATGATCTTGTGGTTCACGGGTTCGAGCCCCATATCTGGCTCTTTGCTGACATCTCAGAGCCTGAGCCTGCTTCAGATTCTGTGTCCCCTGTCTCTCTATCCTTCCGAAATTTTCCCTCTCTCTCTCTCACTCTCTCTCTAAAAAAACATTAAAAATTTAAAAAACTACAATTGTTTTATTGAATTTATTTAACTCATTAATTAAATCCATACCATTAATCCTTTAAAAGTGTACAATTCAGTATTTTGTTTATTTATTTGATTGTTTTTGAGAGAGAGAGAGGGTGCAAGTGAACAAGGGGCAAAGAGAGAGAGAGAGCAGCAGTCTCACCCGAAGCAGGGTTCTGGTGCTCACCCGATGTGAGACTCAAACTCAAAAACCATGAGATCATGACTTGAGCCAAGGTCAGATGTTTAATGACTAAGCCACCTACGTGCCCTATAATTCAGCGTTTTAAGTACACTTAGAGTTGTACAAACATCACTAATTTAAAAAATGTTTCCTCATTCCAAAAAGAAAACTTAATGCCCATTAGTAGGCACACTTACTCCCCTCTTCCATCAAACGTCAGGAGAACACCAATCTACTTTGCATCTCTATGAATTTGCCAATTCTAGGTATTTCATGAAAATGGAATCACATAGTATGCGTCTTTTGTGGTGGGCCCCACTTCACACAGCATTATGTTTTCCTGATTCTGCCATTCATTTTATTGCCAAATAATATCCTTTTTATTTTTGGAAGGAGAGAGGATCAGATGTGCAATTATATGCCAATTCATGGGTTTTAGCCAATGGTTTGGCTGGATGGTTAGGGACATGAAAAAAACATAATTCAAAAATTGGTGACAAGGAAACTTGGAGAAGAGTTTTTGTATAGATGCCTCTGAATGGGCAAAAAATGTGAAGTTATTTGTGTGCAGTGTGAATGTTCATCAATGGCTGATCTCAACAAGGGAGGATTTTAACAAAGTAACAGAATGATGACCCGTTTTGTGGTTACGAGGCAACCTCTTTCCCCAGCACCCCATGCAATTGCCCGGTTGGCTCACATAAGAAGTGGCCATGTTGGCAGCGATGTAGGTTATGCATAGGCTCGGCAACATGGACTTCCACTCACCAAAGTCAACCTGACAATGGCTGTGACTGAATGTCCAATATACAAGCAAGAGACATCAGCACTGAGTTTCACATATGGCACCATTTCCCAGGTTGATCAGCCAGCTACCTGGTAGCATGTTGATTACATTGGACTGCTTCCATATTAGAAGGGAAGTATTTTGATCTTATTCAAGTAGACAGTCTGGATATATATTTGCCTTCCTTGCACCAATATTTCTTCCAAAAATATCATCTAAGGACTTACAGAATTCCTTACCCGCCATCATGGTATTCCACATAGCATTGCTTCTCATCAAGTAACTAATTTCACAGCAAATAAAGTGAGGTTCATGGAATTCGATGGTCTTACCATGTTCTCTAGCATTTTTAAGCAGATGGTTTGCTAGAATGGCCTTTTGAAGACTCAATTATAGCACCGGTTAGGTGGCAGTAACTTGCAGGTTTGAGGCCAAGTTCCCCAGAAGGCTTCATATGCTCTGGATCGGTTTCCAATATTTGGTACTGGTTCTTCCGCAGTCAGGATTCATGAGCAAGGAATGACAGGCTATTTCTCCCTGAAGACTTCCTGTGACTCTTAATCAATTCTTTACCTGGTCATTGAGCCCTGTAGTCTATGTGTTCTTTTCCCCCTCACACTGAACCATCTGATGCATTCACTAATTGGTTTTAATAGCTATGTAATCTGTCACTTCAAATGTCATGTTGGAACGCTGGGGCACCTTCTGTCTTGGGAACCATACCTGATCATCAATTTTGTTCTGATGTACTGAAATGCTAGTGATAATGTGTTTTGAAAGCCATCCCCTTTTCTGAGTCTAAAATGAAAAAAAAAAAAAAAAATATATATATATATATATATATATATATATATAAAAGAAAGAAAAAGAATGGAAATAAAGAAAGAAAAATAAAAAGAGGAATGGGGGACGAGAGAGGGAGGGCACAAAGAAATGAAGGAAGAAGTGAAGGATGGAAGGAAGGAAACAAAGCCTCTGTTCTCGGCTTTCTCCTTATATAGAGCAGGTTTTCCTCGTTGAGTAGGAGTTAGGTGCCCAGGAATTAGGGCCAGAGTCAGGTGGTCTTGTTTAACCCTATCTCTCACTGCCTGTTTTATTTACCTTAATGATTTTCTTATTCTAGTGTTTGGGCTTTTTCCTCCTTCTTGGGCATTCGAGAGCTTCCACATACCCTATTTCTCTCCAACTCAAGGAGTATTTGCCACTCCTTCCTTTGATCTATGCAGGAATTGTTTTTGAAGTGCATCATTTATCAAGGTCAATAATAAAATACACAAAGTTCCAGGCATTATTATCACTCTTCTATAAATTGTATCACAAAATACCTCTGCAGATTTTGACTCTATGTCTTATACCTGCACTTCCAAAACTCCCTTTTTTTCCCACTAGTGCTTGTCCAATATGTCAGCATCATATTGAGATATTGAGAAGATAAAGCAATATTAATTTTACATGCAAAAATCCTGATATCCATAAAATTAATATGAATAATATCTTTATTAGAAGCAACTTCTGTATTCATTTTTAATGTTTAATTGAACAGTTATCAAGGTAATGTTTATTCAGATTTTAATCATCACACATATGGTCTCTAACTTTTTCATTTTTATATATTTGTATATTGTTCAACCTATCATGAAGCATGCTGTTAATTTTATATAATTATGAAATGTAATTATCAAAATGATATAAACATATATAACATATTTAATACAGTGTTTTATGTAGTTACACTTGATTATATATATATATATATATATATATATATATATAACATAGAATTTTCAGTTTATATAAGTTTTGTAGCTTTCTTTTTTGTGTTATAAATTACATTATTCTTGATCATTAAATGATTTTGATAAATCATTTGGATTTCACATTTTCATGTTTTCTCACTTAAAATCTTTTTTTAAAGATAATTCACTCAGAATCTTTAGAAAAATTATTTTAATTTTGCTTCCTTCTCAATTTAAAATGACAGAATTTTCTAATAAAAAATTTGAAGAGTAATAATAGTAATTGAAAATTTGAAGTCAAAATTTAAAACCATAGACAGAAATCTTTAAGATTACTTCCAAATTTGATCATGTACAATTGGGAATTTTAATTTTTTATGGTATTTTCTACTTGTAATTTAATGGTAATGTAATATTATGCACCAAAATTTGAGATTTATGCCTTTAAGTATTATATAATACTTGGGAGAAAAATGTAAATAATACGTTACTGAATAAATGTATATGATATATAAATACCTAAAACTAGAGTATGAATTTGCTTTTAAAAGTTTACAGCATTATATATTTTCAGAAACCTGAAGGGGAATATGCATATTTCTTTAAACAAATGGTAATGCAATCTTCCTATCCCCAGGGCAGATGTGAAGACACATAATTTATATATTCAAAATGCCTGATTCTAAAGAAAATGAATAAAGGAAAAGTCCCTTTGTAAAACAGATTGGTGAGGAATTTAAACTGTATTTTATCTCAGATCTTTTACAAAGGATATATATTAACAGGAAAGGAAATACAGGAATCTATGAGGATGATGGAGAAGGAAATATAAGGAGACTGAGTGAACATATTACTGTATCAGGTCTATTAACACTATAAATAATATTGAAAATATTTAAGGAATTAGTAATTAGAGTTACTTCAAACCTCATCATTTTAATTAGTTCAGTAAGAGGTTAATGTTTACTTGACCAAAACTTATCTCCTAGAAGCTGACCTACCAGAAAAGAAACTGGCTCAGGCAGAGCCCCAGAGAAAGCTGTCACAGTAAAGTGGTTATGCAATTGCTTTTGGTCAAGAACAAGACTTGATCCTGCCAATGAAAGGTTTGTGCTTTTCCGTGCACAAATATTGGACTGGCAGGATAGGACTGGGGCCAAAATTCTGCTGTTATGTTGCTATTGTGTCTTGACCCTGATCTAATTAAGAGGGGGTACTTTAGGGGCACCTGGGTGGCTCAGTTGGTTAAGCGTCCTACTTTGGCTCAGGTCATGATCTCATGGTTTATGAGTTCGAGCCCCAAGATGGGCTCTGTGCTCACAGCTCAGAGCCTGCACCCTGCTTCAGGTTCTGGGTCTCCCTTTCTCTGTGCTCCTCCCTTGCTCATGCTCTGTCTTTCTCTCCTTCAAAAATAAATAAGCATTCAAAAAAAATTTAATTGTATTGTGTCTTGCTATTCCTTTTCTTCTCAATATTTATAGATATTTGTAAGGCATTTAATTCTCATTTCACAACAAACTATCTTCATAAAAAATAAGGAAAGAAGCTGACAAGATTATTTGATGATATTACACTTTACCATGGGTACACTGGTCTACTGTTAGAATGTCATAACCTAATGGAAGTTAACTCAATTATAGATTTACATGGAGTTGAAAACCTAATTCATTTTCTTATACAATAATTAGTGATTGCTATCTGCAACATGCCTATATAGCTACAAATGTTGTTTAGGCCTAGGGTAGGGATTTTGCTTAGTCAAAGTTGTCAAAGGCTCACCAGAGAATGACACCTAATTTGTGATATGACCGTTGAGTAGAAATCAAGCAAGTATAGATGAAAAGGCATCTTATTCTGGGTAAACAAAAGCAAGCATAAAGGACCTAAAGCATGTGGGGGCATGACAGAAGAAAATGAAATAAAAGTAGTGTTTTGCTCAAAGAAGATAAAGAAGAGTTTTGTACACCCTGCAGCAGGAGAATTTGGTTGGGGCCAGGTCATGTGGCTTATAGACCAAACTGGTGAACTGCGAATTGATCCTAAGAGCATTTTAAGGGCAAAGAATCATAATTTGGAGAACGACACAGTTACATGAGTTTCAACAATATATCTCTGACTATGTTATAGAGAATTCAGATTAGATGCGGTTAGGAGGTGTTTTCAGTAGTTCAGATGAGACATAATGATATCTTGGGTAAAGGTTGTGGTCGTACAGTCAAAAATAGTTGATCAGAACAGAGTTGTTTACAGTGTTGCATGTACTTGCTGATGATTGAATATGGAAGTGTAAGAAAGTAATTCAAGAATGACTTACACAGTTGGATGGTGGTACAGTTCACTGAAATTGGGAACAGTGGGAAAAGAATAGGGTTTAAGGAAAAAGATGGTGAGATCAGTTTTGAGTTTATTGATTTGGAATGCTTTGTGACATTCTTCTAATAGGAGATATTTTATGGTCAGTTATACACATCAATCAGAAGCCAGGCAGAGAAGTCTGGAATGGTAGTACACATGTTCCATTTAATTGCAAATAGGTTTCCCATAAATAGGCGATAGAAACAACTGTGGATCATTTAAGCAGATGTGTGTGTTTATTGGAAGGATTTTTATTAGACAAGGGTTTTCTAATATGACCACAGAACCAGGCTCAGAAAACAATTAAGAGCAAAGAATGCAAGGTGGCTAAATCCAAGCAAAAAATCCCGAGCCCATCTGGTGAGAACACTGATACCCCCCATCTCATACACCTCCTACCCCTTTGTGCCACAGGATATTGGATATTGCAAAAACCGCTGTTGCTACTGGGACTGCAAACGAGAAGCTGCTGTTGTGCCTGCTGCTAACGTGAAAATGAGTCCTTTAATGTTTGTGATGATTTGTCTTCCTAGTTGGAGACTCAAATTGCTAGGCATGTGCACCTGATTATCCAACCTAGAACATATGCCTGTGTTGGAAATGTGCATCTCTGTAGCTTCTCTGCAGCCCAACCGGTCTCATTCAGTGCAGAATCCTTCACTCATAGCAATGGGTTTCAGACAATGAGCAAGCAACATTGTGACAAATGTCCAGGCCAGTCCAGGCATTATACTGACTATGTAATGGATTTAAGAATTTCTTAAGGAGAGAATACAGTTGAGAAAATGAAAATGCTTCCATGTAGAAGTTCATCTATATAAGTATTCTTATATGGCCAAACATGTCTCAGAAAGATTTCAGTGTGACAATCCTTAATTTTTGTCCCTATACATCCTTGTGTATTTGTTTGATTGACTTAATAACCTGAGTTTACCCTTCCGTGATTGCTTTCATGCTGGAGTATAATAAGGAATTATGTATAACAAGCAGTTTATCTCAGGAGTCCTTTCTTTTAATGATACTCTGCAAGTGAGCATTTTCACCTCTAGTAAGGCAGAAAGAAAGTGGTGAATATTGCTGGGCCAGACTGATGGTTAAAAATAATCAAAGACTGTGACTTTAAAGATGAATTAGTTTTCAGGCAAATTATTATTTTTTAGCACACTCTATCTACTATGGACTGAATTGGATCCCTTCCCCCCCACCAACAATTCAGGTATCGAAGCCCTAACAACCCCTTCCCTCCATTTGACTGCTTTGGACATAGGTCTTTAAAGAGGTAGTCTAGGCTAATGATGTCATGAAGATGATGTCCTGATACAATAGAACTGGTGCCCTTCTAAAAAGAGGAAGAAGCCAAAGCTTTCTTTCCAAAATATGAGAACACAGTGAGAAGGCAGCCATTTCTACAGGCAAGGAAGAGAGCTCTCAGGAGAAACCCAACATGCTGACACCTTGATCTTGGACTTCCCAGTTTCCAGAACTGTGAGAAAAAAATTCCTGTTGTTTAAGCATCCCAGCCTATGGTGTTTTTTAACGGAGCCTGAGAAGACTAAAGCACTGTCTACCTTCTACTGATTTTGTACTCCCTGCAGTTTTAGGAAAAGATGAGAAGACTCACATTTTCCAACTTTGACTGAATGATGGAGAGCTACAAAGATCAGTAGTTATAATACCATGATAATGTTTGAAGAATTCTCTATGAATCCATAGAATAAAAATGACCTGTATTAAACAAAACAAGTCATATTTACCCATACATAAATAAATATATTTTCTGAATTCTAATACAATAATGAATTGTATATATTATTACAGGTAAACCACCTATTTATATATTAGGCAGAATTTATTACTGAGAATATTTAATACGAACTTTTTTATATAAGTATATGTTAATAGTGAAATCATTAAAATGTTTTAAAACCTGCTAATATCCATGTGTGGGACATGCATCATGATGAATATATTGAGTTTACATTATTTTATATTATATACATATTTATTTGCAAAAATATAATTGCCCTTTGAGAAGTTATACATTTTTCTTATATTCATTTAAGACAATGGTGACTTTCAAAAATCTACTATTACTCAAGATTAACAGCAAATACTGCATTATTTTCTAGAAGCGAATGAGATTTTTAATGGGCCTGTCAAAACAAATTAAGACCTTATCAAAGGAATTTAGCAATAATTGCTAAAATAATTTTTTACCAGAAATATACACATATCATATTATCTGTGACCAAAGCTTCTACCTTTCATTCTCAATGTCCTCTCTCAATGTCCTCTCTTTATTTTAGCTAATATATTGCTTTTTTTTCTATGTCATTAAGCAAAAAATAATTAAATCTAGAAAAAAATTGACTATATGTATTCTTTTATTTAACTAAGAAGTCTTTAGGGCCTTTAATATTATCTATGTAAACAAGATTTACATTATAATACTTTTTGTCTTGGCCCTAAGGAATAAAATCAGTTGAGTCAGGACAGGATAGAAAATTAATTTAGGAGGGGTGCCTGGGTGGCTCAGTTGGCTAAGCAGTTGACTCTTGATTTCTGCTCATGATCTCAGGAACCCCTCCTAGGACTCGGCACTAACAGCCGGGACCCTGCTTAGGATTCACTCTTCCTCTCTCTCTGCCTCTTCCTCCACTCTCTCTCTCTCTTCTTCTCTCTCTAAAATTTGGGACGCCTGGGTGGCTCAGTTGGTTAGGCGTCCAACTTCAGCTCAGGTCATGATTTCACAGTTTGTGAGTTCGAGCCCCGTGTCGGGCTCTGTACTGACAGCTCAGAGCCTGGAGCCTGCTTCGGATTCTGTGTCTCCCTCTCTCTCTGCCCCTCCCCCACTTGTGCTCTGTCTCTTTCTGTCTCTCAAAAATAAATAAATAAATAAATAAATAAATAAATAAATAAATAAACAAACAAACTTAAAAAAAAGAAAATTAACTTAGGAGACTATAGCACATATGTACAAATTGATTTCAAATATAGTTCATGAAATATTATTAATGTACATTGAAGTTTATAATTTTTAGGAAAATTGTCTTACTTTAGAATTTTGAATAATTATTCCCTTTTACATCCTAGATTAAAAATAATTTTCCTGTAATTAATCTCAAATGTTTAATTATATGTATTAATGTGTTGGCCAATAGTATAGGTAACAATGTGAACTGTTACATTAGTTCAATTACAGTTCTTCCTAGAACTCAATTAGAATTCATCAAAAAGGAATAGTTAGATTGGACAATGTTTGTGGATTTTTTCTGAACTGAATATAGGGTTTGAGTATTAAAAGGAAGCTGCTGAAAAAACAAAATTTGTATGAGAAAGACAACATAAGATGATTACATTTCAAACTTCTTTTAAATGTATTTGCATGATAATTTTAATCAATCAAAAATATCCTATGACTCTATAAGATATTTACAATAATCTTGCAACTAAAATTTAATTTTTGATAGTCATTATTTTGCCTTATTGTCCCCTTACTAACTTATGAAGGTCATCACCTTTTAAGTATAGAAACTATATACAAATTGGTGGATATTTTCAATGAACTGTGGCTTCTTTGCATTTAATCTACACATTTTTAGGAGAATTTCAGCTTCAAACTTCCCTTCCTTTTTGCCTTTTTTTATAGCGCAGTACAGGTGTGTGACCTAGGTCCGAAAATTCAGACCCAATTTGAGATTCAATTGTTAAAGTAATAAAGAAACAGATGCTTGGTTGAATTAATATTCTGAAAGAGTGGGAGTGGAGGCATCCAGATTTTGAAGGTGGAAACTGTCCTGAGTCAAATATTCAGCACTGCTGTGACACGTTCATTAGATAGCATACTGGAAAGTATCATAGAGAAGACCAAGAAAAAAATATTTACGATGAAAGGAAAACTCACTGTTACATGTAAATGGACTCAAATTCATCACTCCATGTTTCTCTTTCTCATAAAGGTTTTGCATAAGTCCACTCTTGGTCTAATACAATGGGGCAATATTTGTGTATCTCTATTTAGGAGTTGTTTGCTATTCCTGACCCCTTCTCCCCACCAAGGAAAAAACAATGTTAATTAAAGTGTTGGGTGTTTAGTTTTTGTTTTCAGTCTCAACTGGCTTTATGGTATAAAACCAAGGTATTTTCTGTTTGCAAGAGGTAAACATTAAATATAATGATTTTTATAAACCTCCCTGTGAAAATGGGATGCCATTGGACTCATAGCAAAATTTTTTTTTACTCTAGTAGAAAAATTTTAAGCTAGAGAATTTTTACTCTGATATTTAGAGCACTAGATAAAGGGTAATTTTATTTATAAAGTTAACAAAAGTTCTTTTGGCCAAGGTGGAGAAGGAGAGGAAAGGGAGAGCCAGATGGAAGATGAGTATCAACAGAAATAATTAGAAATCTCAAAGACAGAGATTTCTGCTCCTTTCTTCTCCTAAAATTTTGGAAGACAATGTGCGGTAGGTGCTGTCCAAGGTATAGTAAAGCTTACATGTAGCATTTTAGAAAGAAAAGGAATCTGAAATAGTATCACTTTGTTTCTCAGGGACTGTGTGTGTGATGGAGAATATCCAAGTTTTCCAGAGGGAGATCATTCTGGACAGCTGCTTTCAGACCCAGTGAAGTCTGGGATTAAGATCACGTAAGTATAAAAAGGAAATTCCTCTCAATACGATGGCTTAAGAAGGAACACGACTGAAAATTTCTTCAAAGAGGTCAATGTGGCTGGAGGACAGTGACTACAAATATGGTAGTAATAGACTAGGGGATAAAAGAAGGATTACAAGTTTTAGGATCTTGGGAGACATGCAATGATTTTGGTATTTGTTCTAGATAAATAGGAAACCATTGCAAAATTTTTTAGCACAGAACTTGCATGAGAACTTTTATTTTAACAGGATTATAATATCTGCTGTGTTAAATACAGAAAAAAAAAGTCAGAGCAGAGTAAAGAAGATACTGTGTAGTAAATCAGGTTAGAAATTATGGTGGCTTAGCTTAGAATGTTAGCAATAAAAGGGATAAGTAGTCAGAGGCTGGATTTATTTTGAAGGTAGGGTCAAGATGATTTGTTGATTATGCATGTCTGAGCTCTAAGAGAAAGAGAAGAGTTAAAGATTCCTTTAGTTTTTTTCCTGACTATATTCAAGGATAGCTTATCATTAAGTTGAGGAAGAATGTAGGTGGAACGGGTTTGAGAGGTGCTGGAGTACAGCAGATGAATTTTGAACATGTTAAAATTAGAATGGTTATTATACTTCCAAGATAAATTATTAAATAGTAATGTCTATAGCCCCTGGAAAGTCTACAAGGAATTACCCTGAAAATATAAATTTGGGAGTAATCAGTAGACAGATGATATTGCGTGCCGTGGAAATGAATGAGTTCTCCAGGAGATTGAGTGTAGATATAAAGAATTTCAAGGACTGTCCCTTAGTGAATTTCCACTTCACAAGTTCATAAACTAGGGAATAAACTAGGGAATAAACTAGGGAAACTAACTGAGAGGCAGCGACCAGAGACGTAGAAATAAGATCAATTACTGTTCTGTGCTGGAAGCAAATATAGAAACCTTTCCAAGGAGGAGTAATGTGAAAAATGCTGTTGATTAGTCAAAGAAGATTCAGACCAAGAATTGACCATTAAGTTAGACATCCCCTGTGTTCCATCTATTCATCCTATTTTTTTCCTATTTTTTTTTCATTCCCACCAACAAAACACAACCACTGATCAAACACTAATCTTTTTAGTCTCTTTATAACTTTATCTTTTCCAGAATGTCATATAGTTCAAATTATACAGTGGATAGACTTTCAGATTGGCTTCTTTCACTAAGTTGTATGTCTTTTTTGTGTTAGTACACTATTTAAATCAATTAATAATATGATGTGGCATGGATGCACAACCGTTTGTTTATCCATCTACCTTTTGAAAGATAACTTTGTTGCTTTCAGTTGGGGCAAGTAAGAATAAAGCTACAGGTATTTCTCTAGGTATACATTTTTTAAGCTTATTTGTTTTATTTTTGAGACAGAGAGAGAGAGCAGGGAGGGGCAAAGAGAGAGGGAGAAAATGAGAATCCCAAGCAAGTTTCACACTGTCAGCACAAAGCCTGACACCTGACCTGGGGCTGGAACCCATGAACCATGAAATCATGACCTGGGCCAAAATCAAGTCACATGCTTAACCGACTGAGCCACCCAGGCACTCCTCTGTTCGCATACATTTTTAACTCATTTTGGTAAATAAGTACAGTTGATGAATCATATAAGACTATGCTTACTTTTGTAAGTAACTGCCAAATATTCTCCCAAAATGGCTGTACCATTTTGCATTACTACCAGCAGTAAATGAGTGTTAATAAATGAGTGCATCCTCTGACAATTGGGTATTGTCAGCTTTTTAATTTTTTTTTTTTATTTTAACCATTTGTAATATGTGTGCAGTGGTATTTTGTTGTTAATATGTACTTCCCTAAAGACGCATGATATTGAGCATCTTTGTATGCTTATTTGCCATCTTATATCTTCTTTGGTGAGGTCTCTGTTCAGATCTCCCGTCCATTTTTAATTTTTTTCTTATTGTAGCACTTTAAGAGTTCTTTGTATATTTTGGATAACAATATTTTATTAGATATGTGTTTTGCAAGTATTTTCTCCCAGTCTGTGGCTTTTTCATTCTCTTAATGGTATCTTTGGCAGACCAAAAGGTATCTAAAAAGTGATTTCCTGGGGCACCTGGTTGGCTCAGTTGGTTAAGCGTGCGACTTCAGCACAGGTCATGATCTCACGGTCTGTGAGTTCGAGCCCCGTGTCGGGCTCTGTGCCGACAGCTGGGAGCCTGGAGCCTGCTTCGGATTCTGTGTCTCCATCTCTTTCTGCCCCTCCCCCACTCATGCTCTCTCTGTCTCTCTAAAGTACATAACATTAAAAAAATTAAAAAAATAAAAATAAAATAAATAAAATAAAAAGTAATTACCAAACTCAAGCTCATGTGGATTTCTTCCTAGTAACTTCTAGGAGCTTTATAGTTTTGCATATTATACTTAGGTCTGAGGTTTATTTTGAGTTTATTTTTGCAAAAACTTTTAAGATCTGTGGATATAAAATTGAGTGCCAGTTTTGAGTATAAGGATATTGTATGGGAACATCCAAAGCCACAGGTATTCATTCATTAACAAAAATTTATTTTGTATCAACCATTTGCAGAGCCCATTCTAGATGCTGGCAAGGGCTAGATTTCCTTCTATTACCAAGCAATGCACTACCCATCAAATTCCTTCTTCTAATACTGACACAATCATAACAACAAACAAAGTTAAAGTCTCTGTCCTGGACTGAAAGTACAATCGATGTTTGAGAATATCAGTCCAGCAGCTTACTATTCATATTCTTTTCTTCTTTCTAGACATGAAATTTTATTCCATTTCACACCTTCTTTTTTGGTTAGATGCGGTCATAAGAATGTGTTCTGGTCAATGGAATGTGAATGGAAAGGATATGGACCACTTGTGGATCTGGCCCATAAAATCTCCTAAGTAATTCTCCCTCAACATTTGGTCTTTCCCACATTTACCAAATGAATAGACAATATCAGAGGACTTTGTGAAACAATGGGTCATGGGATAGAAGGCGTCTGGATCCTTGAATTGCCGTGTATCAGATTGTTGCACCCATTCTGCTGACTCCACTAAACTGCATTAGACAAAATTAAAAGTGTGGATGAATTAACGGCATTGGAGTTGTTAATTTTAAACTTATACTGAAAAAAAAATTCACTCTGCTGAAACTGTCACCCCTTAAACACTAAGCAAACTCCTCCTGCCAACAAATGTAGGCAATAGGTAAAAACAGTTACATGCTTTCAGAAGCTAGTAAGTAATGTAAATAAGTGAAGCATGATATACTTATTGCTGAAGAGATCTTATGCCTAAAGACACCAGCAATTATTCAAATGTCAGTTTATTGTTTTCTTTTGTGTTGCTGTTATGATTCCGTCAGTATTTGTAAGATGCTTGATGTCCATGATTTTGCTTATCTTATTCAGCATATTATCCTAAGATGTACTTGGCCCACAGATGACAATAAATTTGTTTTTCTTTCTAATAAAAGGATGATTGATGATGTGAATAGAATGTGGGATAGAGTCAAAAGTACCTTTATATTTATCAGTATACTCTCCTTATCCACCTACTAGGACATAAAGACTGTAACTTATTTATTTTTATGTCCTTATAACATTTAGAACCTTGCTTCTTATATATAATACTATCAATAAATGATTGTTGAATAAATGCTCAATAAATACTTGTTGAATTGACTTTTAGGCTTGGTCTCCTTCCATAAATATGAAATGAATTCATTTTATATAGTCTTTTAAAATTGCTTTTGTCTGTAAATTCATATTTTCTCCTCAGAGGCAAAACTCCATGATCAATGTGAAGGATTGTTTTTCTTCCTCCTACAAGGTATGTATGTCTTCAGAATAGGAAGTACACGCATTACGGAGATTTAGAGACACCGAGAGAATTGGCAATCAAGTAGCTCAGTTTCTTTTATTTCTACAAGGGGTGAAAGGCCTTAGGAGTTCATGAGACAGTAAAATTAATGATGCATCCTAATTAGGTAAATGTTCAGGTTCTTTCCCTGATTGCAATACTGTATAAAATACAAGGAGAAAATGATCAAATTGCTTCATATCTATCTTTCCATGAAAATAAAAATCCTCCTACATCCTGTCAGTCACTCTGTTGTGGTCTCATTTTGATCTCACATTTCTGTTAATATTTTGCTAATTCTCACTGGCTTCTGCACTTACTATTATATTATGCTTAGTATCTTTTCTTCATACCATCTAATTTTCATATATTCTTCAAATGTAATGATTATTATTTACTTTCTTACCTGCATCAATATTTGTTACAACCAAATCAGCATGCATTGGCTGCTAATATGTGTAAGACTCTATGCTAGCAGTATGTAGTAAATGAATAAAGCCATATACTATTATAAATTCTTAAATTTTTAGTTTATTTCCAGAGACTAGAGCTATTGTCTAGTTGTCCCCACCCTGGTTTCTATTCACGCTCTATGTAACCATGTTGGATGAATCACCTTGCTTTTTGAGGAAATCAAGTTTCAACCTGATGAAAGACAGTGGTTTGTTCAATATCTGGAGGAATGGAATGCCCATGAAGCAAGAATTTGCTGTAAAATCTTAAAATTCCTAGAGAGGAGAGAACATACTACTTATTTTTGAACTCTTTGCATGACTGACTTTATTAGTTTCCTGTTGCTGCTGTTACAAATTACCACAAACGTATAGTGTCTTAAAAAAAACAACACAAATTATTAACTCAATGATTTTGTAGGTCAGAAGTCTAAAATGGATTAACAGGGCTTAATTTCTTCTGAAAGCTCTAGGGTATCATCTGTTTCCTGCCCTTTTTCAGCTTCTAGAGGGTGTCTCGACTGCATTCCTTGGCTAATAGTCCCTCGTCCTTCTGTCTGTTTCTGTCATCACATGTCTTTCTCTGACTCCATCCTTTTGCCTTTCTCTTATAAGGATGTTTGTGATTATATAAGGAAGACACAGCTCGTCTAGGCTGCTCTCTGTATTTCAAGGTCCTTACCCTTGTGAAATTTACAAAAGTCCTTAAATTACACAAGGTAACAGTCACACATCCTGGGAATTAGAATGTGGATGTTTCGGAAAATTTTATTCCTTCTACCAGACCAAATAATCATTGAAATTCAGATACAAGGAAGTAAGGAAGCTGCATCTTATCATATCTTGAATGTTTTCAAAATTGTTACTTTTATAAGTTACTTCAAAAATTGTGCAAGTTTGGGGCACCTGGGTGGCTCAGTCGGTTAAACATTCAACTTCAGCTTAGGTCGCGAAGTAATCTTGTAGTTCTTGAGTTTGAGCCCCACGTTGGCTCTGTGCTGGCAGCTCAGAGCCTGGAGCCTGCTTCAGATTCTGAGTCTTCCCCTCTCTCTCTGCCCCTCCCCCACTCATGCCTGTATGGGCTCTCTCTCAAGAGTAAACATTAAAAAAACTTTTAAAATAGTGACGTTTATTCATGTCAGTTGATAATGCATTAATCCATATGACCACTACGCCAATGAACATATTTTGGTCGTTGTACTCATGAATAGATTTTGGAACTATAAATAATTTAGAAACAGTCATTTTTGTGAATATCAAATATCTTAATTCTAAGAAGTCTGATTAGCAAAATGTTATATAAACTGATAGTTTTATGATTCAGCTCATAATATTAGAAACTTTTCTCTCTTCTATAAATATATTTTACTTGCAAAAGTTGACAGTTGAAGAATTTACTAACACATATCTTATTTCCAACAAGTTAGGAAATATAATATGGTGGATAAAAACAGCTCAATTGTTTCTTTTAGTAATCAATAATAGTGCTTTAATTTCTTCATACTTTATTTCCCTTATTCTCAAATAAATGAAATGCTTTAATTTACAGCATGGTGAAAGGATAAATTAGTGTGATGGATAATAAGGTATTTATAAAAATACAAAGTCTCATGCAATAGGAAGGGGTCATCATTTTAAAAATGGTTTACTAAGGCCAAATATATGTCAAATATTCTGAAAATATTTTGAAAAATGCTGCCACTTAGTAATAACATTTCTAAATGTTGGATAAAAATTAAATACAGTAAGTCCTTGTAAGAATATTAAAGATGGAATGTTAAGTTTAGTACTTAATTTCATCCATTAAATAAACAGTTATTGAGTTCCTTCTCTATGTAAGGTCTTGTACTAACTGGTGCAGATTCAAAGCAAGAGGGGTGAGCATAAATATGAAAACACAGTCATGGTTTCTCCTTCATGAAACTGATAGGCAGCTTTTTTCTGAAATAGGTTAGGCTCTGAATTCTATTACATGTCTGTGAAGACATTATTAGTCACACAAAAACACATACAGCAATACAGATGCTATTTAACAAATGCTTCCAGAATGCTTCTAGTATCCCAGTAATTTATATGTGATAGAAAAGTGCAACGGGAATCCACCTAGACTTTGGAGTCATAAAACCTGATTTCTAATTCTGACTCTTCTACTTAGTTTGTGACTTTGGACAAATTAATGAAGCTCTTTGAGACTGTCATTACGTATATGAAGTGCTTGTAACCAACTTGCACAGTAGATATTGAGATAACCTATTTGAAGAGCAGGTCTATACTAGGTTCTTCAAAATATTCTATGAATCTACTTACATTTCTCTTTAACAATTAGAAATTTTTATTCAACAACAGGTAGGTTTTAAATAAGAGTAGAATTTTTTTGATCTTTAAAATGTAAAATAACCAATATATATTCTTTCTCATATGTATTCCATCTTTTGCAATATTTCAGATTAGTGTGAATAAAAGCACATTGTATACATTTAAAAATATGTTCACATTTGCTTTTATTCTTATTTAATCTAAGAACAATAATCCCTTTGAATAATGATAACTGTCAATGGATTTCATTGTTGATATTTGTCTTTTAGGTTTGTTATTTCCAAAAAAAGTAACTTGCATGTTACTCAAATATTGATGTCTATGAAGGAATGAAGAAGAATGGCTTCAGTCACTCCAGAAAACTGAATATTCCTAAACCACTGAAGTTTTATAACTTTTCTCATATTAAAAAAGCTCTTTGTTAATGGAACATGGATTTATTTTTGCATAATAATGTTTCCATCACAATGTGTTGTCTTAGTCTCTGCATTTATCTCTTATTGTACATGTGTGTGTCTGTGTGTATGTGTGTGGTTTCAGACATAAGTTTAATTAACCTTCTTATTTTGAGATGATAGCTTTCTTCTACACTTCTATTTTTATATCGGTAGGGAAATTTAAAAGTAGAACTGCAGGTGACATGATGGAATGTGCTACTGCGGGGGTTGGAATTATCTACACGTTAAGGTTGTATAGGGGGTGGTTGGTAATAGTCTAGGAAACAACCTAGTGAAGTACAAAAACACTGAGAATCTTTTCTGAGAAAGTAAAATTACACCAAGAAATGTTCGCCAACCATTGAGGGCAGGGATGGGGTGGGGCGAGGGTGGGGGGAACTGGGGAATATAAACCATGATAGGGAAATAAAAAATTTCTACAATGGAGAGTATTAGTTGTCAACAAAATAAGCTCCAATAAGGACGCAATTTATTCATCTTTGTACTACCTTCTCTTTCATCCATTCCTTATCCCAATCTTAAACAATAGCTGCTTTAACAGCTAGTGTTAAAGTTTAATGGATTTACAATGAATACTACCTAAGAAGTTAGGAAAACTACATTTAAAGTTCCTTGGATTACCGGTTAGTGAATGATTACACGAATCACTTAACCTCTCTGGTTCTCAATTTCTTCATCATAATGAAGGAGTTAGACTCAATGGCCATTAAAATTCCTTCAAGTTCCAACATACAGTGGTCCCCTTTTATCTCTGGTTTCACTCTCCCCGGTTTCAGTTACCAGCCCGCAGCTTCAGTTTCCGGAAACTTCTGACAAGTAGTCAGAAGGTCAACAGTAGCCTAGCCCTATGTCATAGTGTCTATGTCATTCACCCTACTTCATCTCACCACCTAGGCATTTTATGATCTCACATCATCACAAGAAGAAAAAAGATGAGTATAGTACAATACACACATCACAATATGATACGTGAGAGACACACGTTCACATAACTTTTATTACACCATATTTTTATAATTGTTCTTTTTTTTTATTGTTCAACTCTTACTGTGCCTAATACATAAATTCAACTTTATCATAGGTGTGTATGTGGAGGAAAAAACATAGTGTATTTAGGGTTCTCTACTATCCATAGTTTTAGGCATCTGCTGAGAGTCTTAGAATGTATCTCCTGTGGATAAGTGGGGAACACTGCTGTACTTTTTTTGAGATTCAAATATATTGGCTCAGTTTATTTAGCAGCACATTCATTTTATGGAGTAAGGCAAGCAGATGCCTACACACTTAGGTATTTAAGAAACTTTAGGCACTTTCAAAGAGAAAGATCTAAAACCAAAATAAACATATAACAGAGACTAAAGAAATTTAAATATTCTAATGAGGGAAATTATATATGCATACCTGTGTGTGATATGACCCTTTCATATGCAAGGAACAGTTTGAATTTACTTATCTTCTACATTTTTGTTATAATTTTGATTTAAGGTTAGAACAATCTGAAGCATATTGACATTTTTATTGACAAAGCAAACTGACTCACAATTTCCCCAATACAATATACCTTGAATATTGCTTTTAGATTAGACATTTTTGTGGATTAATAGTTAACAAATATATCAGGTGGTACCTATACCACTAAAAAGAAGGAGCCAGGATAGCAAATAAAAACATTACCAGTAATATAAAACGTGCTTAGATACCCATTGTAGATGTGCATTGAGATGATCCAGGAAAAGACATGCTGAGTATAAACTTATAATGTATAACTTTTGAGACAGATCTAAGTACAAACCAGGTAAAAGCTAGCTAACAGATGTAAAAGCCTATGGCTCTATTTTGAGGTTCATCACATTTAATCATATGATTTAGTATAATGCTCAAAGACTTAGCTAGTTTAATAAACTTTAAATGCTATTAACTATGTTAAAGTTAAGGAAACATGGGTCACAAAATTAATATTTTTTAATCCTGTACTTTTTATTCTCCAAATATTTTTTTTTTAATTTTTTTTTTTCTCCAACGTTTATTTATTTTTGAGACAGAGAGAGACAGAGCATGAACGGGGGAGGGGCAGAGAGAGAGGGAGACACAGAATCGGAAACAGGCTCCAGGCTCTGAGCCATTAGCCCAGAGCCTGACGCGGGGCTCGAACTCACGGACCGCGAGATCGTGACCTGGCTGAAGTCGGACGCTTAACCGACTGCGCCACCCAGGCGCCCCATATTCTCCAAATATTTAAAAGAACATCAGTCTTGCATTTATTTTACATATAAAATAAAAATTTTAATATTATACTTTCTAACTTAAGTCAAGTTGGGACCTCAAAAACAATTGTATTTCTTTGAATCACAATTTAGGTAAGTAAGTTTAGCAGCATATTAAATCTTACACGAAAAATATGCTGTCTAATATATCACAACTGTTAAGGTTGAGTTTGTAACAAATTTAATTCAGGGCATCCATCCCCCTACCAACATTTGTCAGCCTGCGTAAAACAGAAACATAACACAGAAATGAGCTTTTGGGTAAAATTAGATCACTGAAGAAAAACTTCTGCTCTAGGTCCTTATTAGGGCTGGAACACAGCCTAAGAACAGAAAGAAAAGAAAAGTTATACACACACATGAAATTTTTTCCCTGGACAATTTTGATAGTAATAACGACTATAGATACTTGTGCACATGCACAGTTTGCCTTTATGTTGTAATATGACACTTAGCTATCTCTCTTCTGGGATTTCCTAGTAGAGATTATAGAAAATTGATGACTTGAAATAAAGTCTATTCTTATCAATGGAATGTTAATGTCAGATACTTTAGATGAAATTAAAACCATCCTATTTGTATCAGGAATAGCTTATTCTTTATCGTTAAAATTTGGGAATAAGGGGTGTACAGTGTAAGGTATGACAACAATGGAGAAAAAATAATACAGATATTGTACCAGTAAAATATCTGTAACTCAAAATGGCAATAATTTCTCTTAGAGCAAGTCTCCTTTAGTTTTTCACATCCACACTAGTCAGCTTACGCTTGATAAACCAAGTTCACACAATTTGCAAGGTGGATTATTCTGCACACTTAGTGACATATGATGTAAGCACAATCAAGAGGTGTTTGGCTTCCTCCCTCTTTTACACTCTTCACATAATGAGCAAATGCAGGCTGGGGGTGCTATAGACTCATGAAAACCAGAGGGCTTTCTGAATTTATAGCTATCACCACAACATGCAAATAGCTATCTTGGATGCTAATAATTTGTATCTGGTACAACAGTTGGAACAAAGATGTACAGGTTAGTAAGGGGTATGAGAGCTTTAAGTTACCTTTAGCTTAAAGCTTACTTATTAAGCTTCAGCTGAATACACATTCTTATTTCTGGAGTGGAAAGAATATCATATTTTAGAACATGGCCAAAATATATGAAAACCATGGACACGGAGCTACTACAGTACCCATTTTCTTCATTTTGAGAAAGAAAAGTGTTAGTAAGAAATAAAGGAGATATTTAAATACTCTTCTAACAAGCAAGCGGGAATCAGCTTTACCTGTGTGTAGGTTTGGAATATAAGAACTGAAGCGCCTTAAAGCCTTCATATTGCCTCCTTAAAAGCCCCCTAGTTCAAATTCACCCTTACACGCTGCTATTCTCCTAGGAAGAGGGAAAAGAAAATTTCCACTGACCCAGCTCGTGATTTACATACAGAGAGCAAATAAATGAATGGAGTGGGGGATGGGCCAGTGAGAAGCAATGTGTTTCCTTTTCAACCGCAGAAAATAAGATTACTTACCAAGAACATTTTTATCCAGGGCAAATGTTTATTCCCTCTATCATTCGGCGCCTGAGTCTCTGCAAGAAATCAATTTCCACTCTACCTTTCCCTCCTATTTCTGAAAAAAAGAGAGAGAGGCGGATAATGCTTAAGCTTCAGGGTCCAGAGGAAGGTAGAGCAGAGGGCAAAAGACTCCCACAGCGCTCTTCATCCAGATCCAAGCTCAGACAGGGAACCCATGGGGAGGGAGGGACCTTCCCTAAGGAGGGGACCGAGGGTGGCGAGGGGGGAATCATTTCACAGCCAAAATATAAATCATCTACGAAGAGAGTTAACCAGCCCCTAGTCACACAAGCAATCCCCTGGGGAAGTAGGTTTCAAAGAGGAAAGGGAAGTTCCTCACTTGAAAGAGAGGGAGAGAGAGAGAGAGAGACGAGAGACTGCGATTTGGGTTGGGGTTTGGGCTTGTAGAAGGGATGGGACCGTGGAGAGGAAAAGAGAGACGGAACAAAGCTAATCTTACCCGATCGATCAGGCGATCGTGCGTGCTGTATCGGGATACGAAAATGGCAAGATAATGCATTCGGCAGCAAAGCCATTTCTAGCACTCTCTCCCTCGGTAACTGTGCAGGAATCAGAGGGGCCGCGAGAACCTCACAGACTGTCACCCGCCTCCCCAGGAACGGTCCTCAGAACCTCCAAAGCCCCAGCTTCTAAAACAAGGCATTTGGAGCTGAGGTTTCGGGTGGAACCGAATTGCCTTGAGTCGCGGGCTGCAGAATTCTCCGAGAAACAGGACCCGGGAGGGCTCCCGCTGCCGCCGCTGCAGCTGCTAACAACCGCTCCAGGCCCCCGCGCCCGAGCCTCCGGCACAGCGCCCCCGAAAGCGCCCGGCCACTCGGCCTCCTCCGCATCTTCAGCCCCTCGATTACCCACCCCCCCCCCCCCCGCCCCAGTGCAAACCTCTGATGATTTGGTCGTCCTAAAGTGACCACAGGGGCTTATTTGGGGGGGGGGGGGGGTTTGCTGGGATTCCTTACTACGCCTCCCTCAGTTGCCGCGAGTGAGAGAGTTCAAGGGAAATCCTAGTGAAATACACTGATGGAAAACTATTAATCCTAATAATAATGTGCCCAACGCAGGTAACTCTTAAAGAACTGAGAGTGGGAAGATCAGAGCAGGATTTCCGAAGCAGTGCCCTCTTGAATTCTCATTGGATCCTTCCCAGCAGCCTAAATCATTCCTGCTGCTGAATCTATCAGGATGACTACAGCCCTGCTCACTAGTTCTCTCTTTATCTCTTGTCTTCAGCACATCCTTTTACTTCTCTTTGCAGATTTATTTGTATCTCACCTCCTGTTCTCTGGGGTTACACCGCTTCTATTTCTCCCCACTGTATGGGCATGTTACAGTCAGTAAATTTTCACTTTGTCTGCCCAAGGATCTTCACAAATAAGCCCCCCACCCCCCAAAATAAAAGGCACCTCTTTCGCATGTTGCTTCTTTTCCTTGGGGGTTCCGTGGCTTTCTGTGTAACTGGTTTTTAGTTGGTTACATGCCATCAGGAACTGCTGATTTTTTCAAAGTTCCACCACCCTGCAGCTCATCACTACCTTAATTTGGAAGATCATGG
The DNA here is from genome assembly GCF_018350155.1 of Leopardus geoffroyi. Classification (NCBI taxonomy): domain Eukaryota; kingdom Metazoa; phylum Chordata; class Mammalia; order Carnivora; family Felidae; genus Leopardus; species Leopardus geoffroyi. Next base: position 19,187,757 of record NC_059338.1, on the reverse strand, counting down.
AATATCTGTTTGAATCCTGGATATCTTTTTCTCACAGTCATCTTGCTTCCTGAAATGTCCTCTGGTAAGTTATTCTCCTTACATTTTATTAGAAACTTATTGCTAGTGTTATTTTTAATGAGCTGTGTTGAGACAATATCTCATTAAAAAAATATTTTTTTGTCACTTTCAGAACTCAAACATCTATGTGACTGTTAATTGATTAGTATATTAGTTGCAATTGTGCTACCAAGATACAACCCATGTGATGAATTATCCCATCACCTTTTACATTATTTATTTCTGTCCTCATTTATATTACAGGTTATAGGAAACATTAACCACCCCTCCCCCCTCCCATTAATGCTTCTTGGCACACATTCTTGTGCCATTTGAAAGGTCAAATTTTATATGTTTATCTAAGAGTAAGCTTAAAAGAAACCTTCAAGAAAATTTCAGGGTCTGAGAAAGTTCACCAGTCTCTGATCTTCAGAAGGTTGTTCAGGTCAGCATTTGTTCATTGCAAGCAATTACATGACTGAAGGAGGACTTTTGTTAAGTGTATTTTTATGGGTTTAGCCGGACACTAAGTGCTAATAGCCACTCTATGGTAAGAAGAAGAGTGGGAGTTTTAAGTGCACCATTTTTTTTTTTTTCTCACAGTATCCCAAATCACACATGAACATATTATTTTGGGCATTGTATTTCAATACAGGCATCGTATTTAGTATATTTCTGATTTTATGAATTTAGCTAGTGAACAGCTAATTGGACACACAGTACTCATTTCAGAGGAAGAAAGCCATCGGAAGGAAGCACTGATTATCTTCGTTCTAATAAATTGAAATTCAGGGGCAGACTTCATATGAAAAATTTAATTACCTCACTCTTCACACTTGTTCAGCCCCCAGACTCAATTTTTAATAAGTATGTTAATATGGCAGTGTTTTTGGCTTTTATGAACATTTTTTATGGGCTTAACTGACAGTTATGATTATCACTTCCCCTTTAAGTATAGGTATGTTGAGGAACATTTAAATCTTAGCTTTTACTTCACATATTGACAAAGACAGTGTATTAATTAAATGCCAAGCATTTAATGTGTGTTAAATAACTAAATAACGTTATAAATAACTAAATAACGTGTGTTAGTTATCTCTAGTGCATACTAAGGTTTGAGGGTTTTCTCTGTGACCCCCTTTCCTCCGCCCAGCCCCCCTTAAGAACAAGTTCCTGGATTCTACAATATTTCTCTTTACTGGGATGGATGGAGGTGAGAACCTATTGTTTAAGCTTTTCTTACTTCCCTTACGTCTTTTCATTCTTCATTTTCCTTTTATCTCTCTCTTTTTTTTTTCCCCCTTTCTCGCTCTCTCTGTCTCTGTTTTTTGTTTTTTTAATTTCTCGGAAAGAACTGTTCCTGCCCTCATTGATGGCTGACGCGACGACCTAAGTAATGCTTTTTTTAATTCAAAAGCCCTTTTAGCTTCCAGACATAAAAGTACTCCAGCTGCAGCGTCACCCCATCCCCCAGTCTCAGGATTCAAGGGCTTTCCCCCCTTGGCTTCCACCAGCAGCCCATCAGAGCAGGGCTGAGACTGTGGTCCACACCACTTGGCGCCCCTCGCCCGTCACTAGTTTCTACCTGGTCTCCTTCCCAGTCTGGTCGTCCTGTCTGACAAGTGCCATCAGCAGCCCTGACTTTACTTGAAGAAACGAGGGCTTCGCATAATTCACCCATTCAAATATCCTCTTTGGAGGACTGTTGCTATTGCGCAAGGGTGCAGGAGGAGGGTTAGGGGGGAGAAAAAAAAGCCAAAAACACCTAAAAACAAAACCAAAAAACGCAACTTTCAGTGCAGTCAGATCTTTTCTTCCTAACCTAGTCTACCCCAGTGAAGCACAGACGTACGTTGTTGAGGTAAGTGCGTTTTGCTATATTCTAGCCTGAAACTCAGGCTTGGGAAAGGGGACATTTACGCTTGAAAGGCTGTGCCACCGCCAAGGACGCTTTAACCGGAGGGCTATCAACAGGCGACTGTGCCTGGAGGCTTCTCCGCAGCTCCTGGCAACGCCTAGGCCACCTGGGCGCGGAGAGCGCGGACGACAAGGTGCCCGGTGGCCTGGCTGGCCCTAGGCTCGGCGCTGGGTGTGGGGATGGCGGCGCGGGGAGGGACTGTGTCCCGCACTCTGCCCGGCCAGCGCAGGCTCCGCACTCAGCCCCTGCGGCGCGCAGTGCTCGGTGTGGGCAACCGCAGCCCTGGAGCGCGGGGCGCGCCGGGGGGCTGCGTCCGTGCCCAACGCTCCGTTTCCAGCCTGCCTCAGGCCAAACTTGAGCAAAACCTCTTTTCTGCGTGAGAGGACAGACTTGGGAGCTCTAGACTCTCTTATCAACGCCCTTCTGCATTTGCATTTATTTATTTATTTATTTATTTATTTATTTATTTATGTTTTTTAATGAGCTATATCTAAGACTAATAAATGACGGCTCTTCAGCATGCCCGCTTTGTAAAACCCTAATCGCCCTCTTCATCCCCCTGCTTAGTCGGACTCACACTTGCTAACTGACTTCTCAGGCTCCGTGTTAAAGTATCATTGACCGTCATTCCCTGTCTGCCTTCACCAACTCGCAAGAATCGGGGGGGGGGGGTGGGGAGGAGGAGAGAGAGTTGAATTTCAACTTGGAGATGGAGCTTGTGATATAAGGTTGAAGTTAAAGCAAAGAGTGGGGTTGGGAGCCGTGTGGCTTATATTAGACCCACTTTCCAGTTGGGCTTTTATTTTTTGTTTCCCCCTTTCTGGAGGTGGGGCGGGAGGTAGGAGGATCTGGGACTGGGCGCGCTCCCCTCCGCTGTCCTGGAGGGGGTGGTGCTTCTTGGCCGCTGGTTACTGCTGGTTCTGCAGCCAGGCAGTGGCAGAGAGTTTAAGTCTCTGATGGCTGTTCTCCTAGTCCCCAGGAGTTGAACCAGAGAGCGTTTTACTCTGCACCAGGTCGAGAACGTGATCAACCCTTTAGAGCAGGGACCTCCTTCTAATGGGGATCGGTCTGGAAAAGGCTAGGGAGGCTCTGCCTCCGAAGAAAAGATGCCTGTTTAGAGCTGTGTGAGATGCCAACCAGAGGCTTGAAAAGAGGAAGAGGTGACTGGGGTTGCAAAATAACCCCACTATTGCTTACAGATATTCTAGCCAGTCAAATGTATGTAAGCAAAGAAGAAAGCATCAGGGTATAAAACTGTCACAGCAGCCTCGAAGACAGAGGATTCAGAATTTTGAGACTTTTTTTGCATGCTGTTTAGATTTGTCATCATGCAGTTAAGCAGGTAAGGACTGAAGGTCTATATTTTATTGACAACCATGTAACGTGCATTTGACCAATCCTGCGATAATCTTTTTTCTGCCTCAAGAGATGGGATACATGTATTTTCAGATGGTTCTCCTATGATGCATAACTTCTTGGTATTCATATTCGTGAGCCGTTTAAATCAATTTAAATGTTTAACTTGCATTCATTGAAATGTGTAACAATGCTACAAAAATCATAAACTGGGCAGAGGTCAAAGGAAGAAATGGGGAGGGTACAGAGTTGGAGGGAGGGATGCATTACCCTGATGAAGTATGTAAAATAGTAGTTGAAGAAATGCCTTGAAATTGTGCTTCTTGTTAAGGTCACAGACCTTAATATAAGGACAATTGGAGATTATTAAGGGCATCTTGAACTAGCAATTTAATTCTGACTATTTGAGAGAAATGTTTAATGGGTTATAGTCCTATTATTTTCTCACTTTCAAAAAAAAATTATTGGGGTGGGGGTTGGTTGGGCTTTCAAATAGGTTAAGAAAGGAGCTTGCCCTAAGGCAATGTTTCATATAACCCCAGTATAGAAATCTTTGGGCTTGGAAAACTAGTTGCAAACTGAAAAATAAGCAAATTTAGAAAATTATAGTTAATCTCTCATAAATAAAGCTTTTTTTTTAATTTTAAGTTTTGTAGATGTATAATTTTAGCAGCTAATAGATTTCTTCTACTATTAGATTTAACAAAAAATACTTAATTAAAATGACAACACATGTTTTGAATGTGTGAAGTTTTGTTAGTATTGATAATGTTTTGTAATGTTTTGCTTACATGTTGAAGGAGTCTGGAGTCCCCACATAATGAAGCAAAAAATTAGTGAAACCCAATTCTAAAGCTATTCTACTTATTTCTAACACTTTCTCTTCTCTAAGAAATTGTATTCTTTAAGATTTTCCCTGGAAATAATTTAGTACTTACATTTATTGATGTGGATTTCTGATCAATAATTTTTCTGCTTGTAAGGCTCACTGATAACATCTTGAAGATATAAGAAGGATAATTGCAACTTTGGGTCATAAAATTGCAAAGTTATAGTGCTTTTCTTAAAAGGGAGTTTGATACAAGAGGTAGTTTTTACGCCACTGGAGAAAGTAATTTGTCAATGAATTCCAATTCTTCAATTCTTCCCAATTACTCAGTTCTTTTGCATTTTACCCTCTAGAATTTTATTGTAGTGAACATGTTCAGTGTGTGTGTGTGTGTGTGTGTGTGTGTATGCCCACTTTTGGGTGGGTGGAGAAAGTATTTATTTAAATATACACTGCTTTAATATGTTTTTGAAGTGAAATATGCACAATACCTATATGATTGATTTCATTTATCATTTAATCAGATAATGTGTTATTCTAGCCTCTCACAAGATATTTTCTTAAACTCAACATTACAGTGGAAATGTAGATTTTTAAATAAAATACAGTACATCTTGATTTTCTTCATGCAAAATGATTGGTATATATAGGTAACTAAATCAAATCTAAACAGGAAGAAACCTTTGGGATTCTAAAAGAATGTGTGTGTGTGTGTGTGCGCGCCGTGCGCTTGTATGGATTATATATACACACATGCATATATAAAATTAACCTTATTACTAGATTTGTATGTTCTTTAAATAAAAATGGAATTTATTTTCAGAATAGTGTCTTTGTGTGTTTCCCTCTACAAGTGCAAAGAACTTAACTTGTAGGACTTCAAAACTTTGATACTTTGTTATCAACCTATGCTTCAGTTTCCTATATTTCCTGCTATTTTGATTTTTTTTCCCATATTCTTTTTAAAATGAGCAGTTACTGACTGGAATAAGTGTCTGCAATTTTAGCAATCTAGAAAATTGGGTATTAGTTTGAAGTTCAGACACAAACAGAAATGTAACACCAATGTGGCAAGTTGAGCATAAATTCATCTTTCATGAAAAAATACCACAAAGGTATTTGGATATTATGATTATGACTTCTGATTAATGACGTAAGCTCCTAAGAGTCTTAATATTTTTCTCTTAATTTCCTAGCAGTGGGTTATTGTGATACGTAGAGTGAGATGGGTTTAGGATTCCTTCCTCAATGTCAATTCTAGCTCTACCTCAGTAATATGATCCTAGTGAAATTTCTTGACCACTCTTCATTTATTTTCCTCAACTCTCAAATGGGGGAAAATAATATCTATAGTCTTGTTATAGATAAATGACATAAGAGATGAAGATGCTTTAGACAAACATGTTCTGAAAACAAAATATATTTTGAAAAAGATAGCATTTACATTTATTTATTTATTTTTTTTTTTGGCCTTTTTGGATACAGTTCTCCTTCCATGAAGAAGTAATGATGTTGACAACTTTTTTTTTTTTTTTAATGATAGTATCAAATATTCTTGGTATATGGTGTCACGGTGTCTAATGAATTTAAATAATGTTTTCTTTTTTGTTTTGATATTGTGTAGCTGAAAAACAAAACAGAAGTTGAAGAATGCATTCCTTGAGGCACACTAATTCTTAATTACATTATATTTACCTTGGCTTTAATGTATTTCTGGGACAATAGTCACATTTACAAAAGTAGTTATTCTTCATTAACTTTTCAGTGTCAGTTAGTGAAAGGAACATCTGATTTCTTAGCAAATTTTTGTTATTAACCTGATGATTCCTGTCAGTTTAATTGAAAATAAGGTCAACTGTTCTCATGTAGCAACTTTAAAAATGGAGTAACTCAAAAAATGTCAGATTTTAAATTTCGAACATTGTTTATAAACTAATATTCAGCTTACCAGAATTAATTAGGAGACATCTGGCATTGTTGCTGTTTTAATTTAGCAACTATGTGGATATTTTCATTTAGACATTTAGGTGTGTAATTGAGCAGTTTCTCCATTTGCTGCTGTATGGTTTTATGATTTTAATGTTAACAATTTATAAGTTCTAAAGGAGAACAAAAGAAAAATAATTTGTGTTTGAATATTATTGACTGTTAATGGATGATCGTGATTGTTAAAAGAAGGGAATAGTATAATCATGTTTATTCTATTCTAGAAAAGAGGAAAAGAATCTCTAAAGATGAACTTTCATCATGAGCACTAATGATCTTTCTACTGAAAATCTATCTGGAAGTTCTTTTTCTTTCTTCTTCTTCTTCTTCTTCTTCTTAACTGATATCAAATAGCCACTCTAACAATTTTATACTGGTCATCAAATACTGTCATCAATAACATTTTAAAGCTTTCATTACTGTCATTTCAAGGCATATTTGATGAGTTATTAAGAATATTGGTATCCACTTACTCGTGTGCAAACCTATCCAGTTACAAAGTATCCATAGCTAATGATATCTAAAGCTATGAATCCACTTTTCTATACTTAATATATGACATGAAGTATTCCTGCAAACAGTTCTGGGATATTTCTCATGAATAACTAGTTGATGCTCTGTAATTGAAATAAACCCAATTATGATTCTTTAACAATTTATTTTCCCCTAAGATTGAAAGATAAAACAAATATATTTTTTTAAAGAGTTGACTGGATTGCCAGGTATTTTTCATGAAATAAATGGTTTGTGTTGATTTTTAAAATGATTATTTTTAACCGAGAAAGTATAAATTCAGATATGGAAAAATGACATGCAACCTAAAAATGTAAGAAGTCTTATAGATTCTTACTCTTCCATATTCATTATTATTTCTTAAACATAATTTATACTCACACAATTTTAATTTTTATTAAATTTACAGTTGAAAGTGTATTTTCCCTCGGTGTGACCTATTTTTATTTAAAATTAATATTTTGAGAGTGTTTGTTTTAATGCCTAAACCCTAATTTACTCAGATATAGATGCCTTTGAAAGCACCCAAAGCATAACAAATTCCCTTTATAGCTAATAAAGAAGTTTCCATGATATAGTTCCAGCAAATTAAATCTATAAAATACACATTTATTGATTAAATTAATAAATATGTTAACATTACATTCAAATGTATTGTAGTTCTCTGCTCTAAAAGAATTATTGTCTCATAATGGTGTGTTTCATTTAAATTCCATTATAGAGTTATGTGAAAGAATACTTATAGATAGACTTATTCTTCCTGATTTCTGTGAATATCAGCCAACCTCATCAGGATTGAGCTGTTTTTTATTAACTTTTCTGGAGTCTTGCATTTTGTTAATTTTAAAAGCTATCTCTAGAATATTGCACTATTAAAAAACAATCTTGCCTTGGGAAGAGCAGAATTGAGGAAGCTAGATTTTCAATGTCAAATAGTGGCCAGAATACAAGCACACTGCTACTTTATAGATTCATTAAACACTCATTCTCACAACTGAAAAACATTTTCTTTAAAACATGCCAGATGATGTCCACAAATACAAGGTAGTTTGGAAAAGGTGATTAAATCAAACCAAAAATTACATTTAAAAAATCAAGCATGGGTTTAATCAAGTATCATATTACTGAATCCCATGTGTTGTATATAATGTGTTTTTTGTAATTTGTAATATCTTTGATAGGCACATCCTTTAAAGATACAAGTATATTTTAACTGCTTTCAGATATGCAACTTAATACTGTGTGCAGAAGCTTCTTCTGTTGTAGCTAAAGTAAATCTAGAACAAAATTAATTCAATCAGGAAGTCCTGGTGTAGATAATACATGTAAGTGTTTTTCATGTCTTTAGTATGGTAACATTTCTGATGGTTTGAAAAATCAGCCCTTTAAATGTATATAAAGAGATGATAGAACAGTCTTTTTCAGAAGTAAACAACTGTTAAATAATAATAAACACAACTGAAATTTTTAGAAGAAAATCATTAAAGGTTAAATAAATCTTACATCAAAGTTGTATAAAGTGATCTCTTTAGATAATTAACTCACGCTTTTCTCAACATTTTCTTATACCGAAGATATCAATATATAGACCAAGTCTAACTTACACAACACATTTAAATTGAATGACTCAGGTTTACAAGTAATTGAATTTTTGATTATTCATTCTGACCTGTCACTAATATACAAAAACAAAGTTACAATATATTTTATCAATGTGATAAGTAGTATTTTGGAAATTACACTAGGGAATAATGTGGAAGACAAAAAGTTTCCAGAGAATGAAAATGATCTGCCAATTACCAATCAACAGCAGTAACAACTAGAAAGTATATATTTTTGTTCCATTTTACTAATTTCTGTCCAAATGGAGTTTTTAAACAACGTCTTAATTTTAAGTAAAAAAAAAAAAAAGCAATTATTATGGGGGGTGTGTTTTCCAATGTGTAAAATTTACTCTTTTGTACATGTCAAAAATTTTAACAATTACCCAAAAACAGTGTTTTCATTTTTACATTGTGAACTAAGAGAAGTGAATCCAGTCTTCTCTGTGAATCGAAAGAAAATCCATAGTTAAGAAAAACGGGACTCCTGAGAAATTTCTTAAGGGTCACTCCACATATCTTAAATTTAAATTCAAAACTTCTTTTTTGACTAAAGGACTTGCTTTAAGTATCTTTCTCACCTTTGAGTGGAGATATAGCTTATGGATTTATAAACTTCTTTTTCTCCAACACACAGATTTTTGCAATGTATCACTCCTTTTTTTGAGAACTTTTAGATCAGGACAGATTATTGACATTTTAAATATGTAGCTCTCTTTATATTTTGGTTAAAAGCATAACACTGATTGTGTTTGACTAGTGACAAAACCATGAGGAAAAATAACTGAGGATCTGCGTTTCCTCTCAGAACTCTAGCAGGTTTTCATTTGTGTCTTTCATCCATCCATGAAATGAAGACGTTTTACAATCATGCAAAAATAGGCCAGAATGAATAAGAAAGATCACTTATGTCATTATTACTTTTAAAACCTATCCCTGACTTCTGCTATTTAAGAAAATCAATTTTGATTTAGAGTAAGAATCAGCAACTTCATATAAATGGCTGTGATTAACTAGCAAAAATATTTCTTTCTTATCAATAATATTGAGTCAGTAAGACAAACAAGTTTTATCTAGCTTCACATGATTCTTTCATCACAAAAGTGACAAAAATTTAGCATGCTTTACTATGTTTTTGACATAGATTTCTAGAGGTCTAAACTGAAGATGAAAATTTATTGACTCAGGATTTGAAACTAACCAGTTGCTAACTGTTCATGAAAATTTATTTATTACTGGGGCACCTGGGTGGCTCCGTCAGTTAAGTGTCCAACTCTTGACTTCAGCTCAGTCATGATCTCATGGTTCGTGAGTTCGAGGCTTGCGTGGGGCTCTGCACTGACACTGAGGAGTCTTTTCGGGATTCTCTCTCTCTCCCTCTCTCTCTCTCTGCCCCTCCCCTGCTGACTCTCTCTCTCTCAAAAGAAATAAACTTAAAAAAAATTATTTATTACCAAATTTCATTCTCAGATAATTCCCATAACATTGATTCCTATGATTATTGTTTAGAAGGTAATTCTTGACAGGTTCAGACAACATGATTTAAAAAATTACGACCAGTGTGTACATAATGTGCTGGGTATAGCTAATACTCAATAGTTTCTATATATTAGACATAGTAATGTCTTATTTATGCTTTCTTATAATATCCTTCAAAATCTTGCTGTTTTTTAATATAAAAATTCTCTTCAAGAATATAAATTATTTTTTCAAATAGATTTACTTTGCTTTTCTTTTGAAATTAATATCTTATGTTCCTTATAACTTTCTAAGTTTGAAGAGTTAAAGTAACATAGTGATAAGAATGGTCCTTGAAAATGTCAGATGTTTTCAAAATTGTATGTTGGGGGAAAATAGAACATATTGTTAGAAAAAAGCTTAATTAGACAAGCTGGAATATATTACCAACCAGGCAATATATGGCTAGCTACCATGTGAAAATATTGGCCATTCCAGCATTTCTGGCCATGAGGTAAGATGTGCATTCTTTGATTAGAAACATGGAGAGTCCTGACATGCTTTCTTAAGTAACATGTTTTTAATTTTTTTTTACATTTATTTATTTTTGAGAAACAGAGTGAGACAAAGCGTGAGCGGGGGAGGGGCAGAGAGCGAAGGAGACACAGAATCCGAAGCAGGCTTCAGGCTCTGAGCAAGAAGCAAGGCTGGAACCCCCCAACCGTGAGATCATGACCTGAGCCAAGTACGCTCAACCGACAGCCACCCAGGCGCCCCTGACGTGCTTTCTTAGATGGTAGTTCAGAAGGCACGGAGAACAGTAGATAAAAAAATTAACTACTTGATGTTGGATTGGTTTGCTTATTGTAGATCACCTCTTTTTATTATTATTTTGGTTTTTTAAAAAATTATTTATTGGGGGCACATGGATGGTCAGCTGGTTGAGCGTTTTCTCTTGATTTCAGCTCAGGTCATGATCTCACAGTTCATGGGTTCAAGCCCCATGTCGGGCTCTGTGCTGACAGCATGAAGCCTGGTTGGGGTTTCTCTCTCTGTCCATCCTCAACATGCTCTCTCTCTCCTACTCTCTCAAAAAATAAACAAAACAATTAAAAATTTATTGGATGTATGATCAGTGGTGTGCAATGGAATGAACCTTGGGAATATAACAATGAAAAGATATAACAGTTGTTCATAACATGTTTACAATTTTTATTTTTGCTCTGTGTAGTACACTTTGTTTTAATTAATGAACAAAGGCAAATTTAATGCTTGGCCACTATTTTTTTTTCACACATGTCCAATTTTGATATTATAAATACCATTCTCTTTGAGAAAAGAAGAGGGATGTCATATTTCTCAGGATAGAGATAGGTCAATAAAGAATGTATTTTCCATTCAGAGTTCTGAGGATAATTATTAAAGGCAAATGAAGGAACCAGGACAGTTCTGAAGGTAAAACCATAACAATTCTCAGAGTGATGACTTAGTTGATGTTTTATCACGGTTTGTTTTGTTTTTAAATGTTAGCTTTTTTTTTAACGGAAACATTTCCAATGTGTTATGCTTTTGTTTTTTAGTGACTAGAATTAACGAAAAACGATTAACATTATAAGAATTTGCAAATTTAATTTTCTTATTCCATCATGTGTGTACTGAGGGCTTTCTCCACGCCATGTTATTTTGTTAGTGCTACAGATGCATTAGTGAATAAAACCAGATACCAATCCCTGCCTGGTGTTGCTTGCACTGGAATTGCAGTAAGTATTACATTATTACAGGAATTATTGAATAATTACAAGAATTATCCTGTGAATTTAGTGGTATCTGTAACCAAGACTAGAAGACAAGTTTAGGACTCCACTGGCAATATTTCTAACCATACGCTTCTAGGTTAAAAACACTTTAACATTTTCATTTCCTTACAAAGGAATAAAAAGAAGCTGAAGATTATTATTTTGAAATTAAAAAAGAATTTCCTTTGGCTTGATAATCAGAACCTTTTTAAAAACTTTAACAATTTTATTGGACTTTCTTTGAAAATTCCTTAAATGTAGGGTACTTGTGCGGCTCAGTTGGTTATTCATCCGACTCTTGATTTTGGCTCAGGTCACGATTTCATGGTTCAGGAGTTTGAGCCCTGCACCGGGCTTCTCACTGACAGTATGGAGCCTGCTTGGGAGTGTCTCTCTGCCTTTCTCTCTGCCCCTCGCTCATGTGCAGGCACGTGTGTGTGCGTGCACACATGCACGCGCTCTGTGTCTCGAAATAAATAAAAACTTAAAAAAAATGTTTTTAAGTTCCTTAAATGTAATGTTTACTTTGTGTATGACTTCAGAAGATACACTCCTATTTATGTTTCTTCATATAATAATTTCTAATTAAATAGCCTACTTTACCTTGTAGCCCTGGTTAACTCCAAGACAAATTTTGGTCCTATTATAGAACAATGGATTCATTGTCCATTTGGTTCCAAACTCCAGCGTTTCTACACTTCAACCCAGCGTTATGTCTTACTCTTCGAATAAGTATAAATGCCTTTGTTGAAAGTCTAAGGTAGTATTATACTTTGTTTTTACCCAGGTACATTATTAAAAATTTTATTTTAATATTTCTAAAGCCTTTCAAAACTGTGACTGAGGTCATTTTCCATAGAGGTGAGGGAAAAATGTTTATTGTCTTTGTACTTGCATAGTACTCACACATAGTCCTTTTTTAAAAATTATTTCCTCAAATTCTCTTTAAATTTGCCTTTATGTGATAAAAGTCTTTTACTGACCAGAATTGTTTTATCCAGGGTGCTTTATTATCAGACTGTGCCAGAAACAACAGAATTATTTTCCTGGTTATAGTGACCATACTAAATACAGATGTCTGTAACCATGATTTCCATTCCATTTCTGTATGTACATGTAGATTATTTTAATCTTTATTTTTAATTAATTAATTAATTGATTTTAGTATTGACCATATCCCCTAGCTTGTACTTTTCATCCTTGTGACTTATTCACTCCATAGTTGGAAGCCTGTATCTCCCACTCCCTTTCAATCACTTTTTCCCCCACCCCAACCATCGGTTTGTTTTCGGTCTTTGTGGATCTGTTTCTGCTTTTTTGTCTGAATGTTTTGCTTTGTTTTTTAGGTTCCATATGTAAATTAAATAATATTCGTTTTTCTCAGTCTGACTTATTTCACTTAGCATAACACCCTCTAGATCCATCCATGTTGTCATAAATGGGAATATCTCATTCTTTTTTATGACTGAGTAATATTCCTCTGTGTATATATACCACGTCTTCATCTATTCATCTGTGCGTGCACACTCAAAGCTATTGTAAATAATGCTGCTGCAGACATAGGGGTGCATATATCTTTTCAAATTAGTGCTTTTCTTTTCTTTGGGTAAATCACCTGTAATGGCATTATTAGATCATATGGTATTTCTATTTTTAATTGTTTGAGGAGCTTTTATACTGTTTTCCACAGTGACTGCGATTTGCAGTCTCATCAACAGTGCATGAGGGTTCCTTGTTTTCTATATTCTGGCCCTGTCTTCTTTCTAGTCTTCTTGATTCTACTTATTCTGACAAGTATAAGGTAATATATCTCATTGTGGGATTGATTTGTATTTCCCTGACGGTTAGTCATACTCAACATCTTTTCGTGTGTATGTTGGTCATCTGTATGTCTTCTTTGGAAAAAAATCTTTATTTTTTAAAAATTGTTGTTTATTTATTATAATGTCTATTTTATTTTTGAGACAGAGAGAGAGAGAGAGAGGGAAGATATATGGGGGAGGGGCAGAGAGAGAGGGAGACCCAGATTCTGAAGCAGGCTCCAGGCTCCAAGCTGTCAGCACAGAGCCTGATGTGGGGCTCGAACTCACAAACAGTGAGTTCTTGACTTGAGCTGAAACCAAGAGTCAGATGCTTAACTGATTGAGTCACCCAGACTCCTCTGGAAAAAATATCTTTGTTTTAAGCTGTCTCCTTTTTTATTGTTTTGGTAATCAAAGATACTTATAATCAATTTTCAAAACCATTTCTCATACTTTAACATTAGATTTTGCAATTTAAATATACTATTCTAAACATCTTGCATCTGAAATTTATTCTTTATTCTTTTACCACTCTTTCCTTATGAACTAAAAAGAAATACAATCTGAATCTCAACAAGATGTGCTGTTATGTAATCAGTTATGTTGAAACACCAAGATATTTCACATTTAAAATATAAAAAAATAAGCCAAATGACTCTTGAACTTTGGGCTTTTAAGAATTATGTCCCCTACGTGCTGGACAGAATTAAGGAACGGAACTCCCCTTCTCTTCATTTTTTCTAATCAGCTCTACCATTAGGTAGTAGCATTTAACTTCTTCTTTATTGGTAGGACAAGATTGTATTGACAGGATCAAGCAGGAGATTAGTTCCCTCTGCAGTATATACTCCTCAGAGGAATGCTAACCCTCATTAGGATGGAAAACACTTAAAGCTGTAATTCAGAGGCACTGTATTGCCTGATCAGCTAAAATAAATAATGAGAAGGACCCTCTGGAATGTAGGTTTATCGGAGTTAAATCACTGGAAAGATTCACTTCTCAGGCTAGTCTTAACCTATACAACATGATTTAAAATGAGAAAGCTCAATTATTTAAAAAAATAAAGTGAAAAAATATAAAAATAAAGGATTACTAACAGATTAATATAATGACAATCTCTTTCTGGTTTAAGCAGACATAATGAAATAGCCTACAAACAAAAGAAAAAAATGGCATTCAGTGCATGTTCCAGAAATTTGCCATGTACATGACAGTTTGTTAAGCTTTAAGGGCCACAGGGATTACTAAAACATAATCTCTGCCAGCAAGACCTTCACAAACTTCATATGAACAAAGGTGGTAAAAAGGATAACAGTGGCATATTGTGAAATTTTAGAAGATTTATGAATGGAAATCCATCTAGTCTGTAGTTATTTTAATAATTTTAAAAACAACATATTTGAAAGGATTTAAAAGAGTTATTAACCCACCAGGAAAAATGTTTTTAGATTTTTCTTTTTTTAAAAAAAAATTTAAATGTTTATTTATTTTTGAGAGAGAGAGAGAGAGAGAGAGAGAGAGCGCATGAGCACAGGAGGGGCAGAGAGAGAGAGAGGGAGATGCAGAATCAAAAGCAGGCTTCAGGCTCTGAGTTGTTAGCACTGAGCCCAACATGGGGCTCAAACCCACAAGATGCGAGATAATGACCTAAGTCAAGTTGGATGCTTAACTGACTAGGCCATTCAGACGCCCCTGTTTTTAGATTTTTCTTAAAGTTCATTTATTTTGAGAGAGATAAAACGTGCACAAGTGGGGAAGGGGCGGACAGAGAGGGAAAGAGAGAGAATCCCAAACAGGCTCCACACTGTCAACAAAGAACCCGATGCAGGGCTTGAACTCAAGGAACTGTGAGGTCATGACCTGAGCCGAAATTAGGAGTCAGGTGCTTAACCAACTGAGCTACCCAAGCATCCCCATTCATTTTTAAAATTCAAAAGGAATTGCTATTTCACATAAAGAACACATTCCATTTTTTTTTTAAGTCGCTGATTGGATAACCTTAGGTATCTGTGATGCCTAGAGTTATATGATATTTTTTTGCTTTGGGGATTATCACAACTTTTTGGCTTTTTATATATTTGTTTTACTTTTTGAGAGATATTGAAAGAATTATTAGTGCATAAAGAAAAGAAAAAAAAACCTTTCATTATAATTTCCAGATATACCCAGTGACAAACTGCATGGCTAAAAGTCAGAATGACTTTTTTCCCCATTTCTACATGTTACTATTTATTTCAACAGGTGCACAAAGGCAGAGCAACTATTTCTTTATATTCCTGGTGGAGTGCAGGAAAGAGAGAGTGGCAAAATTCTGCCTACTTGTGTGGAAAAAGGCACGCATTATGTAACGTATGCAAGATTTTATATCTTGATGAATTTCTTGACATCTTTATAGAATAAAATGCCAAAATCTACTCCATTAGGCTATTTAAAAATTCATTACCTTTTTATAAACAATGTCTAGATAAGGAAGAAGAATTTAAGGTCATTTGAAGTAAAAAATTATAGAACATAACTGGCATTTAACTAAAGCCGTAAATTAATACATCATTACTGAAGTAATGATGTAAATCATTGAATAATGGAACTCTTATTCTTTTATTTATTTGACCATGTACCATATATAGGTCATGAATATTCAAAGGTGAAAAGTGTATATGTATATGCATATAGGAAGATGATGTGTTGTATTATCCATATCTTTGAATACGTTCACCAAATGTAATACTTGAGTTTGCCATTTTAAGAAAGCAATGCCTTTGAAATGATTTTCCTCATAACTCATAATCTATCCTGCCAAATAATACTTTAAAATATATATTTTTAGTCGTAGTCTTGACTTTTCACACTATTATTCCTTAAAATAATACTTGTGAAAGATGTTCCTCGTATTCATGTAATTATCTGGCATTTTTGACAACATAAGAAAACTTACCTTGGTTAAAAATTCATGATTGCATTTCAGAAAATATTAAAATCATCTCATAATTTTATTATGTCTCTATTTTGAGACACCAGCTCTGTTTTTTTTTCATTTTATTATAAAGCAATTTATAATAATATGGAGTCATTAAACCTACTGGATTAATCTTGCAATTTCTATGAAGAGCAAATAGGTAAATTAAATCACTCTGACCATGATTATACTTTTTAATCCAATAAATAGCACACATAATCTGAAAAAAAGTAGTTTTGTAATTTTTTAGTTTATGGTACCTGTTTTTAAAGATATTAAACTGAATCACATTTAACTTTTATTTCATTTTCTATTTCCATTATTTATATTTTCCATTTAAAATTTTTATTTTGTTCAAAAGCATTTTATTAAGTGGTAACAAAATTCCTAATAAATAAATTTCAATCTGCAATCAGTTCTGATTAGGTTGTAGTGTGGTATCATAGGGAGAGCATGGTTTTCAATATGGTTTCAAGACTAATGCCATTCGGTCCTTGCTCTGTTGCATGTTTATTCACCTTGAACCTCAGTCATCTAAACAAGCTAATCGTGATATTAATATATACTGCATTGTGTTGCTATGAGGTGAAATACAGAAATTTTGGCAAGTAGTTGGCATATCAAAAGAGCTTGATAAAGGTAATTTATTGGGAAGAAAATAATGTCATTTTCATCATCACTGTCTATTTTCCCCCCAATAAACTTTGGAAGGATTTGAGTTAAAGTTATCCCTAGTATATGACCTTTCAAATGGGGAGGAGCAAGCTATTCAACTGCTGTTTCTGTTATTAAATTCCAGAATGACAACACAGTATAATATACATTATGCTTAATAATGAAAAGAGATCTTATGTTTGACTTTACATTTGACCTCGTGTTCATGTGACCTATCTTTAGAGACTATGAATAACAAAATATAAATGACAGGATCCTAAGTTTTCCACAATTATATGCATGATCATTATATTCCCTTATAATTATACTTAAAGCTGATAATTAATGATAGTTTTATATCCTTGCTCTTAACAATTTTTGAATATTAAGAATGCTTTGCTTTGATACTACTTGAATGTGTCATTTATGTTTGTGATTTGGACATCTAAACCATTATGTCAGGACTCCTTTTCCCTCCTTTCTCAAGTATAAAACTATTGTCATCCTGTGTAGCTCAAATGCAAACTCCTTTGTAAAGCTTTCTTCTTTCCATGTAGAATGAGTTTTCTTAATCTTGTCATCCATATCACATTAATTACACCTCATTTTACTACTTACTTACTCACTATTTATTCATTCACTTAACCAATTCTTATTAAGAAACTTTATTTCAGGTACTTTGTTAACTGTACCTAGTTGTCATTAAAATAAGAACAATTATTGTCCCCTAAAACTAAGTCTGATTGAAGTCAGGGGAGATATGTAGCCAAACAGACAAAATATATGTATAAATATACAATATAAATGTGCTATATAGATGAAGTGATGGGATCATGAAGACCAAACAATCTCAAAGGATCACAGATAGCTTCATAGAGAAATGACATTCTAGTCTGAAATTCAAATATAGCTAAGGATTGGGCAGGTGAAGGGATTCAAGTAGAAATAATAGGTCAAGTAGAATAAACTCCATATGCAAAGATGCTGAAGAAAGGGAGAAAGGGAGATGAATTTGAGGAATAAAATTATGCTTGCAGCACGGTTGATGTTTGATTGATAACTGTAGTGTTATATATAGGGAGAAAAGATGCAGAGGAAGAGTTAAGTAAGGAAAGGTCATTTTAAAAATTATCTTGAAAAGTTTGGATGTTATCCAGAGGGTAAATGACACAAAATCGTAAGTGGGGGTAAAAGAGTTGTAGGTTCAAACTTAACTTTATATCAAGATAACTCTGTAGTATAAAGAACAAATTGGAGAGAGCCACATGGGTATTAGGAAGACCAGTTATGAAGCTATTGGAGCGACCCAGAATAGAAGCTATGGTGGTAGCATTGGGGGTTCAGAATGACCCACTCAAGTCAAGTGCATGTGGAATGAAAGTGATAGATTTGATTCTTGGGAAGAACTTGGGAATTGATTGGATATGTGCAATGAGTGAGAAGGTAGAGGAAAGTAAGATTTGGGGTTAAAGATTTGAGAATATGGAAGTATCGTTTATGAGATAAAGAAACCAGAAGGAGAAAAAAATGGAAAATGTTGATTTTTAGTTGACAGAGGTATTGGTTTCTAACAGAGACTACCCTATAGGCCATGTGCCCTTCCTTACATAAAGCTTTCCTCATTTGATTGTAAGTTTCTGAAGACCAAAGCAGCATTTTTAGTGATACCTGTGATCCAGCTTCATACCAAAATATATCAGGGTATTTTGCACATTGTAGATGATAAGTAATATTTACTATTTTTATTGTGTGATTTCTTTGTTAGTAATTCTACCAAAAAGGAATATAAATAATTTCTATTTAGAAAGACTATTGAAAATTTACAGTTAAAAATATGTTAACTCTTCCATTATTTATTTACTTATACAGTGTTTAGTATATATTTACTTCAGAGCTAATGTTTGTTCAATATATAATAAAACACCATATATTATATGATCTATGGTAATATAATAATATGCTATATATTTTTATAGATTCTAGGAGTATTATATACAAATATATTTATTTTATAATAATAAAATGATTCTAATATTTATGCTTTGGTAGAATGTATTCCATTAAATTATTAAGGAAGAATGTGGTTTTTTTAATAAATATAATCATTTGGGAATTAGAGACTTTATTTTGAAGACTTAACTTTTTATATTTATAAATTCCAATATTAGTGATTATGACTGTTAAGGAGCTATTTTGTAGAGCAATGTAGCAGTTGCTGAAGATGAGGAATTTGGAAAATGGGTGCATGACCTGGAGCAAATCAGTTTTCCTTGGATCCTTGCTTCATACAAAAAAACATGTATAAGGGATTAAGAAAGAGAGAGAGAGTGTGTAGAATATGTGGTAAAATGTAAACAATTGGTAGTTGTGGCTGAACAATATATGTGTTTATTGTACTAGCTTCTCAACTTTCTGTGCGTTTTACAATTTTCAAAATTAAAAAAAAAAAAGGAATCTCTTTGACACAATTATTTTCTGAAGCTTCTTTGCATATGCAAAATTGTAAATGGGTTTTATTCCCTGAGAAACTATTTTGAACATGTTAGCGAAAAATCAGTTCAAATGCAAACCTAAAAGAAGCAATTATATAGTATGCAATATTAATAGTATAACAAATAGTAATAATTAATATTCAGCATTCAACTAGACATTAAATAATGAGATAATGTGCTCTAAAAGATGAACCTCTATGACACGACCCTTCAGTCTAAAGGATATTAAGTCTAAGTCAGTAATTCATAATCTACTTTCTATCTCTGTAATTTCAGCTATACTGGAAATTCATTTTTAATATTATAGGAAATATTGCATAAATTCCAATATTTTATGAATTTCAAATAATATGATATGTCAGTATTTTGGATAAAAATAATGCATTGCCATCCTGCAGTAGAATTAAGAAGAGCTAATGATGGGGAATACTTATTATATACTAGAATACATACTATATATATTATGTTACATATTCTCTTATCATTTATGTATTTATTACATGCTTTAGTGTTTATTACTATATATGTAACATCCTTTGGTGTGCTTCTTCTGCATAGACTTTTTGGGTATTTGCAAGTAATAAACTTGTGTCATTTGGTAATGCTCCCACTGAATTTTATTTTGTGAGAATTGATTATGACAGAAGGCCATGTACTAAATATCTATTTTTTAAACAATATGATACTTCAATATTTACTGCTTCCTCTTAATTTTTGAAAATAAAAAACTTGATCAGTGAGATTTTTATTTGAATACCACTTTTTAAATATGAACTCGTTTTTTTTTGCCTTGTTTTTAATGTTTTGTTGTTTTTGGTTCTTCATAAAATATACCCTCACATGTTTCAGAACATGCTGTGCATTGACATTGTCATTTCCTTAGTTGGCCTCTTAGATACTCAGTTAGAAATAGTAGATTCAAGATAATTTTGTCATTTCCTCACAATCCAGAGGGTGACATTGGCAAATTCACTTCTCAGTTTAATAATTCTTTCTTTCATTGGACCTCATGATTTCCCTTCCTTAGTAACACCTATAAATACAGCTGTTTACTTCAGTAGTAACTTCCAAGTAACTTCAAGAGAACCCTACCCAATACTTTTGAAATTGGCACTCTATATCATAAAGGCATCTCTCACACAAGGACAAATATGGTTATTAATCAGAATCAAATAAAGGAACCAATGCAGGCCATTTGGTAATACTTTAAAATTTACAAATGTGCATTTACCTGCTTTTATGACAAACTAGGTGAAAGAAGTCCTTTTTTTTAAGTGAACATCGAGTCTAATGGCCACTTGTCCTAAGAATCTTTGGAAGCATACACCTTGCCTTAATGTATTCTGACACTACTTTTCTCTCTGTTTTTTTAACTCTTAAAGGTGATTTCTCAAAGGTGACTTCAGTGGAAATGTTGGATATCATAGTTTGGTTATTGTTCATCTCTTTAAAAAGACCTTATAAATATGATTTGAAGAGATTCCCCCAAATTAATATAAATTTGGACAGGATTGATTCTCTCATTATCCCAGTGCTAATGAACTTTCTTTCAGAAAAACCCACTTTCAAACAGAAGTGGGAGCATGTACCCAAATTAGAGAAGTAGAAGAAACAGAAATAATTAAAACATAATACTAACATTTTTAAGTAGTTCTCCTACACACAATTTAAGAAAATCTTTCCATTTTTCTCTGTGTTAAGATTATGAAATATCACAACCATGAAACATCTTCAACACACTTGGTAAAGAAAAGAATAAAAACAGCGGTTCTGGCTAATTAAATATTGGAGAACTATAGAATTTTAGAGACCTTAAATGCCAGGTCAATTATATGCTACTTTCTTTTTTAAGTTTGTTTGTTTGCTTGTTTGTTTAGAGAGCCATACTTCTGCACAGGGGAGGGGCAGAGATAGAGGGGAAGAGAGAGAATCCTAAGCAGGCTCCACGCTGTTAGTGCAAAGCCTGACATGGGGCTCAGTTCCACAAACCATGAGATCATGACCTGAGCCAAAATCAAGAGTCGACTGCTTAACTGAGCCACCCGGGTGCTCTCCTATACTACTTTCTTACAAACTCATGTGCTGGAACATAAAGAGTTGGCTTAATTTTATGGCATATAATTACACAGTTTCATATTAGTATTAAATGTACCTTGAAGCACTCCTAAACTCCTCCCAACTTCCTAGGCACTATTCTAGGTGTTTATGTAAGAAAATATGACTTTTTTGTAGTGTAGTGATGATTAAATGTTTCTTATTTAAATGTATTAGATCAACAGAATGAAAATACATGTTTAACTGGGGCGCCTGGCTGGTTCAATAGAAAGAACGTGTGACTTTTGATTCTGGGGTTGTGAGTTTGAGCCCTATGTTGGGTGTAGAGATTTCTTAAAATAAATAAAATTAAAAAAAATATGTCTTAACAAAGATAAATATTTACTAGTAATAATGGGATTATACTACACCATTACACATAGTAAGAATCCTCAGTTTATGAATATAAATGCAATGTATTAATTTTAAGAAAAATGGTATAGTTCCTACAGAAGAAACAATATAATTAAAAGTTATGTATTGAATCATTTGGCAGTGTTACATTTATACAAGTAATGGATGGCGATCTAGAAACTCTCAACTTATATTCCAAAATCTATTATATGATATTATTCTTCATTGTGAGAAATACTTTTTTAAATGTCTTTACTTATCAGATTTCCTATGTTGTTTACAGAAGAGGGCATTGTTTAATAATGACAGCGGAGAACTCACATCATTGGGGCAACTCGTATAGTATGTGGGCATTGTCTTTCTAATTGTATAGTGTGTATGACTGAGAATCTGATGACCTAGGTCAGTCATTTGCATCACTGTTTGAGATACTTTATAGTTGTAAAATTATTGTTCTATACCTTTCACGTATAAATAGTGTATAATTAAATTGTGAATTATAGAGTCATAACTAGAAAGCAAATTAAAAATATCAATCACCCTATCCAAACACCAGAGAAATATGGTAACTTATAATTAAAATATTTTATTTAATACTGGGCATTTTGATCACTTTCTAAAGAGATTTTCCTGACTAAAAACTCTTGCAATCAAAATGTTTTCATTAGTCAGATTTATATATTGCATAGTTCTAGGTGGCATAAATAACGATATTGGAAAAGATTGGTGAAGGTTGGAAAGTACAATTGAACGCAAATATTTGTAGAATATTTTGTGTAACATATAGACATTGCATTCGCTGCTCTGTGTGAAATCCTCTATGCTCTCCCATACCAGGATTGCACCTCTGGGTACTTTATTTTTGAATGCTTCTAATATTAATGTATGTGATTTCATAGTTTACGTATAATCTGCATTTGTCCGTTTCTGTGTGTATATGAATTTTGCAGATATGCCTGTTTATCTGAAGAATAAGACACAGATGCACATTTACATGTTTTTCAGGTCCTAGAACTAGTTTCATTATAATTCTGCTTAAATAATGAGAGAAGTTTGTCCATAATAGAATAATGGGAAAAGAGTCTGAGAAAACACACACACCTCCCCTTCCATCCATTATTCCTGCACATCCATCCATCCATCCATCCATCCATCTATATATAGAAATAGATAGATGATAGACATATATATATATAAACACAGTAATTTATTTATGTATTCTTAAGTGCACGATTTTATTGCATTTAGTCTCTATATTATGAAAATAACTACCTGAATATCTTTAATCCATTTCTTAAAGATTATTCTAAAACAACTAAAATAAACAATAAAATACACCTAACATTAAAACTTATAACATAATGTATGGAATAATTAAACATATCAACATTTCCCTTGAAAGTGACCATTGTTATAAACAGTTAAGCAGAAAAGAAGAAGTATTCGTCAAAACTTCTGATCATAGCTGTATGACACTGTCACGACCAAGTTTGTTATGACTCAGTGACTGATTTTCCAATAAATGCAAAAGGACACAAAGTCTGCAGGGCACACAGCTTTGGAAAAGAAAAAAGAAATCATTTTGTTTTACTTATTATTTACTTTTGCTATCATCTATTTCAAACAATGATATTAGATTAAAAAAAAAACAAAAGAATTTGCCACCTCAGCACCTTAATTGCTAGAACAGAATCTTCTAGGGGCTAACTAATTGCCTGTGTATTTTGTCTAGGTGTTGAGGGAAAGCTAAGAGAATGAAGGCTCTAAATCCCCAGTGGAAGCATGATATGGCGGAGCAGAGCTGGTGCTGAATTGTTCTCTCTGATGGCTCTATGGGAGTGGATAGCCTTGAGTCTTCATTGCTGGGTTTTAGCGGTTGCTGCTGTTTCGGATCAGCATGCCACAAGCCCCTTCGACTGGCTCCTCTCTGATAAGGGACCCTTCCATCGCTCACAGGAATACACAGATTTTGTGGACAGAAGCCGGCAGGGATTTAGCACAAGATACAAGATATACAGGTATGAAGCAAAGGGAAAGCAATTATAGAGATATCTTCCTTGAAGGTTGTGTATGACTAAGTTTCTCTAAGGGAAAGTTTCAGATGGGAAAGGGTAATTCTCAGAAGGGTTATTATTTACTATTCACAATAGTACTGTTTTCTGGTTATTTAAAAGTATTTCTTGTACATGCAATACATATATATTGTATATTCCAAAATATATAAATTTCAATTAACTTTGAAGCTGAGTTTATCATTTTAAATAGCCAAATTTTTAAGTGAATTTTCTTGAGATTCCTTTCTACCTCATACCATGCTATGTTACCTTTTTTAGCTTAAGTAGAAATGGTATCTTCTAGTTGCTGAGAAGTTGAGTCTCCTGATCCTTTTTTCCCTTAAAGGTAATTGTACATTCAGAAGCTGGAGAAAATGGCAATGGGCTAAAAAGAAGTAGCAGATAAATGTGACATGATAGCAAAGGCCAAGAAAAAGGAAGGGATGGAGATATATGGCCTTTTCTTTTACCCTTGTTATATATTTGAATATAAATAAGGTACACAAAAGGAGTCATATATTAAATCCAACACACTGCCTGCTTCCCCCAAAACCAGTGAATCCATTAAGTAGAGGAGTGTACAAATGATTGCCTGAATGGATTAGATTGTATTGATCTTTGCCATAAAGAATGTTTTATGTAAGGTTATCAGTTTGGTTTGTTTCTTCATGATTGAAATTTACAATTCCCAGCAGCTGGTTTAGCATTTATGCGGAAGCAAAATTTAATATTGTATTTTTGTGTCTGATTCTATGTAGATACTATTATATAAATATTTTATTTTATGTTGTATGTGCACCAGAGGGCACTGTGCTTCTGGTCTGTATGTAGTCTATTATACATCATTGCGAGAAATTTATAAATCCTATCAGTAATGCATATTTACAGAACAGACTGAAGGTACTGAACAAGTTTCATGAAATCACACTGTTCCCTGTGTTTGGATGCACGTGCGTGCACATGCTTTTGTTTAATAAGAAATCCCTTAGTCCAGGCAGCCAGGGCACATTCACAAGTCTGCAAAAAGACTTACTCTATTTTAAAAAAATGACATGATAAGTATTAAAGATTTTCTTTCTGAAATGCAGCAGGAAACAGTCAATATAATATAATTCCAGCTTTATTCTTTTTACATGTGTTTGTTGGTTTAGCCAGATTTCCTTTACAAATTGTGTGAAGCTACTTGAACTTAAGATTGTAAGAATGTCTAATATTTCAGCATTCTGCATGAAGATTTTTAACAGTCTGTCAAACCAACTAACCCAGAGCATGTCTCCATGATCTATTGGCATCTGTATTGGGAGGTCTGAGGTGTTGACTAGTGTGTGATTGTTTGGCTCAGCTTATTGGTCGATCAGCTGTGAGTTGGAAACATGGCCTGACATGTCTTTAGAGGTTCTAAGTTCAATGAAAGAGACACCATTTGGATCACCACAGTGAAAGGTAATGAAAAACAGTGCCTTGGGATGTGTTTGCAAGGCTCATATATACCCTTTTATCTTCATGGAACTGTATTCTTAAAGACCTCCTTTAGCCCTATGCTCCTCATCCTTCCTATGTCTTTATCTGTGTGGCTTGAATAAACATGTATGGGAATTGTTTATTTATAAACAGTGGAATACAGTGTCCCTTTCTCCCAGCCCAGACAAGGCTATAACTTCTTATGTTACCTTTGAAACCTTGCCTAATGATATTCGTTGATGGTTGATATGTAATGAGCAGTGTAATATATTTATAAGGATTCCTTTTGTTTTGGAACAGTGAGATATTTCATTTATCCAATTAGTATTTATCTAAATTTCAGATAATTCTATCCACCTGTGCATCTAATGTAATGGATCTGCACTGTTCCTTGTGAAGTTAAGCTTGTTTTTGAGATATTAGAGAATCTCAAATAGAAGGATTAGAATGACTTTTTGTTATTGTTGTTTTTACTTTAAAAAGTATTTGTCTTAAAAGCTAATTATTAGAGACTTTGTCTTTTATAAATATTTGTCTTGAAATACAGAATTTAAGGCACATACGTGGAAAATTAACATTTCTTATATTAAGCACTAGATTAATCATTCTAAAAAGACCAATTTCAAAGAATGATCAGCCAAATTTTACTATGTTTATTATTACTGTCATAAGCTCCTTCATGCAGGGTATTGCACTGATATAGTTTCTGCAAGGTATTAGTTCTAAATGTAAAACATATTAACCTATTAAAAGAATTAGGTCAGATCTTTTTCAGTTATCTTCATTTTATATCCTTCTCCAGCAACATACTTTTCTTTTCACCTCAAAAATAAAACAGCAAGATCATAACCATTAAACATTACTAAGATCACAGTCAAGGCTTAAAGAAGAAAAAAGTGCCATGATTTTTTTGACAAAATACATTTTTGTCAATTAATGAGGCCCATATTTGTATTTTTAAATTAAAGTGTATTATAAAGAAATGTTAGATTTTTGCTCTGGAATAACACAATCAATTAAAAATGGTTATTTTATCAGTAGATCGTTGAATTGGAGGACATAGAATTAACTTGCTAACACTTAATTTATCTGGTTAACATTAATAGTTGGGTGTTTAGCCATCTTTCCCTCTTAGTTGCAGATTGATAATAGAACCTAAGCATAGGCATTTTAAGTATCCTCAGTTTTAGAAAAAGGATTATGCTTGGAGAAATTTTGTGTGCTACAAGGCATAGAATAGGAGCACACTTGATGCCTTAATCAGTTGGAGCCTTGTGACTGGTTACTATGCTCTAGAAACGCCCATAAGCAGTAAGCCACCAGCAAATGCATAATTTCTTTCAGTCCTGGAGATCCTTCCTTCCTTCCTTCCTTCCTTCCTTCCTTCCTTCCTTTGTTTCTTTTTTTTCTCAAGAGAGTGAAAGTGCAAGTGGGATAGGGGGAGAGGAAGAAGAGAGATAATTTTTTTTAATGTTTATTTATTTTGTGAAAGAGCAAACATGAGTGGGGGAAGGGCAGAGAGAGAAAGGGAGAGAGAGGATCTTAAGCAGGCTCCACACCCAGTACGGAGCCCTACACAGGGCTCAATCTCCCCACCAGATCATGACCTGGGCTGAAATCAAGAGTGCAACGCTTAATCGACTGAGCCACCCAGGTACCCCTTTTATTCTTTTAATAAATTATAAGAGTTCCAGACAAGGGACTCACTTTTAGCAACTCAAACTTAGAATTATCTTGAATCACAGCTGTAAGTTCTATGGTCATAGGAAGGTGAATTTTATTTCCATAAGAGACATTTCGCATATGTAGATCTTCAGATATGGTGATACAAAACAAAAACCTGTAAAATCCTTTCTTTGCTTTACCAAGCTTCTACCATTCTTTGTTTAAGCATATGTGCAGGTTATCATTAAGGAAAATAATGTTGCTTTTCTTAAAATCTTCCAAGATAATATAAAGATATGGCATATTACCACAACTTAGTTTACTTCCTCAAAGCAGTTTTTCAAAACAAAATTTGAATGAGAATAGGAAACAATTGAAATAAATGTTAAATGTTGTGCCTTATTGGTCTTGGTGGTCATATTCTCTGAAAAAAAAAATATACTTAAAAAATGGTGTGCAAAGGAGAAGATAGTCTAGGAAATAAACAAATGTATGGACATTTTATATATGATAGGGGTATATGAAATTGTATATGGGAAAGGCTGAGCTTTTGAGTAAATGGTGTGCAATTTGAGTATCCATATGAGGTAAGCAGAAATCACATTCCTTCCTCTTCTGATATATACAAATCCACTTTAAATGGAATAAAGATCTATATAGGAAAGGCAAAAATGTTAGCTTTTTAGAAGAAAACAGAGGAAAATACTTTCATGATGTTGGGGTTTGTAAGGGTTTCTTCACCAGGCATTAAACATTGCACATCAACAAATATTGATCAATTCAGGTATATTGACATATATATATGTGTATATATATATATATATATATATATATATATATATATATATACATATACATAAGTACACACACACACACACACACACACACACACACACACACACACATTAACAGGAATCTGGCCACTGGTAGCAGCATGGATGAATCTCCAAAACAGAATATTAAGTGAAAGAAACTAACACAGGAAAAATTTGCACACAGTATGATTCTGTTATATGAAATTCACAAAACTAAATTGTATTGTTTGGAGATGCACACCTGAAGATAGTGGGCAAACTTAAAGAAAAGCAAGGAAATTACTAAAACAAAAATCAATATAACAGTTATTTCTATGAGGATGTAAGAAGGATGGGATTTTTAGGGCAGAATATGAAGGATTTTTAAGGTAATGACAACACTCAATTCCTTAAAGTGGATGGTTGTTGCACTGGTGTTCTTTAGATTCTAAATATTTGTTTTAGGGGTGCCTGGGTAACTGAGTCAGTTAAGTGTCTGACTTTGGCTCAGGTCATGATCTCATGGTTTGTGAGTTCAAGCCCCACATCAGGCTCTGTGCTGACAGCTCAGATCCTGGGGCCAGTTTCAGATTCTTTGTCTCCCTTTCTCTGCCCCTCTCCTGCTTGCACCCTGTCTGTCTCTCTCAAAAATAAATAAATAATAAAAATGGAAAGAAAGAAAGAAAGAAAGAAAGAAAGAAAGAAAGAAAGAAAGAAGGAAGGAAAGAAAGAAAGATTTTAGATTTTTAATATAGCATTTTATATTTCACAATATAAAAAATTTTAATAGTAGTATTGTGTCAGCTTTGAATTGAAAGATTGAAGTCTTCAAATTAAGTAGATTAATTCTTCCTTTTGAATTACCCCCAAATTCAATATTTACTATTAAAGCTTATTAAGCTCTTATAAATTCTATAGAAATGTTTAATGATATGAGCAATATGTGCTCCATTATAGTTTAGTATCTATACATGCATTAATATGCAAAAATAAAATTTTTCTTGTTGATTTTTGTTTACAAAAACCTTCCATAATTTTTATATGTGAGTTTTACTATAGCCTTTCATTGATGGGATTATTACATAAATTTCAAAAAGCCAACATATAGATATTTTAAATAATATGTCTGTAAACAACAAACATTAAAAGAACTTATATTTCTAATTCAAATTAATGACTATTTTACCACAATAAAAAAAAAACCAAAAGCCCCCATAGATGACTAAATCTTTCTGCTGTTCAAAACCCAACTCCATTGCACCACTCTTGTCTTTGTGTTCGTGTGTATTAGTTTTGCTCAGTAAATATATCCTTCTATCTAATATACATTCTCTGTTGCCAGAGGCCTAACAAAATTGTGTTAGACTGTTGCATTTAAGGTTCCCAATATATCAGGCCTCCCCATCTCAACAACCTTATGTATTACCTCCATCCCTGACTTGGGCTTGGGCAGCCACATTGCCTCAGTGAATGGGACATCAGCAAATATGATGCAGGCAGTATCTTATGAAGTGCTGGTGCACTGGGCTTGCCCTGAATCTTACCTGCAACTGCTCTGTGAAGACGTTCAGTCTAGACCAGTAGAAGAGCTGAGGACACATGGAGCAGCTGTTGCTGCTCTCTGGACCTGATAGCCATCATATGAGTGACCCTAGGCATACCAGGAGAACCTTCTAGCTGGGCTCAACCAATATTGTTTATTCATTCACAGAATCATTAACAGCAACAACAAAGTCTTGTTTTAGGCCTCTAAGTTTACAGAAGGTTTCCACGTATTATATGTAACGGATAAAAGTATTCTTCATCAGGAATACAGATTGGACAGGTATTTATTAATGGTGTCATAAGTAATATGAAATGGTAAAGATGACATTTATCATAAAGAGCTTCTTTATTTAAGGATGCATACATTTTTTAAATAGAAACTAAGGGGGTTTGGGCTTAAAATCTCTCCTATCCAAGCAGCAATTCCTACACAATCACTTTAAATTTCCTACTAAAATACTATGAATCTATGAAAGGGAGTGGATTTTGGAGGAGAATGAAAACTCATACGAACACAGGATTTGAGATTGATACACATTGTATCGGACTATGAAAGGCATTTCAATAGTCATAAGAATAAGTGATTAGCAAACATACTTAAATGCTTAAGATAGATTAAGCCAAATAGTCTTGACAAAGGTGATACCTTAAATACAGTTGGGAACTACATCATTATCACTACCTACTCAGAAGCCCGGAGTTGGCACCTAGGTAAAACTATGCAGCCCTCTCTCAACTGCAAGACTCTGTTTTGTGATATAACCAAGTACACATAATTGATTTCTCTCTTTATTTTTTTTCAAGTTTTTATTTAAATTCCAGTTAGTTAACATACAATGTAGTATTAGTTTTAGGTGTAGAATTTAGTGATTCAACCCTTACATGATTTCTCTCTTTCTTACCATGCTTGGAGATGGTAGTTCCTAAAAATAATACTATAGGTAGAGAGTTGCCAGTTGAGTAGGACCCATACAATATGTGGGGCATACGTACACTAAAAAAAAAATAATTGTTTATTTAAACTATAATTTGATTGCTTGTCATGTATTTTATCTGTTCTATCTGGTAACGCTATGAGGGGAAGTGATTACTGACTTTGATGATGTTGTATCAATGACAACGGCTCTCAGAAGTAAATTAGGAATAAGAAAAGAATATAATCAATAGAGTTTGTCATGGACGTTTTTTTGTTCACCCTGTCAGAGAAATTAATGTCAGGGTAACTACTGCATTCGATGCAGATAGCCACACACTGACAGTTAAGCCCAAACCTCTACACATCTTCAGCAAACTAAAGAGCATATGGGGAAAAAAAGTGACTCAAACACTGTCTCTTAGCAAAATCTGTGTATTGATAGAGCTCTCCATTCCACATCATGTAAATAAAATAAGACAGTAATAGCACCTTTGGGTTTGCAGTATACGACAGAGTGCCTATCACATTGTAGGGTCTCACAGACCATGTAAAGCATGCTTACAGAAGGAGGCAAGGAACAAATAAAAGAAAAGATTAAAAAAATTACCATAAAAACTCAGTGGGAGAGGGGCACCTGAGTGTCTCAGTTGGCTAAGCTCTGACTCTTGATTTTTGGCTCAGGTCATGATTTCACAATTCTGTTACTTGACATCTAAAATGCTCTAGCTAAACATGAATTAATTATATAATAGTGGAATTAAAAAAGTGTTGTGTCAGGGTGCCTGGGTGGCTCAGTCAGTTAAGGGTCCATCTCTTGATTTCGGCTCAGGTCTTGATCTCATGTTTCATGAGATCAAGCTCCAAGTCAGGCTCTGTGCTGACAGCGTGGAGCCTGTTTGGGATTCTCTCTCTCTCTCTCTCTCTCTCTCTCTCTGTGCCCCTCTCTTACTTGCATTCTCTCTCCAGCTCAAATAAATAAACTTAAAAAACTCAGTAGAAGAGATGGCCTCTGTGATCCTCCTCAATACACATATATACAGGCATTACAAACATGTACACCTTGTCTTCTCAGTAGGTTGTAAGAAACTAAGTCTATCAAACAGAAGAGACGGTAAGGAAAACATGATCTGAAAAGAAAAGAGAATTGGGTAAAATAATGTATAATAATTGGGTAATAATGCAAATAAATGCAGCAATAAGAATAAAATCTACATTAAAAACCATTACACACAGTAAGTGTAAAAATTGCAAGCATGCTTATGAAATTGTATGGAAGTGTTAAAGTATAATTCTTGGAGGATTTAATATTTAACATGACAAGCAGTGATTAAATACCTGTGTTGATAAGTTCATTTGATAGAAATAAATACCTAGAAGAAAGGTCTTATTATAAACTGAGTGAAGTCTTAAAAACTATTTTAAGAATAAAAATTTATATTTATTTAAATTCTGAAAGTAGAAACTTGAAAGAATAAGTTTAAATGTTATTGCAAACCTTAAGGGTAACAACTAGTGAATACAAAAGGTATATTTATATTAAAATCTATTGCTACATACAAAAACAAACATATAAAATGTCAAAAAAAGAAGATAGTAAAGTAACTTAAGACAAGGTGACTGCAGAAACACCAAACATAAGGTTAATGTAATGAATGTATATATTTTAAGGCCTAAGCATAATTATTGTATTTTGATTAAAACATTTATTTGAATATGGTACTCATAGCAAAGCTACCCAAAACAAAATTATGCCTAACATAAAAGGTCACAAAAGGTAAAAAGATGATCAATTAATTATCTTATTATTCATATAATACTATCTAATGAAAGGTGTATTATACTAGATCTTCTAAAGGGAGTTAAAAAAAACAGCTGTCATGAAATTTTAATCTACTGTTCTTATTGATGGATGAAATAGATCACACCAAAAAAAGCAGTGTAGGAGTAGGAAAAAGCAGGTAACTTGAGTATTGAATTTAGCATAATTGTATCACAATAAAATTGTATATGCTAAACATGTAATATACTTCTTAAACATATACATGGGGAATTTATAATATTTAATTTATAAGTTTATATATATCTGTGTATATATTTATTTTAGTCCACACAAAAGTTTTCAGCACAATGTATCCCTACATTTTAGAGCTTTTGAAATCTTACCATATAGCCTTAAAACTAGTTACTTTCTATATTAATTTAAGGTCTTAATTCAACTATTTGCTCATCAAATTGAAAATTGAGATTTAATGGTGTTAAATATGATTTTATTTTAAAATATATTTAATACTATGAGAAATTATTTCATACTTTTAAAAATGCCGAGTTAAATAAAACAAACAAGAGGATTGCTGGAGGGGAGGTGGGCAGGGAGATGGGCTAAAAATGGGTGTTGGGTATTAAGGAGGCCATTTGTAATGAGCACTGGGAATCCATGTAAGTAATGAATCACTAATTCTATGTTTGAAACTAGTATTACACTATATGTAAACTAGAATTTAAATAAAACTGGAAGCATTAAAACAAACAAACTCAAAAACTCAAAAACAGAAAATGGAGCTCAAATGACTTCTCTATGATTTTACTTTTTAAAAATACAAACATGCAGAGCATAAAGACTACAAGTAAATGTATCTCAATGTTTGCTTTATCTCTCCTTGGAAAGTTTTGTACATTTTTCTTATATTTTCTATAATAAGTATGTGTAAATCTGTGATCAGCAAGATACTTAATATCATTTAAAATATTAAGATGAGACATACTTGAAAAACAACTTCCAAATAATTAACAGTGAAATTATTAGTATTAATTAGGATTATTTAAATAAAAGTTTAAAAAAATTTTAAAAAAGAGTGTACTCTCTGAGTCTTCACACCTATTTTCAAAATAATTATAATAAAACAACTTTATGTCACAAAGAACTATAAAATGGGTCAACACTGGTTTATGGAACATAAAGTGTAGACAAGGAAAAAGAAAGAGATGGAACTAAATATTTTATTTTCATTATGTGATTGTACTTTCACATGTGACTTTATTTAATCCCCAAACAACCCTAATATAAGAATTCCTATTCTACAGATTAACAAACAAGAACATAAAGCTATTGTCCTTTTGTTGACTCCTAGTATTCCCAAATATCTCTTTCATTGTACTTATGCCATTGCACTAAAATCACATGTTGACTCCCTGAACTATGAATGCCTTGAAGGTAGGAATTCTCCATCTTGCTACTTTATTTCTACATTATTATTATATATCTATTTATTTATTTTGAAAGAGTGAAAGAGCAAGTCGGGAGGGACAGAGAGAGAGAAGGCGAGAGAGAGAGAGACCCAAACAGGCTCCGCACCGTCAGCACAGAGCCCAACATGGGGCTCGAACTCATGAACGGTGAGATCATGACCTGAGCTGAAATCAGGAGTCAGATGCTTAACTGAGCCACCCAGGCACCTCTTATTATATTCTGTATATTATTCTCTTTCTATATTTCTATCCATCTTTATATTCCTTGAGCAAGCCAGCTGCTCTCCCATTAAAGGCATCAGCTTTACATTTGGGGCTGCCTGATTTCAAAGCCGATGCTCATGCCATTGAAAAGATCCCCTCTTGACTGTGAGTAAGGAGACATGAATTGTTTTCTGTCTTTGCCACTAACCAACTGTGCTACCACAAATTTATAAATTAATTTCTCACATCTCAGTAGCATTTTTTGTAAAATTAAGAGTGCACTAGACCTCTAAAGATTCTTTGAATTATAAAATTCAGTGCCTGTAATCCCAAAAGTGAGCAGAAAAATATCAGAACAAATAGATAAGCATTAAATAAAAAATCAACTGTGGTTAATTATTCTATCTGTATTATTCTGTATTTTGCAAAAGTGACTTATAAACACTTCTAGAAACATAATATCTAAAAATATTTCATATAATTCTGTGTTTATGCAAACTTAAACATCAGTTTTGTAATAATTTCCCCTCTACCCACCACTCCGATTATTTTCTATTTCTTTATGTTCTTTTGAAGAGGCTATAGTGGAAGGAACCTATTTTTCCCAATTGGTTGACTTTCTACAAATCATTCCATTTGTCTGGTACACTTTACAGTGCAGTGATAAATTAGGGAGAGTATTCTAGATAGTGATTTTGTACATGAATGCCACAAATTATTTGATAATTGATATTTATTCAACAACTGTATTTAGTTATACCTCTAATTTTAAGAGTAAACCATATAATAAATTAACAATTTTATTAGTAAAGTCTAATTCACAATTGAATGCACATATTAATTCATACTTTGTGTACTTTAGCTGACATCTGGAAACTTTTAGTAAGGAATAAAATAGAAATATTAATTCAAGGGTTTAGGAATTATAATGGATTTTCAGAAAAGCCCGTTTTCAATGGAGATTGTATACAATCTCATGATTATAAGTAAAAGACATGCTTCAGCATAATTTCTGTAATTTGTAAGTAAAAATTTTAGTCTAATAGTGCATTCATGTTTGTAACTATTAAAACAAGAAAATGAACAGGACTGCCAGTTTACACTATTATTTACAGAAGAGGAAATAACACTTATGATTTTTTTGTCATTCAAACAAATAATTTATTTGATTATTTTGCCCTCTCCAGTTCCACCTTACCAAACATTCTAATTCTTTACTGTCATCATCTCTGTGATCTTCTTCCAAACAAAATTGCCAAAATTGTCAGTGTTGTTTTCCTTTGGTGTCACTATTCTGGGACTTTTGAATTGTTAATATGTATTTTTTTTTTTTTTTACCAAGCCTTATTCAAAAAATACACTGTTTACAAATTGAGGGGGAAAAAATGAGTAATAATACTTTTACAAGGATTTCCTTGTCTTTTTTCTTGACTGTGTTTGTATTGCACCTATTTAAATGGACTCTTATTTTAAAAAGTCATTTGCATTGTATTTTTTATTATAAGTAAGAAAAGGTCCTAAATAACATTTATTATGCCTTTTCTTGTCTTAACACAAAATAATTACCGTAATTGCCATTTAATTGAAATATTTAAAAAAAAAGCCAACTTTTGAAATATAAGTCAAATGATTAAGATTAGGATATCATCTCTTTTACTTTAATAAACATGTAATGTGAATCATGGTAAAAGATTAGACCTGTACCTTCAAATTGTACTTTCTAAAACGCTGAAATTTGTCCTGAGTACTTATAGTTTGTAATAGGTTTTATGTAATTAATATATATAATTAAACCATTCTTTTATAGAAGTAGCACATTTAAAATTTTTGAGATTACTTTCCTATAAATTCCTTATTTTCCCATTATTTTCAATTAGACTCATAATTCCATAATTTGTTTTAGAATGTAAGAATTATCCAATAAAATTCATTCAGCTTAGAGAAAAGGCTTACCATCAATTAATTAGTAGTATTTAACCATGAAATTTGCCTCTCAGACTCAAGTGGCATATGATAATATGTAGATATTCAACAAATTTGGTAGAAAAAATTACACACAGAATATTCACATATATACTTTTTATTGGAGTATAGTTGACATACAATATTGTATTAGTTTCACGTATGCAAAATAGTCTACAAGTCTATATTTCATGAAATACCACAATAAATGTAGTTACCAACTGTCACCATACAGAATTATTACAATATTATTAACTATATTTTCTATGTTGTACTTTTTATCCCCATGATGTATTTGTATTATAACTGGAAGTTTGTACCTCTTAATCCCCTTCACCTATTACACCCATCTCCCCATCCCCCTTTCCCTCTGGAAAACAAACCGCCAGTTTGTTCTCTGTATTTATGAGTCTATTTCTGGTTTTGTTTTTTAGACTCTACATATAAATGAAATCATGTGGCATTTGCTTTTTTCTGTTGGACTTATTTTACTTAGAATAATGCCCTCTAGGTCCATCCAAGTTGTCACAAATGGCAAGATTTCATTTTTATGGCTAATATTCCATTGTATATGTATACATCTGTATCCGTTCATCTTTTGATAGGCATTTAGGTTGCTCCATATCTTGGCTATTGTAAATAATCTTGCAATAAACATAGGGGTGTACATATCTTTTTGAATTTGTGTTTTCATTTTCTTTGTATAAATACCCAGAAGTGGAATTACCGGGTCATATGGTGGTTCTATTTTTAAGTTTTTGAGGAACTTCCATACTGTTTTCCACAGTGATTGCATCAATTTACATTCCTACCAACAGTGCCTGCGGGTTTCCTTTTTCCATATCCTCACCAACACTTACGTTTGTTTTCTTGTTGATACTAGCCATTCTGATTGGTATGAGGTGATGGTAGCTCATTGTGGTTTTGATCTGCATTTCTGCAATGATTAGTGATGGTGAACAATTTTTCATGTATCTCTTGGCCATCTGTATGTCTTCTTTGGAAAACTGCCTGTTCAGGTCCCCTACCTATATATTCTTAATCTCCCTTTCATCTATTTCTCTACATATTCCAATAAACAAAGGCAATATAAAAAGCATACTATTTATTAAGTATATTTAAGTGTAAAAGCTAATAGCCTTGAGTTAAAAAAGAAATTTTTATGCTCTTCAGTTACTATTAAAGAATTGTTAAAAATTATCTGAATGTTTTCTTGGTAGAAACAGAAGATTCCACAATATTTGAAAGTACAGTTGAACTTTGAATAACATGGATTTGAAATGTGCAGGTCCCCTTATGTGAATAATTTTTCCAATAAATACAGCAAAGTACTATAAATGTAATTTCTCTTTTGAGTTTCTTAATAACACTTTCTTTTCTTTATCTTACTTTATTTAAGAATACAGTATATAATACATATAACATACAAAATGCTTTGTTAATCACCTGTTTATGTTATCAGTAAGGCTTCCAGCCAAGAGTAGGCTATTTATTAGTAGTTAAGTTTCGGAGAAGTCAAAAGTTACATACAGATTTTCAACTCTGCAGGGAATCAGTGCCCCTAACCATCCCCCATTGTTCAAGGGTCAACTGTATATACATTATATATATATATATATATATATATATATATATATACACACACACACACACACACACACACACACACAGACACACACACTGCAGACATAGAATTATTTTTGTGTCAGCCTTCCCTTTTTTAAAGTAATTTCCTCCTCTT
Source organism: Leopardus geoffroyi (assembly GCF_018350155.1). Lineage (NCBI taxonomy): Eukaryota > Metazoa > Chordata > Mammalia > Carnivora > Felidae > Leopardus > Leopardus geoffroyi. The sequence continues at coordinate 19,150,320 of NC_059338.1, read as the reverse complement.
TCCATGGATGTGCAGGCTACCTGTTCTCTTCCTTTTTGACACAAGTGAAGAGAAGCAAAGAGAATGGCCTTACCATGCATTTACATGTCCTTTTTCTAGCAGACATTTCCCAGGCTGCTCACTTAAATAGATATTAGCAGCTAACTAATTAAACTATCTCTTCTGTCAGCCTGAAATTAGCGAAGGCTCTGTTTTGCCGCAGCCTGGTGTGCTATCTTATCTTAAAGGCATGTACTACTATCAAGTGCAAAACATAATAGAAAATTATATTTAAAGAGACATACCTCATTGAACTATATAAAGTATTTCCTCACAAAATGTATCCTTAAAAGATTAACTATTATATGAAGTGTGATTTTTCAGTCATCACTAAATTCATCACACATGAAAATTACACACAGTTACACATTTTCCTTGTTATAAAAAACAAAAAGATTTTTTTGAATTATATTTTCAGAAGTGATATTTTTTAACGTACAAGTAAAGATTCCAATGATAAAAATGCCCTTAAAATCAAATATTTTGGTTCTACTGCATGCTTTTTATATGTCATTGTTTGATATGTGTGTTCTTATCTCCTATAACGTAATACAAAAGCACTTTTAACCATCTGACATATCTGTAAAAAATTTTGTTTTTCAACATTATAATCTGATACCTTGTTTTATTTCAAATCTGCACATTTGAAAAGAATGTATCCTATATATTCATTTGCATTGCTGAAAATTTTAGCTGAGTAAGAGTAAAAATAGATCGCTCAGTCACATCATGAGAAACCCTCACACAACTAGATACATTTCAACTCTTTGTAAATGTTCAAAGGCCTTTATCAACAATTTCAAAATCTCAAAGCTCTGAAAATGAGCCATTTTCTTTTAGTACACATGACTTGAAAACCGGCCCTGACCTGGGCAGATGTGAGACTACTTATAGCTTTTATTTTTGTGCTTGATGCAAATATTCATACGTTGCATTGCAGGGATATGGGTTGATGCCTTTATCCACTGAAGATATACAAAACATGCACAATGTCTACCTTATTTTTTCTCTAAAATCTGAGAATTTCTGAATTCAAATGCTTCAGATAGAGCGTTGTGGATCTATATTAATCCCTAACCTTTTCTCTAGCTTTTGCATTTGGATAATATTTTTGAACATGTTAAATGCAAACAGCACAGTTGGATCCCACAAGGTGTGTTTTGTTCTCCAGGTGTGTGATGGGGAATATGTGCAGGTCCAAATGGAGGGCCGAGAGGATGGGCTGGGACGTGCTCAGTGTCAGGAGTGGCTCAGAGAACAGGGGAATCAGGCTGCAGACACTTGCTGTTGAGACCACTCTTCCCAGAGAAAGACCTGTCTCCAGGGATCTTAGGAGTTATATTGAAGCAGCAGCATCATTTTGTGATTAGAAATATTTGTGTTCCCCTGGTGCCAGAGACCCCTGGTCCCAGGCTCATCTGTAAGGAGTCTGGCTCACACCAGTTATCAAGTAAACCCCAATTCTCTTCAACACATTTCCTGGTAACCCTCAGAAATTGCACAGAACACCAACTACCAGGTTAACAATCCCATCTAAGGAGATTCAATACATTTTTCTATTCTTACCTTAACATATAAAGAATTCAATCTTGGACACTTAAATTATTTAAATTAATAAACTAACTTTTTATTTTAGAGAGAGAGAGAGAGAGAGAGAGCATGAGCAGAGGGTGGGGAGCAGTGACAGAGAGAGATAGAGAGAGAGAGAATCTCAAGCAAGTTCCATTCTCAGTGTGAAACCGAACACGAGGCTCGATCTCACAACACTGGGATCATGACCTGAGTCAAAATCAAGAGTTGGAGGCTCAACCAACTGAGCCACCAGGTGCCCCTCCTTTTTCATTTTAAATGTTGAAATTATATTCATAATTTTTTTTTTTAGGTTGTGACCTTGTGATTCTTACGCTTTATTGAAAAGTTTTTAATTTTAATATTTTTTTAGTTGATCTTTAACTTAAGGAGTTAAATTACTTATTTTTCACATATTTACAAAATTTTTTAAGTTTATTTATTTATGAGAGAGAGACAGCACAAGTGGGGGAGGGGCAGAGAAAGACGGAGACACAGAATCCAAATGAGGCTCATGATCAAATGAGGCTCATCAGGCTTCATGATTTCAGCACAGAGCCTGATGCAGGGCCCGAACTCACAAACCGTGAGATCATGACCTGAGCTGAAGTTAGACACTTAACCGACTGAGACACCCAGGCAAAGGTAACTCATGGTAGGATAAACAAAAAATGAATTGGCATTATAGAACTAAAGTTTCAGGCCTGTACCTATCATTTACTTTTTGTGTAAACCTGTAAAATTATATATTAGCACTCTGTGCTTCTGAATCCTCATTTAACAAATGGTAATGACAAGACAATCTATAAGTTTCTTTCTCACTTTGCGGTTCAGTTGAGGCAAAGCTCTCGCTTGTCATTTTTCTGACAGAAGCTATTTTATAATGCTAATAATTGTTTAGGATATTATCACTGCGTATAGAAATTAAATGTAAATGTACAAATATGCCATGGAACTGTTTGCATATTTTTTCTTTAGGATTAATGTTTGAATTTGTTTTGAATATAGATTTATGATTTAAAGAATTTTACTTAGTGAGTACCATGTTTGAATATAAAGATCTCAGATTTTTCTAGAAAATAATTTCTAAAATTTAAGTGTAATTTTTCAATATAAGCAATCTTAGTTGCTTCTAAAAGACAATGAGGGGGCATCTGGGTGGCTTAGTCAGTTGAACATCCGATTCTTGATTTCAGCTCAGGTCATGATCCCAGGGTCATGAGATGGAGCCCCACATAAGGCTTTATTCCAGACATGGAGCCTGCTTACGAGTCTCTCTGTCTCTCTCTCTCTCTCTCTTTCTCTCTTTCTCTCTCCCACTTTGATCCTCTCCCCCATTCTCCCTCTCTGTCTAAAGTAAAATGAGAGAAAGAAAGAAAGAAAGAAAGAAAGAAAGAAAGAAAGAAAGAAAGAAACTTAAGTAATGTACGATATGTGAATAAAAAATCCACTATTGACCCAGCCATGATAATTTGATTTTAGTAAGTCATATGAATAGATTTTTTTTACTCTATAAAATTTCCAAATAATTGTTTCCTATTTTCAAACTTTAAATTCACCTAATGCATTTTATATAATTTGTAGCTTTCAAAAATATGATGTTTGATATCTGCTTGAATAAATGTCATCTAGTAAGATTACTGAATGTTGTATTAGTACGTTTTAGATTAAAGCAGTTATTCAAAGTATTTTTCTGAAAAAAAAATAGAACTAAAGTATTGTGAGTATTCTTTCCTTTCACCAATGGAAAAAAATTCAAAAGGACAATAAAAAAATCTGTCCATGTCACAGGAACTTAACATCTTGCATCTTGTTTTTGCCCTTATTTATGGACTCCAGTTGCCTTTTTAGAGGAAACAGGATCATTGTCAATATAATATGACATTAATATTATATCTTGTAAAGACTGAGATTCTCTACCTCTATTTCTGGCATCATGCTCATACTTTAGTTTTTTCCCTAGTACTGTTCACTGTTGAACTTTATGCTTTAGGTATCAGGTTTATCAAGTTATCTGCCTTCTGTTTCTTGGCCTTAGTAATACTCCTAAAATAGATCATCACACAGTTCAACATCTGTCTACCATTAACTTATTCAACACACACACACACACACACACACACACACACACACACACACACAAATACAGGCTTTATTATAAAAAATAATAATGGACTGGTATTTTTCCTGGATTGGAATAAGTCTTTTTAAAAAAAAATAAAGTCTAATGATATATAGCATTATATTAGTTTTAGGTATACAACAAAATAGTTCAGTATTTGTATACATTGCAAAATGATCATCACGGTAAATCCAGTCAACGTCTGTCACCATACACTCACAAAATTTTATTTTCTTGTGAAGAAAACTCTCAAGACCCATCCTCTCAGAACCTCCATACATGCAATACAGCAGTATTGACTCTAGTCACCATGCTGGACATCACCCTTGATCTGGTTTCTAACACCTGCCTTATTTCATTAAATATGAGAGTCTTATGCTATGCTTGTGTGACTTTAAACTTCAAAATAAATTAAAAAGGGAAACTCAAACCACGTTAGGGTACTAGCATTATATAAAAAACACTTTATGTTAATGTATTCAGTTCATATTCAATTTCAGTTGAAATACTCTTTATTTTTTCTTTATTATATATTCATGTGACCATTATACCTACTTAGGAGCAATATATTTTTCCCCCATAGGAATAGTGGAGGGTAGAATATAGAGTAAGTCACTTTCACTATGTCTGTTGCCCTGAATTATTTCAGAGCCAAAAGGGAAGGAATATATTCACTTGCATTCCCTTCCCCTTCTGTCCCATCTCCCACACATACACATAGTTCTGAAAATAATACCTTTAAACAGACTGGATGGATGGAGTATCATGCTAAGCAGAATAAATCAATCAGAGAAAGACAAATATCACATGATTTCACTCATATGTGGAATTTAAGAAGCAAAACAGATTAACAGTCAGGGGAAGAGAGTCAAACTGTAAAAGAGACTCCTAACTATAGAGAAAAAATTGAGGGCTTTGGGAGGGAGGTGGGCAAGGGTTAAATAGATCACGGGTACTAAGGAGGGCACTTGTGATGAGCACTGGGTGTTGTATGTAAGTGATGAATCACTAAATCCTACACCTGAAACCATTATACTGCATATTAACTAATTGGAATTTAAACAAAAATTTGGAGCAAAAAAACCAGAATAGGTAGAAGGAGTGGTATAAAATCAGAAAAGATCTGGTCAATTTTACTCTGCCATAGGCAAGCAGAGGGCAAACATGAGTATAGGTAAACCTCAAAATAACCAGTGGAGTTGCTCCTGGAATCTGAGATTGGTGGATCCTATGAAGAGAAAGAAGGAAGTCCCAGAACAGGGCTGGCATTAACCTGTCCTTTGCTCCTTTGCTTCTGTTATTACACTCTTTGATAGCTGAAAGCACCTCATAGTTAGGACATCTTTGGAGAAAACAATTTCTCTTCCTTGGTTAGTTCTCTGCTTTTTTTTTTTTTTTTTTTTTTGGCTCCATGCTCAACTTGGAGCCCAATGAGGGGCTTGATCTCATGACCCTGAGATCAAGATCTGAGCTGAGATCAAGAGTCAGATGCTCAACTGACTGAGCCACCCAGGTGCCTCAGTGCCCTCCTTTGCAATAGATCTTTGAACTAGGCCACAGTTCAAATAAAATTGCTATTCACAAATCACTTATGAAATTGGATGTAGTATATACCACTATTTTCAAAATGTAAAACCTTTGTGAAAATCATTCCACTGTCTTTAAATCTTAAGGTGCTTATGAGATTTCATGTAAAAGGCCCTCAACCTCAGGGCACCTGGGGGCTCAGCCGGTTAAGTGTCTGACTCGATTTCAACTCAGGTCATGATCTCAGGATTTGTGAGTTCCAGGCTTGACAGGCTCTGTGCTGAGATTCTCTCTCCCTCTCTCTCTGCCTCTCCCCCGCTTGTGCCTGCTCTCTCTCTCTCTCTCTCAGTAAATAAACTTAAAAAAAGTTCTTAAAAAAAAGCCCTCATCCTCAACGTAGGTTACCAGTTTAATCTAACAATGGAGTTCCATTGGTAAAATGTAAGTTTCCCCAAAGTCAGGAAGTATGTCTTTCTGATAAGGTAATTCTGAAAATCTTGTTAATACAGAATATTACAGATTTGTGTGGTCTTGATTTTAGCGTAGTTTGCATACAGATAAGGGTGATAAGTTAGAGGAAGAGAGAGAGAGCGAGCGTGGGAGAGAGTACTGTTGATAGGGTCATCTGGTATATGCTTTAAAAATAATATTTAGGGTTCTGTTGAACATTGTTTTATAACAAAACCACAATATTCTAGTTACTTTTATAATTTTTTGTCAAAACATTTAAAAGCTGTATTTAATAATATACAATGAACAAAGAGTAATTCTGCAATAACTCTTGCACTTGGAAGAGATCTTAGGGATTACTGATTTGTAAGCTCCTCCCTTTACATTTTTGATTTTACGGTGAAATCTTGAAGAATGAAGGACAGGATTTTGCAAAATAACCTCTGTATTAATATTTATTTCAGCATACTTTTGTAGTTCCACTACATATCTTTCAAGGAAAAATTTATAACAAAATCCTGTGGAACATTAGTCTTTAAAATATTCATTTATTCTGAATATATTTTATTGTCTACAATTCTATAAATGTAAAATTAAATGAGTTAGTTATATTTCCACATAATTTTAAACAGCTAAATTGTATACCAAGAGGTCATTAAACATTTTAAAATATAATTCTAAAAATTACCTAAATAATAACATTGTTGAATTCTGGCTTCCCAAAGTATTATCAAAATAATCTGTTGATAAGACAAAGATGATTTATTATCACTGCCACCATTTCCACAACAGAGACAAAATAGTGTCTCAGAGAGGAGAAGGTAAAGTTAGAACAGTTCTGAGATTTTAGTTTTGTTTATATGGGTCCATCAATGTGGGTAGTGTGAGGCTTGATTAGGATTGGATAAGAACCCTGGATATAACAGTTTAAGATGACTGAATGGAGGAAAGGGTGGATTTGGAGGCCAGGGGTTGAAGCAATATTGGTGAAAATCTATTGTTTGCTTTGTTTTGAAGAGTCTATAAGCCTATCAGGAAGATTCTGGAGTGAGCAATAAACTTATTTGAAATTTATTTTCCTAAATAAGAATTTTCTGGAATTATAAAGTTATGCTGATGTGGATGTTAATAGAGATAGTAAACTGCATAGAGATGGTACCTTCTCAGAAGTCTATGGTTTTATTGGAGATGGCCAAAAGAAAGTTCAGAAAGATTAAATAATTTGTATCTATTTGGGAGACAAAGAAATAGAGCCCAGGTATTTTGACATATAATGTGCCATCTTGGCATTTTGGTGAGGAAACTTAATGAGGTCACTTAATCTTTTTTAATAAAAATTTAATAATATGAAAAACTCTATAAAAACAAATAGCCACTTTAAACAATACTGATTATTACCAAATGCTTTAGTCAGTTCTCAATTAGGTGAAATTTGTCTTCATTAAATGGGTAGACATGGTAACATTTACATATCTTATATTGTAATTACTTGATTGCCTGACAATTACCTGAGAATATCAGCTTCCTGAGAGTAAACATAATGTTTTATTTATTACCATGGCTCTAGCGTGTAGCACAAGGTCTCGCACATAATATTCGCTCAATAAACACAATCACAGCACAAAAAAAGCTTGTACCAGATAGCACTGAGTGGTCTGTAGTTCACACCAAGGCAAATGCTTATCTTCAGCCATGGACAATTGATGCAGCTGTCATGATACTGTTTTCTTGATATGATTTTCAAACAAACATATTTTTCTGTATTGACTTTTTTTGGTGTATTGCAGGAGGTTAATTATTCAAATAATTTTACTTGAAAACGCAATTTTAAGAACATAGTTTTTAAATGAATTATTAAGCACCATTATGTGTCACATATTTGCCATTTATAATTCAAATATGTTCAGAGGCAAATCTGGATCTTTTTTTGTTTGTTTTTGTTTTTGTTTTTAGGTAGGATGATTTAATTTGAATAATTTTATCTGATACAGTCATGGTAATTTTTATCTAAGAAGATCACAGGATTATTGTCCTTTCAGGGAAGATTGTTAGCTATATAAATTTTAAGATCTTTAGGTCTGGAATTGTTCACCCAAGGATTGGTACAAGTATACCAGAGCAAAGCTGGATATTCCACTGTTTCCAATTTCAGTACAATTCCATGACTTTAATATTGTGTTTAAGACACGTGACTTCTGGACTTTAAGTATCAAAGCCATGTTAAGTAGGGCATAATTTGACTTGCATGTGAATGAGAGCAGTAGTAAGATGTGGATAGAAAGGTCAGGTTTTATAGGAAACTGCTGGGATTTATATATTTGTGATTTGTAGTTTTGATTATTTCCAGTACATCACTCTTCCCATTTGTATGTACACTTGTGTATGAATGAACATAATTTGTCACTGTGTTCTGCTATTACCTTTAGTACATTCCTCTTAATACCATTATTTAGTTTTTATTTTATACTAAAAATGCCCATTTTTAATGCCCATTAGGGCTCATGAGTTCATGTGCAAATTATTGTTATTTTTTTCAATTTTTTTTCAGCAATGCAGGTAAACTTTCGAAAGATATTTTGGAAGAAAATGAATTATGTTGTGGTTTAATATTAATTTAATTTGCATAATCTGACAGAAAAACAAATAGTTATGCAGTAGGAAATTACTGAAAGAAACTGTGGTTTATGTGTAAAATGTATGAGTATGAATGCATCCATTTTCCCATGAGATTTTTTTTCATGGAAAATGGAAGCCTCATCTTTTCCAGTTAAATTATTTATGAATATAATTATTTATACGTAACTGAAATAATCTCTTAAACTTGTATATAAATATTTGAGTGTAACCTTTCACGTAGAATATCAAATGTATTTAAAATGAATTAGTTAGAGGCGCCTGGGTGGCTCATTTGGGTAAGTGTCCAATTCATGTGTTTGGCTCAGGTCATGATCTCATGGTTGGTGATATCGAACCCTGCATGAGTCTCTGCACTGACAGTGCAAAACCTGCTTGGGATTCTCTCTCTGTCCCTCCTGCTCTTTCTCTCTCTCAAAAATAAATAAACAATAAAATAAAATAAAATAAAATAAAATAAAATAAAATAAAATAATTAAGTAATAGCCACACTAAATGTATTATTTAATAAATTTAATAAATAAATAAATAAATAAATAATTTAATTTAAACAATAATGTTAATAGAATTCAGAAGCGTATTGAACTTTTAGACATGGCTGCTTAAACTAACATTTTAGCTAAAGGGACATACATATCTATATAATGTCATAAATTTTCTATTTCCTGAGACCTTCTAATAATTACCTACCCCATTATCCTGTAGTTCTCTCAGACATATGACTCAGGAATAAGTTTTCTGAGAAAAAAAAGTCTTGTACAATTATCGTTTGAACAGGATAAACATATTTGACTAGTTTACAGCACCATTAATTTGATTTCTTATAAATTATACAGTGGGATTGAATTGTTTCATTTTATAGATTGGCTCCAACAGCGAAAACCACAACAATTGAATTCCTTGCTTCATAAAGCTAAATTATGGCTTTTTGTCAATACTTCAGCATTCCACACTAAGAAGAAAATGTGCTATGCCATCATTGTTGTGTATCTGATGATCTTTAAATGTCATTGAGAATTGGAAATTCCCTTAAATGGTTGAAGTTGCAAATTCTAGATAAGAGAAACTCATATATAAAATTAAAATGTATTTTAGGTGTATAATTTAGCTATGATATTCTGACTTATTTCCTGTATCTGCTTTTCTCCTTTCCCCAAAATTGAGACCCTTTGACCTTTATCATCTGTAGTAGGCATAGTCCCCCCTTTTATGAATCTTAGCCCAATAAAAAATACATATGTGTTTGAATATATATATATGTATTCACACACATATATATGTACATATATATGTACATATACATAGATATATGTATATCTATGACTATAGCCCTACATTGTAGGACTGAGCCTTTACCCCCTCTTTTTCCAGTTCAACTTGAACTACACATATTCAGATTCTGGTGGCTGGGATTCTGCCTTGTCTATAAGAGTAAATAATAACCATAATGGGCAATAATGGTACTTAGGTTTCTGCCATTATTTTCAGTTTAGGTCATAGCATTAATATCTCTCCCTCACTCTTAAATAAGACTGCTGGCAAAGTGACTAATAATGATCCCACTCATATGTGGAATTGAAGAAACAAAATAGATGACCATAGGTGGGGGGAAAGAGAGTCATACTATAAAAGGGGCTCTTAACTATAGAGAACAAACTGAGGGTTGCTGGAAAGGAGGTGGTCAGAGGGATAGGTTAAATGGGTGATAGGTATTAAGGTGGGCACTTGTGACGAGCACTGGGTGTTGTATGTAAGTCATGAATCACAAACCTGCACGTTAAACTAATATTGTACTCTATATTATCTAAACTGGAATTTAAATAAAAACTTGGACGAGCGGGGCGCCTGGGTGGCGCAGTCGGTTAAGCGTCAGACTTCAGCCAGGTCACGATCTCGCGGTCCGTGAGTTCGAGCCCTGCGTCGCGCTCTGGGCTGATGGCTCAGAGCCTGGAGCCTGTTTCCGATTCTGTGTCTCCCTCTCTCGCTGCCCCTCCCCCATTCATGCTCTGTCTCTCTCTGTCCCAAAGATAAATAAACGTTGAAAAAAAAATTAAAAAAAAAAAAAAAGAAAAATAGAAGAAATCAGGCTACAGTGAAGTCAGATTTTATTAGAAATGTGCCTAAAACTTCCAGACAATAAGAAAGTACATATTGACATAAAAGATTTCTAGAATTTTGTGTCAAGAATTTTGTTGTATTGTTCCTTAAATATATATTTAAGATATGCAAATGCACATTACTAACATTGCCCTTTAAAAAACAGTTAGACATAATTAAAATTGCTTACAAGTTCTTCAGATAAATTGTTACAATTAAACATATATACAATAATAAATAAACACAGTACAAATTCAAACAGCACAAGAGAAAATATGGTGAAAAGTCTCCATCCTACTTTTGAACCTCTGTGCATTAATTCTCATTTTTTTAATACAGACGGATACAGTTTTAGTATGTATAAACCTACCATGTTTTTTCTGCTGGTTAAATTATTCCCACTACATGTGAGAAACACATTTGTCAAACCCATCCTCTGCTGTTGATATTCAGATTATTTACAATCTGTACTGACATGAAATATATCCTTGCGCATATGTCTTTGTTCACATACATTAACATATCTGTAGAGAAAATGCCTATATGTGGCATTATTCAGTGAAAAGTTACACACATGTGAAATTTGATACTGCTTCCAGTAGCCTTATAGGTTAAAATGATACTTAGGTTTTTAAACTTGTTTGTCTTTATTATCAGTAAGCTTACAAATCTTATCTGTTTTCCTGAAAACCGTTCGTTCATGACTTTTGACTCTTCCTTATCTTTACTTAACTTTCATGTTTAAAGAAGTAAACGTGACAGTATGAAACTGAAATAATGTTTCTAAAAATTCTATCCAACATAAAAATTATGAAGAGAAGTATTTTAACTAAAAAGTCTAGAGAGGAAAATAGATTTGGTATTTTATCCTTTTGCTCTTCACAAAATCTATTGGCTTTAATTCAGAAAGAGTGATCTTTTAATTACCAGATCCTGGGAACTCTTCTCAATTTAGTGGCAGTATGGGAGTAACTAAATAGAATAATAATTAAAAAGCATGGCCTAGGTTTGAATTATGGTCTTGTCAATTCAATAACTTGTAACCTTGAACAAGTCACTTAAACTCTAATTATCTGTATCATCATCTGTAGAATGCAGGTAATGATAGTATTTACCTTACAGGTTTTATATGAGGGTTCAGCTAAATAATGCATGTCCAGAAAACACTTAGTGCAGTGCCTGACATAAAGTAAGTCATGTTTCTGTAATTATGATTATTATTGGCATCTTGTCAACCTATCATATGTTCCTCTTGACCACACCTCAAGGTCTAAGCTCATTTCTACTTAGTCTATAGTTGTAGGCACTTGGCTTTCCTTCCGTTTCTCTGATAACTCTTAGAGCTTCTTGCCTTATCCCTCTGTCATCTCTTTAATGAGTGCTTCTATTTTTGGAGGCTATCATATTAGATATGGTATGAGTGTTTCTTAGTTACAGTTCTGATTATGTTATCACTCTGATTAAATCTTTAACAGCAAACTGATTTCGAAAGCCTTCTGTTAACTATTCCAAAGTTAAAATCCAATAATATATTGTGCAAAAAAGAACACCATGTCTGCATTTCCTTGTTCATTCCAGCACTGTTTATAATAACCAGGATATGGAAATAACTCAAGTGTATGTTGACAGACGAATGGATATAAAAAAAAAAAGTGCTATGTACACACAATGGAGTACTATTCAGCCTTAAACAAGATGGAAATCTTGGTGCCTGTGTGGCTCAGACAGTTAAATGACTGACTCTTGATTTCAGCTCAGGTCATGATCTCATAGTCTTGAGATCAAGCCCCACGTTGAGCCCCACGTCATGCTCCACACTGGGCATGGATCCTGCTTAAGATTCTCCCCCTCTCCCTCTGTTTATTCCTGACTCATGCTCTCTCTCTCTCAAAATAATAAACAGTTTTTAAAAAAGAAGTATAAAATTTTACCATTTGGAACAACATGGAGGACATTATGCTACATTAAGTCAATTACAGAGGGACATATACTGTATGATTTCACTTTTATGAGCTATCTAAAATAGTCAAACTCATAGAAAGAGAGAATACCATAGTGATTGTCAGGGGCTGGAGGATGGGAGGAATGGGGAGTTGTTAATCAACATGCAAAAGGTTTTGGTTATGCAAGATGAGTAAGTTCTAGAGATCTGTACAACATAGTGCCTATAGTTAACATTAGTGCAACAATGTACATTTCAAAATTTGTTAAGAGGATAGTTTTCATGTTAAGTGTTCTTAGCACACACATACACAAAAAAACAGAAACAAAAACAAACAGAATAAGCAACATCAAAAAACAAAAAGCAAAAACCCACAACAAACACTGGGTTGTGTTTGGATATGTCCATTACTATATCAGCTATACCTCAGTAAAGATTTTTTTTAATGTTTATTTATGTTTTAGAGAGAGAGAGAGAGACAAAGCATGTGTGGGGCAGAGTCAGAGAAAGAGAGAGACACAGAATCCAAAGCAGGCTCCAGACTCTGAGCTGTCAGCACAGAGCCCGACGAGGGGCTCAAACTGAAGAACCCATGAGATCATGACCTGAACCAAAGTTGGACTCTTAACCTAACTGAGCCACCCAGGCGCTGTTTTTTTGGTGGTTGTTGTTGTTTGTTGGTTTGTTGTTTGTTTTTTGTTTTGGGGTTTTTTTTTGTTTGTTTGCTTTTAATGAATGGAAAGAAGGCAGAGATTTCAGACAACATTTACAAACGCTCTGGAGGGTCAAGAAGAAAAGAGAGTGAGACAAATTTGAGCAAAGCTTTTTTTTTTTCTTTTTTAGTATAAATTATAAGTATATATTTGGTTGTGAGGTATTAATGGAGAGGAAGAGATGGAACTAGAAGCCATCCTTTTCCCAAATTAAAGCCACAAAAATTTATATTCATAATACATTTTAGTATCAGTAGACATATTGGTTTTTTATTGGTGCTGTAACAAGTTACCACAAACTTAGTGGCTTCAAACAAAACAATTTTTACTTTATATTTCTAGAGGTCAGATATCCTATTTAAAAATAATTAAAATTATTTTATAAATGTGATATAAATTAAAGTATTTTATGTCCTTCATAGACAGTGATTCTTGTCAAAAGAAGGCTTCCAAATTGAGTTTGCCTACATGATTTATTTCTCATTTGTACATGTAATGATTCAATGGGTCTTATTTTTTTTATTCTACATTAATTCTAAGTGGGTACCTACAAATACAGACAGTATTTTAAATAACTTGAAATTTAGGATAACTTCTTTTTTATAAGAGGATGTAACTGCTTGTTTTTACTTATGCCCATATAAAGTTAAAAAACAAAAGCCTACTGCCTAGACAGAAAAAATACAATATTCCTTTGGCTAACACTATTTACAAGTATGTCTTCCTTCCTACACATGTAGATGAGAGGTATAGAAGTGTTTTCAAAACTCATACAAAATTTTTATGTTATGGAATAAACAAACTAAAAATATTTGATTTTAAGAATATAACATTTTATTTTTTTTAAGTTTTTTTTTTAACATTTATTTATTTTTGAGACAGAGAGAGACAGAGCATGAACAAGGGAGGGGCAGAGAGAGAGGGAGACACAGAATCTGAAACAGGCTCCAGGCTCTGAGCTGTCAGCACAGAGCCTGACACGGGGCTCGAACTCACTTACCGTGAGATCATGACCTGAGCTGAAGTCGGACGCTTAACTGACTGAGCCACCCAGGCGCCCCAAGAATATAACATTTTAAAGATGGAAGAGTAAACACATACATAGACCAAATGTAAATATTAGATATCTAAATGGCAGAAAATTCAATATTTATATAGAGTGTCCTCTTAGGTTCCAGACGGTATACAGGGTATTTTATATTCATTATCTCTTTCAATTCTCATACTAATTCCTGAAATAACTTTTATTTAGAAGTAAAAGTTTTTAGTTTAGTTTAGAAACAAAAGTTATAAGAGAAAGTTAAGTAATTTTCTTACAACATAATGTTAATCCAGAATTCAACATTATATTTCTTATAGCACAGTTTTCTATTTTTGATTAATAAATTAATTGATATTATATAGATAATTGTGAACTAAGGAAAATTATGAAGAAAACAGAATGATTTAATTTTCTGGACAGGGATTGGTATAAATATCTAAAGTACAATAATTCCATAAGCTTACAACCAGAAACAACCACATTTTTCCTTCTAGTATTTTTTCTAAGCATAATTTACAATTGAGATTATATATTCTTAATCTTAATTTTTCCTAAACATTATAATATAAATAATTCTGTTAGTACATTCTTATAGGTGTGATATTTTAAAAAATGCATCCAATTTAATTAGGTTCTGTGCTCTCCTATAAGGTATAAGAAGGTAGAATGTCAGAAATTATACTATATGTAATCATACACATTATATGAGACATTTAATGTCACCATACACTTATGTTTTATTATTTTCATTTTATGAGGGGGCTGGATGGTGTTACGGTGAGACTGGGAATATTTTATTTCTTCCCTCAGAGATGATCCTGAAAATTATCCTTTGGATTTAGGTAAATATTTCTAGTACATATTTCCAACCTAAAAGATACGTATAAACTTTTACAATCTTCAGGTTATATTACAATATTGAAAAAATGCTTGCTTCCTCACTTTTGAAGCTATGTATTATACATATCAATATATAATTGTGAAACTTTTTTGCAATACTGACGTTGTATATGCCAATGCATTTAAATTTTTGCTGATTAAAAATAAAATGCTGGGCTTTTCATTATTTATTGGCTTTTCATGAAAGTCAGATTTATTGGCTTCCTCTTGAAATGAATACTGTTAGAGAGGAAGATTTTATTGCAATGATTCTGGTTTGAGCCATTTACCTTTCAGAAAGGCACAAATCAACATTGTTTGGGTCTAATGGTTATTGATTTGGAAATAATTCTAACAAGTATAGTTCTTTAAGGTCAAGCAAAGGTTTTGCCAACTTAGCTGTTGTGTAACATTACACAGTGCCTAAGTCTCTTTTCATAGGATCCATTTTCTTTTATTTGGCTTACAGTTTATATTCCTAGGGCAATGAGTGAAATGTTAGCCTTTTTCATATTGCCTTGTTAAGTATGTTGATGGTGACTTATAATAGAAGGAATTGTTATTTGCAAGTTAAAAATCCAAATTTCTTTGAAATAAGTAATTTGGCACTCGCTTTCTTTGTCTAGCACACTCTCTGTTTTCTCCATTGTTGAAATAAATTAGTTGCTGAAGATTGATTGCAGATGTGAAAGAATTGTCCTTGTGTGTTTAGGAGTTTGGCCATGCTTATTTTGAGACAGTAGCTATGTATTTGCCAACAGTTGTCTGTTAAGTTTTTAAGTGGTTGGTATTACCTTGAAATCGTTACCTCGTCTCTGTCTACAAGCATAAACCTATTTTCAACTCATTAAGAATTTTTTTTCCATCCTAATTTTTTATCATTTTCCATGTGTGTAAATTGCTCTATAGGACCTCTATTCATAGGTTTCATATTTGTTTTTGGTCCTTCGAGCTGTCACCTTGCTTTTTACTATTTTAAACGTCTTTTTTCTTTTTCTTTCCATTCTAGCATTCTTTTCTTGAATGTTCCTCCTTTCTTGCTACAGTTATTTGAAGTGTCAGCTCTCTCTGGGTTTGGTTCTCATCTGATTTTTATTTTCTTATTGTAATTCTAGGTTTTTTGATGTCCTTCCATATCTCATCCATCTTTCCTGTAATCATATCTGTTTTCTCTCTCTGACTTCCTCACCTCCAGATGTGCTCTTTTAAAGAGACACTGTCATCTTAGATGCTTCTTTGCATATTATTGGCACAGTACTTGCATTTCCTTCTGATGTTGGAAAGGGACATCTTTTCAACAGATGACTTCCTATAGATAACATACCTGAAACTTCTAGATTTAGCTTCTTTATTTGAGGCATTTTTAATTAATTAATTAATTAATTAATTAATCTATTTATATATTTCTAAACTTTAGTTTGAGAGAGAGAGCAGGGTAAGGGCAGAGAGAGGAGGGCGAGAGAGAACCCCAAACAGGCTGAGCCTGATGCGGGGCTCAGTCTGATGAACCGTCAGATCATGACCTGAGCCAAAATCAAGAGACAAGCGCTTAACTGACTGAGCCATCGGGCACCCAAATCTGTGGCATTTTTTAGAGCTCCTGTATTGTCATATGACCTAATCTTTGAGTTCTAAAAAGACTCAATGCTTACAGATATTTCTACCAGACTTGCTGTCACCATTTTCCTTTCTCGTATGTACAACAAGAAGGTAATCTGTTGGGCAGCGTTTCTGGACTAAAGTTTTTATCAGGGATTCCTTAATGGTGTGGAGTTGGCATGCTTCACTCAGACATCGTATGGTGCCTTAACAACATGAATTAAAAGAATGTATGAATATGTAAAGCCCCTATAATAAATACATAGTTGGCTCTTGAACAATATAGCTTTGAACTGTGTGGGCCTACTTATACATACATTTTTTTAAATGAATACAGCATAGTTCTATAAATGAGTTTTCTCTTGTGATTTTCATAACATCTTTTTTTCTAGTGTACTGGACTGTAAAAATGTGGTATATAATACATACAGCATACAAAATATGTGTTAATTGACTCTATGTTATTGGTAAGGCTTTTGGTCAACAACAGACTATTTAGTAGTTACATTTTTGGGGAGTCAAAAGTTTTACATGGATACGGGGGGGTTGGTTCCCCTAATTTCCATGTGCAAGGGTCAACTATGTTTCTTTTTTTATTGAGGCATATTAGTTTCAAGTATGAAACATAACGATTCAGCATATGTATACATTGCAAAATGATTTCAATAAGTTTAGTTAACATCCATTTCGATTCATTGCTTTAAAAAATTTTATCTTTTTTTTTCTTGTGATAAGAACTTTTAAGATCTACCATCTTAGCAACTGTCAAATATGCAATATCATACTATTAACTGTAGTCAACATACTGTACATTATGTCCCTATGATTTTTTTATTTAACATTTTTTAATGTTGATTTATTTATTTATTTATTTTTAATTTTTTTTTTCAACGTTTATTTATTTTTGGGACAGAGAGAGACAGAGCATGAACGGGGGAGGGGCAGAGAGAGAGGGAGACACAGAATCGGAAACAGGCTCCAGGCTCAGAGCCATCAGCCCAGAGCCCGACGCGGGGCTCGAACTCCCGGACCGCGAGATCGTGACCTGGCTGAAGTCGGACGCTTAACCGACTGCGCCACCCAGGCGCCCCTGTTGATTTATTTTTTAGAGAGAGAGTGTGAGAGAGCGAGAGTGAGCACGAGTAGGAGAGGGCAGAGAGAGGGAGACACAGAATTAGGAATAGGCTCCAGGCTCCGAGATGCTAGCACAGAGCCTGATGCAGAGCTCAAACCCATGAACCATGAGATCATGATTTAAGCTGAAGTTGGACGCTTAATCTACTGAACCACCCAGGCATCCCTAATGTATTTTATAACTGGAAGTTAGTACCTTTTTATCCCCTGAACCCATTTTGCCCCATTCCCCCACTGTACAACCACCAATGTGTTCTCTGTAAGAGCTTGTTTGGTTTGTTTCTTAGATTCCACATATAAGTGAGATAATATGGTATTTGTCTTTCTCTGTCTGAATTATTTCATTTAGTATAATGTTCTTAAGTTCTATCCATGTTGGTGCAAATGGCAAGAGTTTATTCCTTTTTATTGCTGAATAGCATATCACGTCTTCTTTGTTCATTCATCTGTCAGTGGATACTTAGGACAGTGGGGAAAAGACAGTCTCTTTGTTGTTGCTTTTTTTTAAATTTTATTTTTTTATCTTTTTACATCCAAATTAATTAGCATGTAGTGCAACGATAATTTCAGGAGTAGATTCCTTAGTGCCCCTTACCCATTTAGCCCATCCCCCCCTCCCACAACCTCTCCTGTAACCCTCAGTTCATTCTTCATATTTATGAAGCTCTTCTGGTTTGTCCTCCTCCCTGTTTTAATATTATTTTTGTTTCCCTTCCCTTATTTTCATCTGTTTTGTCTCTTAAAGTCCTCATATGAGTGAAGTTATATGATTTTTGTCTTTCTCTGACTGACTAATTTCATTTAGCATAATACCCTCCAGTTCCATCCACATAGTTGCAAATGGCAAGATTTCCTTCTTTTTGATTGTCCAGTAATACTCTAATACTCTATTGTGTGTATGTGTGTGTGTGTGTGTGTGTGTGTTATATATATATATATATATATATATATATATATATATATATATATATTTATACATATACATATATGTATATATATATATATATTTATACATATACATATATGTATATATATATATATATATATATATCACATTTTCTTTATCCATTCACCCATCGATGGACATTTGGGCTCTTTCCATACTTTGGCTATTCTTGGTAGTGCTACTATAAACATGGAGGTGCATGTGTCCCTTCAAATCAGCCCACCTGTATCCCGTGGATAAATGCCTAGTAGTGCAATTGCTGGGTAGTTCTATTTTTAGTCTTTTGAAGAACCTCCACACTGTTTTCCAGAGTGGCTACACCAGTTTGCATTCCCACCAACAGTGCAAAAGAAGAGATCCTCTTTCTCCTCATCCTCGCCAACATCTGTTGTTGTCTGAGTTGTTTATGCTAGCCATTGTGACAGGTGTAAGATGGTATCTTATTGTGGTTTTGATTTGTGTTTCCCTGATGATGAGTGATGTGGAGCATTTTTTCATGTGTCGGTTGGCCATCTGGATGTCTTCTTTGGAGAAGTGCCTATTCATAAGACAGTCTCTTTGATAAATGGTGCTGGGAAAACTGGACAGCCACATGAAAAAAAAAGCCACACCATACACAAAAACTAACTCAAAATGATGAAGGACTTAACTATAACACCTGTAATAATATAACAATATTAATTCCCTTACTCTCCCTGACTGTACTCCTTCGTGCAAAGACTCTGCTTCTCATTTTAAAATGCCTCTCTGCCAATATCAGAGGTTTTTTTTGTTTGTTTTTAGTTTTTTATTTTGGGGAGACTGGAATGTTTCTGAATGGGTATGAAAAGACTGGGAAGGGGCAATACTTACAATTTTGAGGGACTGTAAGGTAGTAACTACCAATATATGTTATGCTGTGTATAACATATCCTTTGGCTGTGTAACAACACATTCAGAAAATAGTAAAGTAAAATTTAGAATAGAATGGAAGAAAGCAAAATTTAGAATAAAGGTTAAGACTGAAGAATTTATATACACACAAGTTCTTTCATGGAAATAAGCAGAAGAACTCTCTTTTAAAATTTTTAATAAGCTGGAACAAATCCCAAAATAGATTGCACATATACCTACTTAAAAAAAGCAACCCTGCGTATTTATGGAACTCTCACCAACGAAGAAATGGAAAGTAATTTAATATTCAGGATGCAAAGCCTATAAAAGAACAGATTGGGAGCAACACTGAAACTAGGTTAACATAAATTTACCTCACATTGTTCAAAATTAGGTTTTGGTGATATAAAATTATAAACTCCCTGTGAGAGAAAGATAAAAGCTGCCATAACAATAATCAAAGATAAAATCCTTCTGTCTAGCACCAGTGATAGGAAGTATATGTACATATGCTGTGTTTGGGGGTGGAATTGTTGAGAGAAATGTGTGAAGTCAAAAGTTTGACAAATTCATTTGTAAATGGGAAAATATCAAAAGGCAATATTTCACTCTTTTGCAATGATTTAATTTTAAAAATGTTTTAAATTATGGTATATTTGGATGCATAAATATAGTATAAAGTAGAAGTAAAACTTAAGTTAAAAGGATTGGCAATATTTTTTCTTGTCAATTTGCCAAATAGACAAAGATGCAATAATTTTTCATACGGTAAGAGTAATCTGCCTGCTGTCAATTCATGATATAGATGGAGGAAAAATTTTACACTATGATATGAGTATATTTTAAATATCTACAATATTTGGTCAATATTCTCTCCAATTTTATGCTAAATAAACAGACGGAATTCAAGTCAATGTAGTGGCTTGGGCTGCCTTCAAAAGGCTCCGCTGTACTCCTAAAGCACAGAAATGTGAGATAATTTTTTGCAGTTGTTGTCCATGAATTGAAACATATAGCCATGAAAGGGACATAGAGGTTCAGCTTTCCTCGATGAAAAGGGAACCCCCCATACTAGGTTGTGGAACAAATTTAACCATTAATGACTAGAGTTGGTGCTGTAATGACACCCCAGGGAGGGGAATACTTGCCTCAGAAACTGTCTCCTTACAGGAAGCTGGAGCTAACCTAAGCATAAGGCACTGCTCATCCATAACGGCAGTATGAAAGGGATGAGGGTCTAGAAACTTCTCCCTTCCCCTCAAAAGAGAAGGATCAGTGGAAGCTTGCTGCCTGCCTGAGCCACAAATGAAAATTGGCACCCTCCAAATATCAGATTAAGAAACCCTAATAGTTCAAAGACTGCTTTCAATAGACAAAATAAGATGTTGAAACAGGATAATAATACCCTAGCATTTTAGTTTTTTTCTGTGAAAGTTAGTATCTTTTACAAATGATATGATATGTCAAAAGATTTTTTAATATAGAAAAGCTATTTTGATTTAGCCAAAAATCACAAACTTAAAATAAATGCTTAACACTAAAAATACTCAGCGTCCTCTTTAGTTTGTGAATGAGATTCAAGATTTTAAATTCACTCCTTCCTCCCATTCCACTACCCCAAAATCTGGACTTTAGCTCTTATTTTAGGAAATTAGGCTTAGAAAATGTGGTATTTATGGGAGGAATAATTCGCTTATAAATTCTAGAAATCCTACCGCTGCTCTGGTTATCAGTATGTTTGGAGTTACCTATCACATCAGAGAATGTTCGCAGTGAATTTGCAGCGTATGTCCTGAATGTGTCATTTCTCATGCTGACTTCCCCTACAGCATGTGTCATTTTTCACTGACAGTTACTTTTATGATTTTTGAAGGTTTAAATAATTTAATAATATAGAATATAATTTTCTGGTGTCTTTTCTGAGGTTCACAGCGAATCTGAGTAATACGATTTCTACAGTTCTAGATTATTTAATATATTCAAAATATGTTACCTACCTCTATCCTGAAAATGACTTGTCAACCAGATTTAAAAAGAGCAAGGACACATATTCATTTATTATCACATTGGTCACAGTTAAGGGTTACAGACATAGGTCTAAATGCTTCATACAGTTTCTTATATATCCCTCAAAGTACACTGTGAGTTAAATATCACATTATGATTTCTCTCTACAGATAAGAAGGCTGAGATGTAAAAATTTAAGAAATTCACCCCAGGCCATATAGCTATTAAGTGGCAGAGAACAATCATCTGATGAGATGTAGGGCCTCCTTGGGAAACATGGACAGGAAAGGAACAGTTTCTACAGATGAGTGATAAATGGACAATTCATTGAGTACCTAGAAAAAGATAAAGGGTAAAGTGGTTTAAAAATAACAAAGAAAAAGAAAATAATGTAATAAATATTCATGGAAAAAACTTATGAGTAGTGAAAGTGGTAACAGAGACTTTGGCTTTGTGGACATTATGCTAACACCACACACTCATCACATTTGACTCTTTCATGAACTGTAACTAGTAAATTTTTGAGATAAGAAAGTTGCAGCTTAGTGAAGTTAAATAATATGTATAAGGAGTCAGAACAAGTGAGTAGGAGTAACACTGTCTATTAGCCTATATGTCTATGAAAAGTTCTCAGACATTTATGATTTTTTCTTTAAAAAAGAGAGAGAGAGAGAGAATACAACTCTTGTTTGCATGCATTAGAGTAATAAGCCTTCTAATTAACTGTCCCTTCTTAAAAACTTTGTGACTTTGGACCCAGGCTTGATGCTTATAATTGTAGTGATATTACATTTTCTCTTGTACCTCATTTAATTCTGTGTGCTTGAAAATTCAGTTTAATTACAACTGTGTTGAATTTTGAATTAATCAGGGACTTTATGCACATAAATGATATCTAAATGTTTGCCAAAGTTTTAGAAACAACTTTTAAAAATGATTAATTTTTTTATCCTTTAATTTTTTTCTTTTTTTTTTCTTCCTTGAATGACTCTGTTGTTTGCCTTCTGAATGGTTCTAGAACCAATTCTGACAGGTGTGGATGGGAGAGTCGGTTTCCCCAGCACCCACCAAGCAGTTCTCAGAAGTCATCTGGGTGTCCTGTAATTCAGCTCAGTTCTGACACTGTCTACCTGGAAATAGTGTCATATTCCAAAGGTTAAATCAGTCCTACAAGACTGCCTGCTTCAGGCACCAGTCACAATTCCAGGCTGTCATCTATGCTTCTTACCAACTGGCTATAGGTTGGAGGTTCCCAAGGGGACCTCCTTCATTTTGAATAATTTGCTAGAGTGGCTCCTTGGGTTTGAGTAATTTGCTAGAGCAGCTCACAGAATTCAGAGACACATTTTACTTACTAGGTTACTGGTTTATTGCAAAGGTTATAACTCAGGAACAGCCAGTTGAGAGAGATTCATAGAGCAAGGTGAGGACTAAGTGTACAGAGGTTTTCTGTTCTTTCTGAGGTAATCACTCTCCCCGTATTTCCACATATTCACCAACATGGAAGATCTCTGATCCTCATCCTTATGGGTGTTTATGAAGGTTTCAGTGCTAAGCATTAAAGCATTGGCCATTGATCTATCTCTAGCCCTTCCTCTCTCCCTGGAGCTGGAACAGAGGAGGGTGGAACTGACATGTTGTTGGGTTCCCATCTTTTGCTTACCTGGGCGCTTTCCAAGTCATCTCATTAACTTTACAAAAGACACTTTTATCCCTTCGGAAGTTCCAAAACAGGGACAAAGACCAAACATATATTTCTTATTATAAATCACAATATCACACCTCCTAATGGAATTCCATATTGGATTACATTTAAGCAAATTAGATACATCTATTATGTGGTAATATTACATTATTTTTACTATTAAAGAACTGAATTTTCTCTATTACTGCAAGTAATTATGCAATATTTAACATGCCAAAGCAGATATTTAAAAACAAAAACAAAAAATCAGGTACCTGGGTGGCTCAGTTGGTTGAGTGTCCAACTTCAGCTCAGGTCATGATCTCAAGGTTCATGAGTTCAAGACCCACATCGAGCTCTCTGCTGTCAGCACAGAACCGGTTTCAGATCTTCTTCCCCCCTCTCTCTCTGCCCCTCCTCTGCTTAACTCTCTCAAAAAAATAAATATTTAAAAAATTATGATAAAAATTTAGTCATATTTGTTATTAACCTCTTAAGAGATTTTACTTTCTTCCATACTTTATGTGGCTCAAACTTGAAAATCAAGATAATTATGAATAAATGAGAAAACTAAATATATAAAGATTTTATTTTAAAGTTTTTTTTTTAGTTTATTCATTTTAAGAGGTGGGTTAAAGGGCAGAAAGAGGAGAGAGAGAGTCCAAAGCAGGCTTTGTACTACCAGTGTGAGCCAGATGTGGGGCTCATACCCAGGAACCTTGAGATCATGACCTGAGCCAAAACTAAGCATCGGATGCTCAACTGACTGAGCCCTACCAGGCACCCTAGAAAACTAAATATTTAGATTTTTTTCTCCAATTATGAAAATTGAAAATTATCTGTATCAATTTGAACACATAAACTAAAACAAGGAAACAAATTAGTCGTATCAAATGACAAAACCTAAATAATATAGTAATGAGTTTGATGTCCTTTATCCTAGAGGGGATAATCCATGGATTGGGGGAATACAGCACCTCACAAGCAGTGGAGAACTCTTCCCTAGGGATTTTGGGCAAGAGCTAATCTTACAGAATATTAGAAATGCGAAACAAAGAGGACATGATTTGCTAGGAGGTTGCAATTTCCCTATAAGACTAAAACTAAGCTCAGCTAAGGCTGAGTTGGAGGATTGTGATTGGGGTTCTGTTTCCTTAACAGTGAAGTGTTTCCCGTAAATGCAGACTGACTTACAATTAGATCTGAGACATGGGACACGGGCCAGGCCACTGGGGTGGCCTCCAATTTGTGGGTTCCCGTATATGAATTAACTTTATCAGGCATGTATTCAGAAATTATGTGTCACCATATTCACACACACACACACACACACACACCCCTACACACACACTTGTTAAAGTCTTCACATGTTATTAAATCATATAAGCAAGGACATAAAATCTTACAACTATTAAGATAAATGCTGTCATAAGCAATATATGTTTTCCCTAAATTCAGTAGCGTGAATACTCTGTGATATAAATGAAGAACAAATTGTTTCTGAGGTGATATACTTGAAGAAATGATAAAAATGTGCACATTTTGAAAAATGTCTTAGAATCATATTATTATGCAGAAATTGTATGTGAACATTCTCAAAAGTATGATCTTTGACGAGAGAATAGATATGTGTGCAAAACAACAACTAGATTACACATTAAGAAAATGCTTGTCCAAGCACAATTTTCTTTTATAACACTCATGTGTTAGAAGTATTTTCATGATGTTCACCATAAATTACCACTATTCCTAACATTACCAGATCTAATAATATTTTAATACGTATATTGATGGTCTTAAAATGCTGATGTTCACATAACCACATATCCATACTTTAAGTTCTTAAATAGCAAATAATAAAATATATAGATAGCTATAAATAATTGTATATGTGTATTGGAAACTTCTTCCTTTACCTTTATTATAAAATCTATATTTACAAGGACACTTAATATTGTTCTCCAGTTATAGTGTCATGGATCTATCTCCGTCCTTCATAGAAATAATTGTAATCTGTTCTTTCATTGCATAATATTTAACATCTACCCCATTTCATATGAAAACTTACTGTCTGTGTGAAAGGCCCAATGTGGTTTTTGTTCAGTTTTACCACCACAGCAGAGTGTCTGACACATAGTAAGACTTCCAAAAATATTTTCCACAACTTTGGTTGAATGAATAACTTGAAGAAACTTTGAAAACATTGGAACTTACCAAGTTTCAAAAGAAAGCACAATATTTTTGAGGCAATATAAAGAATATAATTAAATAGAAATGCTGAGTTTTTAATGACCTCTGAAATATTAATGATATATAATGTTATATACATATAATATAGACAAAGGAAAAATAAATATAATAACATTGTTAATGCTGTTGGATTACAACTATATTTTCAAGATTATTTTTAAAAGCCTGAATGCATGTGCCAAAATTCTAGGAGTCGTTTATTTTAATCTGTGGGGTAATGTGAGCTAATTTTCATGTGTATTAATCTTTTTATAAGTTCCAGTAGTATTAGCAGGCATTATTACTCAACAGAAGGAAAAAAAAACAGCATATAAACCCAAAAATCTATTTTCTCATTTACAGTTATTTAAAATGGAATGTCTTTCTGCTCAGAGTTCAGGTTTAACTCAATGTAAATATGTAGTTTTATGGCTCCTACACATAAATACATATACCCTTCAAAGAGTTAAAAGTCCCTCTTATTATAAATTTGACATTCTTAAATATAATTATACATTTATTTAGATCACATTTGAGATATCGTTATTACAAATTCTTTTATAATGAAGCATTTGAGTATTTCTGTCTTAAATCAGTCATTAATCCATGCTTCTTGTTATTTGACTACTATTAATTGTGTTTTGCTATTGCTGCAGAAAATTCTGCTTTCTGGGATTACCACAGTGGGAAAAAAACAAAAACCAAAAATGTCTTACATTATGGAACCTATGCTGTAATTGAGGGTGTATAGTAAACAAATGAATGGGTATGTACATATTGTGTTGTGTGGTGATTGTTACTGTAAAGAAAAAATAAAGTAGAGAAGGTGGATAGGTTGTGTTGGACGCAGAGTTTGAAAACTAAGTGGATGACTAGGAAAAAAAAAAAACTCATCAAAAGGTCATATAGAAATCAAAGTAGTTTTATATCATACCTCCAATCCATTCTTCATAGAAATCCCATAGTGAACTTCCTACAAAATACTTTTATTAATCCAGCAACACATAGTAAAAGTAAAAATATAAAAAGTATCAAAAGTAAAATATAACCTTACCTCCAATGCCTACATAATTTTTTGTCTATGTTATTTATTCAAGTGTGTTTCTCACACAGCCCATCCAGCTAGGCTTGACTCAAGTGTCTTATGTTTATTCTAAATGTAGGTCCTGCTCAGAAATCTCTTCACCTAACTCACCATAGATTGTTTTCCACTGATTACGACCCATCATTTTTATAGGAACAACGTCAGGAAAACATTAAAATTCTAATGATTTAGCATAAGAATTTTGAAACTAAAATTTAAAAAATTAGCCATATTTTAAAAATTATGAAAAGAATGTATGGAATTGTGATAGGCACAATGGATGAAAACATCACTTGGTGCAGAAAAGACTATGATAATCATAAAAGGGATGGAGAAGATTTTATGTGAGGATCAGCTAGGAATACTACAAACGTTAGAGATAAAAAATTTACATAGATTACAAATTATGGGTAGAGTGATTTCAGGTCTCATGAAATCCTAATCATTATTATATTCCCTTTATGTTGTGTGGAGTCTAAACAGAAGAAAATGATATTTATGTGCATAATCACATATGTTACAAATTTCAAGAAATGGAGCTAAGATTTGTATCATAGGGAATCACTTTTCATAAAATATATTTTGTGACCATGCTTTATCATGGTTGGAGAATCTCCTTTCACCCAACTTATATATAGTGATACATTTCTACATAAAATTGAATAAAATAATGTAGAGGTTCATCTTCAGTATCATTTTTTTAAAGATTACATCTTCATTAGTTCATGGGTCATAGATGGACTAAGGAATCTGCTGAAAGGCAGAGTTTCCCTAATAGCCTATACAACTTCAAATAGTTGTAAGAAAAAAGATCTTGTTTAAGTACCTTCTACTATTTTTCATGAATAGGCTAGTCATTACAACATTTTAATTGCATCTGGTACACAATATAAGACGTGATTTAAAAAAAGGACAAGTGTCGGGAATGCATATGAAAAGTCTACTGATTAGCAATTTATTGGATTACAGTATGAATAATTTTATTTCTAATTACAATTAGTGTTAGGTTAAAGGTTTGTGCACTTGTCAGTACAACAGCTAATACCAAGATGATATTTGTGTCATTCTTTCATACTAAGTGAGAGTCATGCAACTATTATATTTGCTAAAGTCACAAGGGCAGGAAAGTAACACCTCTTCACTCCAGAGGTTTCAATGAACAAGCTTGTTCTGACCTCTTTCTGATAACTAAAATAGAAACCTTTAGATGGTGGAAGGGCCAAAATCGCACTGGAAGCCCCGTCTTTTGCTAACATCCTCATTCAGACTTGGAAATCTGTAAAATCTCAGCTGTCTTTGTTGGATCTTTGAATGAGATAACTGATGTTGCCTGAATAAGTGACAGGATTTGCGATGTTTCACTTTTAAAGAATAATAAGAATTTTGTCAAGGATGATGGTTTGATGACATTTTCTAAAATCAGAGGACTAAAGTCATTTTTCTAAACAGAAATTTATCAAAACCTAACACTTGACTAAAGTTTTGTGAACAATTCATCTGTTAATTATATATAGTCTAGTGCTGAAAATTCGGCTTGTGTCTACAAAACATGACACTTTTTAGAGATAAAAGAATCAGTCAATTTGCCTAATTCAGGGTTACAACAGAATGATTGTTAAAAGTTCGATTTCCTCTTGTGATGAAAGTGGGAAGTCTGATCTAACTGCATTTACTATCAAAGCTTTGCTTTTTTGGGGGGGATGGAATCAGGTTTTACATCCTTACTAGGTCTGGTAATCTCTAACTTTTTCCACACGTGTCCTATACACCTCTTCGGGATGTAGAGTCAAGGAAGGTAACACTAGGACTGTTGAGTGACTGTGACATGTTGTGACAATGGAGACATAATGGTGGCCAAATGATTGACAGAAGATGTCAACTCAATGGACTGGAGAATTAGAGCAGTTGTGTGTGTCCATTGTTACTTCAAGACACTAACACATGCTCCTTCTTGAAGAGCTTCAGTTGTTAAGACATTACCACCTGCAAAACCATCTGTGTGCTCATGGAATCATATTTAAGATTCATATATAGATTTTTTTAAAGAAATCTACTTTGGTCCCCAAATCTGGTTTGCTTGCAAACATATTATACCAACACAGCTGATATTTGTGAAACCTCTTAAAAGAAACAGCTTATTTCAAAAAACAGAATGCTTTCAAATGACATTTGCATATTGACCTGGAATTTTTTTTTTCTAAGTAGGGAATTTTTTTCTTATAGTTGGCAAAGGTCTGTCTGCCAGTATCTTACATTAACTTTCTGTTTCTCATCACCATTGTTCTCTTTATACTTTCTTAGCAACCTGAAATATGTATGAGTGTGTGTGTGTGTGTGTGGGTGGGTGTGTGTAAATATATGTACACATATAATCTTTAAGACTAGGAGCCATACAAAGAGCATATGAAAAACTAAGGGAGGGAGTAGGGTTTGCTATATTTGTTCACTTGGCATCAGTTACCAAAACTGACATAAAATACTTCTATGTATAGTTTTATTTTAAGTATCCGTTCATTGTAATAAAATACTTTTAAAACAAGTTTAGATACAATACTCATGGGATAAATACATGTATTGTCTTCAAACTCAATTATAAATATTACTGAACAGAATTTTTTGTAAGGGTGACCAATGATTTAAACTTAAAACTCATATAGATTTTGCATTGTGTCCTTGTAGAACAAAAAGAATGACAAGAAACATACGGGATTTAGTTTTATTAACTCTGTTAATTCAATAAGAAATTGGTGAGCATGCAGTGACTGACTTTTTGTTCTTGAAAACTGGTTTCAGAGTTCTGAGATTCATTTTACATTTCTAAATATAATGCTGTCAAAACACTCAGTTTTCCATTTTCACTTTTGATCATAAAGGAACTCATGTAATTAGATTTTTTTAATATTTGAAGTTTAACTAAGAAATGAATATTGATTTTAATATTTGCTTTCTCTCTTAGTAAAGCTAAACAGCCTCTGGCTTTCAAGTGGGTGCTCATATGGAAAAAGAGAATTATTTTAATTTTCCATAAACGTTCTTTAATATCAGGGGCACAAATACTTTAGAAAGGGTAATTTATATGGCAAAAAAAAAATCATATGATTTATTTTTTTTTAGAAAAAGTAAACTCTTACAGGCACAGTTTCAATGGGGACCCATCAGGCATTACTTAGGTTTGTCAGCAATATAATGAGTAAGTTGAGGGTGCCATTTGTTTTTTAATCATAGTCAGGTTGTGAATTGGATGTAGAGGATCATAAAGAGGCTGGCCTTGTATTAGGTTTGGGACTCACAAGTTAAAGCAGCAAAAGACGAGGCAGGCAGGTGGAAGGCAGATGAGAACCTTACAGGGCTCACAATATGTCACTATTCTTGACAGTGTCTACTCAATTAGACTTTGGGGGTTATTCCTTCCATACCTTCCACAACACCTCTCAAACTTATTCCAGACAGAGATATAGATAGCATTCTTGGTTCTGACCCATTAAAACCAATAAGAACTCAGTTTTTTGCTATATTGTTTTTCTGTTTTGCAGACTTTCGTGTAAAAAAGCAGAAATCTATTTAATTGTAGGATAGGGTATATCTAAAAGGATTTAATTTTCAAAGATTTAATATTGGGTAGTTTTATTCAAAGAGTTATATGAAAAGACATTTGCCATCATTAATTATCAGGGAAATGCAATTCAGAACTACAATGAGATGTTACTTTGTACCTGTTAGGATGACCCATTGAATAATAATAATAACAAGAGTTATTGAGGATGAGGAGAAAATGAAAGCCTTGTACTCTGTTGGTGGAAATGTAAAACGATGCAGCAGCTATTGGAAACAGTATGAAGATTCCTCAAAAAAATAATTAAAAATAGAACTGATGTTAGATCCAGCAGTCCCACTTTTGGTTATATACCAAAGGAAATGAAATCAAGATCTCAAAGTGATATCCTTACTTCCACGTTTATTGTAACATTGTTCACAGTACTCAAGATATGGAAACAACCCAAGTGTTCATCAGCAGATGAATGAAGAATATGTGGTGTATATATATTATACATTATACACACACACACACACACACACACACACACACACACATATATATATATATATATATATATATATATATAATGGACTATTATTCAGCCTTATAAAAGAAAAGTCTGCCATCTGTGACAACATGGATGGACCCGGAGGACATTATGCTATGTGAAATCAATAGAAGGACAAATACTGCAAATACTGCATTTTGCTCTTGTTTTTATCATAAAGATCACAGTAGAATATTTAACATGTGTTCAGATAAATCTGCAATAAGAAAGAAAATAAAAATTCACATAATAAAGAAAAACAAATTGCAAAAATATACAGAAAGGAGAATTATAAACAAATAGAGTAGAAAATCTGTGCGTTATACAGGGTCACAAATGCAACATGATGCTGAGTGACATTTCAATTTTAAAAAAGAATGATAAAATAAGTGTGAATCAGAGCATGAAAAAAACTTTTGTAAGCTATTTCTCTTTTATCTTCATCAGCCAGGTTTTCTTTAGATTCCCCCCCTCCTGGTAAATAGCTATGATATTTAAAAATGTGTAATTTTACATTTAAAATTTTCATTATTGAGAAGAATTATTTATTGCAGCTCCTATTCAAGCCTTGCTTCAAGAAATTGGCAATCTAATTAATAATATTACACATAGGGGCCCCTGGGTGGCTCAGTCGGTTAAGCATCTGACTCCTGGTTTCAGTTCAGGTCATGATCTCATGGTTTGTGGGTTCAAGCCCTACCTCAGGCTCTGTGCTATCAGTGCAGACCCTACTTGGGATTTTTTTCTCCTTCTGTCCCTCCTCTGTTCTCTCTATTTCTCTCTCTGTCTCAAAATAATAAATAAACTTAATATAAAATAGTGATAATAATTATAATAGTAATAATACACACCATCCACCAACACACACACACACACACACACACACACACACACACACACACACACTGAGTCCGTAAGCAATGAGCATTGGGGGAGAGTTAAATACTCTGAAGGCTTTGATATAGGCTATATGATGTTTTAGGACTTTGCTCTGTACAGGGAGGACTGAAATTCAAGGAGACATTAAATGGTGATATCTTGAAAGGAGGTAAATTATAGTTGAATCACAAGATGATGAGAATCTCTGTAAGGATGCCTGCAACGCGCAGAGTAGGGATGAAGAATAAGGAATTCTTTAGTTAGGAAGAAAGGAGAAACCATACCACTAAGACTTTTAGCTAGAATGAGATCAATAGTGTTGAAGGCGTTGGGAGGTCAAGAGTAATGGGAACTAATATGGTGAGTCACCGTGCTGTTATCATTTAGGGATTAGGTATGCTTAACCTAAGAACTAGATGCTTGATGATAGGACCGATTACAATTCCGTTTTATTCTAAAACTGGTACACTTAATAATTAATTCTCTAGATTTAGAGAGGAAACTTCTGGTTTTATGCTTTTTATTTTATCTGGTTGTTTTGTTAATGGGTCAGAACCAAGTTGAATGATAGCTATAATCTTGTTTTCTAAGAGGAGACGATTTTTTTTGTGACAATTGTTATAAAGAATGGCCCATCCATACTTCTCAATATTTCTCCCCCTCACCCCTCGCATCGTCACCATGTCATCAAATATGGCATATTCTTTTCTATTGTCTAGGAATATAAGGTTCTTATATCTCATATTGAAATAAATTTTGTATTTATAAATTATGTTTTTGAATATTTTGTATTTTTTTATTGTTTGCTACTCAAATCCTTCTGTTTTTTTTTTTTTTTTTTTTTTTTAAACAAATCCTTCTGTTTTAACTTTAGAGAAGGGTCAGTTACATAGCACTTAAAAAAAAAACTGAAACAAACAAATACCCCAAACTTATGCTATAAGAAAGGCAAAATGTGGTTATATTAAAAATATTTCAATTTTTTGGTAGATGAACTGCTAGATAGTATTACTACATCAACAACAGAAATATCAGTAATGAGTAGCATTCATACTGAAATACCTGTGTGTTGCTGAGTTTTTAAATGAATATTAATAGACAATAGGCATATTATGTTGATCAGATATACTTAGAGTATAAGAAGAGTTCAACCAAAGACTTTAATATATGCTCAGGAAAAAAAAAATCACAAAATGTGTAATCCTATACTTGATTTTTTTGAGAATGAAATCTAATGATATAGTCTTGTTTTGTAAATTCATTTTATAGTAAATTGTATATATATTTGTTGTTTCAGTTTAAAATTTTTTTTAATGTTTATTTATTTTTGAGAGAGAGAGAGACAGAGTGTGAGTGGGTGAGGGGCAGAGAGAGAGGGAGACACAGAATCGGAAGCAGGCTCCAGGCTCTGACCTGTCACCACTGAGCCTGATGCAAGGCTCAAATCCACGAACCGTGAGATCATGACCTGAGCCGATGTCGGATGCTTAACTGAGTCACCCAGGCACCCCAGAAGTTTTTATTAAGTTCTAATTAGGTAACTTATAGTGGAATATCAGTTTCAAGAGCAGTATTTCGTGATTCATCACTTACATATAACACCCAGGGCTCATCACAAGTGCCCTCCTTAAGTCAATAAATAGGTATATCTAATATTAAAAACAAAACAAAACAAAACTGTTAAGTGAGTTTTACTTACCTTAGTTTGTGATTCCATTTTAATAGATATTTCACTGTATCTCAGAAAACTGTTTTTGTTCACTAGAATTTAGAGGCAGTTTACACAATTCTGAAGTGTAATTTTTTTTTTTTGCAATAGGAAAACTGGGGAGCATGATAAAACTAATCTTACTTTGTGCTTAATCTTATACATATAGTTTCCTGATTTAGCGACAGATATGAATCTAGAGAAAAAGGTAATCTATATGGTTTTGATATGGAAGAAAACCCTGGGGGTGTCTCTGCTTACTGAGGTTATCCATGTTCACAAGTTCTAGTTGTAAACCCAAGGCTAAATACCCCAGTTGTGTAATAAAACTGTATGTCAATAGCTGTAAAATCTTGGACAAAACAGGTTTATATTCTCTAAGTTCCTTGTTGGTGAATGATGGATTATAATAACAATGTGTAGATTACATGGGAAAATGACTGCAAGGTACTTACAGAGACTGGAGTATATTTAGTGGGGAGTTAATCTTTGCATCATTATTACTTTCCTCAAATTCATATGAGAGACTTTTAATAAGCTGTGGGCTGTTATACGCATTGGTAGACATATGCACCAGTACAAAAGTCTTTCAATATTATGCTCATGTAGGTCTATGTTCTACTTCTGGTTTTGAAATTTAATTGAAATGAACTCCAGATTATTTCGTTTTTATTTGTTCACTTTTGTTTTTGTTTTTTGATATGTTTGTTTTTTTAATAGTCACTCATCGAGCATGAATTAGTCTCTAATCTCAATAGCTTTTGTTGTGGTAAGAATATTTAAGATGAGATCTACCCTCTTAGATGTTTACGTGTACAATACAGTATTGCTAACTCTAGGTACAAGACTGTGCAGTGATCTCTAGAACTTAATCATCTTGCATGACTGAAACTTTATCCCCAATGAACAACAACTTCCCATCCCCCACCATTACCTGTCAACCACTGTCCTTCAACTTTCTGCTCTCTGTTTCTATGGATTTGACTCTTTTAGACACCTCATGTAAGTGCAGTCATGCAGAAGTGAGACCTCCTCTTCTAGAAGGAAGTGGGGCTTTCCCTAATGGATCTTAGGCTTTTAAAATCCCTCCATATGTAACAACATGGATAAACTCACAGAATGTTATGTTAAGTGAAATAAGCGAGAGATAGAAGAACAGATGCTGTTGGGTCCAGGTTATTTCCTAAGCACACACAATGTGCCAGGTACTCTTAGAGGAGCAGCAGTCATGCCTGGAATAAATCAAAATTCCTTCTCTCATGGTACTCCTGAGCAAGAGGTGGCTAGGGGTATATAAGCAGTATTAGCATCCAGTGGGTGCTTATTAATTAGGTAAGAGATTGAAAACTGAGCAAGTTAAAAATACAGAGAAAGAAATTTGTACATATTTATAGCAGAGCTAAGAACTATGTCTTAGCTTGATATATATATATATATATATATATATATATATATATATATATATATAAATATTCACCTACCATGGACGTGGAGATAATATAAACAAGCACACATATATAGGGATAAATTTTTGAAGAGGTTCATAGTTCTTTAGACAAGCTAATGAATTTGTGTATTGAGTTGCTCATTGTTTAATCACACTTTTATATTGTGTTCTATAGAAATCAATTTAAAAGACATTCAACAGGGACCAAAATTGGGTTTAACTTTAGGAATACATTGAATGTGACTGAGACACAGTAGAATAAAATGTGTACAATAAACATAGATGATGTGTACAAAAGAGAACATTGTCTGAAGATCTTTTTTAATACTGAATCAAATTATATTTAGATTCCTTTGTATTGTGCTCATATTCATCTGTTGAGTAATCTTTTCATGTAAAAAAGTGAGAATTTTATTTAGGTGAAAAATGTTCACTGGTGGGTTGTTTAGTATTCATTTGTGATTTGTCTTTTTCACTTTGCTTCATTTGGCTATCATGAGTCACTAGAATTGGAACAATTAAGTACTCACCATTAATTTATGTAATTTACAAATTGAGGACTTGAAAATTGATAGCTTTCAGTCACACAAAAGTTATCCGTCCATTGTCATTTTTCTTGAATGTGTGGTCTCTTTATTTAGAGACTGTTTTGATTTTGCATCTCGTTTGGCAGTAATTTAGGTAGGCAGGCACTTCATGAAGTAGATTTATTTAATGAACAAACTTACATTTCAGCCGATGTTGTATTAGAAAAGAACTGCTCAGCAAGTTGCTGCAAAAGGATTCAGGGTCCTTGGCAGGCAGCTTCCCTATAGTATCACAAAGTAAAGATGAATTTGGAATTAAACATTTTAAATTCATATTTAATAATCTCTAACTTGCCTATATAACTCAAACAAACTGAATAGTTTTGAATCAAGAATGTAAAATAGGAAATTAGTCTATTTATAGTTTAAGTGGGCAAGAAAGGGAAAGTGGCAGGGTATCTCTTTAGTCTCAACATGAAACAGTCTTATTGTCTAATTTTTCTTCCTAAAGAGATGGTTGGCAATAAATGTCACATCAGTGAAGCCTCTTGGATCTTGATTTTAATGCTTCTCAGTGACATTTTTATCTTTTTATTTTTTGTGGTTATTTTTTTGTAGTTTATTTTTTATTTTTTTTGAGAGAGAGAGAGATTGAGATACAGAGAGAGAGAGCATGCACGAAGGAGGGGCAGATAGAGGGGGGGACAGAGAGAATCCCAAGCAGGCTCTGCACTGTCAGCACAGAGCTCATCGTGGGGCTCCATCCCACGAACCTGTGACATCATGACCTGAGCCAAAACCAAGAGTCAGATGCTGTACTGTCTGAACTACCCACGTGCCCCTCAGTGATATCTTTGGTTGTTAGTGCCATGGGTATGGAAGACACTGCCAGTTGTCAAACCAATCTCCATTCTTCCTTCTGCCTTAAAAACATTGTGCTCATCTATAAGACTATGATTTGCTGCCTCACGGCAAATTGGGATAGTCAATTAGATATAAGTGGATATTAGAAATCATACCTCCTAAAAGAACGAGGTTCAGCTGTGTCTTCCTCTTTACCCCTTTTCATTCTCCTAGAATGTTGGTCCAGCAACTACCATATGATGCCCTAATGCCTCTGGGAGGAAAACCATGCACTAAGAATGGCGGAATAAAAAGACAGAAGATACCTGTTCTCCTGGTGACTTCTAGCACTGCTACACCAGCCTTTAATATCCCATCTTCAGTTTAATTTTATATGGGAGAAAAAAAAACCTATGAAATGTTGAACTGATCGAAGGCCTCTGACATTAGCAGCCAATATGATTCCTAAACGATACACAGGAAAGGAGAAACAGATTAATTCAGCCTCAAAACATTATTAATTACATAAATAAGAAAACTAATTCAGGTAGACATGCCATTTCATTGGACTCAATACCCATGGGTACAGATACTTGGACTCTACACTTCAGCCTTTTTGATTAGATATAGGGATGTTTTGTGCTCAGACAGATAAGCAAATGTTATTAATTTTGACTTTAAAGTGAAAATAACATTATTTTTACCTGAAAAAATAATAGTGTCATTGTAAAGGTTAAAAATGTTTTAAATTATAAACTACCAATATTCTCAGTATTCGTTTATAGTTCCTGTTAATATATTTTTTCAGGCATTTATGCATGCAGTTTGGGATATGCATTATTTACAAAGTGCCTTTCTCAATGAACAATATAACCTAGGTACTTTTTTCTTGTCAGTGAACATAGTTTGAGATCACAGAAAATATTATCTAGGTCTCTGTCCCTGGTTCCTGACACAGTGCTTCTAGAATGCTTGTAACTTCCAAAGGGATAGGGAGCACTCGGAGCATCTTTTGTTCTAATGAGATGACCGACCCTGGGATGGGCAGTGTTTACCATGGAAGACCAAGCATGGTTAGAAGCTTGGAATTTTTAGTCCCCAACCCCTTTTTTTAGAAAGGGAAAGGCAACTGAAAATGAAGTTAATAATTGATCATGCCCATGTTAGTAAGCCTGCATGAAGGCCCCAAAATATAGAGAACTTCTGTATCAGTTTGCAAATAGGCGTGTTGAGAGAGTGGCACACCCAGAGAGGGCATGGAGGCTCCCAGCCCCTTCCCTCATACGTTGCCTTATACATCTCTTCCGTCCAGATATTCATCTGTACTGTTTATATCCTTTAATAAACTGTAAGTAAGTGTTTTCCTGAACTAGCAAATTAATTGAATGCAAGAAGGGGTTTTTGGCACCTCAGATCTATAACTCGTTGGTCAGAAGCACAGGAAACAACCTGGGTTTTCAACTGACACCTGAAGTGGGGGTTGGGTGGAGTCCTGCAGGACTGAGCCCTGAACCTGTGGAATCGATGCTATCTCTGGGTAGATTATGTCAGAATTAAGTTAAATTCCTGGACACCCTGTTGGTGTCCTACAATCAGTTGTTGGTGTGGGGAAAAACCTCTGAATACTGGATGACCAGAAGTGTCAAAAATGAAGGGTTTTGTGTGAATAGTAAAGGAGACCCACAGAAGAGAAACACAAAGTAGGGAATAACTGGGGTTTTCCCCGCTCAGGAAGGAAAAATATGAGTTTTACCATTACAGTAGTGAATTAATTTTCTGTGACTGCTGTAGCATATTACCATAATCTTGATGGCTTCAAACAATAGACATTTAGTCTATCACAGTACTGGGGACCAGATCTCTAAAATTCAGTATCACTAGACCCAAATTAAAATGTTGGCAGAGTTGTGCTACCTCTGTGGGCTTTAGAGGGGAATCTGCTCCTTGCTTCTTCCAGCTTCTGATGGCTCGGTTGGTAGCCACATTACCCTAATCTCAGCTTTGCTGGTAACACTGCCTTCTCCCCTGCTGCCTGCTTCTCTCTTATTTGGACACTTGTAATTGAATTTGTAGCCCACCTGGAGAATCTAGCAAAATCTGTCCATGTCAAGATCCTTAATCATATGTGCAAAGACACTTTTCCTTGTACGGAAACATTTACAGGTTCTAGAGATTAGGATTGCATGTGTACACATGGTACTTAATTTTATCAATTCCCCAGGATAGGCATTTAAGTTTCATTGATTTTTGAATTAATGAAACAACAACAAAACAATCAAACACATGTCTCCACATCTTTCTTTTTGCTCACTCAAAATATCTGAACATTGGCTTATCAAAGGATTTGAACATGAGAATGTGAAAATACATCAGAAAGCCCTTCAAAAAATTATTACTACACATTCAATAGTGGATAGAATTATTCTTTTGCATTTTTGTTAATTGGGGTGACCTGGGTGGGTTAGTCGGTTAAGCATCTGATTCTTGATTTTGGACTCAGGTTTGATCTCGCAGTTCACGGGATCCAGGCCCCTGTCAGCTTCTGTGCTAAATTTTGTTAAATTTAAATTTAATTTAAATTTTTTATTACTAAAGGTGAATATAGTTCTTATGTAAATTACTTATGTACATTCTTTGCTCATTTTACTATGAAACTATTTAACTTCCTTTAACTTAATTGCAAAGCACTAATAAAAGGGATATTAACCCTCTTTTGGTTATATATATCCCAAAAGTATGTTCTCCTAGTTTGTTGTTTAATATTAATTGTATTTTTATTGATAGTATATGATTTTTTCATTTCCTTTACCACAAGATTATAGAAATAACCATCTATATTTAATGTGACAACTAAAATCTGTCACATTTTTAGGTGTTATGTTACCCAGTTATATGATAAACAAACCTCATCCCATCCCTTATCTTCCCTAATCCTTGTTAACTTTTTCTTGGTCTGTGTTTATTGTTTTTTCATGAATTTTTCTGTGCCAGGTTTTATAAACTCAGGAACTTTTCAGTGCTCTTTTATCCTAGTCAGTCCCAGATTTCCTAGAGAGGATATGGACATGAGGGGAATATGCAAGGCACGAGGTAGGTAGGTAGTGGCTTGGGGCTAATGGTAGAAAGAGTCGGAGGTATAAACAGACTTGTGTCCATATGCCTTTCCCAGCTCCATTTGTCACATATTGGGTGACTCTGTGAGCAAACTGATTTGCTTTTTCTACATTTATCCCTTCAAGCACTTAGGTTTTAGTTTCTTCGCACTTCTAAACTGGTTTTCAATTCATTTGCTTTCCAGATGCTTAAATGTGTTTTAAGATCTGATTGCTATTATTGTACCCTCTGTAATTGGTCTTCCACCTTGTAAATTTATACCTTTAAAAAATTCTTAATGTCCTTTTAGCAAAACTTCAGTATGGAAAAAAAATAGATACTTGTTCAATAGACCGTATTTCCAAAAATCTCTATTTTTGTATCCACTCCCAATCAGACTTTTGCCTAAGGCACTTCATGGAAATAATTTTTGTTAAAACTGGAAATTTTTCTCTCACTATATCCAATGGCTGATTCTCTGTGCTCCCCTCACTTTACCTCCAAACAGCATTGACTCTTTTCAGATCTTCGTTCTTGAAACATTGCTTCACGTGCTTTAAGGACAACATTATCTATTGGTTCCTTTTCTAAAACTGGCTGTTGCTCCCGTTCTCCTTTTCTGATCCCTTATCATCTTCCTGACCACTGAGTCTTCAAATGCTGTGTGCTACCCTGTTTCTTTTTCTCTTTCAAGTTTTTATATTCTCTACAGGTGGTTTTGTACAATTTAAATACTACCTATGTCCTCCTATGTGCTGATGGCAACATATTTATAACTCAACCTCTAACTTTTCCATAATTCTCAAATATTGTCTTATATCTGTATTTATATGACACCCTCAACTTGACATGCTCAAAATAGAATGCTTGATTTTTCCCCCACCAAAACAAGCAAGCAAATGACAAAAATTGCTCAAACAAAACTTATTCTTCAGTCTCTTACCTTAGTGACAATCAATACTATTTATTTACTTGTTCCAGCCCAAAATTTTGGAGGCGTACTCTCTTGACCCTCATATCTGATCCACTAGAAGATCTTATGAGTTTCACCTTACTACTGTATCCGGCACTCAACCATTTTTTTTTTTCCCATTTCTAACACTACTAACTTAGTCCAAGTCATTACCATTTCTCACTTCCTCAGTCTATTTTCTTCTTAAGAGCCAGAGAAATCTGAAAGGAAAAATGAAAGAAGAAAAACGAAAGTAGGAGGCAGGAATAAAGAAGAGAAGGGAATAAATCAGAGGGGAAGGAACCAATTCTTGGCATTTTACTGCTTAAAATATACTAATGGCTTCCATTACATGACCTTCCATGCCTCATGTCATTTTTACTCCTGCCTACCTCTCTGGATTCGTTTTCTATCATTCTCTCTCACTCATTATTCTCCATACCCAAATCCTAGGCTTTTTGGCATTTCAATTTTAATTTCTTCAGTTTTTCATATGGTCTACTCCTTCACATCATCCTGGCATGCAAAGAGTGCTCACTAAGTGTGTGTCGCATGAATAATATTCAGTGTAATTCTCAGTTTCTATCTTCCAAAGTGAGACATTCACATCAATTTTCTTTAGAAGATGCTTAGTTAAAGGGAAATTACTTGAAACTTCTGCCAAAGAATTATCAGTTTGTAAAACAGAATATCAGTTTCACTTTCTAAAAAAAAAATCCTTTAGGTTTTAGTTTTTTTCATTGTATAAGATATGCAAAACATCTTTCGCTAGTAGGTTAAGATAAAAGGAGCTAAAATATTAGACTACAATTTAGAAAGAGATGAAGATATATTAAATAAAAAATGGAGTGTTTTGCTTTCTTCTAAAATAGGTTGTGTTTATAGTTATGGTGCTTTTTATGGAGATATTTATATTTATCTAAATAGAGAGCAAACTAAGGACAGAGAGACCTTTTCCATCTAGCACAGGATTTCTCAGCCTCAGAATTTCACTGTTGATATTTTGGGCTGGGTAATTCTTTATTGTGAGTGGCCATTCTGTTTGTTTTCAGATGTTTAATGCCATTGTGGGCTTTTACCTCCAAGGCCATTAGCAACTCCTAAGCCAAGTCACATGACAAAATTTTCTTTAGACACTGCCAAATGTACCTTGGGGGTGAGATCCTCCCACTCTCCAGAACCATTGATTTAATTTGACTATTTTCTCAAGGCCATCTTCAGCAGCAATATTGTACCATTCTAACCCATACGGTTAACACTTGGAAGTTGATAGCTTAAACTCCCTGCTGTTTTGACAACCAAAATTTCTGCAGACTGTGATAAATACCCTCGTGGCGGGGGGAGGGGCTGAATCACTCACTTGAGAATTGATGATCTAGGATAATTGATAGAAAAGACGTTACATATATGGTTTTTAAAAAGAAAATAAAAAAGTACTAGTAAATAAACTTCACTGACCTTTGTGCTTTGAATTCATCAGTAAGATCAATCTTTTCTATTAATTAATTGATAATTTCAGATCTTTAAATCAGAGCTTTTTAGAATGGAAATGACCCTTGGGTATAGTTCAGCTCTCTAGTTTTATAGGTTAAGCAA
Source organism: Leopardus geoffroyi (assembly GCF_018350155.1). Lineage (NCBI taxonomy): Eukaryota > Metazoa > Chordata > Mammalia > Carnivora > Felidae > Leopardus > Leopardus geoffroyi. The sequence continues at coordinate 19,108,620 of NC_059338.1, read as the reverse complement.
TTAAAACACCTACAATAAAATGTTGATGCAAGATCAGGTGGAGAACAATTTTTTTAAATAAGTTTTATCTGATATAATTAAAAGAAGATTTTATAAAAAGTAGAAAAAATAAAAAGAAATCACAAAAATGTGAAAAAATGCATAAACATAGAAAAGAACAGACATTTTTTGAGGGAGTTGGAACTATATCATACACAGCATTATCTCTGAATAAACATGAAAAGCATAACATTTAAAACAGTACTTGTTTGGTTAAAAAGATAAATTATTAATTTTTTATATTAATGATGTCAGTATGTTCTCATTTCCAGATATTAAACTTGATATAAATTAGAGTTTTAATGCATTGAATGTATAAACTGTATGATGCATAAATCTTTTCTCGAACATCACTCCTTTCCGCCAGGGTTTACCAAAGAATTGGGTAACAGCAATGCCTTTAAGTTTATACTTTATGGAGAGAACTATACATGCCAATACCATTTCTTGAGTGTAGAGGGATTCAAATATTTTAGATTGCCATATAACATAGGTGGATTTGATAATCTATCATGTAAGGTGGTAAACCAGAACTGTGTTGATTTTTAATTGCAAGAACACCCATCTTTTGTGGGTGTGGCCCTCAGAGTTGCTGACAAAATTCAAACAATGTATAATTTTTTTACTCAGTAAATTGATTTGCTGCTGCTACAAAACTTGTCCTGTAATGATCAAAGAGTTTCAGTTCAAGGAACATGGCTAGTACCTTAGACTGAAATATTTTAAGATTGGCTGTAATCTGGCATCTAATTTGACCAAAAGAAAGCCTCGATAATATTCATGTGAAACCTTTGAGTTTGTACTGATCTCCCTTCACTTTCAAGGCTTTAATTAAAGTGAATTAGCTATAAAAGTAACTAAATTAATTAGTGGGTGAAACGGTTTTATCATTTTCATTTAAACTTTATTAGTTTTTGGTTTTGTTTTATTTAGATTTGGTAGAGTTTTCATGGGGCACTTTTTTTTTGTTGTTTGTTTCTAGAGGAAATTAGACAGGAGATCCTGAAGGTTTTTTGAGGAAACTCTTGACTCATGATGACAAAACTGTTTTCAGCATATACGATGCTTGTCTGTTATAAATTAACTGGATGTATATCACAGCCCGGCAGCATGTATCTCAGTTCATCTCAAAGCTGTATTGAATTATTGCAAAATAAGAGAGGAAAAAGCCAAACTAAAATGCATAGTATTTTATATCACTTGAGATTAAAATCTGATCTGTCAGGAGATTCATCCAGATAGTTCTTATTCTTGTAGTGGTGTGAAAATACAGGTCTAGCAGAAATAGTAGGATAATGTGATTTGTGTTAAGCTTATAAAGCATGGTCCATAACATATTAAAGGATAATGATGGATAGGTGACTACTCTGAAGCATCTTATATTATTCTTGCTGATTTCTCAGAAAGATGAAAGAAAGCAGCCAGTACAGCACTTGTGCCTAAGAACTGGGAACATAAAGATTTAGTGGTAGAGCTGAGTTTAATATCAGTGCCCTATAGCCATGTCTACAGTTTTACTTCTGCAGCTGTTGTAGTATTAGCAGCTAACAGTTTCACAGTACTTAAGACAACTTGGAAGTCAAATTTAAAATATGCAAATGAAGGAATGGGCAAAATCCGGCTGCCTCAACAGCCCAAATCATCACGTATTCGTTGAATGTTCCTAGGCACGCTGTATCACCTAAGTAAAATGATGAAAAAGACACATCGATCTGGCTGATTAGTCTTCAGTCCTATTACCTGAATATATTTGGATTAATTTTGCTACTCTTTTGTCCATCTTATACAGTGGCAGCAGCAAATCTAGCATGGTAAAGGATGATTGCAAATGAAATCCCCAAATCCACCTTTGGAATTCAGAAACCTTAAACTGAAAACTAAAACAATATCGTTGCATGTTTTTGCTTTATTTCAGAGAATTATATCTGGCAATGCGTTTCCTTCAGTTTGAATTTGTTTCTCTGATTGTGTCTTGCTTGCTAATGTGACACTGCACTAATTTCTATGGTAAGCCTCCAAGCTGCATTCTCTGTGATCTTGCAGCATCATTAGAGCTCAAAACCGCTCATCGTTATTCATGCTAAGAAACAATGTGACATGCCGATGATTCTTGGAAAATATTTTTTATTACTACAAACTAAGAATGTGGTAGTGTTAATCCTAAAATTCAGGAACTGTTGATGCAGGGCATGGATGCCCTTTTTATTTCAATAAGCCGAAGAACAATTGCTTCCTTTTTGGTTCATTTGTTTATGTTCTTGGTTTTCTATATTAGAAATATACTAACCTAATATTACTGCAGGATTTTTAAAAGCCATGTTTATGGGATGTTATGGTTATTTTTTTTCATGGAAACTATTCAGTTATAATTTTTAGATTAAACCGTCTTGAAAACTGGGAAACTGTAAAACTCCATCCCAGATAGTAAAACCATTGCTGTTAAAAGAGAGGACCCCCAAAAATCCAGAAAGACACTTGACTTTAATAATAATATATAAACGCCACCATAAAACTATGTGTATTATTAGGTAAGACACTTAATCTTTCTGAGCCTTACTTTGCTCACCCATAAAACTGGGTTAATAATTTATCTTCCCTGGCAATCTCACCAAGCTCTTGAAGGGCTAAATGACATAATGTGTATGAAAGAGCCTTGAAAACTATAAAGTGCTTTATAAATTTAAGGTACTATTATCATTAATTGTTTTTTTACTAAAGATAGTTTTTATCCATTGGTTAATTACTTCTGTCTTGGTTGCTATGCAGATATGAGAACATTTTTAGTAATTGCCATTCTTCTCCAAGTGAAGGAAGTAAATACGTTAATAAATAACTGTGTTTTATGAAGTTGTGAGCCTCTATAAGTTTATTAAGAAAAAGTGACCACATGTTTTTAGCATGGTTCCATTTGCCCATCAAACAAAATTATTCTAGAAGTACAACATAAACTTTTATTAAATTTCAGCCCTGGGCCATGGATTTCTTCAGTGGATTCATTTTCCTTCTTTCTGTAATAACCTTTCAAAGGTGTCAGATTGTGCTCCTGGCTACACAATAGCTACTGCTATTAATTTTGGTTTGCGAAGGACTGAAGTTTGTTTTATTAGAATGATAACTTGCAAATAACAAAACCATAGAAAACAAAACTGCAGTATAACCAGTAATTTGATTTAAAGAGCATGGACTATGGTGTTCACAGGCAGGGTTCAAGTATAATTTTACTTTTTCTTCTGCTCAGATTTGGTTGTTTGTGGTTACATGGAGTGATTATCACTATTGCCTGGAGTTTTTCTTGAGGATTAAATGAGATAAGGTAGATATGTTATCTGGCACATTGTAGAGTACAAATGATTTCAGATATATTTCACACATTCCCTTAAGAAGGTCTGCTTAAAATACACATTGCTTTCTGAGCCAAAAACTTCCCTCTTCGATTTTCACTTGGGTGTGGAGATATTATGCAATTACCTATGGGGGTGGAGATATTTAGTGATGAGAAGGATTACATCAAAGAGAATTAGTATTAAATACCAAGAGAATTTAAAGAAAGAGCTCCAAAACATGGAAGAACCTCAATACTTTTATCTACAGAATCACCCTTTAGTTCATAATTTCCCTTAGAGAGTGCATTTCTTATTCATACTGTGATCCACTGATATGTTGATTAATTCCTCCTGCAATTATTAAATTATTCATGTACTCATGTACATGTATTTGTTCTGTGTTAGGCAGTGAAGACAATTGGCTCATCCCTGCTTATTTGATGGTGATGTTGATTTCTCTTCTCTCCACATATGATTTTGGTAGGCATTTTAATTGCACTCATTCTGTTTTCACCCTGTTAGAAACTTAGAACCAAATGGGGGTGCTATGCAGACTTGCCTTAAGAATTCAAGTGATTCATTGTGCCTGGGTTCTCAGTTGGTTAAATATCCGACTTTGGCTCAGCCCATGATCTTGTGGTTCATGAGTTCCAGCTGGCGTCGGCCCCTGAAGCCTGCTTCAGATTCTGTGTCTCCCTTTCTCTCTGCCCCCCACTCTCTCTCGCTCACATTTGGTCTCTCTCTCTCTCTCTCTCTCTCAAAAATAAACATTAAAAAAAAAAAAGAATTCAAGTGATTCACCCAGCAGAACTTAATGGGTTAACTGAGTACCAATTTAATAAATCTTTCCCATGGAGCCAGAATACTGTAATTTGACTTACATCAAGTTAGATTATAGGCTGTTTACTTTGTTTCTTCAGGTTCACACTTGCGAGGCTAATTCAGTATTGAACAATTTTCAGATAATTTGCATGTATAATTTATTGATTCAGAAGATTATGTTTTCAGGACAGTAGGAAAAATGTTTTGATAATAAAGAGAAATCTAGTATTTTAAAACAATTCAAAGTAAGTGCACCTTTAAAATCATGGCAGAAAAGTTGACCAGATCACTGTGACTAGGGTGCTTTCTTTTCTTTTCTTTTCTTTTTTTTTTTTTTTTTTTTTTTTTTGAGACTTCAAAATTTTTCATTTGGCCTGTTTTATAGACTGGTCAAGCTTGAACATTAAACTCTGTGTTCTGATGCGTGTAAAGCTTGATTCTGATTTTCTAGTATGTCCAGCATCAGTATGTGAACCTAGGACCCTTTCATCTGTTCTGTGAATAGACTGGATGGTTTTAATGGCAAAGCCTCCTTCTCTGGAGACACCTTCAAAGAAATTTTAGCATAGAGTCTGAAAGGATGTTTTAAAGTAAATTGGATTTCTAAAATTGATAGTTGCTATTAAGTATAAAGATAATGTAACTAATTTTAATTTATAATAAGAAGGAGCTATTACAGAACATTAACATTTGAATGTTCATGTGTTTAAAAGTCTTCCAGCTGAGGAGCATATGAATATATTTATTGCATATATTTCTATAATTTTTAAAATTGCCTATAATTTCACAAATGAAACCATAATCAACCATGTAATTTTTTTAATGTAAAAATATATTACTTCAATTTCTTTAAGTCTCTTTAGAGAAAAAAATATATACCATACATACAAATATACATACTTGCACACATGACATCAGCATCCATTTAAGAATGTTTCATGTGGATTTATTCTCAAGATTGATATTCTAGTGATTATGATAATATATTTTTACTATTAACTACTATTTAGATTTTTTCATGATAGACTGGTAAGAAAAAAACATGTCTACTATAAGGATCCTATGGTTTCTTTTTATTCACACCACAACACTTCTACCAGTAAATATGTAGTTTTTTTTTTTCCCTCATACCAACCAATTTCCCGTTTCTCCAGACACCATCTGGGGTCCAACCAATTTTTCATCTCTCCAGACACCATCTGGGGTCCTACAGTCCTAACAACCAAGTTAGTACAGACCCCATAGGTTAAGGGCTCAGTCCCATAAGACTGTCTCTTATTTTACATGCCAGTCACAAGTAGTGGATCCCTCAGTTACCCACGCTTGTGTCAACTTGGCTAAATATTAAGGGTTCCCATGATTCTCTTCTCAGGTTGGATACACTGCTGTAGTGGTTCTCAGAACTCCAGAAAACACTCACTTATGCTTTTCCAGATTATTATAGAGGATATGATAAAAGATACAGATGAACAGCCAGAACAAGGGAAGGTCCAAAAGGATTCCAAGCTCAGGAGCTTCTGTATTTGGTGAGTCAGGATGTGCCATCTTCCCCACATTTGGATATGTTCCCCAAACCAGAAGCTCTCCGAACCTCATAGTTTATGGATTTTTATGGAGGCTTCATCACAGAGGCTTGATCAACTATTAACTCTATCACCAGCCCCTCTGTCCTTCCCAGAGGGTAAAAGTGGGACTAAAAATTCCAAGTTTCTAACAAGGACTTGATTTTTCTGGTGACCAATCCTCTTCCACACGTATACCTAGTCACTTTATTACAAAAAAAAAAAAAAAAAAAAAATGCTCCCAGGACTCCTATGACTCAGGATATTTCAAGGGATTTAGGAACTCCCTGTTAGGTACCAGAAGCAGATATCAATATATTTTTCTTACCTACTATAATTTGGTGAAATATGCCTGGACCTTCTTTTTGTTCATTGAATGAAAGTAATATTTACAGATTGAAAATATAGATGTATAGTATAATTTTAAATTATGGTTTTTAAATAGGTTCCATTAAAATTAATGAAAATTTACTAAAAATATTTTTAAAATAGAGCATTATTTTGGTGACTACATATGTATAAATGGCACATTTGATAGAAACGATTGTTTTTTTTATTAGAGTACATATGACTATGATTAATAGAAATATTGACTCAAAAGTGGTTCATATTCACATTAATACCTCTTAACCTTTGATGCATTTGAAAATGGCATTGATATATTGTACAGCCCTCACATATCGGTAGACAACACTCTTAAGTTCCTGATCCAGTTGGTCTGGGATGGGACCCAGGATTCACATCTTAATCAGTTTCTCACCTGAGGCTTATCTTGCTAGCCATGGGGCACACTAAACCACCTCTGGCTTAAACAAAAAGACACATTAGACAGTCTGAACTTTGGTACACTCCAAGACATAACTGAGCCCTCAATTAGTTTGTTTATATTTCCCTTGTATTTCTCCATTCGGTGCTATACCAAAACATGTTGGATTTGTTGTGAGGTAGGCTTCCCTCAGGGCTATAATATGACTGCAGGAAGCAACTGAGGCAGAAAGCTTCCTTGTTCACCTTCAACAAAAGAGAGAGAAAGCTTCTCCCGAATCATGGAATATAAGGTCTTTTGTTAGAACTGACTGGACCACCATAAGTCAGGCACCAAACTCTGAGCAAATAAAAGTTGCCAGGGAATTATAGGATCTGCTTGACTTATGCCAGTGTCCTTGCACTAATATTACTGATAAGGGGGTTGTGATTCCTTTGACCAGCCCATACTAATCAGGGTTTATTTATGGAGTTATGGGTAAGGTTTGCTTTTCTGCGTCACAGGGGCTGCACTGAATGGGATAGACAACGTAACAAAGCAAGTGTTCTGTTATGATGGTAGAAGGAAGTGGATAGCACTGGTTGGCCACCTCTAGCAAACACTACTACTGTTTTCACATACTGACCAAGATGTGTTTATACACAAACTGGTCCATAAAAAATGGAAGAAATCAGATGTGACCAATCACATCTAAGTAGTTGGTAAAATAAATCTTTGACTACATGTATTATTCTTAAAATACAGAGTTTTGGGGCACCTGGGTGGCTCAGTCGGTCAAGCCTCTGACTTCGGCTCAGATCATGATATCATGGTTCTTGAGTTCAAGCCCCAAGTGGGGCTCTGTGCTGACAGCTCAGAACCTGGACCTTGCTTCTGTGTCTCCCTCTCTTTCTGCCCCTCCCCCCGTCTCTCTCTCTCTCTCTCTCTCTCAAAACTAAACATTAAAAAATAGAGTTTTTACTAAATTAAACTTTCTTTTTTACAGTTATTTAATGCACAATATCCAGTAACATTATTTTTCTTTACATTAACTAGTCAGTAGAATTGATTTTGCCTCTCAGCCATTTTTGAAAACCTAAAGCATTTAAAAAAATTTTTTTTACATTTATTTATTTTTGAGAGACAGAGAGAGAGAGAGAGCGTGAGCAGGGGTGGGGGGCGGGCAGAGAGAGAGGGAGACACAGAATCAGAAGCAAGCTCCAGGCTCCTAGCTGTCAGCACAGAGCCCGATGCGGGGCCCGAACCTATGAACCATGAGATCTTGACCTTGAGCCAAAGTCGGAGGCTCAACCAACTGAGCCACCCAGGCTCCCTGAAAACCTAAAGCATTTTTTATTTTTTTTAAATGTTATTTATTTTGAGAGAGACAGAGACAGAGACAGAGAGAGCACAAGTGGGAGGGAGGGGCAGAGGGAGAGAGAAAGAATCTCAAGCAGGCTTCATGCTCAGTGCGGAGCCCAACATGGGACTCTATCCCACAACTCTGGGATCATGACCTGAGCTGAAATCAAGAGTCAGAGGCTTAACCAACTGAGTGACCCAGGCTCCACAAAAACCTAAAACATTTTGAGGTTGTTCTGTGTTCTTTCAAAATTAAGTTATATGATTTATTTATACTCCTCTTAAAACAAAATGAAGTACAATCAACATATACTCTAACAAATTAGTTTCAGGCTTAGAGCATAATGATTCTCTATTTGTGTATTGCAAAATGGTCACCATAGTAAGTCTAGTCAACATCTATCACTACATAGCTATAAATTTTTTCATATGATGAGAATATTTAAGATTGGACTCCAGATATATAAGACAGTATTATTAACTGTAGTTAATACATTACATCTTCAGGAGTTAATTATTTTATAACTAGAAGTGTTATAGCTTTTGACCACTTATGCTTAATTTGCCTATGCCCCTCTCCACCCCCACCTATGGCAACCACTAATTTATTCTTTGTACTGAGGAGCTCAGTTTTGTTTTTTTGTTTGTTTTTTTGTTTTTTGTTTTTGTTTTTGTTTTTTAGATTCCACATATAAGTGTATTTGTCTTTCTCTCTCTGATGTATTTAGCTTAATGTAATGCCCTTGAGGTCCATTCATGTTGTCACAAATGGCAAGACTTCAGGGCACCTGGGTGGCTCTGTGGGTTAAGTGTCCCACTCTTGATTTGGCTCAGATCATGATCTCACAGTCTTGAGTTTGAGCTCCATGTCGGGCTTCACATTGAGTGTGGAGTTGGCTTGGGATTCTCTCTCTCCCTCTCTCCTTCTGCCCCTTCCCACTCATGTGTTCTCTTTTTCTCCCAAAATAAGTAAATAAACATTAAAAAAAAAACCCCACAAATGTTGGGGCATCTAGGTGGCTCAGTCAGTTAAGCATCCAACTTTGGCTCAGGACATAATCTTGTGGTTCATGAGTTCAACACTCAAGTCAGGTTCTGTGCTGATAGCTCAGAGCCTGGAACCTGCTTTGGATTCTGGGTCTCCCTCTCTGTCTGCTCCTCCCCCCACTCACACTCTGCCTCTCTCTCTCAAAAATAAATAAATGTTGAAAAATTAAAAACAAAAACAAATATCAAGATTTCATTATTTTCTATGGCCAAATAATACATCATTATATGTATATATATATATATGTATATATATACATATATATCATCATTATATGTGTGTATATATTATATTATATTATATTATATTATATTATATTATATTAATTTATCCATTCATCCATTGGTAAATGCTTAGGCTGTTTCCATGCCATGGCTATATGTAAATAATGCTATAATGAACATGAAGGTACATATACCTTTTTGAATTAATGTTTTCGTTTTCTTCAGATAAAACTTGGAGGTAAAATTGCTGGATCATGTGGTGGTTCCATTTTTACTGTTTTGAGGAATCTCCGTACTGTTTTCCACAGTGGTTGCACCAATTTACATTTCCACCAATAGTGCACAAATGTTACCTTTTCTCCACATCTGCACCAACACTTGTTATTTCTTTTTTATAATAACCATTCTTAACAGGTGCAAGGTGATATCTCATTGTGGTTTTGATTTGTGTTTTTCTGATGGTCAATGCTGTTGAGAAACTTTTCATGTGCTTATTGGCTATCTATATATCTTCTTTGGGGAAATGTCTATTTAGATCCTATGTCCATTTTTTATTATTTATTTTTATAAGTTTTATTTAGTTTTGAGAGAGAGAGTGTATAAGTGGGGGAGAGGCAGAGACAGAGGGGGACAGAGGATCCCAGGTGAGATCTGTGCTGATAGCAGTGAGCCCAATGTGGGGCTTGAACTCATAAACCCTAAATTCATGACCTGAGCCAAAGCTGAACACTAAACAGACTGATCCACTCAGGTGTCCCAAGATCCTCTGACCATTTATTGATCATTTGATTTTTGTTTGTTTGTTGCTATTGAATTGTATGAATTCTTCATATATTTTGGAAATTAGTCTATTATCAAATATATGATTTGAAAAAGTTTTCTCTGATTCAGTCAGTTGTCTTTTTATTTGGTTGATGGTTTCCTTTGCTATGCAGAAACTTTTTAGATTGATATAGTACCACCTGCTTATTTTTCCTTTTGTTGTCTTTGCTTTTGGTGTCAAACTCAACCATTGCCAAGGCTGAAAGCAAGGAACTTACTACTATTTTTTTTCTTATGAGTTCTAATGTTTAGGTTTTACATTCAAGTCTTTATTCAATTGTGAGCTAATTTTTGTGTATGGTGTAAGATAGTGTTTAGTTTCATTCTTTTGCATGTAACTTTCCAGATTTTCCAACTCCATTTGTTGAAGAAACTGTCCTTTCCTCATTGTTGGTCCTTTGTCATAAATTAATTGACCATATGTGAATGGGTTTATTTATGAGCTCTCCTTTCTGTTCCATTGATTATGTTTCTGTTTTTATGCCAATTTTGTATGGTGTTGATTACTATAGTTTTGTAATATAGTTTGAAATCAAGGATTGTGATACCTCTAGTTTTTTTCTTCTTTATTTTTTTAATGTTTATTTATTTATTTTGAGAGAGAGAGAGAGAGAGAGAGAAAGAGAGAGAGAGAGAGAAAGCAGAAAGAGAGGGAGAGAGAAAATCCCAAGCATGCTCTATACTGTTAGCACATGGCCCCATGTGGGGCTCAATCCCATGAATGGTGAGATCATGACCTGAGCTGATCAAGAGTCAGATGTGTAGGGGCGCCTGGGTGGCGCAGTCGGTTAAGCATCCGACTTCAGCCAGGTCACGATCTCGCGGTCCGTGAGTTCGAGCCCCGCGTGGGGCTCTGGGCTGATGGCTCAGAGCCTGGAGCCTGTTTCTGGTTCTGTGTCTCCCTCTCTCTCTGCCCCTCCCCCGTTCATGCTCTGTCTCTCTCTGTCCCCAAAATAAATAAACGTTGAAAGAGTCAGATGTGTAACTGACTGCACCACCCAGGAGCCCCTCTTCTTAAGATTGCATTGGCAAGGGGCGCCTGGGTGGCGCAGTCGGTTAAGCGTCCGACTTCAGCCAGGTCACGATCTCGCGGTCTGTGAGTTCAAGCCCCGCGTCAGGCTCTGGGCTGATGGCTCAGAGCCTGGAGCCTGTTTCCGATTCTGTGTCTCCCTCTCTCTCTGCCCCTCCCCCGTTCATGCTCTGTCTCTCTCTGTCCCAAAAATAAATAAACGTTGAAAAAAAAAATTAAAAAAAAAAAATTGCATTGGCAATTCAAGGTGTTTTGTGTTTCCATACAAATTTTAGGATTGTTTATTCTAGTGTTATGAGAAATGATGTTGGAATTTTGACAGAGATTAGTTCAATCTGTAAATTGCTTTGGGTAGCATGAACATTTTAACAATATTAATTCTTCCAGTTCATGAACATGGGTTATCTTTGCACTTATCTGTAGCTTTTTCAATTTCTTTCCTTCATGTCGTAGTTTTCAGTGTGAAGGTCTTTCGCTTCCTTGGTTAAATTTATTCTTAGACATCTTATTCTTTTTGATGCAATTATAAATGGGGTTGCTTTCTTAATTTCTCTAATAGTTTGTTATTAGTATATAGAAATACAATGGGATTTTGTATATTGATTTTGTATCCTGAAAATTTCTGAATTCATAAACTAGTGCTAACAGGTTTCGAGATTGAGTGTTAGTATTCGAGATTGTCTTGTGATCTTTCAAAATTAAATTATATGACATTTATACTTCTAATTTAACCTACATGAATTGTCATTATTTAAAATCTGTGATAATCTCTGTTATCCTTTTCAGATATGATATTCTATGAATCTCTAATGCCTGATAAATGGAGATGTGTTACAAATTCAAATAGACAAAATATTTTTTAGTTTTCTTCTGTGTCACACCAGATATTTTAGTCAAATACTTACATGGATTTGAAATGTCTTCACCTGTGGTATCTTACATCTTGACCATTTAGGATTTAGATGTTGACCCTTCTGGGAAATCCACAAATGTTTTTTATGTGATAATGAAATAGAAATAGAAATATAGAAGTAGAAATAGAAATAGAAATAGTGTAAAAAAGAAAAAAAAAGAAAAGAAGACTAGTAGTGTTTGATATAAGGAGCAATAGATTGGAAGTGATCAGAGCACTATCATCAGGATGTATGTATTTATGCTCTCCACTTAAATAAATTTGAGACTCAGTATATTCATCTTTAAGATAGGGAACAGCTGAATATAGGTGACCCAGACATGCTTTAGCAGTTTTAAAAGTGAATAACCCTAATTGTGACTTGTTCTTGATCCCAAAGAGTCTAGTAGTAGAGTGAACATCTGATTAGGTAGACAGTCCAGGAGAGGAGGTTTTTACAGTCAGAGAATCTTTAAGAATCATCTTTCTAAGTAGAAACAGTCTCTGTTTGTGTTTGTACATCGTATTCAACATAGGGAAATACTATGTGATATATGCTTCTTTTTCTGTTCCACTTGTACCTATATATACCAGTAGACTAGTAATGAACAGAAGAGCACAATATACCTATTTAAATTTTTCTATCTGTGAAACCCCTGGGAAATTTTAAATGAGAACTATTTATTGTACTTTATAAAGCTATACTTCAATTTCATGCCCAAGTAGTGTCACTTTCATTTTTAGCTGGAAGCCATTGTAACCTGATGAAGAGACACATGGGATCACAAATTAGCTCCCTTGAGAAGATTTCTATTTTTAGTCAGGGACTTTTGTAACTCAGAACACACACACACACACACACAGAATTTTTGGAAGTATTGCTATCTTTCTACAGGCACTACTGGGTTTTTGTTGTTGTAGTTTGTTTATTTGTTTGTTTTGTTGTTGTTTCTTTGTTTGGAAGAATAGATATTTATTGTTCAAGCAACTGTGTGTTTTTAATTAAATATATTTAATATTTAATATATTAAGTCAATTATCTTTTTTTTTTTGATTGTCAATATTGAAGTATTTTTCTTTGTAGTTCTTAACTAGCTGGGCATTCCCCTGCACTATTATTGATGTAATCTATGATATCATGAGGGTGGTGGCCATCAACATTGTAGCCCACAGATTGGGCAGTCCCCAGGATCTCTTTTATGGTTCCAGAGAGTTCTCTGTCTAAAGATCGGTGCTGCATCTGTCAGGCAATGTTGAAAATCTCATCAAAAGTGATATGTGTACTGTGCTTAATGTCTGAATGGTCAGTTTCAAAGTAATTCTCAGACCCTTCCAATCACCAGTTGTCTTTGCAATGCCATCACAATCCTTTTTTGTAGACAGACCCAGAAGGCCAATCTTTGGGGCCAGGGCAGAAAAGGCACTGACTCACCCACAGTGCACCTCAAGTATACAACTTTGATTTCATTGGGGTTGAACTTAGGTGGCATGGTGGAGGCAACTGGTGTCAGATGAACCTGGATTCAGGAAGACCAAAGACATTCACCCCTTTGCCTCTTCTGAGCTGAAAGCCATAAAATTAGTCATCTTAATTCACATATATCTAGCATGTCTTAAGAGTGTTTCAGAATTTAGCTTGTAGCTGAAGTGTTCCTTCTGCTATTTTCACAAGACATATAAATTAGGACAAATTCCTGTCCACAAAAAATTTATAATCTCTAGAAGAAACAGATGTAAAAACAGACATTAACACCGAAACCTGCCCAGTGATGACATATAATTACTTTTTATTTTATTATTATTTTAGTTTTTAAACTTGTCAAATTTGAATATAGTTGATACACGATGTTCCATTTGTTTCAGGTGTACAACGTAGTGATCCATCTTCTCTATGTGCTATGCTGTGCTCACCACAAGTATAGCTACCCTCTGCCACCATACAACACTATTATAATATCATTGACTGTATTCCCTATGCTGTGTCTTTCATTTCTTTGACTTATTCGTTCCATGACTGGAAGCCTGTATCTCACACTCCCCTTCACTCATTTTGCCCATCCCCTCACTCCCTTCCCTCTGGCAAACACCAGTATGTTCTCTGTATTTATAGATCTGATTCTGCTTTTTGTTTATTTATTTATTTGTTTTATCAGGTTCCATATATGAGTGAAGCCATATGATATTTTTTTTTTTCGGTCCAACTTACTTCACTTAGCATTATATACTCTAAGTCCATCCATGTTGTTGCAGTTGTCAAGCTCTCCTTTTTTCTGGCCATGTAATAATATATATATAATATCCTCTTTATCCATTTATCTATCATTGAGAATTTGGAATGCTTGTATATCTTTGCTGTTGTAAACAATGCTCCAGTAAACATAGGTGTGCATATATCTTTTTGAATTACTGTTTTTGTTTTTTGGGGGTAAATATCCAGTGGTGGAATCGCTGGGTCATATGGTATTTTTATTTTTAATTTTTTTGAGAAAACTTTGAACTATTTTCCACAGTGGCTGTACCAATTTATGTTACCACCAGTGGTGCACAAAGATTCCTTTTTCTCCATATCCTGGAAACACTTGATACTTCTTGTCTTTTTGATTTTATCCATTTGGATAAAATGATGATGATCTCTTATTGTGGTTTTGATTTGCATTTTTCTGATGATTGGTGACATTTAGCATGTTTTCTTGGCCATGACTACTCTTTATAAGAGACATATCTGACTGGAAAGAGGTGGATGATGAAGTCTTCTTGAAAGAGTTTAGTTTTAAAGTAGGTAAATTTTTTGCTAAGTGACAATGGTGGAGGACTTGGCAGCAGAGGTATACTAGGGAGAAGGAGATAACATCCTATTTTGTGCTCATCATAATTTCCTCACCAGTTATTGCAATGTTAATAATATCTACCTCAGGAGCGCCTGCGTGGCTCAGTCGGTTAAGCGTCCGGCTTCAGCTCAGGTCACGATCTCGCGGTCCGTGAGTTCGAGCCCCACCTAGGGCTCTGGGCTGATGGCTCGGAGCCTGGAGCCTGTTTCGGATTCTGTGTCTCCTTCTCTCTCTGGCTCTCCCCCGTTCATGCTCTGTCTCTCTCTGTCTCAAAAATAAATAGACGTTAAAAAAAATTTATAAAAAAAATAATATCTACCTCATAAATGTTATAAAATTAGAATACAATGTAAGTATAAAACACTGTGCTTAGCATTTGGTAGGTGTCCAATAATTGTGAACTATTTTTCCATTTGTACTTAACTATATTTCAGACGATTAATAGCAAAATGTTCTTTTAACTAAAATTATGTTGCTTAGTTAGCCTCTTTGCTAACATAAATTGGATCTCTCTCTCTCTCTCTCTCTTTCTCTCCCTGTTTCTATCTCAGAAATGAGATTTTAAACCAAAAGAGTTAAATCCTTAACTCAAGCAATGAATGAAACAACTACTAACTTAATTCTCTCACATACAAAGGTTTATATAAGAAAAGACATTCTCAAATTCTGGTTTATCTAAAAATTGCTTGTGTTTGTTTTAGTGCAGATTCCTGAGCTTTGAGGAGTCTGTTTTTTGTAGGCCTTGTCTACAACCTAAGAATGTGGATTTTTAGTAAGTACTACAGGGGATTCTGGTGCAGGTGTTCAAAGGGTAAAACTTGTAGAGAAATATACTTCATGGATTTTGTCTCATTTTTAGCACAAAGTACTGCATCAATCTGCAGAGTGTCTAGCATAGAGTGTTTCATGGATCATATTCAATACAAAAATAGGCTAGAAACTAGACTTTTTAGATTCACTTGATCCAGATTTATACAAGGTGCATTCATTATTTTTTTCCAACATCATACTTCGTACAAGAGGTAGTCATGTGTAAGAAGTAACCCCCTTGTGAAATTAGGTTATCTTTTCCGCCACCCATATCTTTGAGTCACCACACCTATTCATTTAAATGTTCAAAGTAGACTCTATGTAAATCCACTGTCTACTTTCTGTTAATCATATATGGATGGTCAGTGAGGGTTTTAAAGCTAATGCTTTCTCTCCTTTATAAACATACATATGATCCTTCACACTCTTGATCTCTAAAGAAAATTGCACAGCCTCTCTGTGCTCAAGCCATGAACTAATATTAATGTGAACTTAAGTGGAGCATTAATTAAAGAAAAACTTGTCTATCCTCCAAAATTTTTCACAAAGAAAAAAAATACATGACTTTTGGATTCTTTGAATTTATGTGATATTTTGAAAACTGTAGTTTGACTGATAGGAATCTTTCAAAATTAAATCAAATTTTGTTTTTGTGGCTTAAAAAAATACTTCTTTTAACATGTGTCCCAAGTAAATTTACTTTAAAAAATAAAATCTGCACTGAACAGGATATTAATCCCATACTATAGTGTCATTTAGGCAAAATTTGATAGACTCATATATTAATTTTCTGTTTTTGGTAAAAGGTTGTAAAAATCATCTCATACATAAAAAATGATTGAGAAAATATAATAAATTATTTTTGGTGTAGTAATATTCAATATTAAAATAGTATTTACCTCTTCCTTTTCATGAGATAATTTTCTTAGTAAATTGTGGGGAGAATTTTAATAATTAAATTCAGATAACTAAATTACAAACCTGGATAATTAATGAAAGCTAAAATTCAACCTTTGTGTTCAAACTCCAAACAGATATTCAGTTGGATTCCAAACTTGCTGACTCAGGGAGTACAAAATTTAGATCATAATTAGATTAGATAATTTCACTATATTTTCAGTGTGGAGAGAATTAGGATATGGCGTGAAGGAAGTAAAACATGGCAAACTCATTGTTTCCAGCCCACAAGATGGCAGTAAATAAGGGTGAGGTAGATAAGTCCAATGCCTGAGTCCAAATGTATGGGGAAGTGGGGAAGGAGAGAGTTAGAAATTCTGGAAAGTTAGAGAACAGCAGCCATAGTGACATCCTTCACTGCTTATTGGGGAAGGCTGGAAGCCTGTCAAAGAACAATTCCAAAATGACATGGGTGTCTTGGTGATAGTAGAACATGGCTAGAGGGATGAACCTGGGCACCATTCTTGGTTCCCCATGGCTTGCAAGTGGTTTGCAAGGGACCACAAATAACACTTGCCCTGTTAAGGGGCTGCAGAAGGGTGAGAAGTGGAGTGGCAGAAGATCAGAATCAAATGAAAAATCCAAAGTAGATCTCAGCTTTGAGTCCAAAGGTAAGAGGTAAGGACCATGTTCTCCAAGGAAAAGTCCTACACCAACTGAGTATTAGTTCATAGGAGCAAACACAGCAGCTACTGCATATTGAACCTCCACGTATCCTCTAACTCCACATGGTTATTAAAGGTCACACATCCCCTTTGTTTTGAAGGGGGTTAAAGAAAAGAGAAATGTGAAAGCTTTATGCCTCAGAATCAGGAGATATACCTAAAGGGGAATGTTTAAATACTGAAAAGGACTATATATTATATCATATATAACTCAATTATATGTTACAAATAATATATATTTCTTAAGTGTTAATTTGACATATTTTTTCAATGCTTACTGGGTGCAACGACTAAGCATTGGGATAAAAACTATAGTGCATTTAATTGAAATATATCAGAAAAACTGGATAAAGTATTTAATAGTTTTAATAGAGAATTGGATTGTGTAAAAAGCATCATTAAATGAAAAGTTTATTTTCTCTGTTGAAATTATTTTTTCCTTCTCTTAGCCTTGCTTATGAAACTGCTATTTTCAACCCATATGACCAATAGAAGACTCTCAGCACGTTTTTCCTTCTATTAAGCAACTGGATTTAGAAAAATTTACACATAAATGAGGCCACACCTCTTCTTACTTTATTCTCAGTGATAACCTGATAAAACCGTGTTTTTAGAGGAGGAAATCAAAATATAATTTTTGATTAATTTTTACTCATGGTAGCACATAGCAATTTCTGGCAAAATGATGGGAAAAATAAATAAATGCTTCTAAGCCATTGATAGATAAGAATACTATAAACATCACAATTTGCTTTGATTTTATGAGATCTTGTCCACTAAAATCACTATGTACAAGATTTCTTCAGTGGTTTTACTAAATCTCTGCTTTAAAAGTAACACATTCTAAACATACTGCAAAGACATCTCTTTGAAATGGTGTAATTCTGCATTCTTTCAGGTATCTTCCCCTTTCCAAAAGGAGAAAGACTTTTCATGGCTGGGCTGTCAATTATCCCGTCATTTAACTCTAACTCAGATGTATGTCCATAGAACATATTTTCCAAGTATGCGAATCTTGGTATAAAATAAATATTTAAGTAAACATAGTTTTTATCAAACTTTATATATTATAGTGAACACAGAATATAATATTTGAAAAAAGAAATAACGGATAACAAAGTACAGTTTCTTCTTACTTTTAATTAAAATGTGTTTCTTAATTTTCTTTCCAATGTTTTAGTTTTAATATCTCTCTCTATAGTAAGAGACCTATGATACTTTAACTACCTAATTTAAGAGAATAAATCCCTTCAGATTACTATTTGAAATATCCTGATTAAAGAAACCAGCATAGTTTGCAATAATATGAATTTAGAGATTTTGCTTTTTTTGGCATATGCACATGCATATTCTCTATAGAAAAGAGAATTAGTCATTTGGAAAAGAGTACAAGGAACCTATTGTCAGCTGAATCAGTGTTACAGGAAATAATGACATTTTAATTGTGCTACTCTGTTTAAAAAATCCATTTTTATTAAAAAAGGAAATTATATTTTGTTCTGAGGACTCATTAAATACTCCATAATAATGAGACTAAATAATCATAAGTAAAGAGAGAGGGAAATATTTTAAACTATTATAAAATGTTATAGAAGTGAAAGGTTTGGCACTTTTTAAAATCATGTGCATGTATCCTGGCTTAATTTGTTTCTTTGAATCAAGCACTAAATTATGATGAGCAATTTACCTACAATACTTCACTTACCTAAATGATAAGAGATTCAAAATACAACAGAATTGATGTTAAATATTTTGTATGGATTAAGCTTGAGTTAAAGAATAAAACACTGGCTACTTAGTATATTCTCAGGCAAAATAGTAATTTTAATGCAGAGGGAAACTTTAAAATAAAATACTTAAATGTATTTTCTCTACTTATTCCCTATTCCCTTGGCTTAGCTTTAGGGCATGTGGAAACATTAAAATACTTCTTAAAACTGAAATTCTGCAGTGAGTGCACAAAACTAGCCATAACATTCATTTTAGCATAATCAAATGCAAATTCTAGCAACCATTTTCAGAGTAATACATGCACTCAAGGTTTTTCAACATGCTTTTAGATTTAATAGTTCTGAGATGTGAGCTATATATAAGAAAATTAATCTAAAGTATATTTTGAATTCCTCCTTTAAGTACATGATTTTACTAGATAATTAGGATGGAATGCAGAAGGATGTGATTTTATATGTCTTAGGTTTTCTTAATGTCTATTGCTTTATTTAAAAAAATATATGTATGTATTAAGAGCCTGCAGCTTTCCATGAATTGTCCTTATATGAATTGAAGACATGAACTTCATACATACCTTCTTTTTTTTTAAGTTTATTTTTATTTATTTTGAAAGAGAGAGAGCAAGCAGAGGAGGGGTAGAGAGAGGGAGACAGAATCCCAAGCAGGCTTCACGCTGTCCGTACATAGCCCAATGTGGGGCTCAAACTCATAAATCTTGAGATTAAGACCTGAGCCAGAATCAAGAGTCAGATGCTTAACTGACTGAACCACCCAGGCACCCCCAATATATATTTTCTATCATATACTGTTTGTGTATTTGATGAAAAGTGTATTGATGTATTAGCAAGGTTTTATTCTGAAGTTCCTAAAAGAATAAAAATTCCATGCTTATTCATACATGCTACTGTGGTTCCCTTTCTCCCCAGGGAGGGCTCTCTTTCCCATCAAACCTGGTCTCACACTTGTATCCTTCTTAGAATTGCACCAAAGTCAGAAGGCCATATTCAATCAATCAATCAATAGCTTAAGTTGGTATCAATAATGCCTATCCCTACCTTGATTTTAAGAGAACTCTGTAACAGTCTTAATCACATTTACTGGTCCTTTGACACACACTGTACTATATATGAATATGCATATAAATACATATATATGCATACATATGAATGTGTTTAACCTATTTAATGCATATAAAATGTTTTAGAGTCTCCCAGTTAATGTTTGAGTAAATATTATAAATAAAACAAAATTAGAATCATGTACTAAATACAATATTATCCTAATAGTATAATTAAAGAAGTTTCAGCTATTGAAAAGTCTACTTAGATCCTTGACAAAATACTATTCACACTGGTAGCCTTTTATTTAGACATATTCCATTTCTAATCTTGTGATCTCAGCCTGCTCATAACTACAAACAATGTATAACAAAACTATAGTAAGAAACTCAAAATAATTAAGTGTAACACAAGGATTTTGTTACATTAACAGCATTTCCAAGACAATGCAAACAATTTAAAAGTCATAAAACTTAGGTCAAAGAAGTTCTAATTAGTTTGTTTTCCTGATCCCCAAATTCTGTTTTTTCCTTTTTTTTCTTTTTGTTTTGAGAAATGAGATTTTTTTTCCTACAATATACCCAGTCTCTCTCTCTCTCTCTCTCTCTCTCTCTCTCCCTCTCTCTCTCTCTCTCTCTCTCTCTATATATATATATATATATATGTGTGTGTGTGTGTGTGTGTGTGTGTATCTATATATAGATATAGTCTATATATCTATACCCAATATAGAATAGCAGTGGAACTGGGTATAGGTTTGGATCTATTGGAGATGGAGTTTTTAAGTTTTTCATTCTTACTGTGACTAACAAAATATCAAAAGTGTGAAGCACAAAGTGAATGTAAGGTATTACAAGTTGGGGTTATCTTACTTTTCTTTCAAGAAACGTTTATATTGGGAAGGAACAAAAGTGAGCTTTTCAGGGAAATCATTGTAAACATGTGCTGCCCTTACCTGCACCATAGCAATATAATGCATTATGGGCGAGAGAGGCAATCTGAGAATTCCAATTATACCACTTGGGAGCTGCGTAAACTTAATCAAGTTACCCCACCTTTTTTAATCTCAGCTGTTTTCCATCAGTAAATCGGGAATTATAATAGTATCTACTTCACAGATTGGTTGTGAGAAGTGACATAAATTCCGTGTATACAACTTAGTTCCTGGTCTTTAGTAAGGGGACTGAACATTTTAGACAACATTATCATCATCATCATCATCATCATCATCATCATCATCATCTGTACTATTGCAATTATTAGGATTGTCCAGTTTGGCAATATTTGTTGAGTTTTATTACTTTAATCTCATGTTTATATTATGAAAGTGTGCAGATGACAATATAATTTTAAAGCCACTGTAAGAGGAGTATTAATCATCTGGCACCAAAACATGTTTGAAACTAATCTCCAGAAGATTCTTTTTAATTACAAAGTTTAGGGTGTTTGACCAAGCTAATCTCTTATTCCATTTTTAACTTCATACCATCTGCTGTGCTAACCAAGTAAAATGGCAATGCATTGAAGATTAGGGTGATGCACACATTACCATCTAGTGAAATATTGTAAAACTGAAGAGGACAGATTCTGAAAATAAATTAGTAGTGTTTGTCCTACTTCAAGTATGGAGTGTAAAGTGATAAAGTTAAGTGTCTTTAATCCTTAAGGTGATGAAGGCAGGCATGTTTTGGTCTCTATCATTGACCCTAAGAATTTGGCAAACCCTGTTCTGATGTTAGCATCAGTAGATTAAATTTAATTTATAGTGTGGTTACAGCTCAGTCATATCCTACCTGTGAATCACCACAGGAAGCCTTAGTTCCTGGAAGAAAGTGTCTAAAAAGAACATTTCTATTTCTTATACTCTCTAAGAAACCTATAAGATTTTTTTTAAAGTCAATTTACTCTTTTCAAGTTTCTATTTAAATAGAGCTATTTTTAAATCTATTGTTCTATATAATATATAATTGTTGTTTGTTTTCTAATGGCTAATCGAAGACTAGCTATTTATCATGATAACAAGTTGCTATCCTAGATCTATCAACATAATATACATGCTTTTTCTAATTCAAATTCAAATGCTAATCATACTAAGTATGGAGTAGCAATTATATATCAGCAAATGGAATACAACATATAGTTTACTAGATATCTATTTTGAGACACTACTGTGAGGCTGTATGAAGTTTTAGAAATGAATAATCTATATCCCCTTCCTTCCAAAAGCTCATTCAAGAAGTCTTTCTCATTTCTACAGGAACATTTCAATCAGTGTTTAAACAAACTGTTATCACCTCTATATCAATTAACAACAAAAACAACAAATGACTCTATCGACCCATGACTGCCCATTTCTCTGCACTTTTGAACAGTAAAAGTCATCAAAAGCAATTTATATACATTTTATTGCCAATATTGCTTCCATTTTCCCTGCGTCCATCCCAGTTAGGGTTTGACTTAACACGCTCACACCATTGAGCAATCTTACCAACTTCGCCAGGAATTCCCATGTTCTGAAAATCAATGGTCAGTTGACCATTTCAGTTATACCTTTTTTCCATTTACTGAAGCCTTATTAATGCTTCAGAGAAAAACAAATGATCAAAAGTGCCAAATGATATGATTCAAGCTCACGATTTTTTTTTCTCAAAAGAGAGGAAAATATCTCTTCACATTCATAAAATAGAGTCCTTCACATCAATACGATTGGGTCAAATTAAGTCTTACGTTGTTTCCCTTGATAATAGTCATTTTGACATGTTGACCACTTAAACCTTCATTCTTAAGTCAGTTATTTGTAAAGCAATATAATGGTGTCTGTTTATCAAAATCTATTCTTGGGAATAGGAAAATATATATATTTTTACATTTATGAGCCATATGATATATGATTGGATATTTGATCAAAGTTAGAATTGTGGAGGAGCCTGGGTGGCTCAGTTAGTTGAGGGTCTTGGTTTATGTTCAGGGCATGATCTCATGGTTCGTGAGCTCAAGCCCTGTGTTGGGCTCCATGCTGACAGTGCAGAGCCTGCTTGGAATTCTCTCTGTCTCGTTAGCCCTCTGCCTCACTCTCTTAAAATAAATAAATAAACTTAAAAAAATTAGGATTTTATTAGGAAGAAAACATGGGGGAATAAAGGGAATGGAAAATAGGAAGTGATCACTACAAGCAGTTTTAAATTCATTTTTGCTTTTTTAAGGTGAGGATTGCATCGTGTATAAGGATGTCAAACTTGGCTACTCATACAAACGTATAGCATATAAAAATATAATGAAAGACTTATTACAATATTACATGTTATATTTTTCTCTTTATTTTGTGCAAAAAGTAATTTTGCCTAGTACACAGTGTTCTTTTAGTCTCAAATATTCTTCTAGGCCCGCTTTGCCTTATTTTTACTTTATACATTAACACATTCATTCATTATTTGTTCAAGCATTCATTAAGTATCAACTACTGTGCTAGTACCTTCCTAAATTCAATAAATAAGCTAAAGCCTCCATAGAACCTTTACTTCAGGAAAATCTTTCCTACCATCTCCTGGGCATATAAGCTTATAACATTCTGTATATATTCATAGCACTGTTGCGTGATTGCGATTTTTCATCTTTGATGGACTTTGCCATTAGACTGTAAGCATAGTGATTATGACTTGTTACCACTCTATTGCCAGTAGCTAGTCATTTAGTTTCCTGGGGCTACTGTAACAAGTAATCACAAACTGGGTGGCATAAAATGATAGACATTTATTGACTTATAGTTCTGGAGACTAGAAGTCCAAAACCAAAGAGTCAGTAGGCCATGCTCTCCAAAGGACTGAGAGGAAGATTTTTACTAATCTCTTCACAGCTTCTTATGGTTGCTGACAATTCTTGATGTGTCTTGTTTCATAGGTGCATCTCAACCTTTGTCATCACATGGCATTTTCCCTGTATATCTTTGTCTCTACATTTCTCGCTTCTTATGAGGATACCAATCATTGGACTGATACTATCCAGTGTGACCTGATTTACAAAGACTCTGTTTCCAGAGTCACATTTACATGTACTGGTGGCTAGGACTTAGACCCATATTTATAGGGAACATAAATCAACCTGATAACCCTATAGGGCATGGAATATTGCAGGAACTCAGAAAATATTGTTGACTAACAGATAGACTGACTTCCTCCACCCTCCATGGACACTGAAGTATATAGTAACTTACTACATAATCTGAAATACTAGAATTTCATAAAGGGAAGATATTTTGCTATTCATTTATAATGGTGAT
The DNA here is from genome assembly GCF_018350155.1 of Leopardus geoffroyi. NCBI lineage: Eukaryota > Metazoa > Chordata > Mammalia > Carnivora > Felidae > Leopardus > Leopardus geoffroyi. Next base: position 19,084,426 of record NC_059338.1, on the reverse strand, counting down.
TTAGAGAAATAATTCTTTTATGATTTATGTTAAGATATGTTTATTCAACCTGTATTTGCACATTAATGACAAAGGAGAATTTATTTTTTTGGGAATGGTTTATTTTTACTAATTGGTCAGCTGTTATTATACATTGTATTTACATATGTACATACAATTATACAAATAAATATATATGCATATAATTAATGAAAATTCATATATGTGAAAGCATACTTTATTTTATTTTTTAATGTATTTTTTAAAGTTTATTTATTTACTTTGAGAGAGAGCACACAAGAAAACACATGTATGAGCAAGCAGGGGAGGGGCAGAGATAGAGGGAATAGAGAGAATCCCAAGCAGGGTCAGCACTGTCAGTACAGAGCCCAACATAGGCTCGAACTCCCATTAAGATCAGGACCTGAACTGAGATGAAGAGTTGATCACTTAAGGGGTGCCTGGGTGGCTCGGTGGTTAAGTGTCTGACTTGGACTCAGTTCATGAGTTTGAGCCCTGCATCAGCTCTGTGCTGACAGCTCAGAGCCTGGATCTTGCTTCGGATTCTGTGTCTCCCGCTCTCTGACCCTCTCCTGCTCATGCTCTGTCTCTCTCTCTCTCTCTTTCTCTCTGAAATAAACATTAAAAAAATTTAAAAAAAAGTGTCAATTGCTTATAAGCTTTCAAAATGCAATTAAAAAAGAGAGAGAGTTGGTGACTGAACCAACTGAGCCATCCAGACGACCTTTTTTATTTTAAAGTACTACTTGGACCATTGTGTTGGGAAGCGACTCAGCTGTTCAAAGGCCAAAGCAAGGATGCCAGTCTGTTGTATTCATCCATATGAGAGAAGAAGATGACTTGTACCAAGGTTGTAGTCTTGGAGATGGTGAGAAGTGGCTATCTCATGCATACTCCTGAAGATGCTGATGAATTGGAGGTGAAGTGAAAAGGACTGAATTGCCAAAGATGACAATAGATACTTTATTTAAGCAACAGCAGTGATGAAGATGCCATTCATTTAGAAGAAGAGGAATTATTATTTAGAATAATTATGTTTTGGGGAGAAATTGATTTTGAATTTATTGAGTTTAAAATTTATTATATTTTCAAGCAAAGATGTCCAGAAGATAGTTAAGTATTGCAACATAAAGTTCACCAAAGAGATCAGATACAAACTTGTGAGTCATTGTAAAGATGGCATTTAAAGCTGTGAAGCTGGATGAAATCATAAAAGAGGTTAATGTCAACAGAAAAAAAAAAGTCAAGACTAAGCATTGAAACATTCCATTGCTTAGAGATCGTGAGATGAGGACAGCAAACAAATGAGACTAATGGAAGAGATAAAAAAAAAAAGTAGCCAGTAAAGTAGGATATTAAGGAGAGTATAGTGTCCTGCAACTCTAACTCACTCTACACATTATAGTTTCCTCAAGAATTCTCATACAGCTTCAATTACAGACTCGTCCTCATCTTGAATCTTTTTTGATGGTCTCTTGATTCCATTGCCCTTCTTAAATTTTGGTATCCAAAATTAAACAGTGTTCCAAATTCATTTTGACAGTGCAGAATAGAGTGAGCTTATCAATTCCCATGTTAAGCAAACTATAACTCTATTAATTCTGCCTGGGATTAAATTAGCTTCTGCTAGCTTGTCACATTATTTGCTTTGATTAACTGAAAATCCCCAGATCCTTGACATATGAACTGTTTTCAAGCCAAGGTTCCTCCCTCCTTTAACTTTTACTACTGATTTTTAGAAATTATAGGGGCGCCTGGGTGGCGCAGTCGGTTAGGCGTCCGACTTCAGCCAGGTCACGATCTCACGGTCCGTGAGTTCGAGCCCCGCGTCAGGCTCTGGGCTGATGGCTCAGAGCCTGGAGCCTGTTTCCGATTCTGTGTCTCCCTCTCTCTGCCCCTCCCCCGTTCATGCTCTGTCTCTCTCTGTCCCAAAAATGAATAAACGTTGAAAAAAAAAATTAAAAAGAAATTATATTCAGAAATTTACAATTATACTTACTAATGTCTTCATTTGGTTCCAGCTGATTTTGCCTTTCCAATTTATTCTCATTCTTGATTCAACAATGAAATAAAATAGTTACAGTTTTAAACTAGATGTGTTGTCCCTACCTGATAAGCATACTTTAATTGCCTTCTGCAATTCATCAATATCAGAAGAGATGAAGTCTGTAGCTATTTATTAGAAATGTCTGCAAAGAATACCACTGATTCTTCATGGTAAGGGATGATGTTTGTTGTTGGTGATGCTGGTATTTGCAAAGCATTTATAAAATCAAAATGATTAGTTCTGACTTTTTTTCTCACTCTAAAAGAATAATAATGTTTATTAGGGTATAATTAGAGAATAAAGACATAATAAAATCACTCTCCTCTATTAACACAGTTAACAAATATGTAGCAATTATGGGCTGATATAAATTATAAGCTCCTTACTTAGATCGTCAGTCATTTAATCCTTAGTGAAACTCTAAACTAGATACTATTAACATCTCCATTGTACAGAAAAGGAAGCTGAGGCTTAAAGGAGTGAATATAGTAATTCTTCAACTAGTCATAATCATTCAAAAAACGGAGTTGATATATTATTCCAGGCATCTGACTCCAGAGCTCCTGCACTTATCTGGCAGGCTCTGTTCCCTCCTTGCAAATCACTCTGAGGAGATCAGTGTAAAATTAAAACCACAAGTAATCTCATCATCAGATAAAGTTACTATGAATATTTTCAGCTGTATTTTTGTACATTTTTTAGTATATATCTTTATATAGACAATAAAAACTTGATTGTTATTACATATATGCTTTTATTTATTTTTTTTAATGTTTATTTATTTTGAGAGAGAGAGAGGGGAGGGGCAGAGAGAGAGGGGGAGAGAGAGAGAATCCCAAGCTGGTCCCATGCTCAGTGCAGAGCCTGATGTGGGGCTTCATCTCACAAACTGTGAGATCATGACCTGAGCTGAAATCAAGAGTTGGACATTTACCCACTGAACCACCCAGGTGCCCCATAAATACTTTTGAAACTTGACTTTTTTGTCTTTACTTAAAAACATACCCTGAAAACATTTCCATGCCAAAGAGAATGGACCCATAGCAACAGTTAAGTTTATATAATTATATTATATAAACATATAATATTAAATAATTGTAAGAATTAAGTTACATTGTTTATACTTGAAGGATGGGTTATTATTTTATCAACCTCTTGTCACTTACCTTTGCTTCTAAATATTTTTTTAAATATTTTAAACAAAGCTGATAATATCCATTATAAAATTATAGTCACTATGATATAGTAGTTTGAAATCATAAAGCCTAAACTTTAATGCAGGGTGCTCCATGGGATAGTGATCTGATAAGTGAATTACTTAGATTCTCTAAGCTTCAGGTTGCTTATGTTTAAGTGATATAGTTAACAGTATCAGCTTCCCAGAGTTGGCGTATGGGTAAAGTAAAAGAGTGTCAGAAAAAGCTTAGAATGCTGTCAGGAAACTAAGAGCTAGTATGTTTACTCTTAGATTTGTGCAAATGATCCCATTATTTCTATAGGCTGCCTATAGATATGCCTCTGAAACTAAAACATGTGGCACAGAAAATATTTGTAGTTTTTTTGTATGTTTATTTACTTATTTTGATAGATCATGAGCAGGAAAGGGGGGGGGTGGGCGGAGAGAGAATCCCAAGATGGCCCCATGCTGCCTGCACAGGTCCCAATGTGGGACTTGAACCCACAAAACTGTGAGTTCATGACCTGAGCTGAAACCAAGAGTCAGACACTTAACTGACTGAGCCACCCAGGTACCCTATTTATAGTTTATTCCATCTTGATATACATGTGAAATTTCTTTCCAGAGCCCATTAAAATTTTGCCATTACAAAACACATTTAATTACATTGATATAGATCAGAGTTTTCATTTTTCATTACTTAAAGTAAGAAATGACATTTACAATTTGATTTTCTTAGAAGAGATCTGTAACTCGTTTATGTCCTAGGATTTACTTTTGCAAAAATGAAGGGTTTTTTCTTTTTATTTTATATACAATTTGAGATTTATGAGAAATAGTTTTTTTTAAAGATTCGACTTTGATGGCTACGTATACATGACCTTATACTTATAAAATGCTCAAAAATAAAAGTTCAAAAATTGAAAGTAATGGTAAAGTTGTGCAAAAGGCATTCAGGTCCAGAAGTTTTCCATCAGTAACATAATGTGGAATGATATGATATTGCACCTTTTCACATACTAATGAGGTGACTCTCTTAGTGTTGAAATGGCTACTTCTGTTAAAAGAGAGTTCGCGACTCCTATATTACTAAAACTGGTTAAAGATACCAATGCTCCTGGGCCCCTTCACAAGAAAACTTCTATGATTGATTACATAAGAGTGGAGAGTTTAATTTACCGTAATGTTAGAGGCCGACAGACCAGTATTGATGCACAATGTATCAGTTTAAGGGTAGAGGCAGGTTAGACATTGTCTTCAAACTAACATTCTACTATTAACCTAAAGGAAATGTACTTGCTTATAAACTTCGATTTAACTCAAATTATCTTTTTTTCCCCCACATATGGAAAGAAGCAGCTATAGACAAATGTTTTTCATTATCTGGGCATTGTATATTTATCAAATAAGGCAAAAATATTCATATTGATGTTTCCCAATGATACAGATTAGATGATTTACATTGCACTTCCTCCTTGTCATAAACTTCTTTCTGAACATTGTCTATCAAATGTTTTCATCAAATGTTTTTAAGTATTAATATAAATTCCAGTTAGCATACACTGTATTACTAGTTTTGGGTGTATAATATAGTGATTGGACACTTCCATACATCACCCAGTGCTCATCACAAGTGAACTCCTCAATCCCCATCTCTTGTTTAACCCATCCCTCCACCTGTCCGCCCTCTGGTAATCATCAGCTTGTTCTTCCTAGTCAACAATATGCTTCTTGGTTTCTCTCTCTCTCTCGCTCTCGCTCTTGCTGTCTCTGCTCATTGATTTTTTTTCTTAAATTCCACACATGAGTGAAATCATATGATACTTGTTTTTTCTCCTGACTTAATTCACTAAGTATAATACTCTAGCTCCATCCCTGTCATTGCAAATGGCAAGATTTCATGTGAATGGATAAAGATGTGATGTACACACACACACACACACACACACACACACACACACACGGAGGGATATTACTCAGCCATAAAAAATAATGAAATCTTGCCATTTGCAATGCACAAATATTTAACATTTCCTATTTTAAATGTTTACTTTTTACTCCACAAATCGTAACCATACTTTAGAAAATGAGCGTATTGTAATGATTGAATGAGTTACTACATGTAAAGTGCTAATAACAACAACGAGCTCCTAATAATCCCTTAATAATCCATAGCATGTATTACTTTATGTGTCTGTATAATCTGAGAGCATGTGAAAACACTTGCCTATTAGAATAAAAATAATTAATATTTGTTTAATATTTAATAACTTAAATATTTTTCACAAATATGAATGAGTCACATAATCTTCTCAAGTAAGTGTTCTTATTCTTACTCTATGGGTCAAGAAAAATAAAACATGGAAGTGCTGAGTAACTTTTCCAGGTTAAATAGATTGTAAAATGACTAGGACTTATTCCAAGGGCTTATGATTTAAAATTCACGATTCATCCTTTATTTCGCTCACCAACAAAAGATGATTTACTCTCAAATACTATAAAATACATTCTAAAAGTACTAATGGACACAAATCTTATGTAATTGATTTACAATTCATTATTTTCTGGAAATTTTTAGGGAGTAGGACCAAATATCTAGAACTCAGACAATAGATTTTGTTAAGTGGGAGATAGTTACACTGACTACTGTGCTTTTACAAGGGAAATACAACATTGGAACTTAATCGTGATGCTTCCTCCTTTTATATGTGCTCATAATTACCAAATGCTGTGTCATTGCAACCTAAAGGTGACAAATAATGTCTTCAATAAATCAGAAGTCAGGTTTTATTGTCATTTTAATACAAAAACGTGAAATTTAAGTTCTCCTGAATCTAATGGCTCACTAAAAATGTTAAAAAACTAGGGAATTGCTTTGTGAATGACTTCATACAAAACACCCAGTTAGATATTTTCCTGAGATGAATAGAGAAGAAAAAAATACATCCAGGAATGGATGAGTGCCAATATACTAATTTCAAGGGCCTCCTTTCATATCCCTGTTCCACCTGCACCACTGAGAAGACACAAATCAATACTGTATCTATTCTGAGTTGTCAATTTGCCAACCCCACGTGATGAAAGCACTTGAGGAAATTTAGAATGAGGCTGGGCCTACAAGACTGCAGTGAATTGAAATGACTGCAGCATTTGCCCTTTCCAGATTGGGTTGGGTAACTCATTCACATGGCTTGAACCACATGGTCCAGAACTAGACACGTTTATTTGGATCTCACAACCAACACAAACCTATTAGGACTGTGCTTTGGTCAATTAAGTGGCTGGTAATTTTATGAAAGCAAATATTAAATGAAAGGGAATTTTTAAGATCTGGGAGCAGGTGAAATTCATTAGAAGGACATCTAAATTGTCAGATGAAGGACACCTTTGAATGGCCTGTTCTGAAGGGACAAAGAGTTTAATAAATATGTACTTTACTTCAGTATTTGCCAAAGGTAGACTGTCCTTTTCTCAGGAAGATTAAAGAATTAGAGCCTGACTCCCCTCTTTGAATAAATTCATTCTTGGCTCAGTGTGATTTTTTACAGAACTTATAGTTTTTTTTTTTTTCCAACTTGTTACACAACTAAGTTGAAGTATGAGTTTTTTAAGACTCATTAAGTGAGTACACATCTCTAATTTTCTCGGCAACTATTGAATATGCAGTTGGAACCAAAAACAATGTTTTCATTTGTGATGGTGTATTAGGAGGGAGAATGTAAATCCCACTTGTGTAGACAAGGAAAGATGTGACAGGATTTCTAAGTATGAAGTAATTAGGAAAAGTTGAGAGGATAAAAAAAAAAACAAGATTCTTTAGAAGTATGTACATGCATCTTGGGATTTTTTGTTTGTTTGTTTGTTTTGTTTTTCAGTTTTATATTTCATGTCAGTGATAAGGTGAAATGGAACTGAAAGGTTCATGTTAATGAAAATTTTTAGGTTTCCCAAAGTAGAAAATAATATTACATTTTAAAACAAAAGAGTCACATGTTCTCTGCAAGTTATAAATGGCCTTAAGCAATACGTACATCCATTTTCTCTATGTGCACGTATAATTTTCTACTATTCCTCATTATTTGTGTCTTTCTACTTTCAAATTTACACATCATAAGCTTTACCCAGAGGAGTTAAGCTTAATATAAAACTTTTTAACAAGGAAATTACCATATAAAATCTGAGGAAGTTAATTTCCACAAATTATCTTTATGAAAAGGCAAAGAATATTGAAATAGTCTTGAAAATAAGTACTGATCCATATGCCTAAGACCAATAAGATATCAGTGTGTGGTGAATGAAATTGGGTTGGAGCATGAATGAGAATTAGCTGATAGATTTAATGAGAAATATGCTATTCACTACCATTCATTTACATTATTATTATTTGATAATTAATGAATATCTGGTAGAAGCTTATGAATATTTTTATATGATTTAGAGTAAAAGAAAAGACGGCTAAAATAAAATTCAAGGTCATTGGGATATATGTATGTTATCAATTAAAATTTTAAAGATCTTGTAAAGTTAGAGATATCAAGGTCTAAAAATAGAGATAAGAAATACAAATGCATGATTATATTTCCTTCACTTTTTTTTCCCTTTAAAGAAGTAAATTAGTCATATCACATATCAAGATTAATGTGGGTATTGCTCCTGAAGCTCAAGGCTGGCTCAGCACATGACTGTAAGGAGCTAAAGCCTGTGCTTCCACAGATACTGAGAACCTTATCCATATCGCCCGTGCATTTTTGGTGGAGGAAAATGTCAAGGAAGCAATGTATTGCCAAAATGAGGAACTAGGACCAACATACTTGGAGATTTTCAAATGATAAATTTAAGAAAGCAGGTAAATGAAGAAATGTAAAGATTCTTTTTATAATGGGACCAAGACTAGACAGGAAACCTGACATCCTGAGGTATGGGGAAGAGAGCATTTTTGTAAGAGTTGACAGTTGAACTCTAGCCATGACTACTAATTTTCAGTGTGGCCTTGAACAAATTATCAAAGATTTTTGAGGCTCATATTTTTCATTGATAAGAAAATGGGGATAAGTGGACTTATCAACCTAACTTCATGGGTTGGAATATCATAATGAAGAAGATTAAATATGTTTTTTTATGACAGATAGAGTGGTGTGCTGGAAATGAGCTTAGACTTTAATGCCTGGCTTCTCTATTAATTAATTATGCCACCATGTGAAAGTTGTTTTTTTCTCTCTGATGATCTATTATCTGTAAAGAAGGTAAACTCTAACAACTATCTTTAAAGACTGCAACATCATTGAAGTGGTGAATCCATACCCTGAGAAGTGCAGTTTAGCTCTAATTTAAGTATTTGCTACTTGATAAGATTCCTTCTTAATTCAGTTTGAATTGGAGATGTTTTAATTGACCATAACTGGTCTAATGCTTCTTGTCTAAATGTTTTCTTGCCTCAAATTTCTGTCCTAGTACATCTTTTGTACTAGGACAGAAATATCTGAAAACTGAAACTGAAATATCTTTCTAAGGAATCTCATTCAGTCCCACCATTTAACACCCATAGTGTTAAATACAAGCATTTACTGATGTAGATATATAGCATTTGTTTCTTTAGTCCAGATCTCTCTGCAGAAATCCATCCTGATTCTAATACCTGTCTGCTTTTTGACATCTTATTGTGGTTACTAAAAGGCTATCTCAAAATTAATATTTTGAAACTGGAGCTCTTGATATTCCTTCAAAAATTCAGCCTCCTCCTATTTCCTCACCATCACTCAGCTACTTGGTCAAATGAAAACTCTATGGATTATTCCTAATACCCCATTTTCCCTCATTAACCATATTCAATCCATTAACACCTTTAATCTCCAATCCATCCACTTGTTGCATTCCATATTTCACCTTTAGCCAAAGATACCATAATGTTTGATCTGAGCAATTCTTACAAGCATCTGGCAGGGCTCAGTGAATTCACTCATAGTAGCCAGGGTGATTCCTCAGCAGTATAAATTAGATTACGTCAATCCTTTGAATAAAAAATATTCAGTGATATTTGTTCTTTTGTTCTTGGAACAAATTCCAAATCCCTTCCCATAACCCACAGATTTCTTCATGAACCTGCTCTCTCCATCTTTCTGATCTTTTCTTACAGAATTCTTTACCTTCTCACTGTTGTCTAGCTATCTTGTCTCCAAGCACTCTTCCCAAGCCTTCGCACTATTTATCTCCTCTGGAATATGTCTCCTTGGCCTTCGTCATGGCCACTTTGTTCTCACTTTTCAGTCAGCCCTGCAATGCCACTTTCTCAGAAAAGCATTTCTTGGCTGCTGTATTCAAACTGGATTCTCTGGTTCCTTTTTATTTCAAAATGATTGTGCATGTTTTTTTCTTCACAACACTACTCTCAAGCTGCTTATTTTGCTATGGCATTTCTCTACTGATTTATTGTCTTTACAATGCATCTCTCACTAGAAGGTAAATTCCACAAAAGAAATGTCTCAATCTGAGTTTGGTACAGCTATATTCCCATTGCCAAGAACAGTGGCAAGAGTTGAACTTGTGCTATAATAAATTTTACGGGGAGTATGGGAAGGGTAAGTAAAAGAGCATCTTTTCAAATAGGTATTCCAGTCTTTTTTTTCTTGATACTCAAATCAGCAAATGACAATGTTGCTTTCACCATGAAAATGAGTGAATTTCATGAAAAATTTTCATATTTTTAGACAAAATGTGTTCATCAGCTGAATATTTGAATAACAGTATTCTATTTGGGCGTGTGTGTTTTAATCCTGTAATAAGTCTAAGGGTAGATACTCCGAGGTTGGTACTGTGGCTCGGTTAAGCAGTTCCTATCTTTTACTCTACTGTTTTCAGCAAGCTGGTTTTTGTGTTTAAACTTGTGTTTGTCAGGAACTGTGAAGGGTTTGAAACTTCACCTTACTTGCAGAATAAGTACAGGTGACCTTGGAACAATGTGGGTTAAAACTGTGTGGCTCCACTTATACAGGATTTTTTTCAATAAATATAGTACATTACAGGGGCGCCTGGGTGGCTCAGTTGGTTGAGCAGCCGACTTCGGCTCAGGTCATGATCTCGCGTCTGTGAGTTCCAGCCCCGCATCGGGCTCTGTGCTGACAGCTCGGAGCCTGGAGCCTGCTTCAGATTCTCTGTCTCTCTCTCTCTCTGTCCCTCCCCTGCTCATGCTCTGTCTCTCTCTCTCTCTCTCTCTGTCAAAAATAGAGATTAATATATATATATAGTACATTACTGTGAATGTATTTTCCTTACAATTTTTGAAGTAACATTCTTTTCTCTAGCTTACTTGATTGTAAGAATACAGTATATAATACATATAACATAGAAAGTATGGGTTAATTGACTATGTTATCAGTAAGACTTTTGGTCAACAGTAGGCTATTAGTAGTTAAGTTTGGGGGGAGTCAAAAGTTATACATGGATTTTTGACTGCATGGAGGTCAGCACCCCTATCTCCCCGCATTGTTCAAGGGTTAACTGTAGTTATCTTGCTACAGCTTCAGAGATACTGGCAGAAGACTTTGAACTTCTGGGTCAGAGACAAACAGAGAAGACTTTAGGAATCTTAGCATAGGAGGTGGCATGAATTTCATGTACACATTGATTGTTTGTCCTGCAAGCCCCTCAGAGCTACTCTGCAGCAGCTCTGATGGACACTACACACACACTCAGGTTGTTTCACGGATGAGTAACCCCAAGGTAGGAAATCCCAAATCTTAGAAGTAGGCTGCTGGCAAACATGCCCACACCTTTGTACCAGAGGAAGGTATTGTCTTAATTATCCTAGTCGGAAAACAAATGTTCTCTTGTTCAAGGGAAATACTATTTCCAAGTTTCAAAACTGTTTTCCGTGCAGATTTTCTTGGAAAGATAATCCAAAAAAAAAGCTGTCACAGTAGGAATAGAAACACCATGGAGAATTTCCTCCAAACAGTCTGGTGTTGCAAGAGAGCTTCTGTAGGTCCAGAATCATGTCTTCACACAATTATTTTCAAGGCGGAAAGAACAGAGCCATGTATACAGCCTTTTTTCTTGTAACTTCTTTTCTATATTTTCTTTCTTTCTTTCTTTTTCTTTCTTTCTTTCTTTCTTTCTTTCTTTCTTTCTTACTAGTGATGTAAGTCTTTCCTGGTGAGATGCCAGGAGACATTTTATTAAGACTCCTCGGCTAGAACTGGATCATATCTTTACTTCTAGACCAAAAACTGTCAAGCAGGAAGGGAATTTTTATGTATGATTTAGTTCAAAATTGGGTATAAGACCTTCATCCATTGAGAAGGTCACTGCTTGATAAGTACATCAACTGTCTTCTTTTGGTAAAAAAAAAAAAAAAAAAAAAAAGGAGCAAGAGGTAGGAGGAAGAAGGTATGATAACTCTTGAGTAATAATAATAACAACAACAACAATAATAAATGGAACACACTTAGTAATATTTACCATGAGCCAGGCTTTAGTCTAAGGACTTCTAGTAATTAATATTATACCCAAAACATACGTTATACAATTTCATAAAGGTAGGTTTTATTATTATTTTCATTCTACATGTGAGGAATTTGAGACATAGTAACTTACAAGTCATGTAGGTAGTATGTGGTGAGGTTTGGATTTAAACTTTAGTAATCCAGCTAGGGAATTCATGGTTTTAAGTAGGACACTATGCAATTACCTTCTCAACTGCAATAAAATTAAATTTATAGAAAAGCCAACATGTGCTTGTTGTAGACAAACAAGCTGGTATAAAGGTCTTAAAGTGGAAATACGCTTCACATGTTCAAGAAACGGACATAGGAACATTTAATGGCATGAGGTTGGAGAAGTAGACAGGAGCCAAAATACACAAGGGCTTGAAAGCCTAGGTAAGGAAATTTGGATTTTATTTTTTAAATAATGAGCATCAATTTGGGGATTTTCTGATGACAGAATGATATGATTTGAGAGTTTTTTTTTTTAATGTGGGGTGCCTGGGTAGCTCAGTCGGTTAAGTGTCTGAATCTTGGTTTCAGCTCAGGTCATGATCTCACGGTTTCAGGAGTTCGAGCCCCACATCCAGCTCTAAGCTGACAGTGCAGAGCCTGTGTGGGATTCTCTGTCTTCCTCTCTCTCTCTGTCCCTCCCCCACTTGTGCTATCTCTGTCTCTCTCAAAATAAATAAATATATTTTTTTTTAAATTATAAAAATGTAGTTTGAGGTTTTGTTATTTTACTCTTTTTATAATTATGCTAAAATAGATACATACATGCATAACAAACATTGCCATTTTAACAATGTTAAGCATAAAATTCAGTGGCGTTAATTAGATTCACAATGCTGTACAACCATTACTATTGCTATAGTTTTGAAAAATTTTATCAACCCACACAGAAACTCTGTACCCAGTAAGGAATAACTTCCAATTCCACCATTGTCCCAGATCCTGGCAAACTCTAATATATTTCCTGTATCTGTGAATTTGTTTATTTTAGATATTTCATATAAATATTTTTATATGAATCACACACTTTGTGTGTGTGTGTGTGTGTGTGTGTGTGTGTGTGTGTGTGTGGCTTATTTCGCTTACCATAATGTTTTTATTATTTACTTATTTATTTCAGAGAGAAAGTGGGAGTGGGGAATGGGGCAGAGGGAGAGAGAGAGAATCTTAAGCACCTTTACACTCAGCATGGAGTCCAACATGGAGCTCAATCCCATAACCCGGGGATCATGACCTGAGCCAAAATCAAGAGTCAGTTGCTCAACTGACTGAGCCACCAGGCACCACTCAACATAGTGTTTTTGTTTATTTATTTATTTATTTATTTATTTATTTATTTATTTATTTACTTTTTAACATAGTGTTTTTAAATTCACCCATGTTGTAGCATATAATAGAATCTAATTGCTTTTTTTGGCTAGATAATATTCACTTTATGGATATATATTTTGTTCATCTGTTCATCTATTGATGGTCACTTGAGTTGTTTCCACCTTTTGACTGGTTGAGTGATGCTGTAATAAACACTGGTATACAGTCATCTGCTTGAGTCCCTGTTTCCAGGTCTTTTAGGTATATACCTAGGAGTTGAATTGCTGGGTCATTTGGTAGTTCTATGTATACAGTTTTGAGAAACTGTCAAACATCTTTCCATAGCAGCTGCCTCATTTCACATCCCCACCTGCAATGTACAAGAATTCCGATTTTTCCATGTTTGCCAGCACTTGCTTGTTTTTCTCTCTCTCTCTCTCTTTCTCACTCTGCTTCCTTCCTTCTTTTTTTTTTTAATTAGAACCATTCTAGCAAGCATGAAGTAGTATTGAATTGTGTTTATGATTTGCATTTCCCAAATGAGCAATGCTGTTGAGTATCTTTCATGTGCTTATTGGCCATTTGTGCATCATCTCTGGAGAAATGTCGATTCATGTCCTTGGCTCATTTTTAAAATTGAATTGTATGTGTTTCTGTTGTTGTTGTTGAGTTGTAAGAATTTTTAATATTTTTTGCATATTAAACTTTTTCAGAAATACAATTTGTAAATAATATTTTCCCACTTTGAGTTTTCACTCTGTTTATTGTGTCCTTTGATGTTCTTAATTTTAATGAAGTCCAGTACCTATTTGTCATTGTTGTTTTTCCTGTACTTTGGCATCATATTTTAGAAACTATTGCCAAATCCAAGGTCATGCAGATTTACCCCTAAGTATTCTTCTAAGAGTTTTATAGTGTTTTAAAATTTACATCTTTGATACATTTTGAGTTAATTTCTGTATCTGGTATATGGTAAAGGTAAAATCCTACTCTTTTGCATGTGGATATCAAATTTTCCCAGGATTATTTGTTGAAAATAATGTTCTTTCCCTATTTAATGGTCCTTGAAACCTTATACAAAATCAATTGATCATAGTTGGTGAGAGTTTATTTCTAGGCTCTCAACTGTATTCCATTGGTCTACTTGAATATCTCATGCCAGTACCATACTATTTTAGATATTATAGCTTTATAATACATTTTTAAATCAGGAAGTGAAATACTTTCAACTTCTTTATTCTTTCTTTAAGATTGTTTTGAGGGGCACCTGGGTGGCTCAGTTGGTTGAGTGTCCGACATCGGCTCAGGTCATGATCTCACCGTCTGTGGGTTCGAGCCCCACGTTGGGCTCTGTGCTGACAGCTCAGAGCCTGGAGGCTGCTTCAGATTCTGTGTCTCCTTCTCTCTCTGCCCCTCCCATGCTTGTGCTCTGTCTCTGTCTCTCAATAATAAATAAACATTAAAAACAATTAAAAAAAAAAGATTGTTTTGACTATCCAACTCCATAGAGACAGCATATGAATTTTAGGTTGAGTTTTTACATTTCTGAACTTATGCTGTTAGGAATTTGATAGGTATGCATTCAATCTGTCTATTGCAGTGGATAGTATTGGCATCTTAACAATAGTAAGTCTTCTAATTCATAAACATGAGATGTATTTCTGTTATTTAGGTCTTCTCTAATTTCTTTCAGTAATGTTTTGCACTTTTCAGTGTACAAGTCTTATGTCTCCTCAGCTAAATGAATTTCTGACTATTTTGTTATTTTTTTATTCTATTATAAATGAAATTGTTTTCTTAATACTATTTTTGGATTGTTCATTTTCAGTGTATAGAAATACAACTGATTTTTGTGTGTTGATTCTGAGTCTTGTACTTTGCTGAATTTATCAGCTTTAACTGTGTGTGTGTGTGTGTGTGTATGTGTATGCACTCATTAGGTTTTTTCCTATATAAGATCATTTCATCTACAATGGAGATAGTTTTACTTCTTCCTTTCTATTTTGAATGCCATTTATTTCTTTTTCCAAGCATTAGTGTTCTGGCTAGAATTTCCGGTACCATGTTCAATGGAAGTGGTGAATGCAGGCATCCTCGTCTTGTTTCCAATCTTAGGGAAAAAGCCTTCAATCTTTCACCATTGCCTATTATGTTATGTTAATTTGAGTTTTTTAAATACTTACTTTTATTGCTATCTGGAGAAGGGACTGCCAGGAGTAAAAGCAGGTTTTCTAATTAGAAACAAATTATAATGTTTGTTGCTATGGTGGCTTAACAGATGGGGGAAGAAAAGCAGATTAGGGATGTGTTTGGATGTAGGATGACAGGACTTATATCATTACAGGGTGGTGGTTTGGCAAAGACATTACAGGTGCATTGTCCAATACATCACCTATTGGTCACATGTAGCTATTGTAAATTATACTTAATTAAAATTAAATAAAAATAAGATTCTAGTTCTTTACTTGTGTTAATCACGTTTTTCATTTATAACAAAAATTTAACATTTTCTTCTAGCTTTACTGAGATTTGGTTGATGAATACCATTGTGTATGTTTGTTTGTAGCTTAATGATTTGATGTATGTATGTGAGGTGGAACACATTCACCACCTCACATAGTCTGTGTGTGTGTGTGTGTGTGTGTGTGTGTGTGTGTATAGTGAGAATATTTAAGATCTATTCTCTTAGTAACTTTCAAGTATACAATAAAGCATAGTTAACTATAGTCACCATGCTGTACACTGTATCCTCAGAACTTATTCATCTTATAACTGGAAGTTTATACCCTTTGACACTTTCACCCTTTCTCTCCTTGTGGCTAGTGTCTACCATATCAGACAATGGAGATATAGAACAAATTGACGATGGCAGAAAATTCTACAGCATTAACCTAAATCCTGCCTGTGTGTTGGTCTCTGCCTTTCTTCCTTTTTCATGGCTAAGAAAAAGAAAATGAGTTTAAATAGGAAAAGAAATATCAACAGTAGCCTTTAAAGAGAGAAAATTATTTTTCTAATGTAATGTACTTAAATCAATTAGCATTCAAGCAAGTTAGATGCGTTTGTTTATGTCAGAAGTTCAACAAAATACATTTGTTATAAATGAATATTCATGACAGTATTTTTGGGCAGACAATATGGTCTGGTGTTTAAGAAATTATGCTCTGATGTCAGATTTCTTATTTGTATTCTACCTCAAAACAGATTAATGAATATTTGTAATCATCTGTTTTCTCATAGATATTATGGGGATAAGATATTTTTAACTACTTGTATTGTTATGAGAATAAGAAAATAAAGCTTATAACACAATTTCAACACATTTGAAATGCTTACTCTGAATCACAGAGAGATATTTATGAAAACAGGTTATAAATAGATAAGCAGATAGATGATAACATGGTTTCATTATACAGCTCTAATTTAGTTATGCCTGCTTCAAATTCTGAATAAAATTCACAGATTTAAAATGGAAATTATTAAATGTTTATTTCTTTGAGTATTCTGTACTTTCTATATTTGATGCTATTTCTATATTTCATTTCATCAAAACAATTACTGGATGAAAAAGCCACAGAACACCCAAAGGTAAACAGTTACTTTGCCAGTATAGGTTTTGTTTCTCAGTGAGCTGCTACTGTATGAAGAGAAATCATGTTCATAAAGTATTATGCATATTTAACACTGCAGGGACAAGATTTGTAATCCTCTGCTTCTTCATAGATACAGTGGGGCTATGATAGCTTTGACTATTTAGATTGTTATGAAAATGAAACAAAAAAATTGTAGCTATACTTTGTGGCTTGGAACTTTTTGACTTCCTTAGTACTTAAAGATGCCCACAGTCCTCAGAAGAGTGTGTTTTTGGTTAAATTACAAAGATATCTTTGTTATCAGAAAAATCTATGAAAAACATCATGTCTGAGGATATTCTTGTTTTTATTATGAGGACATTTTACTTAAAACTAAGAAGGCCATGAGGGGAATTAAAAATTCTCATTATATAAAATGGAAAAAAATCCTAACATATTTATTTACTTCTATGGTCTCAAAATGGCAATGTTTTCAGGTATCAAATATTTCAGAAGGCCTTTTTAAAAAAAATACTTTAGGGTCGCCTGGGTGGCGCAGTCGGTTAAGCGTCCACCTTCAGCCAGGTCACGATCTCACGGTCCGTGAGTTCGAGCCCCGCGTCGGGCTCTGGGCTGATGGCTCAGAGCCTGGAGCCTGTTTCCGATTCTGTGTCTCCCTCTCTCTCTGCCCCTCCCCCGTTCATGCTCTGTCTCTCTCTGTCCCAAAAATAAATAAACGTTGAAAAAAAAAATAAAAAAATAAAAAAAATACTTTATTTTTGAGAGAGAGACAGAATCAGAGCACCAGTGGGGGAGGGCAGAGAGGAGAGAGGAATTTTAAAGTGAATTTTCCAAACATGTATATGAACAAATATAATTAGGTTAGCAAGAAAGTCTGTTTCTTCGGATTACAGTTATATGAGTGATTAACTTATTACTCAATATATATAATTGCCTATTTATATGTTTTGCCCATTTCCCATTGAATTAAACTTTTTTTAATTGATACATAGAGTTGTTCTTTTTTGTTTTTTTGTTCGTTTTTTTTTAACTAAATTAGGTATGTTAGCTTTTTTATATGTATTGTGAATTCTAATTTTGTTCAGTTGTTATGCCTTTTGCCTTTGGTTACCATGACTTGGGGAGTGACAGTGTGGTGAGGCACACATTCCTATTTATATAAAGTAGAAATAAATATTTTATTTTATGAATTTTCGATTTTAACGTAAAGTTAAAACAACATTTCCACTCCATATTCATAAGTAAATAACCATATCTTCTATATTTTTTGGATATATATATATATATATATATATATAAATCATGTGTGAATGTATGTATCTTTAAATCCTTTGGATTTATTTTAGTGTGTAATGAAATATCAATTGAACCCCAATATTTTTTAAATAACAACACAGTTTATCACACTGTTGATTTAAAATTCTAATACCACCTGGTTTATTTGAAATGCTATCTCCAGATTATAGTAAATTTCTGTATGTATGTGGGTCTATTTCTGAAACGTTATTTCGTTGGTCTGTTTATCTGGAAGTCATTAAGTTAATTTTTCTTTTTATTTTGTTTTTTAATAAGCCTAACTTGTCACTGCTACCGCCCTTGTCCCTCTTCTTTCTAAAGGTTTCTTGGACATTTATGCTTATTTGTTTTTCCATGTAGCCTATCCATGACACCTTTATGAGGTTGTCTTTCTATGGTATATATTTCCATTTATTTCATTTTATGTTGGTGATTAAGAATGTTCAAAATTTGGAGCACCTGGGTGGCTCAGTCAGTTGAGTCCAACTCTTGATTTTGGTTCAGGTCATGATCTCATGGTTGGTGAGATCAAGCCCTATGTCAGGGTCTGTGCTGATAGCACAGAACCTACTTGGGATTCTCTCTATTCCTCTCTCTCTGCTCCTCCCCTGCTCACTCATGCTCGCTCTCTCTCTCTCTCAAAATAAATAAATAAACATTTAAAAAAAGAATGCTCAAAATTTTTTCTCAGGTAGATTTTTCTCATACTTTGTGTTTTTTCTCAGATTTTGATTTTTTTTTTTTTGTTTAAAATATAAGTAAGATCTTTTTCCTTATATCTTCAATTGGGCATTGTGCATATACATGAAGGTTATTGATTTCTGTATTTTAATTTCACATCCTACCACTGAACTGAATTATTTTCTTTGTAGAAGTTTTTCACTTAAGCTTAGTAGAATTGCTGAGTTTAAATCATATCATCTGCAAATATCGATATTTTTGGTGCTCCTTTTCAGTGTTTATACTTCTAATTTCTCTCTTTTGACCAGTCACATGGGTGAGGACATCTAGTACTGTGTTACACAGAAAGGTGATTATAGTACTTTCATCTTCTTGACTTAGCATTAAGGCCTTAGTATTAGCCCGTGTATATGATGCTTACTTTTCACACATATATAATACACACACAGATATATAAAATTTATATAGGTGTATGTATATGCACATACATATGTATTTCAAGAATTATAAATGTATTTTATGTATGTGTGTATAATACTCACCCATACACACACACTCGATTTTCATTCTTCCTGGTCTAATTATAGTCTATGAAGTCACCACAAACCCTGAATTAACAAATATTGAACCATTGCTCCCAGGGGTAATATGTGTATATGTATGTATTTGTGTGTGTGTGTAGATAGAGACATATCTCACGTATGATCTTAATTCCTAAAACAATGCATCCTGGTAGATTATATTTGCTTTATTTTGCAAAAGAGAAAATAGGGTTTAGAAGTGTTAAATGACCATCCCACTGACAGTACCTGACTTAACTCTGCATAACTGGCCGGAGAGCCAGAGTGTCTTGTACTACACTGTGCTGCCCCCTGCTGTCCCCATCCTGTGGTCATCTCTGTGGGAGAGCAGAAAGGAGAAGTCGGAGAGAAGCAGCACCTTGCTGGACCTCAGAGGGGAAGTGCACACTTGACGACCAAACTTTTCACTGCTCTGTGTGTGTGCATGTCTTGGAATGACGGTGAAAAAGCCCCAAGTATTAATTTCAGGGTTATGAATAAATTTAGCCAGATGGTGAAATTGCAGACACAGAACTATCAAATAATAAGGATTATAAATGCATAATGCCATTTATAAGTTATGTTAAGGAATTACCCATCAATTTCTATTTTATTCAGTGTTTTTTTGACCATTAATTAGTATTGAGTTTTGACAAATTTCTTTTCAGTGACCAAGAAGGAGATCACTTGAATTTTCTTCTCAGATATATTACTATTGTGAGTTATATTAATAAACTTCTTAATATTCCATGATCTCTCTGACTTTGTAGAATATTTCTGTTACTACTAATAAAATACTATTTAAATGAGGTCCTGGAACTTCTTTTCTAGTATCTTACTTACATTTTTATTGATATAAGACAGAGATTGGTCTGTGAAGTATTTGTACAATCTTTCTGCAATTGTTTTTTTTTTTTTTCCTAATGATTTACACTTGTTTCATAAAGAGTATTCGAGTGGAAATATAT
This sequence comes from Leopardus geoffroyi, assembly GCF_018350155.1. Taxonomy (NCBI): domain Eukaryota; kingdom Metazoa; phylum Chordata; class Mammalia; order Carnivora; family Felidae; genus Leopardus; species Leopardus geoffroyi. Next base: position 19,064,304 of record NC_059338.1, on the reverse strand, counting down.
TCTCTGGAGTAGTTTAAATAGTATGTAGAATTATCTGCTCTTTACAACATTCTGTTTTGAGGTAATTCATGTTTTAGAAACTGAAATTACCTAATAAACAATTAGGAAACAGGGGGATTATGACAGTAAAATGCAGGAGTCTCGTTAGTTCGTACACAACTTCTTTTTGCAGATTTAGGATATACAACACTAAATAACAACAGCTGAAGGGAAGTTACGTGAACAGAGATGCCTGCATTCACCTCCTGTTCCAGAGGCACTTTCTTGTTTGCCTTCCAGCTGGTACAGGTCTTGATCTTGTGCCAGCTTGAACCCTTCCTGAACTGTATATGGTCTGTGACTTGAACATCACAGAGCTACCCCTTCTGTGTGTAAACGGCCAGCTGATGTGTGCAATTCCAGTCAGTGAACACCTTGGGGAGGTGAAGCAGGACGTGCTGACAGAGAAGCTCTTGCAGAATGCAGCGGCATGGCCCGCAGTGAAAATGGCACTCCCTTGAACTTGGTCAGAGAGGCTGCAGGAGTGTGGGCAGAGTGCAAGACATCAGGCTGAATGGTGTCGGACTCTCTTCATCCTTTCAAATTCAGTGATGTCTGAATGTCTTTTGGGTCTAGACTCTTAGAGTGTCCTCTCTCAGCCCCCTAGGGCTTCGGTCCTTCACCTCTCCCCTCTGTGCCTCAGACACGTGCTTTTGTCAGTCCAGGCTGCTCTTCCAGCATTCCTGCTCACAGACCGGTAAAGAACCAGCAGCGACTGGAGCAGTGGCCAAGTCTCCCGTCTGTGGCATTTTAACCCTCTGGATGGGGTTTTGAGGACGTGAGGGGGTGCAAATTAAGTTGCTGCAGAACCCTCAGGGCACCTGGGTGGCTCAAGTCAGTTAAGTGTTTGACTCTTGGTTTCAGGTCAGGTCATGATCTCACGGTTCATGGTTTCTAGCCCCACATCAGGCTCTCTGCTGTCAGTGCAGAACCTGCTTCACAACCTGCTTCAGATTCTTTGTTCCCCTCTCTCCCTGCTCCTCCCCAGCGTGCTCTCTCTCTCTCTCTCAAAAATAAACATTGAAAAAAAAAAAATAAGTTGCTGCAGATCCCTGACAGGGGAACCAGGCACGCACAGCCATTATTCCAAGGCGGTGATGCTTGAGTGGCACCTAACCGTTTGGAAGCCTTCAGGTCTTGGGGCTTCATTCAATCCCCTGCTCCCCCACACTCAGCTGTTATTCTTAAGGTCAGTGGCTGGTCCAGCTCTGTGCCAGGAACAGAGGCCTCTCCAGCCAGAACCCGCCCTGCCTCTGCCATGCCAGCTTTCTCACTGCCCCAGTATCCTGTGACCCATTTCTTCACAAGCCCAGTTATTTTTAAAACAAATTTGCTTTGCAAAAGCTTTATAAAAGCATAAACATAGAAAGATCCATATTTGATAATATTTTCCCCTGAATCCACTGTCGTGTATATTTTCAGACTTGTTGCCTGTCACCCCCAAGTATTCTGCTTTCCTTATGGTTTGTTTAGAATTATATAACTCTCTTGAGTTCGTTTTGGTAAATTAGATTTTTCTAGAAAATTATCCACTTTATTTCGGCTTTTAAATTTACTTCTACAGAGTTGTGTAAAGTGGTCTTTTATAATAAAAAAAAAAGAATCTTCTGTATCTATGATTATTTCCATCTTTTTTTAAAAAAAGTGTTTATTTATTTTGAGAGAAAGAGCATGATCAGGGGAGGGGCAGAGAGAGGGAGAGAGAATCCTAAGCAGGCTCCACACTCTCAGTGCAGAGCCTGATGTGGGGTTCAAATCCACAAACCAAGAGATCATGACCTGAGCTGAAACCAAGAGCTGGATGTTTAACTGATGAAGCCACCCAGGCATCTTGATGGTTATTTCCTTCTTGCTTGTATATATATATATATATATATATATATATATATATATATTTTATAAATGTTTCTTGATTAGATTAACTAGTGGTTTGTAAGACTCACCTTACGCAAGTGTGTATATGTGTGTGTGTGTGTGTGTATTTAATAGTTACACTATTATGAAAATGTTAAAGCGATGGGAGCGGCTTGGAATCATTCTTGCAGTATCTTCCTTTCTGTCCCCCTTATTCTGTTCAATCTCTTCACCCACATGGTCAAAGGAATGTCATGCGTATTGGCAAGGTGAGAAGCATAATAGTAGAAATGAAGTAAGCAGAGGGATCTTTGGCGATAAATTCCAGGGAGAGTTAAAAATAGTTAATATATCAGATTATTCACAAAGGTCTAAATGTATATTTGCTCAGGATCCTTTTTAGTGATGATTAGTGTCTCAATTGTTAATTCAAACACTGTCATAAAACCATAATATATTTAGTAATATGAAGCATTACAACAAAATTTAGATCTGAAAATTTTTCAAGTATTCTAGTCAGTACACTCATAATTCATGTAAAACTTGTCTTGGACTAAACGTTTTTCAAGGAGGCTAACTACAGAGGTGTGAAATGCCTTTCAAAATCACAAGCATGTACTTTACACAAATCTATGCAAACTGAAGCATTTTAGAAAAGAGTTGTCTTTCTTGGGGGTGTGTTTTTTTCAGACACTCAGAATATATATTTAATATTAATTTGGAAAACTTTGATAATCTAAAAATTTAACATTGTTTTTTGAAATATTTCTGTGATCATCTTTAAAACTTTATATTAATTATGGTTTTAAAAAATTAAAACCTGAGCATTAATTAGACTTACTTTCCAAGATGGTCTGTTGTATAGTTGATAAAAACTATTTCTGTCATGATAATAATATGTTGTTATTAATTCTATGACAACTCTATTACCCTATGACACTGAACTATGACCCTGGAGTCCCCATTGCAATAACATAAAAATATATTTCAATCTCCATATATTCAACACTTAATGTATATTTCTTGGGGTACCCGATTGGCTCAGTTAGGGAAGCACGTGACTCTTGATCTCAGTGTTGTAGATTCAAGCCCCACATTGGGTGTAGAGATTACATAAAAATAAAATCTTAAAAATAAGTATATTTTCTATTATCAATGATGCAAATATTCTTGTAGATGAGAATGTTGACATGGGACAAAGTACCACGTAACAAAATGTCAAATTATTTTATCTAGTCTTTTCCCATCACACGGGCAGATTCTGTGAACAAGCTCTTTTAGTGTGTAGGGTTTGCGAGATACACTGGCCATGACCCTTCATGCTTCTTTCATTGGAAAGCATTTTATCCCCCTTTTTCCTAGTTATTTACTTCTGTTCTTCATAGGTCAACCCAAATTTCTTCAAAGAAGCTTTCCTTCATCTCTCAAAATTTGACAGGGTGTATCTATCTATCTATCTATCTATCTATCATCTATCATCTACCCACCTGGATAATTTCCTCCCTCTCTTTCTCTCTTATTGTCTTCTTTGTAGCATGTATGATACTGTACTAGAAATATTAATTTTATAATATTTGTTTAATATCCATGTCCCCTGATAAAATGGAAGCTTCATGAGGACAGGAATGCTATCTGGATATTTCACCATGTATCCTCAACACCTGGGAGAGTAAAGGCAGAGAAGGTAAGCACATTACACATACATGAATGGACATGTAAATGAATAGGTGGATGGAGGAGCACAAACATTGCCAACCAATTACCAACATTTCTCTCCGAGTGGTCATCTCTCATTTTATGGGATGGGACGGCCTCACATTCCACTGCTACTTCATTCTCAGGAGTCAGGCAGGAGTCTGGTTTGTGTGAGATTTTTTTAACATATTCATATTCACTAAAGTTGATAACCAGTCAAATCCAAAATAATTTGACTTTGTGATCAGGATCTCCTGGTGATTTGATGTCTCACAACACAGCTTTGATTTTGGTGAAGGACACCACTCACTCTCCCACGTCACCTTTATTTTCAGCTGAAGTAGAAGTACTTTTGGCCAAACCGATTCTGGGTTAAATTCAAGTGTTATCAGCCCACAGAGCCATCAGCCAGTTCTTTTTTGGGAGATTCTATACACAGGCAAATTAATTTTTAGATAGTCTTATAACTCAATCATTCCTTTCTCTCTTCTTTCAATCTATTTTTTAAAAATTTGGTTGGATTGGAAGCCCCATTCTAGGCTTTAAGCTTTTCTATAAAAGATATTTACAAAGGCAGTTTTTCAAAAATTATTGAAATAATAATTATTATATAAATATGATATATTTAATAAATGTTATTCTTTACCATCATAACTGTCACAATATATAATAGTTACATTTTATTCCATGTTTTCACACAACAAGCCGCTTCTGTTTTTCTGGATCTCAGCTTTTTGATTGTCACATTTCTGACTCCTTCCTGGGTTCCACTCTCCCTATCTCATAGTCTGATCTTTTCCACAGTATGGAGACCGATATAACTTACTCCTTACCTGACAGATTCATTGTCTAGAATAAAATTTTCAGAATATCTGGATAGGACCATATATGAAAGTATTATTTGAAACTTGATGCAAGGGCTGATTCCTGAAACAGGCCAGTTCAGATTTATGCTTGTGAGACACATCTAAAGGGAAAAAAAGAGTCATAGAATACCCATGCAAAATTAAAACAGAAAAAAAAAAAATCTTGGATCATTAGACTCTTTGATTGACAACTGAGTGGGAGGGGGATTCATTTCCCAGAATCAGTGTGAATACCATTAAAAGTGTATCTTGAAATTGCTCGAACATTTTATCAGAAATGTTAATTTCTTCCAAGAAGAAGGTTATGAATTACTCTTCACGCAAAAAGGAACAACAGATTCGGGACATCATTTCTGCTTCACACTTTCTTCTATAGACACCCCAAATACCATATTTTAAAATTTAATTCATCATTTTCTCCCATCCACCAAGTCAAATCTGTACCTCCTCCTGTGTTTCCATTAAAGATTGTAGCCCACTGTTCACCTGGACGTACATGATAGAAATCTTGGAATCATTCTAGACAATTTTTTGTCCCTTTATCCTTGACATCCACATAATACTCATGCCTGTGATTTCTCCTGTTAATTTTGTTTAATGAATTTTGCTTCACTCAATTCTATTTCCACTCTCCTCAGGCTCTCCTCACCTGTTTGCCCGGTGAGTGTGGCAGCCTTGTATGTGGTCAGCAGTAACTCCCACATACCTCTCCTCCAAGCTCTGGCCAGAGCAACCTTGCACAAATGAAATCTGACCCCCCATGCCCCTGCTTGTAATCATTCAGAGATGTGTCCATAATCCACATAATGAAGGCCAAGTTCCTTAAAAGGCCTCAGAGGATTCATGAAATCCTACCTACCTGTACTGTATCCTGCTTCTTTTAGTTTCATGTTTTGTGGTCTCTACTAATGTAGTAGCTTCTACTGCTACTTAACAAGTGGCCAGAGTTGGTCACTTAAAACAATAGAGACTGACTTTCCATGGGTGTGGAATCTGGGTCTTCTGCTCAACTTATCAAAGGATTGAAATCAAGGTATTGGTTGGGCTGTGCATTTTTCCTGCCAGCTAGTGTCCTCTTTCAAGCTCACTGGGTTGTTGGCAGTATTCAGGTTCTTGCAGTGGTAGGACTGAGGTCTCCATTCTCTTGCTGGCTCTTGGCCAGAAACTGCTCTGAGTTCTTTCAGGCTCCTCTGAGTTCCCTTCCCTGTGACCTCCTCCACAGGCCTTCTCATACTTCAATCTCTCTTTCTTCAGGAAGGCCCCAGATCCTGCCAAGGGCTTTTCTGGTTAGGTCAGGTATGCCCAGATGAAATCAAAGTCAATTGATTAATAACCTAATCATAGCAGTGACATCTCATAAAGATTTGAATTTCTTTCTGGAGCCAAGATAATAAAGTGGAAATCTTAAACAGGCTGACTTAGAATTCTGCCCTATCACAAGAACCAACAAGTGTGGATTTGCTGCAAATATTCATATTCCTGCTCATGCTATTTCTTCTGATGAAACATTCCTTCCTAACTTTTGCTCCTGGTTGATTTATATTCATCATTTGAGATTTTACTTAGCCATAATATTTTACAGAATAACTGCTTTCCCTGAATTCACAGGATTAGCTAAGTTTTCTTCTGGTTTGCTTTTATAGTATACTATGCGTGCATGTCTCCTAGCATGAGTCTTATTAACTTAAGACTGTTTATTAGTTTGCTTCCCAAGGGTAGGTTATTAGTCAGCTGATCCCACCATAACAAAATACCATAGACAGTAGCTTGAACAATAGACATTTATATTTTCAATATTCTGGAAACTGGAAGTTCAAAGTCAACATGCCAACATGGTCAATTTCTAATGAGATCTCTCTTCCTGGCTGGTAGGTTGCCTCCATCTTGCTGTGTTTTCACATGACCTTTTATATGTGAGCAAAGGGAGAGAGAAAGAGAAAGAGAGAGAGAGAGGGAGAAGGAGGGAGAGAGGGAGAAAGAGAGCTCTCTGATGCCTCATCTTACAAGGGCACTAATCCCATCATAAGGGAACCAATCCTCTGATCTCTTCTAACCCTAATTACTTTTATAAAGGACCTGTATCCAAATGCAGTCACATGAGATGTTAGGGCTTCAATATATGAATTTGGGGGGGATATATTCACTCCACAACAGGGAGGGATGGTGATTTCTTCCTCTTTGTAATACAAATGTCTAGTACCCTTTCAATAATACTTTTAACTGAACTAGTCTTGCGGGGTCAAACTCATCATATTTGATGTCTTTTGTTTTGACCTCTGTTATTCAATCAGTAACTATTTTCTATGCTGTAATATTACTTTATACCCTTCTAAATAATTTAATTCTTCAACTTTAACTTTGACAATACCACTTCATTAACGAATTAGTACACAAAATAAGCTCAATATTCCTTAACCTGCTCTGGCTCCAGAGGTCCGGAGAGATACGCAAATACTGGGATAAATATCTTTCTTTTAATTACAACATTGTAGCCTAAATCCCAAATAGAAAGACATGAAGATTCCATGGTAGGGGATTAGTCATGCTAATTATATATTAGCAACAGTAAATAATGTATTCATTAAATGATATTGTAGAAAATAATAGCATCAGATAATAATTATGCTGGGATGTTAAGAAAAAAATTGATTTGAAGAGACAATTTATTTTTATTATATTATTAGTTTTCTTATCTAATTCACTGACCCCTTCACATATACTGTATGACCCTTGAGGAAAAGGGCTGTGCATTATTCATCATTATGTCCCTGGAACCCAACAAGATTGTTTAAAAACAGTAAACACTGAAAAATGTTTATTGCTTTGAGTGGATTGGCTTAGCAAAGCAGGAGAGACATAAAATGTGAAAATATTTTTACTACAAAGTACACATACCATATATTATTGTGTAACATTAAATGTCAAATATGTTACATACATGTTGAAGTAAAATTAAAGCTATCAATGTAATTGTAAAAATAAATTCACCTTTGGAAATGGAGGGAATTTAACTATTCCCTGTGTTTCGTCTAAGTACAGGAACTTTTCTCATTTTTGAAATGTTCTTTATTTATTTTGAGAGAGAGATTGGGGAGGGGCAGAGAGAGGGAGAGAGAGAATACCAAGCAAGCTCCACAGTCAGTATGGAGCCCAACTTGAGGCTTGATCTCAACCATGAGATCATGACCTGAGCCAAAATCGAGTCAGACACTTAACATTGAGCCACCTAGGCACCCTGACACTTTTCGCATTTTAAAATATTTCTTTAGGGGCGCCTGGGTGGCTCAGTCGGTTAAGCGTCCGACTTCAGCCCAGGTCACGATCTCGCGGTCCGTGAGTTCAAGCCCCGCATCGGGCTCTGGGCTGATGGCTCAGAGCCTGGAGCCTGCTTCTGATTCTGTGTCTCCCTCTCTCTCTGCCCCTCCCCCGTTCATGCTCTGTCTCTCTCTGTCTCAAAAATAAATAAACGTTAAAAAATTAAAAAAAATTAAATAAAATATTTCTTTACCTGATGTGGTTATATAATATTATTCCAGTTTTATTAAATGGGCTAAATGTATTGCTTTTTTACGAATTATTTGGATGCTTTCCTTACTCATGGTTTATACAGATCCTCTAAAACCCAAAGGTATTCTGATACACCTCTAAGTATATCTGCAGGTGAACAATCCTTTAAAAGCCTACAGTTCTAACGGTCAGAAGTAGCTAGAGAAACAGTTCAGTTAGTCAGAATGAACCATTACAGTACTGAAATTGTCAATCATTGAGTTGTGTATTATATTGTCTGTATGTTTTTCCTTTTTCCTAACTAAAGAAGCTAGTTATTTTCTTGCTGTGGACCCCCTGGATTTATTTAAACCACTATCTTCTAACAAGAAGAATAATTTCTTAAATTATCTCAGCAGGACCTGCATGAAGAACAAAAATAATAAGTGATTGTATGTGACTTATATTTTCCCCAAAGTTCATTGTGTGTGTGTGTGTGTGTTCATGTTTGTATTTACTAAACAATAGTAATTTTATAAGCTAAACAAATAAGGCATAGCATCTTGCTTCATTTTGAGATCAAAATAAAACTATGAGGCGTAAATATTCATTTGTCTATTTAAAAGTATTTGTTGAATATTTACTATTCACTATCATGTTAGAAAGTAACTTTGTTTTTTCATGTATTTTTTAAATGTTTATTTTTATTTTGGGAGAGAAAGAGCAGGGTAGGGGCAGAGAGACAGAATCCCAAGCAGGCTCCACAGTGTCAGTGCAAAGCCCAACACGGGGCTCGATCTCACGGACTCTGAGATCATAATCTGAGCCAAAATCAAAAGTCTGATGTTTAACCAACTGAGCCATCCAGGCGCCCCTAGAAAGTAAGTTTAAAATAGTAAGAAAGGGATGCCTAGGTGTCTCACTTGGTTGAGCCATGGACTCTTGATTTTGGCTCAGGTCATGGTCTCATAGTTCCTGAGTTTGAGCCCAGTGTTGGGCTCTGCTCTGACAGTGCGGAGCCTGCTTGGGATTTTCTCTTTCTCTCTCTGCCCCTTGTCTGTTCATGCTCTTTATCTTTCTTTCTTTCTCAAAATAAATAAATAAACTTAAAAAAATAGTGAGTAAGAAAGACATATACTCTCTTCTCCAAAGCTTATTCTTTTTTGGTTTATGTGCACTTATTTGGGGGTCAGTGGTGAGAACAGGTAAATTCTAGCAAATTTTAGTGAGGCAATACAATGTTACCAACTATAATTACCATGTTATCCATTAGAACTTCCAACCTTAGTCATCCTATAACTGAAAGTTTGTATCCTTTGACCAAAATCTGCAATCACTCCTACTCTTTGTTTATGAGTTTTACCTTTTTTTTTTTTTTTTTTTTTTCAAAGTTTGTTCTTAGTTTACCTGTATTCTACCTCTACTAATTCCTTCCGGCTATCTTAGAGAAGAATGTTTTTGCTCCTCCCCACGACAAACTCTTCTATCCATTTTGATCTTATTTGGTAAACTTTCCCTATCATATTTTTACTCCATGATAATTTCAGTGTGGTTTTCATTAGTTCCTATTTTTAACCCTACAATGATTACACTGTATTACACTCCATTAAAGCAAGTTGTGTGCTTTGGTTCTCTCCTCAAGTGGAAGAGTGCTCAGCATTTAGTGGTTGTTATTAAGTATTTGGTAAATGTTGAATAAGTAAACATAACTGTTGATTACCTTTAAAAAATTAGCAACAGATGTCTTTCTTGGATGCTGACAGTTCTTCCCCATCAGATTTACTGAAAGAGAAGAAAGAGTTCTTTATTCTTCCTGCCTTTCCACTCACTCAACTCACTGCAGACTTGTTTTTGCTTTTATCTCTCTCATGATATGGCCTTCATTAAGGTTAAAGTTGATTTAATTTTTTTACAAGTTTTAATGTTTATTTTTGAGACAGAGCATGAGCAGGGGAGGAGTAGAGGCAGAGGGAGACAGAGAGTCCGAAGCAGTCTCCAGGCTCTGAGCTGTCAGCACAGAGCCCAACGCGGGGCTTGAGCTCACAAGTCGTGAGATCATGACCTGAGCCAAAGTCTATGCTCAACCAACTGAGCCACCCAGGTGCCCCAAAGTTGACTTAATTTCTTAATGCAACATGTCATTTTGGCTTTTGACATATTTAAATTATCTTCTGCACTGTTAATAATGTTGATCACTCCTTCTTCATGAAACTATCCATTGCTTTCTCTTCTTTCACAGCACATTTTATTGAATATATTACTTGCTACCTGATTAAGACCACTCCTTTTGATTTCCTTTCTTATCTTCCTTTCCTTTGAATATTGGTCACTGAACATTTTAAAGGTTGTGTCCTCGGATTCGTCTCTCTTAATTTCCAAAGAATTCCTTGCCTTATTCCCTCATATGACTTGCTTAACATAACTTATGTTTCCAAAACCCTCCTCTTTCCTAAATTCTAGCCTTTTATTTCTATCAGACAGCACTGAATGCAACCCAAGGCATATCAAACTGAATATTCAAATTAGGACTCATCTTATTTACCTTCCTCTTGATTTGATCTATTAAGGGCTTATCTGCTCTGCCTTACAAACCAGAATGGGAATCCATTGTTGACATCCCCTTCTGTCACAAATTTTACATTTAGTTAGGGTCAAAAGGCACCTATGCAAGCAGTAGAAAATGTCACCTAATACTCAGGACTCTTGGCTTTCATTTTGTAGAATATTATCCCAGTTTTGTTAATGTTTTTATGAAAACTAAATATTTTACTACCACGTGTCATAAAATAACAAATGTAAAAATTCTACAGTGTCTAGTTTGTGAATGGCGACCTTGACATGTAGCATCCTTGTACATAACGTGCACAAGCAGAGATCTCCAGAGTCTTGTTGACTCCATCTGTGAGCATTTTGCAAATCTGGTCTTACCTTTTCCTAGTTCACATATCCATTCTGTTTTGCAGGTATATGAGGTATATTAGTATGTACCTCAACATCTCACTGGTTTTGCAACTATGTAAGAGTTATTTCATTAATTACCCCTTGGATAATGTTATCTCTTGACTTCAAACTCTTTGATGGCTTATTTAAACCCAGCCTCCTAAAGGCTGGCCTCAGTGTCTTTAGATAGCCCTCTCCCTCCTCCCTTCACCATGGCATCCACGCTTTGGTCAAATGTAGTTGCTCATTATTCTCTGAACAAGGTTTTTCCCTTATACTTTGAAAGATTTTCACACATTTTCCTTCCTTAAAATATTCTTCATCTCTTCCCACCTACTGAAAAATTTCATTTCAAGTCTTGGGTGGCACTTTCCCTGACAGCACTACCAGAGTTAGTTATGCTATTCTTTATGCTTCTTTAATATTGTGTAGATATATAACATTTGCCACATTAAATTATAATGATTTGTTTACTTCCCTGTCTCTTTCTCTAGATTGCAATTTCTCTGACTAAACCACAGATTATTTTTCTTTATAACTGCAGTGCTTGACACACTGCCTGGTTGTTTTTGAAAACATGAAAAACACAGCTGGGAATAGACAAACCCAAGTCACATGTTTCCCACCAAGGCAATGATGGAACCTGGAAAAAAATTAGTCTCATAGCCTTTTGACACTTCCTCATTGAAGATTATTGTGTGGGTAACAGTCTTGTTACATGCAAAAATAAGAGTCTTTGAGAAATTCATATTTTTTAAAAGGCAGTTTGCATAATCCAGAAGCAATGAAAGGATCCATATGTAACTCATTTTCAAATTTTAAAGGTCAGTGTTAGATATGCTTTACAAAATCTACTCGTGATATCCCTGAGTCTTGTTTTGTTTTGACTTTGTCTAAATATGGTTTCTGAGGCAAATCTGCCTCCCTTCTATGATGGGGGTACAGTGACCATACATCACCCTTTGTTCCGATGGTCCTGTTTTATGCCTGTTTTACTAGTAGAAATTATTAATAGAATTCCTATTCGATATCAGAAGTATTCTGGTTTGGGCAATAATTATAAAGTTGCCCTGATTACAGGAAATTTTATTGGTTTAATTAGAATGTCACACAGAACTTTGAAGGACAACACTAAGGCTTGAAAAAGTATTCCTGATTATTTCACATTTGTTAAAAGAACAGAGTGTTGTTGAAAAGAGTTTGACTAGTAAGATCAAGCGTATTTTTTTATTTAGTTTCCCCTTACATTGTGGAAAGAATCAACAACTTGACAACCTTATTACCACCGTTTTTTTTTTTTATTTTTAGTTTAATGCTTTATGGCTTGAAGTTTCCTATCTTTTCGATAAAAGCCTTATTAATATCTTAACTCAAGGAAATTTGCATGTCATCCACACAATGTCAGAGAGTGTGAAGACTTCAGTCAGCACCATAGTCAGAAGGATCATGGTCCTTTACAAGATTACCCTCGCTTCTGACACCAGTTGCAAGTCCGGAGGCTCCAAAATCTACTGTCAAGTTTGATTCAGTTAAAGATCCCAAGAAAATCACTGAAAACTCTACTCACTTTATGTTTACTTACAGAGAAAAATACAGATTAAAATCAGTCAAAGGCAGAACCACATAGGGTAGAATCAGAGGAACTATACCACCTGTGGAGCTTCCATTGTCTTCTCCTTGTGAAATTGGGTCATGCTGTTTCCTAGCTCCCGTGTGCGACAATATGCACACAATTCAGGGAATTGCCAAACTCACAAGAGCACTGATGTTCAGAGATTTTACTGGTGCCCCATTATGTAGACATGATTGACTGATTGCTCATGTGGTGGTTCCCAGCCTCCGTGTGTACTGATACCTTGTGACCCAGAGCCTTGACACTAAACCACATCGTTAGTGTTTTTTGATGTGGCCACTCTTCACTCTAAGTCACCTTGTTAATGTCTGGCTAGTACAGGCAGACAACGATCACCTCTCAGGAGCCAAGGGCAAAGGCTAGAATTCTTTTTGGTCAAGGTTAAATTCTTTACTAAACATCAAGTTTTTTTGCATTCTGATATTCTTAAAAGATACTACATTGAGTACAGATACCTCAAGGCTGTAAATTCAGTGTCTAAGTGTGGAAATGGTAAACTAAAAAGATGCAAAAATCTCTATTTAAGCATAGAAGGTTAAAATGAAATGTTAGTGAAATGATACTGCAATCAAAGTACTTGTGGAAATTATGTTAAAAATACCAATTAATTAAAAATAAAACCTTTATAACCATAATCATCAGTCAAATTAAAATCTAGGTAAAGTAGTTGACTCAATGAGGTCAGTTTCAAAATATCTTTAAAAAGATTCACAGGATTCTTTTTTGCAGCCAATTGTGCTGCAAATTGATAGTTATTTTAATTATAAGAACTAACCATATGGATATAAAATAGAAGCTTGGGCATTAAAATAAATTATGATTTGGTGGCCAAAAAAAAAAAAGGGAGGGAGAAGGAATTGAGGGAGTCTTTTTTTAATGTTTAGTTTTGAGAGACAGAGAGAGACAGAACGAATGAGCAGGGGAGGGGCAGAAAGAGAGGGAGACAGGAGATCTGAAGCACGTCATGTGCTGAGATCAGAAAGCCCAATGTGGGGCTCCAACTCACAAATGTTGAGATCATGACCTGAGCTGAAGTTGGATGCTTAACCAACTAAACCACCCAGACATCCTGAGGGAGAGTTTTTATCAACACTATTAGAAGAAGCGGTGCTGATGATTCCCAAAGCCCCTCCCATTGCTCCATGAAAACATGTCTCACTCTGCCATTCTCCATAAGTAACTACTAACCTAGTTATGTAACCTGCCATCTTTCCCTTTCTAATGCTCTGAGCAAATCTTGCTTAGTGCAGGTCCTGGAGTAAACTGCATGTTTATTAAATGAGCGAACAAATGAATGAGTGATTACTTTCCATTCGAATGGGAGAACTGGATTATTTGATGTGTTGACTCACCACAGGTGTTTATGTCCTAATCCCCTAAACCTGACAATGTTACCTTACATGCCAAGAGTGACATTATAGATGTGATCAAGTTAAGGACCTTATGATGGAGAGATTTTCTTGGATTATTTGCATAAGCCCCATCTCATTGCATGAGAAAGGTAGGCAAGTGAGAATTGGAGGAAAAGATGTGACCATAGTATTAGAGGTAAGAGAGGAAGAGAGATTTTCAGATGTTACACTCCTGGCTTTGAAGATGGAGGAAAATGCCATGAGCCAAGGGATGCAGTCAGCCTCTGAAGGCTGGAGAAGGCAAGGAATTTAAAAGATTGTCCACAATGAACTCCAGAAGGAATGCAGCCATGCTGACTCATTTCAGACTTTTGACCTGGAGAACTCTGAGAGGATACATTTGTATTATTTGAAGCCTAAATTTCTGGTAATCTGTTACAACGGCAATAAGAAATTAATATACTTGGTATCTGCTGCTGGTACTTGGTATCATTTTTAATGACTACCCACAGAGCCTGAAGGGAAGACCTGTTATTTAAAAAGTCTGATAAGCCCTGAGCTTTTAATCAGGCTGTAGGCAGCAAAAGACAATATTAGATTTTCTATTTTTGTTAAAGGTAGATTACAAAAGACAATGAGAAGGCATTCACCATTCATTCATGTAAAGAATACTTACACAATGCCTCTCAAGTTTCAGGGACTCTGATTAAACCAAAAGGTAGAATTGAACATAATAATCATGGTGTGTGTCCCTCACAGAGTACACATAATTTCAGTGAAAATTCCAAATGGTTTAGAGAAAAGAATGGAACAAATTTTTGTTTATGGAAATCAAAGCTTTAATGGGGATCATTCTTGCTGGCTAATGTGTCAAATGACTATCACCTACTAAACAGATATTGAACAAGTGAACACAGAAGTAAATATAATATATACTACCTTTATATTTTGAAGCAACACACCTAGGTAGACAGGTGGAAAGAGAGAGACAGACAGACAGACTTGATTATGACTGGGGACGTGGCTTAGAATGGCAGGACATTCCCTCTATGACTTGAAAATGATTCAAGGGAATCCTATGAAGATTGTAAGAAAAGGCATCCCAGGCAGCGGGAGCAGATATGAAAATTCTGGATTGTGGGAACAACTTGATGGCCATGAATTTCACAAAGAATAACTGTGTGGCTTAGTGTTACAATATGGAAATTTCTTCCTGGTATTTCTTAAGAAATTGATATGTTTTTCTGATTCTTGGTCCTGAGAACAATCAGCTGGGAAATCAGAAAAATAAGACAAAATTCTATGCATGAACAGGAAATGCCAAAGTACATAGAAGAAGGTTAAAGGCAACCGTTTGGGGGAACCAGGACAGTTACAAGCAGAAAAGAAGTGGTCACAATCCATTGTGTGTCAGTCTTGGTTGTAGGTGTTGCCACAATATACTGTGTGTTTTGGGTTTGTATACAGCTAAAGGTGAGTTGTTCTCACAAATAAAATATGTGTTTAGAAGTTTATGTACACACTGTATACAAATCCATTGAGTGTGCCAAGAAATGTCAAGTTTCTGGAGCAAAGTAAATCCTTAATTTGGCAATTTTGCAAGTGATTCTGTGCATGGCTTTTAACCTTACTCGGAGATCTGAATGTTATGTTATTCAAATGCTGCTGGGTACTATTCACTGGTGCTTTCCACTCTGAATATTTACTATAGGCTACAGTCCTTGGAAATATTAAACTTCATATTTTCTTTTTATTCAGTAAATATTTTAAATTTCCATAATAATGACTGGAGAATATAAAGACTATTAGACAATTATTTATGATTTCAGGGATGCCTGAACATGGTGGGAATTCTAATTGCATGTTCACAAAATCTGAAGAAATTAGAAAGACTAGGGCAACAAGTAAGTAGCTGAATTAGATGAGGCAGAACTAAACAGAGAACAGAATACATAGGGTCTTGAATACCATATTAGAGCTTTAAAAATTACTATTATCTTAAATTAAATGGGAAAAACCGCCAAATGTTAAGCAGAGGAGTAACATGATCAAGTTTAGTTTCCCTAAATGATCTCTGGCTTCTGTATACAAACAGATGAAAGGGGTACATAAATGGAAGAGGACCCTTAGAAGACCACTCAGAATGGGAAGTGGCTTTGACCTAGGAAGATGGTTGCAGTGGAAACAGAAATGGGCTTATTTGAGATATACTTTAGAGGTAGAACAAACAAAATATTTGGTGGAATATTAGAAATGTGTGAGGGGTAGCAGGATATCCAAGCAAAGGATATATGAGCTTAGGAACAGAAGAAGGGATAAACTATGGAAAATTAATTTTTAAAGCCTTATCCAAACAGCTCATCTTAGTATTTAATTTTCATAGTTCAAAGACTATATCTGTATGTACATTCGTTTAGTGTGTTTTATAAAAGGTCTTTTTAAGAGTCAGGGCCTCTGTTAGATGCTTAGAATTTCAACATAAAAGATGTCATTCTTGCCTTGAAACGGGATTTTCAACTTCCTCACCACGACATTTTGGGCTGAATAATTCTTCCAGGTGTAATAATCAAACATTACCTATTGCTAAATGTCTTCTGGGGGCAAAATCATCCTCAGTGGAGAATCACACCTTTAAGAGCACATTAGGGGGAACAAATAAATAGAAAGCTGTAACGTACAAAGTTTACTATGAGAGAGTAGTAGTGTAGCTTAGCCAAAGTGGGAGCAGGGGGTCCCAGAGCACCTGAGCTTCTGGTGAGAGGAGTGGACCTGTGGATAGAGACATAAGTCATACAGAGAAAGACAGATACCATATGGTTTCACTCTTACGTGGATCCTGAGAAACTTAACAGAAGACCATGGGGGAGGGGAAGGAAAAAGAAAGTTAGAGAGGGAGGGAGCCAAACCATAAGAGACTCTTAAAAACTGAGAACAAACTGAGGGTTGATGGGGAGTGGGAGGGAGGGGAAGGTGGGTGATGGGTATTGAGGAGGGCACCTTTTGGGATGAGCACTGGGTGTTGTATGGAAACTGATTTGACAATAAATTTCATATTAAAAAAAAAAGACTGATCAATATAGGTCATGACCAAGTCTGTAAGTGACTTGCCTGTTAAGAGATTTGGATTTGTTGTGAAGGCAGTGAGGAGCCATTGAAGGATTCCAAGAGAGGGAATAATATGGTCAGATTTATGTTTTAGAAAACACAACTGAGGCACCTGGGTGGCTCAGTAGGTCCAGGGTCTGACTCTTAATTTCAGTTCAGATGATTATCTTCTGGTTTCATGAGTTTGAGCCCCATATGGACTCTGCGCTGACAGCACGAAGCCTGCTTGAGATCCTCCCTCTTTCTCACTTGCAAGATTAGAGGATGTTCAAATGAAGACACTTGACCTCATTGAACTAAGGTAGCTATAGGCGAGATGAATAAATAGGGACGCACTTCAGAGACAGTCCCATGGGTTGTAATACAGAGGATGTCGTGACAAATTAGAAATGGCGGGACATGGAAGAAGGATGAGAACATGTTGAGGTTTCTGGATAGGGTGATTGGTTATGTGCAACACACTTTCTTTTTTAAAGAGAAAGAAATGTAATGACGGGCAGCAATGCACCTACATATAAGTACATAGCATCAAATAAGAACAACAACAAAAAAAAAACACTTGCGATAACCAATTTCATTTGAATTATTTTTGTAGTATTCATGTTTCAGTTACAGCTGCTGACAATAAGAGTTTAATTTTGATAAGTCACCATGATCATTTTATGTACCAGCTACAGTCAAATTTTAATCAAACTAAATTGTATGATTTAATGTGAAGTGATGTTGCCGACACACTTCCAGTATCATCTCACTTTCAAAATCCATTGTCTTACTAAGCCACTAATCAGCGTGGCATTCATGATGAATTTTTGGCTTATAATATTATTACGGGCCACATTTTACATCATGCTGAAGAATACTAAATGATGGTAACCTTTTGACTCTTCATTTTGTGCATTTTGTATTACTAATTATTGGCAGTTTTATTCTTACGTCCTTGTACTTCTTTCCTAGCCTGATAAGCCATGTATCTTGTTATTTAAAAAGCCCAGCGATGTGTAAAATGTGAAATAGATTTAAAACGAAACCTGTGCTCTGTTGAGAGCCTGCATATATCATTTTAGTTAAAATGTTTGACAAATGAAGATTTTTATTTCGGTTTACTTTTTCATGGACAGCCAAGAAAATGCCTATTTCCTGAGTAACAGCCACACATATTGTCTGCTCTGTAGTTTGGATGCCCTAGAAAATGCTCTGAACAGAGAGTTCTAGCTTTTCTAGTTTTTACTTTGTTTTGGTTTTTAAAGCAACCTGTTCTTTTTTTTTAAGTTTATTTATTTATGTTTTGATACCGACAGAGACAGTGTGAGCAGGGAGGAGCAGAGAGAGAGAGAGAGAGAGAGAGAGAGAGAGAGAGAGAATCACAAGCAGGCTCTGTGCTGTCAGCAAAAAAGCCTGATGCAGGGCTCAAACTCATTCACAAAATCATGAGGTCATGACCTGAGCCCAAATCAAGAGTCCAACGCTTAACTGACTGAGCCACCCATGCACCCCTAACTTGTAGTTTTAAATTGAAAAAGACAGAAAGTGAGAAGGGAGAAAGAAAAGGAGATTAGAATATTTGTCACAGTGCAATTGCCCTTCAGAGAAAATTGTTGTAATATTTATATCTTAGCATAAATGTCATAAAAGAATCGGTTTTATTGGGGTGCTAGAAGGTGGTGTAGAAATGCTTCAGAATAAAGCATGATAGAATGGTGTGTTAAATAGGGCAAAGAATATAAATTAGATTAAGAAGCATTGAGATCCCGGAGTGCCTGGGTGGCTAGTCGGTTGGGTGCCGACTTTGTCTCAGGTCAGGATTTCACTGTTCCTGGGTTCCAGCTTAGCTCAGAACCTGGAGCCTGCTTCAGATTCTGTGTCTCCCTCTCTCTCTCTGCACCCCCTCTGCTCGCACTCGCTCTCTCTCTCTCTCTCTGTCAAAAATAAATAAACATTAAAAAAAAGAAGTATCGAGATCTTGCAAAAAAAGATATTTTGGAATTAAAAAAAAATTCTGTACCACCTTTCTTGCACTAGTAGAAAGGCAGGTATAATGGGGTTTTGCTTTTTGTTTTTAGTGGGTTTTGTTTTTGGTTTTGTTTTTGTTTTGTTTTAGTAAAAGCTTCAGTCTCTATATTTTTTAAATCATTGAGTTTAGCCTTTTTATTTTCTTGAGAGGGAGGGAGAGGGGGAGAGAGAGAGAGAGAGAGAGAGAGCACATAGGTGAGGGACGGGGCAGGCTCCATGCACAGCATGGAGCCCAATGTGGGGCTCAATTTGACCACCATGAGATCATGACCTGAGCCAAAATCAAAATCAAGTTGAGACACCCAGGTGCCCTACGTTTAGCCATTCTTATATCTAACACTTAGATCAATCATTGTTTTCTCAGCAGGTACGTTGTGGATATTTTAACAGAAAACATCACCTTATGTGATACTATTCCTTTCATGGCAGACTATTTAGCAACAACTGACTTCTCGTATTCACTCTTCCACTTTTGACATCCTCCCTGCCCATAAAAACAAGAATGAAATAAATTATAAATTCCTAAGCTTCTCCCAATGGAATAGGATCACCCAAACATATTAAATTTCCTGAATCCTGAGAATGGTGTTAGACTATATTTTTGAAGGTCTAAATCAAATTTTCTTTAGCCAAATGATGCATGAGCCATATTATAAGTGTTCTAACCATCCAAACTTTTGTGTTTTCCATAGGGGATACATTTTTTCTATATAATTTTTTTTCGCTTTTTCAATTATCACTCTGATAAATTACCCCTGAAATTTGGAACAAAGTGCAATGATTTTTATTATTGATCATATTCCATTGGATGATTACTGAGGAGTAATGATTTATGTTTAACGTGTCAAAAGAAAGGATTTTTCCTATGAAAAATCTACCATTGTCAGAAACCTTTACATCTAGTTTGTTCAAGGTGAATTCAAACCATGGTTCCAAGAGAACTTCAACCATATTAATATATTAAAGATAATTGTTTAATTTTTTTTTACCAAATAATTCATTGACACTGATATATTTATTTGAAAACTGGTAAAAATTGGATTGGATCTGTACAAAAAGTGCGTGTTTTAGATAGTATTTTTGTTATGAGAAATTGCTGATCCTTTCTAAAATTCTTCAACCAAGTTGTATGAATTTATGCTAGCCCACAAATAGCCAGAAATTAATTTAAACCTCATTTCTATTTTTTTTTAAATATATGCTTTATAGGTTGAAGAGCCTAGAAATACAGTGCTGTATTCAACAAGGAAAAAGTATATTTTTCTTTGAAATTGCATTTTTTCCCAGCCAGGTAGTATATTTTAGTATTGTACAATATATGTATATTTTGCAAATGCCAAAATGTACCTTTATATTATAAAGGTACTACTCTTCCCAGTATGCTTTGCTAGAATTTTATTTTTATGACTCCATAAACATTCATAAATTATTGATAATATCCATTGGTAAAATAAACTATTGCAGAAATTATAACTATTTTCAGATGTTAAGCAAAATAACTGTCATAATGTTTTGACATATATTGGCAATGTTTCCAATATAAATCGCTGTGCCTGGTGTGTCCATTGGCTTGGACTGAATATCTGAAATATGAATAATGGAAACCTAAAATGTTAGCATGCTCTATCTTTCTCTCTCTCAATCTAAAAATGAGCAAAATTTTTATTCTCTAAGTGGCATTGTTTGCTTACTTTGTAGCTATAGTCCCAATGGAAATGCCAAAAGCAACAGGCCTTAAACTTGATTAATTTTGGCTAGAGAAATCCTTTATGTGGCCAGCCGGTGGTCATCAGGAACCTGCCGACTACATCACTTGCAAGCACGGGTTCAGATTTTGCCATGTCTTCTAACTGTGAAGAGAAACTAGTAATTCATTTAGATTAGACGGAGCTACATTAAGAACAAAGAAGCAAATAAAACCTAACTTCACAGTGGTTGGAAAAACTGCAAGTTTATTCTTCTCGCTGTTTGGAAAGCTAGCAGTCCAGGGGTGTACATGGTCATTAGTGACTTCACTCCTTTTGTCTTTTGCCTCTACCATTCTGGTGCTTGGTGTCCAGCTTTCAAGGTCATCTTATTGTCCATTGTGCTACCAGCGTGCTGGCTGCTGTGACATTATTTCAGGCATCAGGAAGATGGAAGTGAGGAGGACAAAAGGGGCTTTGGCAACAGTTTGTCCTTTTTAGGAGCCTTTCTGGAAGCCCACAAATATTTAATCCACAAGTAACTTAAAGCAAGAAACAAGAGTCTTTGCTGGACATTTTGCTACCAAAATATAACAGTGATTCCATATCTAAGGAGGTTTGTAAGGTATTGAATAAAACTAATTTTATGTTATCTCCTTGTCTGCTTTGGCCTTGTGTTGCAATGACCCTGTAAGCTTGAATGTCTGATGAACATAGTGCTCCTGATTAAGAATATGGCTCTATTGGGGCGCCTGGGTGGCGCAGTCGGTTAAGCGTCCGACTTCAGCCAGGTCACGATCTCGCGGTCCGTGAGTTCGAGCCCCGCGTCGGGCTCTGGGCTGATGGCTCAGAGCCTGGAGCCTGTTTCTGATTCTGTGTCTCCCTCTCTCTCTGCCCCTCCCCCGTTCATGCTCTGTCTCTCTCTGTCCCAAAAATAAATAAACGTTGAAAAAAACATTAAAAAAAAAAAAAGAATATGGCTCTATTATTTTTCCGCATCCCATTTAGTCTGGAAACCTTATGGTTTCCAAGAAAAAATTCTACTATTAGTTCTGCCCTCCACTTTCCCTTGTATTTTCCTTTCCCTCCCCACCTCTAATAGACTGTCTGACCTTATTGTATCTTTAGTCTAAGTCGTAGCAGATTAAGAGCTACAAGATCAACCTTCTTTAGGTTTTCTGCTGGCCACACATGAAGAGGACACCCTTTTGTTTTCCACAATGATCTTAATATATAGGAAAAGTCAATTTCAGGTGAAGTATATCTAAGGATGGGCCTTTTCTTTCCCTGTTGTACCTTTATGGAGACAGGAATATACATGTTTCTAAAACATGAAGTCCTTACATTTCAAATTAAGAATATCATTCCTGATGTATGGAAGAAAGGTTTCACATGCTTCTGTGGCATAAGAATACAAGGCCCCAAAACAGTGTTAATCTTCTTCAGAACCATCCTGTCATACATTCTAATGATAATGAACCTAATAAGACATGGACCTTAATTTCCCTGGGCCTAGATTGCCCAAGAACCTCTGATATTTTTTTCTAAATGACACTAACCAAGGCAGATAAAGATTTATATTCTTAAACCTAACTAACTCTTTCTGGAGCTATCTATCTACCATATGAATTTAGAGTTATTTACTTTAAGACATTCCAGAAAATTATCCTTTTTTAAATTCTCCTGTTTCCTCTTCTTACTTCCTTGTTGACCCACATTGTACTTTTACCCCCATTTATAATCTCCAACAACTATTCTTCCTACAAGGAATCTAAAAACAGGTAAAATTAAGTAGCTTATGAAATTAATAAGAGGAAAATAGTACTTTCATTCACTTTTTATTATAATGGAGGAATTTTAATCAGCTCAAAACCTAGACTAGGATGGGAATCATTTTCTGGAATCAGTTGTTGAAATACCCATCTCTTAGTGGAGAGTTTAAGGTGATGAATTTTTGAGTATGCTTGCATTGGTCTATCAGCATGCCATTTCATGGAAAAATTGTACCTACAGAAGCCCAGCTATTACATCTGATGGGCTGAACCTCTAAGTTCCTCATTATTTGTTTAATGTGCCTTATAAGAGAAAAAAATATATATATAAAATATATAATGTGGTACCTCTTGAAAGAGAAGGTGCAATATATTGTGAAGTAAGTGCCTATTTTCTTCCCAAGTAGGAAGTAAATGAAGACAAAGCCTGAATGAAGCATGGTTCATCCCAAGTAACTGTGATAGATAAGGCAAAAATTAACCCCAAAAGGGTGTGTCTACTATTCTTGAATACACATAAATAGCCTGAATTTGAAGGCAGAAGCTACACGTGGACCTACAATCTGATAATTTGTGTGTACAAGTCAAAATAGTAGACCCTTCAGGAAATATACACAAATGCTCAGTATTTGGCAAGGGTCATTTACGTTATAAAAGTACAGAACAATAAGGGATGTGCTGCAAATAAAGCAATAATCTGTGGATAAATTAGGAAGTCAGTTCCCAGGATTCCTTATACAACCATTCCAAATGTGTCAGGATAATTTTGAACATATAGTCACTGACACAGATAGGCTGGATTTAAGGATTGTGTGGTTTTTATTTATTTCATGTAAAGGATTCGGACCATAGCACTGATTATTTGGGGATGTCTTTCCAGGTTTCTTAGGTCCTAGCAACATGTTTTGAGGTTGACTGAATAGAATTTATTGACCGAAGTCACATAGAGCGAGCACTCTACTCAATTTATAGAGCTAGAAGCATATGACCAAAGCATTTATAAGGTATGATGTCAAAAAGGACCAAAGCAATAATATCTTGATTCAAAGTAAAAAACCTGAGTTTTCTTCCACTTTCTAAATTCTAGGTCCATTTCTTTCCTCCGTAAGTTCAGTCTTTCTGAATGGTTACTTATGTTTTATTTCTGTGTTGTATATAATCTTGTCATATCTATTTGAATTTTATTGAAGTTTTTATAAAAAACACAGTGGCAGCAATATTTTAGATAAGCTTCCCAAGTTAAATCTCCAATTTGGTTCATTCTATTTTCTTTATTAAAATGTTAATGTTTTAACTCATCATCCTACTTAGGATTGCATTCTATTTTCTATAGAAAACCTTCCATTCATGACTTCATTCTTTACTTCCTTCGTGATGTAGCTACTTGGCCACATACTATAAAAGATAAAAACAACATTTTTCTCATTTCTGTAGTTCCTGCATTGGTAGCTGCAAAAACTCTAAGCAAAAGAAAAGAAATTAAACACGTGCTACTTCAGTCATCTAGTGGTTATTTTAAGGTGTCAGGAACACAAGCCTTCGATAATCCTAAAGTTACCAGGTGGGGGGAAATATTCTAGCACTCTCTAGTAGAATGAGAAATTCACTCTTCTTTGTGCCTGTTTCTGGAAATTGCAAAATCGGGGGAAGATAGGTATTTTCTTTTAAGCAAATACATATTGAATTCCTATTATGTGCTAGGACGTGGGAAGCAGAAATGATTTATAAGAAATGTTCTTTCCTGAAATTTAGAGACTAGTAGGAGATATAGATAAGAACATGTTTTATTCTTATCATTAATGGAAAGTTACTGACCAGTCTTATATTAAGGCATTTTCCATAATATATTTTTAGCTATTTTGTTGATTTTCTTTGATTTCCTCATTAAGAAGTCGGTGGGAGGCATCGATTTTGAGGTTAGAAACACACACACACACACACACACACACACACACAGCAACTGCTTAAAATTGTATAAAGCACAAGGTTTAAATTGCCTAAATGCAAAGTGCACCTTTTTTGGAAATTGATTTTAACTGAAATATCTGCTAATGCAGTAAAGAGGAGCCTACTTTAATATATATTTCTTAATATTAAATTCCCATGCCTTTCAAAATACCAAATTTAAATCTTGGCTTTATTAGAATTTTCTGAAGGAGTCGGAAGAAAGTATGGATTTCTAACAAGTACATGAATTATGGAAACCCATAATGGGGGAGGATCAAACAAGTTGGGAAAATAATTTGTGGTATATTATTCCTTACTTTTCTGAAAATAACATTAATTTTAGTCACCTTAAAGTTATGATATGATGCTTTCAGTGTTGGCCTCTGTTTCCACTGTTTTGCCATCTCTCAACCCTCTTGTGTTTATTTTCCCTCCCCATGTTTGCAGGTAATTCATAATGGGTACTCACTCATTACTTTTAAATAAATAAACAAAATGGAAATACATAGGAAACCAAAGAAGTGTAGCATCCTAAGTGAAAGGTGGAGTCAGGCAGCAAGATCCAGAGCCTGGGTAAATTACTTTGCCCCTTAAAGCCTCCATCTTTTCAGATATAAAATAATAATATTGATTAATTCTAATTTTGATAGACGCTGCAGTGTCTATGGAGTCTTGACACAAGGCAAACACTGAAATGATAGCTGTTATGATGATAATTGTTACTGACTTTGTGTGTGGTAATTGATGCTGTTGGATACAAATGTTTTCCTGCCCTTTATTTACCATTCTTATTAATGATTGATTGTAAAATTTATTTAATGAATCACATTTATTTATTGAGAGCTCTCTGTGTGCTTGTCATTGTAAATAGAATAAGCACATAAGGTTTTAATCTTCAAACTGTTTACTTTCTTTAGGAGAAGATCCAGGACAAATAGCCTGTTTTATAAACACTATGATAAATTCTAACACAGTTTGCACTGTGTTAGTTTTAAGCTAATCAAAGAGAAATAAGTAGTCTTTGACATTTCAGAGATTGCTACTAAGGAGCACGAATTCCACACTGAGTTCTCAACACTGAAGTGGAGTTTGTCAGGTAGAATGTGGGGGAACAATTAAAAGGGATCTTCTAGGGAGAGAAAAAACCTATAAAGAAAGCCCAGATTAAGAGATACTGACTAGAATTTTCAGATTCACGCCCATCAGTTATTAGATAGCTATTGACAAGTAATGAGTAGTCTTGGGCTATGAATAAGCATAGGAATGCCTGTGACCAAAGGCTTTCAGTGAGAAGTTATTTGGGGATCATAGAGGATAATAAAAATAAATCAATGATGAAAACAAATGCCTTGTTATCTAAAACGAAAAAAAAAATGTTTCAGGAATTGTTGCATAAAATCACCTAAGTCTTTTTTTTATTTTATAAATTTTTTTTTTCTTTCAACGTTTATTTATTTTTGGGACAGAGAGAGACAGAGCATGAACGGGGGAGGGGCAGAGAGAGAGAGACACAGAATCGGAAACAGGCTCCAGGCTCTGAGCCATCAGCCCAGAGCCTGACGCGGGGCTCGAACTCACAGACCGCGAGATCGTGACCTGGCTGAAGTCGGACGCTTAACCGACTGCGCCACCCAGGCGCCCCTAAAATCACCTAAGTCTTAACAGAGCCCCTGACAAGAATGAAATTAGCACTCTATAGCCATGGCTTTGAGGTGCTCTTAGTGTTT
The DNA here is from genome assembly GCF_018350155.1 of Leopardus geoffroyi. Taxonomy (NCBI): domain Eukaryota; kingdom Metazoa; phylum Chordata; class Mammalia; order Carnivora; family Felidae; genus Leopardus; species Leopardus geoffroyi. The sequence continues at coordinate 19,038,193 of NC_059338.1, read as the reverse complement.
TCCTATAGTAGTTGTAGTACACATATGAATCAATATGCACATTTTCTTATTATATATTTTGGCAATATTCTTCTACCTCTATTCAAATACTGCTTTTTTGATTTTTGCAGGATATTCCCTGAGGGGCCTATACAGAAATTACTTTATGCTTAATAATTTCAGTACAATTGATGGTTATTCCTACCAAAGCATGAATTTCTGTTCCTGCTTTTGAAAGCATGTTAAGAGGATAGACCTGCTAAGAATGCCACATTTTCTTAGCTATTTTGTGGTTCTAGTGTCTGATACTCTGAAATATTAGTTTCCATTTTATCTAATCTTTCTCTTATGCAAGTCATAATTATTACATTTATTTCAATATGAACATTCTTTGAAGCAAACTGGCTATTTCTGCTATTGGTGAGTTGATCATTTCCACAGAGAAGATGTACATTTACATACTTATAATTAATTTTAGAAGGAGAAGGTATTTGGAAATGATTTCCAATGAACGTTTCAAAGAAAAGTTACTTGATTTAAACTAATAAATTATCCTTTTACTATTTACTGCTTTGAGGGGACAGATGATAAAAAAGAGTTGCACATATTTTAAAATTACTGTTTTTCTGAGAGCAAATGAATATTCTGTGCTTGATTTGGTAATTTAATTCCTTTCATGACAAATTTTCCAAATTAAGCTACATAGTTTTATCAATAATCTTCTAAACAATTTGACTTGCAAATTTTGCATAAATTTTTTCATATTTTCTAATTCTAAATTATCATTTTTTATATTAAGCAACATTACGGTATAAATGAAAAGGATATATATATGTGTGTATATATATATATACGTATATATATATACACACATATATATAGCTATAAAAGCTATAGATAGCTTTTATAAAAAGCTATAGCTGTATATAGCTATATATATATATATTTATATATATATATATACACACATACATACATACATACATACATATAACTTAATTAATAATATCATATTTCCAAACAAAAGTTAATTAAAAGACTGAAAGGAAATAAAGGAGGAGAGAGGAAATAATTTAAGGTTTCCTCTATATATCTTTCTGACTCCAGTTCCTGGTTTATTCCCTTTGTGAGCTGTGAATTCTTGCCTTATTTTATGGATGAATTGACACGTTTAGAATTTTTAATATTTAAATATTCTGGATTTGGAATTCTCGAATCCCTTCTCCAGAGAAAATCTAAGTGTTTTTTCTGGAATGATTAAAATGCACAACTGGTGTGTGAGTGGTGAGAAACAAGTGGACTTCTTGGGGACCTTTCCAGATGTGAGTCCAAATGTTTACAACTTTCAAAGTGAATCTGGCATGGAATGTTCATATAAATGAGCCAAGATCATGACTAAAATACTGTGTGGGTTAATGGACTTAATAAAGTGATCTAAATTCATACCATGATTTAAAAAATCATTAGTCATTTGTGACAATTTTTATTACTATGTATGTAATGTATATTCAATGCAATTATATTAAAGCCAATTATGCAACTCTCACAGTGCTCACTGTTTCTGCCTTAAGTTAGTATATCCTTAACTTCTTGTCATAGTACTCTCTTGAATTGCTACTCTCAGAAGGTCACTGATGGTGTGTAGGTTAACATAATGTTAAGTAGTTGAAATATTTGAACTTTATCCTATGACTAGTAATAATTTAATACTATACTTACTACTATCATTTTAAAGCTAGATTATTTATTATGTTACACTTTTAAACTACTTCATAGCTAAAAGTGTTACATATGATTGATCACTGAACACTTGATATCATACACATTCTTTCTTTTGTGGTCTGATTTCTTAGAAAATTTTTCAAGATGGAGAGGAAAACCAGGATTATCAGGAAAAGTGTTCTGTAAGAATGTCATGAAGAATGTATTCACTTTTTAAGATTTTATTTTTAAAAATTAATTAATTAATTTTTAATTTGACAGAGAGAGAGAGAGAGAGAGAGAGAAAGAGAGGGAATGAGTAGGGGAGAAGGGCAGACGGGGAAAGAGAGGGAGAATCTTAAGCAGGCTCCACACACAGTGTGGAACCCAATGTGGGGCTTCATCCCATGACCATAAGATCATGACCTGAGCCAAAAAGATGTTTTTTAGAATGGTTTACAACAAAATTGGGGGTGGGCGGGAGTACAGAGATTTCAATATGCCCTCTGCCTCCACACATGCATAGCCTCCACCATCATCAACATCACTTATCAGAATGGTACGTTTTTTTACCAAGGGTGAATCTACATTGGTGAATCGTAATCTAAAATCTATAGTTTGCCTTAGGGTTCACTTAGCGTTGTCTATTCTATGGGTTTGAGTAAATGTATAGTATCATACAGAATATTTTCACTGTCCTAAAATCCTCTGTGTTTTGCCTCTTCATCTGTTCCCACCCCCACACTTGGCAAACACTGATCTTTTTATTGTCCCCATAGTTGTGCTTGCTCCAGAATGCCATATACTTGGAATCATACAATATGTCGCCTTTTCAGTTGGCTTCTTTTACTTGGTGATATGCACTTAAGGTTTCTCTCCATGTCTTTTCATGGCTTGATAGCTCATTTTTTAAGGATTGAATAATATCCCATTGTCTGGAAGTACTTCTATTTACTTATCCATTCATCTACTAAAAGGACATTTTGGTTGCTTTCCAGATTTTGACAATTATGAATAAAGCTGCTATAAATATCTGTGGTCAGGTTTTTGTGGAGAAACACATTTTCAACTCTTTGGGTAAATGGCAAGGATTATGATTGCTGAATTTTATTTTTTATTAATAAGTAAAAAAAAAACCTACTGAGTAAAAATCATGAACTTAAAATAGTAGTTGTCTTTGTTTTTCTTCAATAAAATACTACAAAATGTGTGGCTTATAAACAACATAAATTTATTTCTAATAGTCTTGGAGGCTGGAAGTCTGAAATAAGGATGACAGAATGGTCAGGTGAGGGCCCTTTTGTGGGTTGTGGCCTTCTCATTTTATGTCACTTTGCAGAAGGGATGAGAGGTTTTTCTGACCTTCTCTTTTCAGGACATTGATCTCATTCATGAGGGCATAGCCTCATCTTAATCATCTCCCAGAGTTCCCACCTCCCATGATCCACATGTTAGGCATTAAGTTTCAACGTATAATTTTTAGGGAAGACACAAATATTCAGACCGTAGCCATAATAGACAGTCAAATATTTGCTGCTTATATTTGCACTCAAAGATTTTGGTACTGTTGGTGCTTAATTTAGCCATAGTAGTTGAAGTGTTACCTTTTTAGTGTCAGGTCGCCTGAATATTAATCTTAGCACCTTTCCACTTTGTGACCTCAGAGAACTTTACTCATCTCCTTTACATCTCAGTTTACTCAGCTCAAATTTGGCAATATTAAAGTAAACTCATAAGAGAAATAAATTAATGCACACAAGCAATTGACACAATGCCTAGCAGAAACTTCTCAAATACAGTAGTTACTCTCTAATTTTATTCTCAAAAAGAGCTCTTTTAATTCAGTGATGGCTGAAGATGTTTTCACAATTCAGATTGAAGGGCACCACATTTGCTCCTGTTGAACATAGTGTGTTTTACTATATATTCAGTGGCTAGTTCTCTAGTGTTATTTATTACCTGTATATTTGTTCATGAGTACAAAATCTACTCATGATATGGTATATCATGCTACATTGTGCTTTGTTCTGATATTATGATTAAATCATTGCAGTAAATGCTTGGGACACAGTCTACCAAGCCATATGGACTTATTAACAAGTTTAGGGGAAGAAGTTTATGCTTATTTACTCACAAGGGGAAAATCTGATTTCTATTTGATATTTGAGTATCACTCTTCCCATTTGATTTTTGAGTGCAAATAATTTCATTGTTATTCTTTGATTGCATAAGGGAAATTAAAGGGCACATATAGAAGCAGTTTATTGACTGGTAGTAGAAACTCTGTCCCTTGGCAACTTCATCAGTTTCCCTACTTGTATCACCTTAAACAAACTGACTAACACATATAATAATAACAATGATAATGATGATGATGATGGTAATGATTGTGATTCTTCTCCTTCTCCTCTTCTTCCTCTTCCCATTGTAGTGATACCAAAGGAAGTAAAATCCCTTATTGAACAAACACTACATACCAGGCATTCAAATAATCACTTTATTTACATACTTACTGTCATATACCATTTTGCCTTTAAAATAACTATGCAAACTGCATATTATTTTCCCATATTTCAGTTAAGGAAACTGAGGCTTGGAGTGTTTAACTGAATTTCTTAAGATGCCACCATACGTACCAGAATTAATATTCAAAATCAGTTTTTTTCTGGTTTAGGAAAACATTTTGCTGTCATGTGACTGTGCAGAGTTTTTGCTTTTATCTTTGTCATTATCTACTCACAAATCATTTCTTTAAATGTCTAACTTCTTTCTATCTCTATTTGCCACAAACACGTAAATATTTACCTCTCCAAATACAAGCTACGTTATTTTTCTGTCAAAATATTTATTTCTTATGATTTCTCTGGTTCTGAGGTCTTTTTTTAATTAATTAAATTTTTAGTGTTTATTTTTGAGAGAGAGAGAGAGAGAGCAAACTCATGGGAGGGGCAGGGAGAGAGGGAGCCAGAATATCTGAAGTGGGCAAGCAGAAGACCTGACAGCAGAAAGCCTGGTGAAGGACTCGAACTCACAAACCATGGGATCATGACCTAAGCCAAAGTCTGATGCTCAACCCACTGAGCCACCCAGGTGCCTGCCAGTCCTGAAATCTAACCCTAGTCATTCTTCATGCACCTACCAGTTTCTTCTCTTAATTCAGTCAGTCCCTGGCTGACTTCTCTACCTGTTCATCTTAACGTAAGCCATCCTTTGACTGATGATAGATTTTCTTTTTCGGAAAATACAATTAAAGAGGACAGTTCTTTTTCTTTTTTTTTAATTTTTTTTTCAATGTTTATTTATTTTTGGGACAGAGAGAGACAGAGCATGAACGGGGGAGGGGCAGAGAGAGAGGGAGACAGAATCGGAAACAGGCTCCAGGCTCTGAGCCATCAGCCCAGAGCCTGATGCGGGGCTCGATCTCACGGACCGCGAGATCGTGACCTGGCTGAAGTCGGACGCTCAACCGACTGCGCCACCCAGGCGCCCCAAGAGGACAGTTCTAATCAAAGATGTGCAATGGCTCTCCAATTCATACTGAATAAAGCCCACAGGTTTTAAACTTGTATTCAAATCCTTTCATCACTTGATCCTGACATAATTTTTTTCTAGCCCCTATTAGACTTCTATATTCTATGTACCAGCCAAATACAACTATTTGTCATCCTGGACATTCTTTATAAGATTTTCCTATCTATATTAATTCATTTTTTTTCCCTGAACAGAAATATGGTTTCTGGACATCAGAGTTATTATTACTTATAGGAATAACCATATTGATTTATTTCCTTTACCTGAACCCCCTGGATGACACCATGAGGGAGACATCAGATGCATATACAAGAGTCTGTACTGCAGGAGAAGGACCCCAAAATTATGTATCTAGAAGTATATAGAGGCTACATGTTTCAGGGGCTAGTCTCTCCTGAGAGGAGAGAAACCTTGATGCCCTAATATAAACAAATCTTTTGGAATGTAAAAACCAAAAACAAAACCTGTCAGGAAGAGAAGGGAGAAAGTGTCTACCTGGAATGCAAACATTTTACTCAAAGGATATGTTTCAATACCCTTTGGATGGAAGCAGATGGCTCAAGGTTTAATACCCTTGGGATGTAAGGAACAACTGATAGAGCGAAAGATAGAGCAGATGATGAAGGGCTAGAGAAATGGCAGATTTGAAAGGACTTGGTCCAACCTTGCTGACGTTGAAGATGTGAGAATGGGGTGACAAGGCAAAAAAACGTGGGCTGCTTCTAGGAACTACAAAAGACCAGAAGTGGATCCTCCAGTCTGGCTTCCGGAAAGAAAGCAAACCTGCCAACACCTTGCTTTTAGCTCAGTGAAGCCAATTTTAGATTTCTGACTGGCAAAAGTTAAAGAAAATAAATTTATATGATTTTAAGCCTCTAAGTTTGTGGTCATTTGTTATAGTAGAAATAGAAAATTAATACAGTGCAAAAAAATGGAAATGTTGATGTTACTTTGTGACAGTGGCCCACATTCATGTGTTTGTATCCGTGTGTACTTTGTGTCTGTGTATTCATGTATGTATACGCATGTTTGTTTGTTTCCAACTCTGTACCTTTTCTATGCCGTGTCTTTTTCTCATCTCCATCACCATCTCAAAATAATGTTATTTTGTAAGATGAGGTCAAAAGTCACACCTTTGAAATCTAGAGTGATATTCCCTTCTATGAATATATGCATGTTCTTTATTCTTTGAGTATTTTGTTGTTGTTGACTTCAGAGTTATTTTGTTATATATGTTATATATTTTGTTATATGTTACATATGTGTTATATATATATATATTATATGTTATACATTATATATAACACGTACTATCTGTTATATATATGTTATATATTTTCTTATGTGTTATATGTTATTTGTTATATGTTTATGAAGTGGGTGGCATTAATTACACATTAAAGATGACATTGTATTTTGGAATACCTTGTACCAGGGAACACACACTGAAAGAACAATACATTTTAAAGAGCTCTTACAAAGGAAACATAGGTGGTTACATAAAGGATAGTAAACATCATAGAAGATCACGTGTAATAAAGGCAGTTGGAGATTTTGCACTAATCAAAATCTTAAAAAGGATGCATTGTCTCTCCTACTTTTAGTTCATGTGTAAGTTATCTGTATTGGGTTATGCAAGTGTCTTCCATGAGTTAACATGAAAAAGGATGACATATTTGTTCAATTAACCAAAGTGAAGAACAATGATGACTAACCAGTGGCTGACTGCTTCCCCAAGGACTATAACGGCAATTGGTTTTCTAAGTTTCAGATCCCTGGATCACAGATTGTACCTTGTACTGCTGGAGCCAGCATCGTCTCAAACAGATAAAAATATTAATGTTTCCTTTGTGTCCCTAATAACATGAATGTGAGTTCTACTCAACAGAGTGTAAACTGTATGAGACCAGAGGTTTTCATTTTTCCTAGTAACTGATAGATTTTCAGAGCTACACATTCAAAAATGTTTTTGAACTAACAAATAAGTATCAGAAGCGTATATTATCTGCATCTACTCCCTTGGAGTCGCAAATTCAGAACCCAGTTTACTCTTAGCCTTCTCTTAGAGAATAGCTGTAGGGAATGAGCTGAGGATCATGTATCTGGCATTGATAAGAGCATCCGCCCTGCATTCCACATTTCCACGTTGAGAATCTGTCATCTCATCTATAGAAAGATTTTATTCTGATATCCAATATAGGGAAAGGGAATAAAAGCTTGCATTATGTTATCCAGTATAACCACTGAATCTCAAGTAAATAGACTTCTAGTTTTGGAATGTGTCAGAAATTCTTAGCCTTGACTGGTCAATCTTATATGTTATAAGGGTCGTTCATCTCTCAGAGCTTTTAGGTTCGTTCCCATTGAGTTCTAAGGACTTGTAATAAATCCATGGACAGATAACTCATCAGTATACAGGCAGAGCAAAAAGCAATATTGTTGAGCTAAAGCAAAAAAGTAATGCCTTCAAAGACTGTGTTTTGGGGCATAATCCTTAAATACTTGATTATGGAAAAGAGAACCTTGGCTTTTGGGCAGACAGCACAGAAAAAGAGTCCCTAAAGCCTCACTCGTGGTTTGACAAATGTCCCTTGGGGAGTGTCCTCCACTTTTCCAATCCTTTATTGCTTTCAAGTTAATAAATCCTCTCCCTGTCTGCTGTCAGAATATAACTTAACTCAGAGGTCAGTCAGGACTCTCAAAATAGATTGTATTGAGAGCTTTCCTTATCTAAGGATTTTATTTACCTTTTATTCCCCCACATTTTACAGAATCAATGTATAAAATAATAGAATGAGTCACTTTAAATGTGATTATAAAATAGCCATTTTGACTTCTCTCTCTCTCTCTCTCTCTCTCTCTCTCACTACTCAGTAACAGCTAGGAAGTCTAGCCAGGCAAATTTCCCTATGTTTTTGTCATAAGGCACCCATTTAATAATTGGACCAACAGACAAAGAAGTCTCGTTTGAAAGATATGTTTTTCCACAGAGGAATAATCTAATGTCTTTCGCTATCTTAAATTACAGTTCACAAAAAATACCAAGAGAGTGTCTATAAGTATTGATCTAAAATACACCTCAGCTAAGTAAAAATATTCACTTTGGAAGATAAAAAATGAAGAGCTCAAAGTATACCCACAGGCTCATAGAACAAATGCTTAACTGAACTATATTATTAGACAAAGGGTTTGGATAATTTTTATATTTTTTTGGAAGTATGGGGAGGAGGTTAGCAGACAGGCCATTAAGAGAGGATCAATACAGATATCTAACAGAGGATGACCCACTCTGAATGAAATCATTACACAAGAAACATTTCCATCATTGTTGCCGTTTGAATGGAAAATGACGAGCCACTCCTCACAGATTTTCATTTACTCTAACATTATCCACTGCTTTGCCTGACCTTCCTTTACATTTGAGAGTGGATTCCTGAGCTACATTCTTATTTTCTCACAGGCCACTGGCACAATGAATTGAGTTGTGATTTTGGTGCAACTTGTACAAATATTATTAAAAGACGTGTGGGAGTCCTCAGTGTTATCAGGATTTCTACCAGACACAGAGGGAAGAATTTGATTTTGATTTTTTTTTTTCAGTCTAAGATTACAGTTTTTTTCCCCCCCAAAGATATTCTCAAGTTTAATGACTCTATCGGGCTATCTGCCGTACAGCTGCTGCTTCACAAAGGGTCCTGTGAAGCTTTAAGAGCAACAGGGACAAAGCAGATTAACCAGTTTTGTGAAGCTTTTGAAAGGCCACTATCCTAAGGAAGGTGAGGTAAATTGGTTTGTTGCTGAGCATTCTTTCAAGATTATAGATGTGCTGCCTAGGTTCTGCACTGAAAGCTGAAGAAAAATCTTCCTTTTCCTTTTCATTCACGATCAGCCATACTCTGTTCCATAAAATGAAAATATACAGGAAGAAATTAAGATGGCCTCCTAATGTATACTTGCTTACACAAATCATTTGCTTACTTTAGTCAATGATCAGACCTTGCAACTATGCACGAAACTATTCTTCTCTATAGGCAAGAATATATTGCTCACTATGTTTTAGCCCTTTGTGAAATGGAGGCACCACTCAATTCCATTCTTCTTAGTTAAAAGCTCCTTACTAACCATTCCTAAGTCTAAAATTACATTATCTTGCATTAAAAATTGATGAACTGTCATCACTTCCTCAGAGTTCTTGGTAAGCAAGGCACAACCCACCAGGAAAAAACACCACTACTGCAAACGTACCATAAGCTGATAGATAAAAACAAGTATGTGTTTAAAATGTGTTCAGTTTATTTCAATTAAATATCCCATGTCTTGATGTGGATCTTTTGTTTTCTCCACATATTCTGGGCCTGAAAATATGTTAGTAGGATATACGTGCATAAGATCACAACCAGTAGCAATTCTGGTATAAGTACAGTGTTTTCTGTCCTGGACATTGAAAGCTGAAAGGATAAATAAGCCTGAGCTCTCCCTATTCTTAAAGTTTGCTTCTTCAATCATGCCGTCAACATGCACAAAATTTGTATTCCTCTCAACGTCTAAGGTATAAACTCCTAATTTTCTCTACTAATCTTTAACTGCTTTGAAAACGAAACAAAACACATTTCCTCTAGAGCTAGCCTTAGACATTTTATTCTTTCTAGTTTCCTACTAGCCTCAGACACCACAGAAAAAGAAGAAAAGTTGTCTCTGTTGCATTTCAATGTTTGTATCAGCACCTTGGATGCTGCCTCAATTGCTGAAATCACTGATATGTGGCACTGAAATTTACAATACTGTTCCTGGACATCATATCAAGTTTGAATTCTTGGACCAAGCATTTATTATACAAAAGAGAGTGATTCTACTTGAAACTATCAATGCAGACCTGAAGAAATGAAGGCAAAACTAGGCAAAAAAAAAAAAAAAAAAAAAAAACACCTTTTTCATATGGCAGAAACTATTTCACGTGGAAGTATAACCAGAAGCAGAGACTGTCATAGTTAAAAACACAAAATTTAAAAAAAAGAAAGTTAAGTATGGCCTTTGGTAGAGTTCAAGTCTACGCCCAAATTCAAGTGAATAAACAGAAGTTAACAAAGCTAACAAGTTGACAGGCATAGGAAATTGGAGGATATTATTCAGTTTGTTTTAATTCCTTTTCCTTGGGCAAGAGTGGGGAGCAGAGGGAATCTTTTATTTTTTTCTTTTTTTTTTAATGTTTATTTTTGGGTGAGAGAGAGAGAGAGAGCTTGAGGGGGAAGGGGCAGAAAGAGAGGGAGACACAGAATCTGAAGCACGCTCCAGGCTCTGAGCTGTCAGCACAGAGCCCAATGCGGGGCTTAAGCCCACAAGCTGTGAGATCATGACCTGAGCTGAAGTCGGATGGTTAACCCACTGAACCACCAACGTGCCCTGACTTTTTTTTGAATATTTAGAAATCTACCACATAGGCATACGGTCTTCTATATTAGACATATAGTCCACAGAGACTTAAATTTTTCTCTCCTTGTAAGATGCCTGATGTTATTATTAGTGTAATTTAATATTACATGTAACTCATGTTTTTTGCTGACATTCATAGAATTCTAAAGCTATTTCATCAAATATCCATTGTGGTCTTTGTGGATATTTTTCTAGGTAAAACCATTTATGAGAAATGAAAGAAAGAGTGAGAAGGGGGGGGAGAAAGGGAAAGAAAGGTGACTATGTGAATTATTTTCAGTTTATTAGAATGTTATTTATTATTCACTGTGATATGCTTTAGAAAAAGCATATTTTGTTAGGGCTTTTTATGTGTGATTTTGTCTACACCAGATTTAATTTATGTTCACATTTGGGAACACTTTTTCCTAAAAAGTGGGCTTCCTTTGTGAATAACATACACAGTAATATTTGTCTTGAACTAAAAATCTCATTAAATATGCATGGCTTGATTTACAAAGTGATTTATATTTTCTTGATTGGAGAATAGTCATTTTTATACCTGTGCTTTGGGTTTTCTCTTATGATATTCTAATGTCCTTGATGTTAATGTAGATCCATATGGCTTTCTTCCAGAAACCATACAAGTATTCCACCCATAACATACTTTATTAAAAATAAGTAAACAAAAACAAGGTAACCATTCTAACTTTATTGCTCGAGGAAGGTAGATGTGGAATTCTTCTTTGGAGCCCCTCCTTATCCATCTAAAGAATGATAAGTATAACTTAGTTGGACCAACCAGAAACCCTATGGCTACAACTACAAGTATAATGTTCAGAAGAACTATTATGCAATTGTGTACTATTGGAGTTGTGGACCTTTCAATTCAAAGAACAAAGGAAAGTAATTATGGAATCAGTAAATATAATAGCTTGACAGAATCTTAATGGTTACCATATAATTATAATTTGGGGATACAGAAATTAAACCACTTGCCTTAATATATATCTCACAGCCAGGTTGTAAAATGCCCAACTTCCCACAATGATAGTCCCACTATGTTATCATGTAGGTCTTGTACCCCTGGGGATCACCAAGTAGTTTTGTTACTTACTGGATATCAGATATCACATCTGAGAGAAATAAAAGGTTTCAGCTCTCACTGCTCCTAGAGAGTGCCTACTGAAATATCATAGGGCAAAAAGCTTTTAATTGTTTCAATACATGATACAGAGGAACTAGACAAGTTTAGGGCACAGACTTCACAAGAACTTTTAAATTTCATATGTAATGACGATATCCAATAGATAGTTATATTTTCACCTGTCGAAATTATTTTCCTGAAAATATCTTGATTTTACTTTGAAAACATTTGGTAATTTTAATTAAGATTTATAATAATGTGTAACTGAATCACATGTTCTTTGAAATACCAAAGTATTTAGGACTAAGATTTCATACAAGCTTTAAACACAAGAAACATATCTATATCATCTCATATGAAATAGTTGGTCAACATAAAATCTCTTTATTAACAATCTGAGGCTTAACCCATTCAATAATATAAACATTTATTTTAAACATCTATATGTTATTAAAAACTATCAAAGTAAGTAATTTTTAATTTTATTATTATTATCATTATTATTTAGTGTATGATAAATTATTTATATAGTATCCTATCATTTGTAACTTTGGGATGCAAAATCCTCTTCTGGAATTACTCATCCTTTGAGGGAAATAGTCAAACAATGTAACTTTAGAGTTCATCTTTTATGTGAATGATGAAATAAATATCTTAAGATTTGCCTGGCGGGGGGGAGGCGCCTGGGTGGCTCAGTAAGTTAAGTGTCTGACTTTTGATTTTGGTTCAGGTCTTCATTTCACTATCTGTGGAATCAAGTCCCACATTGGGGTCTGTGCTGACAGTGTGGAGCCTGCTTGGGATTTTCTCTTTCCCTTTCTCTCTGCCTCTCCCCAGCTCTCTCTCTCTCTCTCTCTTAAAACAAAAAAAAAGAAAAGAAAAGAAACGTTAAAAAAATGTATGCCTGGGGAATGTTTTGTGGTATTGTTGTGGATGTTTAGCTCATTCTATTAATTTATGCTCTTGCATTTTCTTCTAGCTATTTTATCATGACCAGATCTTGATGTAGATCTTTCTGCCCAAATCTTTCACTTAATTCTCCCTGCTTTCCCTCCCTGCTTTAACTAAAAGGATAATTATGGTTAACTAAATTTTATTGGAGACTTACAGAAATCAAAAGAGATAATATGGAAGAATTAGACTGTAAAAGAGGATGTATCTTTAAGCTGTATATAAAAAATAAAAATTCATCAAGCCCATTGGCCACACCCAACATAGGAAGTCTCTTCCAAGAGATTATTTCTTTTTTGTCTCTGATGTTTCTCTTTTTCTACAGAGACTGCTATTTCTTCTTTTTCACATACTACTAACCTTAAGAAATTTCCTGTCTGGGCATGCCCCAATAAAATCAAATGTCAGTTCATATTTAAGGATTAATAGTACAAGCATTTAACATTATTAAATTGTCATAGCAATTTTATATTTTATTATTTTATAGTCCCCATTTTAGAGATGCTTTAGGAGACCTAATTATCTGTCATTTAAAGATCCAGAAAAATCACCACCTAAATAAAATGCAGTGTAGAGATCAGTTTTACTCAAACATAAAATATAGAAAGGGCCATGGTCAATTTTCAGATCATTTTCCTTTATATAACATGTGTAGTGGGTAGAATCTCATTATATTCAAGAGCAGAAAAATCATGTAATTCTAATAAATAAGAGCAAATACATCCTAGTTCTATTCCTCTCCCAAAAATCATATATACAATACACGTATACAATACATGTGTATATGTGCACTATACTTATATATAATATAATATAATATATAATACAATGAATAAAATACAATAAAACCTGCCAACTATGAAGAAAACAAATTTTCACAATAGCATTTCTTATAGAAAAGACTTGAAAAGATCCAGATTTTTCTCTCAATTGTGATAGAGGAAATTAAAAAAAAAACAATAATTATTATTTTTGACCATATGCTTAAGTGAGAAGAGTTTACTCTTGAAAACAGCTTGGGAAGGGCCTTAGAAAACAAGAAAAATCAAGGAAAAAGTGAAACCCAAGCACAAAATCAAGTTACTTATTGGCTAGTCCACTTCATTTGTAAAGTGACCTTACAATTGTAAGTATCTAGGATTTTCAACTTTTTATATTTTCTAATTTCCGTTCTTATTATTTGTTTAACTGAAGACTTATATGTCCTTGTGTGCATGTGTGTGTGTCGGGGGGTGGGTAGGAGGAAAAGAAGGATTTTCCTTCATAATATTGTGTTAATTGTGATACTATGCATCTACACTAAGAGGTTTTTTCCTGGAAATGAGAAACCCATTGGGGTCATTATGGAAACCTATAAATATTTGAAGGCTGCCAAGAAGAATCAGTAAGTAAATTAATTATGTGTTCTTCAGAGGACAGAACTGGAATCAATGAGTTGAAGTTCGAAAGAAGTGGGATAGATTTCAGAAAGATCACACACTATAGATTGGGCTCCGTTATGAGGAATTGATCTCTTTTTCCCAGGAAATGCTTCAGTAGACATTGATGATCAATTGCTGTGAATGTTGTTAAGATAATTCCTATTTTAGAAAATAATTTGTAAGATATCACTTTAAATTCAATTTTAATCCCGCAAGCATTTCATAAACAGAATGGTAAAAATAGTTTAAAAAATGCCTTTACAATGTGATGTCATAATTTCATCATTAGCAAGAAGTATTAGGTTCAACTGTATTTCTTAAAATGTGCATATGCTGCAGTTATTCTACTTAACTTTATTTTGTCTTTATTTCTTTATTCTTCACTCATTTGACATTTTAATAAGTTAAGATTTGGCCACCCATTGCATAGCTGCTCCATTAAGCTTAGGACCATTAACAAATGTCATCAGTGTACCTATACTGCCTACGTGTTTACTTCAGAAAAAAAAAACATCAAAAAATTATGTTTCATTGAATCCTAGGTTCACCACTTAAAAGCTGAGTACTGAGGGGTGTCTGGGTGGCTAAGTCAAGCATCTGACTTTGGCGTAGGTCATGTCTCAGAGTTCGTGGATTCAAGACCCACGTCGGGCTTTGCACTGACAGCAAAGAGCCTGCTTCAGATCCTCTGTCTTCCTCTCTCTCTGCCACTCCCCCAACTCTCTCTCCCACACTCATGCTCGTGTACACTTTCTCTCTCTCTCAAAAATAAACATTAAGAAAAAGCAAAAAAAAATTAAAAATTAAAGCTGTGTACTTAGAGATAGTTTTTAATTTTTTTGTACTTTGGTTTCCTTATCTATTAAATTATAGGGAAAAGTTACTTTAGCTGTTATAACAATTAAACGTTATGCTAATCAATTAACACAGGTTTATAATAATTAACAAAAAACTTTGGATATAACCTTCTGGTTACAGCTATTATTTAATAATACTTGATATTATAATTATCACTGCCTGTACTTAAAAGTTGCTTAAGGATAAAAACATGATTTTTCATCTTTACATACAAAAATTTTAAACAGTTTTATGTGCAAAAACGGTATAAAATGAAGCTGTTTTTAAAATGGTTTTACACAGATAAATATAAAAGAAAAGTAGAGTAAGTCACTGGAGAATCCCTCACTAAGAAAACATACCCAAATTGATTGTAGCCTTATTTAAATGTTTCGTTAAATCAAGAAGCATATATTCTATCATGTTCCTTTTCTGTCTTTATTCAGAGAAATACTTTAGTAAAGGATTATCTGGTTCATTTTTATGAACTGCCATTAGAGAAATCATAGTGGAGTAAATCACAGTGAACACATCCCTTGCCTTGTTGTATATAGATATATGACTTTATTTGCTGCCAGAGTTTTCCAGAAAGGAAACATGAAAGATGTAAAATTGGCAAAACACACACAAGGGTGTATTTTTTTCCAGAAGGACTGTCTTCCTGGTGACATTATGCCAGAAGACATCACAGACTGCTGGTAGCTACAAGTCCAAATTCGGCCACTCTTCCCATTGGTGAGAGCACACTGGCAAAGGAAAATAGGTAAATTTAAATCAACAGCTGGAGCATACTGGGGGATGTGGTCAAATGGACATTATGTAATAAGAATAAGTCATATTTCGTTACCATACAATATACCAGTTGAGCCAACTGTGAGTTCTTTGATTTGATGATGGACCCTTTAGTTGGGGCAATTTGCCCTTTGGCATGCATCTACCATACTTACTCCCACTTCCAGTAGTAAAATAACTGGAGATGAAGAAGAGATGGCATTATACACACAAACTAATTTGGGAATTTCACAGAAAGACACACACACATACACATTCATTTATTTCTTCTTTGACATAGGTGTTTATGTTATTAATATTTAACATGTGTACAGAAATGTGTATATATTTTAAAATCTAGTTTATTGGTAAATTATAGTTCAAAACAGGGTTGATATAAATGTTATTATAAATAGTTGAGTTAACCAAACCAATTATAAAAAAAAAAACATAGTGATGACTAAAAGAAAATTATCAAAAAACAAGAATAGACAGAATTAATGACTACAACCAAAACAAGAAAATACTAATGACGTACTGATACCAAAAGGATTTTTCTTAGAATTATGAGAATTTAAGCTCTCAACCTGTCTGCAAGATAGAAAGAGTTTAGTAACATTGTTAAACTTTGTGTATTAGCTTTGCAAGCTCACTGCTGCAACAAATAGATACCAAAACCCAGGATTCAAATATAAATAGGGTTTATTTTTCATACATGTGATTGAACTGCTGAGTAATTGGCTATCTTCAATATGGGACTTCCATTGTAGACCTGGGGGTTAACTCCATTTCAGCTAGCTGGGAGAGGAAAAGATCATTTGGAAGTTCAGATGGTAGATCGTCACAGGCGAAGCTCTCAGAGGAGCCACACACCATGTCTGCCTTTAGCTGATGGTAGAAATCAGTCACATAGCCACTTCTGACTCCCAGATAGGCTATGCATGTGCCCAGGAGAAACAGAAAGCAGTTGTGTGTGTGTGTACTTAATAGACTCTACCATACGCTACGTAATAATCAGACATCTTAAAAGCATAATGAAGAGTCCTCAATAAACTATTATCCTAACAAACAAACTTTAGTTTATAAAATTCAGATGAAGTAAGCTTTTATAGTTAAATTAAGATGTTTTCAAGTGGTTATAATGAATAGGTAAGAAAAGTCCATGGGATGATACATCATTCAATTAAGAGGAACTCATTATTTTTAATGAGTTCTTTGACCTTCAGGGAACTCCTAGAGGGTTGAGTTTTATAAAATAGTTTAGTTTTTATTTTTCTTTTTAAAATTTTTGAGTAATAGGATTCACTTTAGTTGTATAAACTGGATATTTCTGAATAAATGGAAATGACGAGTCCTAAGTAATAATTTTTGTGTGTATGCAGAAATGATAAAAAATATTTTTATATGTTAGAATGTTAAATTTAAAAAAAAATGTCAGAGCAACACAAGAACTAATCTCTGAGTCTACTGGTTCAAAGTCATGTTATATAACTGGCTTCTGAATACATAAATGCCTAATTATTTGAGTATTATCAAGCAACTCAGAATAACTTTCTTGAGTAGCCTAGGCTTCCTGTCAGTTCCCGGTAAATGCTCCTTTTTTTTACACCTAAGCCATTAATTCACAATTCTGACTTACAAATTTGCAAGGGTTGATATCAAATTCTTCAGTGTAAAGTTTCAGTATCTTCCTGCTACCACTTCCTCTTCTTTGGAAGTCAGGGTAAGTTGTTTCTTAAGACTTTCTGGTACCTTTGCTGTGCTTCGTTATTTTACAATGTTTGCCGACATGGTTCTGATCATTCTGTCAGTAAACTTGTTTAGTGGAGCCAGGAATATTCCAGATGTGCTGGAAGCTAAACCCTTGCTTACCACAATTTTACTTTGGTGAAATTCATTCCCGCTTAAACCAGAAAAAAAAAATTTTGTTAGGGAAGTTGTAAGCAAGTCAAGAACTTTTCTGAGTTTAATTCAAGAATTAAAGTCAATTCCTTTAATACTCGAAACATACCTTTAAAATTTATTTTTGTTCCCTTTAACATTTTACTTAAACTTCTTCTCGAGTATCAGTCCTTCATACATCAATGCTAGATATTTGTGATTTTCTTGTATTTGTTCTACCGAGATGCCTTTTATTTAATTTTAATCATTTTATTTTAAAACACACACACACTGGGAAAAAATCCACAAATTAATGATATAATAACCTTTTGTTTTCATCCTCTAAAAAAAGTTTGTTATCAGATTTTTGTTTATTGAGCTCCACATATTTCTGAATCTTATTCCCTCTAGGAAACCTAATGATTACAAGAGACTGCAATTATTAAAAAGCCATCAATATTGCTACTTTTTTTCTGCTTCCTTCATCCTCTCCTAGCTCCAATTAGTTAGAAGTAATTTATTTCACTAAACTTATGACAGATAATATCATCAAGATAATAATTGCTTTGGGGTTACAAAGTATTTTTGTATAGCTATTTATATAAACATTGATACCTATTCTTTAAAATATTAAAAATTATATTTATAGAAATATTTGATAATTAGTAGCAATAAACGTTATTGGTGAAACAATTTAAACCTCCCCCCCCAAAAAAAACAGACAAATCAAGAAAAATCCTTATCAAACACTGGCAAATGTTTGAAAGCAATATTTGTTATCATATTGTGAAAATATATTGAAGTACTACACTTTGCAGTGATTAATCAAAACTAGATTTTCCCCCTCAAATAACTTCTCATTTATTAGTGATAACATTCAAGAATTTCCTAGGGGAAAAAAAAGTTTGTGTTAGGTGGCTTGTGGTGAAGTTACTGGCTTTAGAATATAGCTTCATTATGTGTTAGAGATAGATAAATGTGGTGTCAATCTCCAAAAATTATGATAGAACATAATTTGGGAAAATGCCATGTGACTTTTCACTCTATTCATATTTAACCCCTCTTTTTAAGTCATCTTTCTCCTTGCCTCCTAGTTTTGGGACATCACACAAATTCTATAACCAAGATGTTAGAACATGATCTTTCCTCCTTGCTGCTTACCAAACCAAAAGAGAAGCTTGTATTATAATGAAAAACATGGTTTAACTAGATTTAGCAATGTCTTCCACATATTCCTTCCACTTTTTACCCTGTGAAACATGCTCAAAATAATTTGAATTGCTCTTACCCAGTAAATGGCCGTGAAGTAGTCATTTGTATTTATTTAATGTTTGTTGGAAGTTCCTATCTTTTGGGGCGCCTGTGGGTGGCTCAGTCAATTAAGTCTGACTCTTGACTTCATCTCAGGTCATGATCTCAGGGTCATGGGATTGAGCCTCGCGTCGGGCTCTGTGCTGGCAGTGTGGAGCCTGCTCGGGATTCTCTCTCTCACTCTCTCTCTCACTCTGCCTCTCGTCCATTCGTGCTCTCTCTCTCTCTTTCTCAAAATAAATAAACTTAAAAATATATACTAAAAAATAAAAAGAAAGCTCCTATCTTCTAATACTAGAAGCGTGCTCTTCAACTAGTTTATCTTTCTTTAACAACACTTTTTTTTATCTATCTATCTATCATCTATCATCTCATCTAAGTATCTATGTAGGATTCAAGTTGTTTAAGTGTAGATATTTCTTTCAAAAGGGATAAGAATTTATCACTCAGCACTTTCATGCACTTAAGCTGTTAAATTGCAAAGGGATTTTTTTCTTACAGTTTCTTATGTGTAAGTGAAGGCTTTTCATTTGTGGTAATTATGCAGCTGTCTCATGATTCTGTCATGCTTGTCATGTTTGCCTTGCTTTCTTGTATAATCTCAGTGACATGAGTTATAATATTCTGCCACGCTGAGTAGTTGAATAACCAGTCTTAATGCAGATGAGAAAAAAATTCTTGTGTAAACTTTCCATATTCCTTGAAGCATGTCTCTGAAGTACAAACAATTTTGTTATCTGTTAAATATTAAATCATGTATTATTATTTTATTCATTCAGTTGGGTAAATCTCATCAGATAAAAAAAAATTAAACTACTACAACATACTTCATTCCTCAAGAGAAGATTTGCGATGGAGTTTTTTTTTCCTTTTGTAAATGTTATAGTTCTTAGCATCTCCATTGCTCCCATTTGAGCACTATGTCAACTATGTTTTAAAATTAAGCCATCATTTGATAACCAATATTCTTCGAGACTGGGGAAAAAAAGGACCTAATATTCCTTCTAATATGTATCCAGTTACGTTTAACAGAAAAAAAATGATCATTCAAAACAACCCCAAAAAAATCCAACTTAAGGTAAAATTTGTGGCAGAAAATAGCTTTTCTCCTTACTTTTGCTCCTTATTAAATTCTCACTGAGCAGGTCAGATATATAAAAAGGATTTGATTACCATACGGAAGACTATCTGTGTACTTCAGTTGGTAGCTGATCTGGACACCTAGAACTAATTAACATTTTAAACAAGAAATTATTAATGTTTTGAATTACTATATTCCTAGTTAAGATCTTGGATCTTCAAAGTATGATTTGGTCAAGTTACTCAATTCTTCTGATCTTGGTATATGTAAAACAGATGTGAGTCACATCACCTATTCTTTACAGGAACTGAACAGATTAAATGAAATGATTAGCGTGAAGCAATTCATTACTGTTTGAAAATTAACAAGCGTGAGCACTCAGGGCATGGGGATGATGTCGGTGATGATGATGGTGATTGATGGTGATAGCTAACAATCACACATTTACAGCATTATGAGAAGATTCGCATTTTAATATGTGTTTCCACTTAGCTTGGATGGCAGAAATTTAATCTCAATCGGTGAGATCAGTGCAGGTTCCTACTTCCTTTCTTTGACATGGGACTATTGGAAAGATTAACATGGCACCTGGTGACAGCTGGTGGGAAGGACTATCTCTGCTTGTCAGGATCATCATTTATTTATGTTGGCATCCACTGAGATGTCTGTACCACCACCTGACTTAGTGGAGAGAGTACACTGTACAATATTTCCTTTTCTCAGGCATGAGAAAGCCATTCACTTTTGTTCAGGTCTTGTCTGCTTACACAGTCACATTCATGCTGTTCTATCATGAATAGGAAACATTCCGATCCCTGCAGAGCACTTTTAGGCTTGTCTGCTTTAAATACGATACAGACTATTATTTTGTTACCTTGAAGATCTGGGAGTAAAGGGATTCCTGGTCCTTGCCATTTTTCCTGGACCATATTTAAAGAATGTAGACTGAGCTTCTTCTCAGACGGTCAAACTTACAAAAACTTTTTCTATCTACCTCTCCTATCCACCACTCCCAGAACTGAGTGAGGTATAGGAAAAATTATCAAGATCAACCACCATATTTTTTTGGAATCCAAATTCTCCAGTTTCTAGATACCTTGTATGATATCTCTTGGTATCTTTGCTTTAAAGAAAATTTGAGTTCTATAAAACTTAGCTATATTATTCTCATTCCTTCTATCTGTGTTTTGTTCTTTGTCATATTTTTCTCCTTAAACTTCTTTCCCTGTAGGCAATCATATAGTTCACATAGCTATAACTATAGTTCTGTGTTGATTATTTTGAAGAATCTACATAATCCCTGATTATTTCCTCTGAACTCCAGTACAAAATATAGCTTATTTTGTAGGTACCTCCTCTGGGATGTCCATAGTAGCTTAGGCTTAGTATATGAAAAAAGTGAATACTTTGTATTCCAAAACTTACTCCTTATTGTATGTATTTCTACATCGGTACTGTCATTGTCCTATTTTTTTTTTTAGAATAGCAACATCAGAATTTTCTCGTTTCCCTTTCTTACCTTTAGGGTATAGTTGCTATATCTTATAAATTTGAATATTTAATGATTCTCTTAATGCTTTTTTTTTAAATTCTTTCTGTGACTTTGTTTTACTTACCTTTTATTTAGTCTATTAAAATAGGGTTTGGCAGGTTTTCCTTTCTTATCCTTCTAGACTTTGTATTCACTCTTCATATTGTCACCAGAACCATTGTACCCCAGTGTTACCACATAAGCTACTCATTATTTGTTTTCTGCTGTTCTCTCAGATGTTAGTGTGCTCTTTCCTAAAGCAACTTCCCTTTAATCTCCTCCCTACCTGTCATTTCCCCCATGCCTCTGGAACATCTGATTTCATAGTAAATAAATAACCCACATTGTAAGCTTCTCCTCTCAATCATCTTTACCCCCTGGTGTTATAAATGACCTACCACTCCACTGAAGCTATTTCCCCTGCAGGCAAATCAAGAAGAAGCTTATTCTCACATACCCTTCCTTACCTTAAACTTGCTCCCCTATACTACTATCATATTATTACTTCCTAACTGTCAATTTCTCCTCTGCTCTTGAATAAAATCATCTGCTGTTTTAAAGCTTAAACCATCAGAGCATTCCATTCTCTGCCCTCTTCTTACCACTATAATCTATTGCACTAAAAGTAATTTCATGACATTTACTCAAGACCCTATCACTGGGGTCTATACATTCTTCATCAGCTAAAACTTGCTCTAACATCCAGGGCTATTTTAAATATCCATATGGACTACACAGATAGCATACTTGTTTTTTAGTTCCTCTATATTTTCATGTTGAGTGACTTCCAGTTTCTTTTTTGTATTATTTTTTTTGATTTTTTTTTAATTTTAGGGAGTGCCCTCCTTATTCACTATCACCTATTTAACCCATCCCCTACCCACTTCCTCTCTGATAACCATTAGTTTGTTCTCTGCAGTTAAGAACCTGTTTCTTGGTTTGTCTCTCTCTTTTCCCTTTGCTTGTTTGTTTTGTTTCTTAAATTCAACATATTAGTGAAATCATATGTTATTTGTCTTTCTCTGACTGACTTATTTTGTTCAGTATAATACTCTCTAGCTCCATCCATGTTGTTGCAAATGACCAGATTTCATTCTTTTTGATGACTGAGTAATATTCCATTGTATGTATATACCACATCTTCTTCATCATCCATCAGTCAATGGACATTTGGGCTGTTTACATAATTTGGCCATTTTTGATAATACTGCCATTAACATTGGGGTGCATGTATTCCTTGGAATCAGTGTTTTTTTTTTTTTTGTATCCTTTGGGTAAATATCTAGTAGTACAATTGCTGCATCATAAGGTAGTTCTATTTTTAACTTTTGGAGGAATCTCCAAACGTTTTTCAGAGTGTTTTCCAGAGTAACTGCACCAGTTTGCATTCCCACCAACAGTGGAAGAGTGTTCCTCTTTCTCCTAATTTTTGCCAAAATCTATTGTTCCCTGTGGTGTTAAATTTAGCCATTCTGATAGGTGTGAGGTGGTATCTCACTGCGGTTTTAATTTGTTTTTCCCCGATGATGTGTGATGTTGAGCATCTTTTCATGTGCCTGTTGACTATCTGTATGTCCTCTTTGGAAAAATGTCTATCCATGTCTTTTGCCCATTTTTTAAATTGGATTATGTGTTTTTTGGCTTTTGAGTTTGATAAAGTCTTTATATTTTTTGGATATAACTCTTTATTAGATATGTCATTTGCAAATATTTTCTTCCGTTGCATAGGTTGCCTTTTTTTTTTTCTCTATTGCTTCCTTTGCTTTTTAGAGATTTTTATCTTGATGAAGTCCCATAGTTTATTTTTGCTTTTCTTTCTCTTGCCTCTGGAGACATATCTAGAAAGAATTTGCTTTAGCCGATGTCAAATAATTTACTGCCTGTGTTCTCCTCTAGGACTTTTATGGCTTCAGGTCTCACATTTAGGCCTTCAATCATTTTGAGTTTGTTTTTTGTGTATGGTGTGAGGTAGTGGTCCAGTTTTATTCTTCTGCATGTTGCTGTCCAGTTTTCTCACCACCACTTGTTGAAGAGACTGTCTTTTTTCCACTGGTTGTTCTTTCCTGCTTTGTCAAAGATTAGTTGACCATATAGTTGTGGATTCATTCTTGGGTGTTCTAATCTGTGCCATTGATCTATATGTCTATTTTTGTGCCAGTACCACACTGTTTTGATCACTACAGCTTGTAATATCACTTGTAGTGCATAACTGTTATGCCTCTAGCTTTGCTCTTCTTTGTCAAGGTTGCTTTGTCTATTCAGGATCTTTGGAGGTTCCATATGAATTTTAGGATTGTTCTAGCTCTGTAAAAAATGGGGTTGGCATTTTGACAGCAGTTGCATTAAATGTGTAGATTGCTTTGGGTAGTATAGACCTTTTAACAATGGTTGTTCTTCCAATCCATAAGCATGGGATGTCTTTTCATTTCTTTGTGTCATCTTCCATTTCTTTCATCTGTGTTTTAGAGTTTTCAGAGTACAGGTCTTTCACCTCTTTGGTTAGGTTTACAATCCAATAAGAAGATATACCAATTTTAAATATGTATGCACCCAACATGGGATCACCTAAATATATAAAACAATTAATAACAAACATAAATAACTAATTAATAATAGCACAATAATAGTAGGGGAATTTAACAGCCATTTACATCAATGGACAGATCACCTAAATAGAAAATAAACAGGGAAATAATAGCTTTAAATGACACAGAGGACCAAATGGACTTAACTGATACATTCAGAACATTCCATCCTAAAAAAGCATAATGCACATTCTTTAAAAGTGCACATGATGGGATATTCTCCAGAAAAAGCACATATTAGTTCACAAATCAGGCCTCAACAAATACAAAACAATTAAAATTACACTATGTACCTTTTCTGACCACAATGCTATGAAACTAGAAGTCAGCCACAAGAAAAAAAAATTGGAAAGATCATCAGTCTTTAGCAACTTCCTTCGTAGTAAATGATTAATTTAATAATTCCTTTAGTCCTAGATTCCCCTTGTACTCCTATTTCCTAAATTTTCATCTTATGCTAGTTTTACTTTCTTAAATGAATTTTTTTCAGTCCTCTGCTTATAACTTTTAAATGTCTTTTTCTTGTGACTGAGATGAAGTCCATTATCTTGCCCATATTTAACTGGTCCCTCCAGGAACTGCCCCTCGCCTTTTGGTTTTATCCATTGCATTTTTACACTATATTTTTCCACTTATATTTTCTTTTCACTTCCAATATATATATTTCACTTTCAATATATATAATTCATTTTAATAATGTTATTAAAAACAATAATTAACATACTCTCAGCTCTGGGTCTTGCACATGCATTCTGTTCTACTGCTAACAATTTTTCTCCATTTTGAATAATATTTTTGAAGTTAAAAAAAACTTGTTTTAAAAGGGCTGAAATGATTGTATGCTTAATTGAAGAGATAGGTTGTACAAGAAAAAATCTTGAAATTCTCTTTTTCAATGTCCGCCAAGATTTGTATTCCCTTATATGTGCCTTGTTCTTTCCTCAGATTGGAATCAAGTGTAAATGTGGCTTCTAGTTTTTCCCTCATATCATTCTCGGGCTTCAGACAAGGTGCTGGACCTCTTAGCCTACAAGCAGGTTATGGGTCATAGTACCAGGGGAAAGATAAAGCTTTGGGTGATAAAAGTTCCTTCCACATGGCACCCTTACACACTTCTGTCTTCTCCAATTTCTCAGGTGTCCACATGTTTTTATGTGCACGTCATAGTGAGCTAGTTTGACCTATCATAAAAATGCAAGATCCTTAGTACATAGGTCTCAGTTTAGGAATTTGTATTAGTTTTCCATTGCTGCTGTAACAAATTACCACAAACTTGGTGGCTTAACATAATACAAATTTATTATTTTTTAGTTCTGGGAGCCAGAAGTCCAACATGAATCTCATACTAAAATCAAGATGTCAGTAACACTGCATTACTTTTGGAAGCTCTAGAAGAAAATTAATTTTCACTCCACTATTCCAGCTTCTAAAGGTGACCAGCATCTGTTGGTTTCCAGCCATATTCCTCCATCTTCAAACCAGCATGGTCAGGCCAAGTCTTTCTTAAGCTACCATCTGATTCTCTTTTGATTCTCTCTCTTTTACTTTTAATGATATTTTTGATGATAATGGGCCCACCTGCTTAATGTGGATAATCATTCCATCATAAAATCAGATGATTAGCAATTGTATTTTCCCTTTGCCACAGAACTTTGGGTAATTCACAGGTTCAGGGGAGTCGAATGTAGACATTTGGAAGGAGGTGGGAGTAATGTGCCTAATCCAGTATATGTTTCTCCAAGGAACCTTCTCTTATTCCCTCTCCATTCTAGATTATTGATTTTCACTTGTGTTTCCAACAATACTTCTACTTTTAAAGGTTAAATATCGCTTATTACACGATACACTATAGTCCAAAGCCTAAATATTTATCTACGTCTATTTCTAGCATGCAAAACTGCATGATGGCAGGGGCTGGCTGTGTATTAGTCACTACTGTAATTCTCATAAACACAGGAATTTCTGAAGAAATAAACTAAATGAATGAATGGATACCCTGTGCAGAGAGCCAAGATTTAAGGTTAGAGTGTTGAGTTAAATCCTAGCTCTACCACCAATAAACTAATGATATGGAAACCGGTTAATTTATCAAGTCACCATATCCTTATCTAAAAATTATTCAAAAGATTATGTGTCTTACCTCCCAACATTATCCAATAATAACATGATATAATAACATGATATAATAAAACACATAAAGTCATGTTGTTAATTGACAAGCCTACCTATGTAAATAGAAAATGAAGTATTATTAGATCACAGATTGTTCTTTATACTTTCTCAATTCTCAGAAACCTAGTCCTAACAATGAGTCCAGAAATAAATTTCAAATTCTATAGCATTTTATTAAGATCTTTTTTTTCTCGGGGCGCCTGGGTGGCTCAGTCGGTTGAGCGTCCGACTTGAGCTCAGGTCACGATCTCGTGGTCCTTGAGTTCGAGCCCTGCGTCGGGCTCTGGGCTGATGGCTCAGAGCCTGGAGCCTGCTTCCGATTCTGTGTGTGTGTCTCTCTCTCTCTGCCCCTTCCCCGTTCATGCTCTGTCTCTCTCTGTCTCAAAAATAAATACAACGTTAAAACAATTAAAAAAAGATATTTTTTTTAATCTGGCCTAAATTTCTCTTTCTAAAAGTGTCTCAGATTATATCTAATAGTCATTCTTTTTTTTCTAGTGAATTTAATTATACTCTATTCCTAAACCATACTATATTCAATTATTCTTTACAAAGTGATATATTATTAAATATAATTATAAAATGTATTTCCAAGTATGTTCAAATACTCATGGCATAATGCTTATTGTATTCTGTGTTACAACAATAATATTAATAGCAGTAAAATGTCTACATTATTTCAAATATTACATGAGCTTTATATCCATTTCCAACTTTGATCTTTACTCAGGAGATTCCATCCCTGAGATTTTTATTCCCATCCTGCAGGTGAGAAATCCAGTACAATGAGGTTTTCAGAGTCTACTGGCTCCTCCACAGAATTCTCTTTTCTCATTTTTTTATTTACTGAAATGTTAATCTTTTAACCCACCGAGATATTATCTACTTTCTTAAGATTTAACTTCCTCAGTTACCAATAATTATACCATTCTCTACATTTCTACAACATATTTTGTGTGTGTGCATTTCCAAGCTATTTTATTCTCCATTAAAAATATAGTTTTTAGTACAGTTCAGTCCAAGATAAAATCAAGGTTTAAAATACTTTTTTTTTAAATATCAAAATGCCTACCACAGTGCTCTCTTTATATAAGTCATCCATTATCGGTCGAAACTAAATTAGATAATTGAAGTGAAAAATACAAGATCTGTAAGCCGGCTAGGTGGCTCTTAACATCTCTTTCAGCTATACTTTATTTCATAAAATTGCATGTGACAGAGGAACGGTCAGCCAAGACATTAAAGTACTTAGCTATAGTTTTTCTGAATTTGATACTATGAGTTGAAAAGTATTTTATACATTAAGCTTACAGAGTACCAACATAACAGAAGAATGAAACTCAAACATTAAGAGGCCATCAAGGTCAGTTGAATGTAGACTAGAATCCTGCCTTTCTTTGTGTGGGTCTGTGGTATTTACTCTACATATCTCAGTTTTCTCATTTGTCATATAGGAAGAGTTCACTTTACCTTGAAGGTTGTCATGAGAATAAAATAAAACATAGAACTTATCAGAGTGCCTGGAACATATTTATGTCTCAATTACACTATGGAGGATGTTATTATAAGAACAAAAAAGTTACACATGTCAAACCAGATAGAAATACTTTATATGTGGTTAATATGAAAATATATGTTGTAGCAGGATTCTCACACAGAGTCCTGACACCGAGGTTTTCTTTCCAGGAAGCAACTTTATTTGTGCCAGTACTGGCTCAGTTGGATTCGTACTGAAAAATTGAGCCCTGAACGCCACATGGCTTAGTCTTTTATGCATCTTCAACTTCTTTGTCTCCCATATATGGGTAATGTATAGACATACAGTCTGATTGGGTGATCTCATGTTACAGAGTCATGATGGATGTAATGTACCAAGGTTGCCTTCCCTTATCTTGAGGTCTTTTCTCACCATATTCCTTAGGGAGGGGACTCTACCACAGTATCACATAGTTGGTAGAGCTTTTCTTTGTAGTTCTCTCTACATAGAGAGCCTTCCCTACTTTAATTATTGTTGTTAAATTCCTGTTGTTTTTGTGCATCTTGTTTTACCACAGTTACCACTCTCACATTGCCCTCCTCACCAGTCCCCAAATCTGACCTGCTTTTGTTTCATGCACCTGATTCACCTATACTACCTCTTACTTTATCTATATCTATATTGATATCGATATCAATATTGATATCAATATCGATATTTTTTTTACCTTAACAGAGAGAGAGAGAGAGAGAGAGAGAGAGAGAGAGAGAGAGCATAAGTGGGGGAGGGGCAGAGAAAGAGAAACCCCACACTGTGCACGGAGCCCTATGTAGGCCTCCATCTTATCAACCCGTGGCATCATGACCTGAGCCAAAATCAAGAGTCAGATGCTTAACCAACTCAACCATCCAGGTGCCCCTACCTCTTTCATCTTACCTATTGACTTGATATAAATGAATTAGGGTAAGACACTACCAAATTTTGTTGCTTTGATTTATAAAGCATCTCAACAGCTTCTCTTGAGGAACACAAAAAAAAAAAAAAAAAAAGAAAGAAAAGAAAAAAAACACACAAAACATTCTGGAAGTACCAATCTTCTGTACTTAATTAACTAGACAACCAATTTATCTAACAATTTAATTACACAGCACTCAAGTAGGTCCAACCAATTATATTTGTAAATTTTTTTTTAAATTGCTGTAAATTACTTGTAATCTGTGTCCCCCATCTTGACCTGACAATATATGCATTAAAATCATTTGTAAATTAAAAACCCTTATGCAACACAAAGTTTGTGGTTGATAACAATGGTAATTACTACAAGAATACATTGGTGAATTTGAAATGAATGTTTTAATTCAAATTGAATAGAATGCCAATCTTGCTCAAGCCCATAAACCGTATATTCCCAGAATAGGTTATTGTATCTGCAAGTTGGCAAAGATTTCCAATTAAATGTTAGAGACTATAAAGAAATAATCCTTCACATACACTATGACATTTCCTGCAAAATATCACCCATATCCTTAGCTATCTTTTGTTATCTGATGATATGAAATGAGATTTAATTTAAGATTTGAGATCAGTATTTCAGAGTTTTAATTTAAGAAATTTTATCTTGCTCTACTTTTCAAAACCTTTGTACCTCTCACATTTGAAAGCTTTCAGTTACTTCTGGAAAAATCTTTGCAGAAGAAAGGCTGAGCATATTAAAAACACCTTAAGTCCTTTTCATTTCCTATTTGGAGACATAATGGCAACTTATAACTGGATCCACAGCGAAGCTATTTTGAACACCTAGGAAAGGCTGCCCTATTCTAGACTCTATGGTGGATTAGATGTATTTGGGATATCACTGAGAAACATTTGTTTTCCCAAATACCTGTGGAGAACATATAAATGTATTACTACAAATTCTATATTTTGACTTATTTTCATGTTTGTTTTTATGCCATTTCAAGACTTATTTTAGCTCTTTGAAATACATATATGTTTCCTTTCACACTATCTCTATATTATAGCTCATTTTCAACTATGCAGGAATTTTGTGGACTATTGTATTCAAATTTGCAATAACACAATTTATAAAAGATCATAATTGTCTACTAAGTATTGGCACCACTTCAAATGTGGTAACTTCAACACAAAAATGTTTTCATTAGTAAGTGTTTTCATCTATGAAGTGGCCTTAGACGTACTTGACATATATCCTTGATTTTTCTGGGCAATCTTGATTTTAAACATTCTGTCCAGTTACGAGACCACATGCTCTGTACATATCAAGAAATATGATGAACACGCCTCAAGGAGTATGAGCTTTCAATCCACTGGCACCATTTTTATGTTTTGCTGTGTTCAATCTTTATAAACTCGTTTGGATCTGTGGAAGTAGACTTTACATTTCTTTTGTTTTTCTTCCATGTCTTTAGTTCCATCATCTCTATATCTCTAGCTCTTCCTCTAGTTCTTTACCTATGAATTCCGTGTCACCAGCTTTTTCTAATTCTATTTTGCCTAATAGATCAAATCAATTTCTTTTTCACACAAGGTAGGTTTTTGTTTCCTTTCCTTTTTTTTTTTTGTAACTATATGATTTAAACTTCTTACACGGTAAAGCAGTGTTTATTTTATCTATTCAGAATAAGAGTGAAATTAATTGTAGCATTTTGTTAATACCATTTTCTAGATCTGTGATGATCTTATTATTACCATTACTCTTTGAATCCTCAAACAAATCACTATTATTTTTATTTAATTCCTATTCTTTTTGGTTCCAAACCTCAAACTCTTAATAATTACACTTTCCTGACACAATTGCTTGTTTGTTTGTTTGTTTGTTTTCCAATTTAATTATGTACCTCCTAACAGTGATCTTTGTCGTCTAGGATTACTCTCTGCTCCATCAACATTCATTGCACTTTCATCTACACAAGTCTGTTCTCAGGGCTTTCTCTTGGCCTTGAATGCTTTTCACACATTTCTCACATATGAAAATTCTTGTCACTTTTCAAGACAAAGTTTAAATGCTATGTCTTCCATGAAGCTTTCCCTAATAATCAAGATTAAAATAAATGTCCCACCTTTACAAACCAAAAAGATTCATGATATGTGAGACTTGGCACTCACTGATTTCAGTTTGTGGAAACTCACTAGGATTCTGTTTCCAGCCTAGAACCAAGAAGAAAGAAAGTACAGGATAAAAGGAAATGCCTGGTTGTGTCCATGGGTAAATATTAGAATGTGTGGAATCTTTCAGGAAATACTACATTCGAATAAGTAGAGGTGATTTTAAAAGATACTACATTGCTGGTACAGATGCTATTATCTGATGCCTCTAGCTCTGGTTGAGGTAATAATCAACCCATTCAAAATGATATTTTCTTATTTGCTTGTATAAAATGGAAACCCTATGCTAGGAGTAAAAATCTGTCACCAAAAGCTAAGGTGGTATGACCAACTTCTATGCCATGTTGTGAATGCAAATGTATTAAAGGAAATATATACTTAAAAAAAAGTTTGGGTTTTGAAGTAAAGATATAAGGGTTTTAGATCAGGCTCTGGCCTTGAAAACATTTACTAGGTGAATAAAAAGATGTAAGGGAAATGAAGAATGGCAAGTTCCCTATCTCTGCTATAGAATATGGAATACTCCACCAAGGTTAAGGAATTAATATACATTAGCCATCATTTATTTAGTGTTTACTGACTTCAATTATGTTGTTTGTGTTCAAACTTAAATTGCCATTTGGCAGTGCAAAATAAGTTAATCTATTAATTTAATGTATTCTCACGTTGTGCATTTTGAATGACTGGAGAGGGAAAAAGTGTAGGGTAAGTAATGTTAATTTTGAGAGAAGATGAGCAATGAGGAATCTTGGGGGAGAAGGTAGAGGCTTCATATATTTTCACAGAAGGTTGTTCTATGATTATACAATTAATGAGTTAGAGAGGCTTGGGATGGAAAGAAGGCTGAAGAAACAGTAACAAAGGGAGAAAGTTGTAATGATTACATATAACAAGCTTATGATATTGCTTTAAATTGTCTGTAACAGATAATTTTGGCATTTAGAGGAGCTCATTAGTATATAATTAAATGCCAGGCTCTGTGCTAGGCAGTTTACATATGCTATCATGTTTCTTCCAAAAAGGAATTTTGGTTGATAAAGTATGTCAGAATGATATTATAAGTATTTTTAGTTATATAAAAATATATTAGCACTGAAAACACATAATGTGTTTTAAATTCATTTTGGTTGACTAGCCCTTGAATTACTATCTTGATCACAAATTAATGTTCTCAGCCTGTATGCTTTATAAACACGAATATGAACTATTGGAGTTTTTGTCAGTGCTCCAAAAGTCAAAAGACAATAAAAAATTTCCTGTACAACCAACTGAAAATGCTTCGCATTCATTATATCATCCTCTTCCTTATAACCTTTTTCATTATGGACTTTTTCTCAGTGTTAATTTAAATAGGGAACCAGTTCAGTCAGAACAGCAGTTTTCTTAAAAAAGAAACAAACAAAAAAGGTGAGTCCTGGTCCCAATATACTAAAAACAAAAGCAACAAATAAGGGGGAATATACAGACAACTAGAGATTGGTTCCATTGAGTACTCGATGTCTTTCTAGCTGCAAACCCTGGAAGGACTTCCATAAAACTGGGTAAAGTTTCACAATCACTACACTAGAACATTAAACTAAAATGCATTAGATTAATTTAGGATGTGTATCTCATTTTCATTCTAAATATTTGTTTTGAGATTTAAATTTTATATACATAAGTAGGATTAACTAACAGTCGTATTTTCAGATTAACAGATTATAAAAAGAATAAAGAATCCTGTTACTTGTATAGAGGTAATCTAATGGGAGCTGGGGTGGCTCAGTCAGTTAAGTGTCTGATTTTGGCTCAGGTCATGATCTTATGGTTCATAGGTTCGAGCCCCACATCAAGGTCTTCACTGACATGTCAGAGCCTGGAGCCTGCTTCAGCCCTCTCTCTCCCTGTCTCTTAAAAATGAACAAAGTTAAAAAAAAGAAGTAATCTAAGAATTATTTAAAAACTGGAAAATGAAAATAGATATCTTTCAAATGATTCATTAGCAACAAGATCTCATTTTAAGCAACAAAATTTTTTTTTTAATTTTTTTTTCAACGTTTATTTATTTTTGGGACAGAGAGAGACAGAGCATGAACGGGGGAGGGGCAGAGAGAGGGAGACACAGAATCGGAAACAGGCTCCAGGCTCTGAGCCATCAGCCCAGAGCCCGACGCGGGGCTCGAAAGCGAGATCGTGACCTGGCTGAAGTCGGACGCTTAGCCGACTGCGCCACCCAGGCGCCCCAGCAACAAAATTTTCTTACCCCATTTATATTATCCTATTAGAATAAGATTTGTACAATAAAAACCTTAATCAGTGAGTTTAATACCAGCCATACCAGTCATTTGAAACGTTCTTCCCAAATTATTTTTTGTTGTAACTCTAAGAAAAATTGATAACACTTCTCTGAAGATATGCATCTGGACCATACTTTAAAAAAATGATTTTTTAAAATAGTTGTAGGGGAACCTGGGTAGCTCAGTCGGTTGAGCATTAAATTTTAACTCAGGTCATGATCTCAGGGCTCCTGAGTTTGAGCCCCTCATGGAGCTCACTGCTATCAGCACAGAGCCCGCTTCCTAACTTCCGTCCACTTGTCTCTCTCTGCCCTTCCCCATTTGTATTCTCTTTCTCAAAATAAATAAACCTTTAAAAAATAAAATTAAAAATACATAAAATAGTTGTAAAATATACATAACATAAAATTTACCTTCTTGACCTTTTTTAAATGTACAGTTCAGTGGTATTAAATTAAATACATTCGTATTTTTGTGTATCCATCTCCATCATCCATCACCTTGTAAAACTGAAACTTTGTATGCATTAAACAATAACTTTCCATGGCCTCCTCTCCTCAGCCCTTAGGAAATACCATTTTGTTTTCTATCTCTATGAATTTCACTACTTTAGGGATCTCAAATAAGAATGATATAGTGTGTGTGTGTGTGTGTGTGTGTGTGTGTGTGTGTGTGTATGACTGGCTTATTGCACCTCGCATAATGTCAACATTTATTCATGTTGTAGCATGTTTTAGAATTTCCTTCCATTTTAAGGCTAATTAATGTTCCATTGTATGTTTATGCCACATTTTGCTTTCCAGTCATCTGTCTATGGGCAGTTGGGTTAGTTCCACCTTTTAACTATTGTGACTAATGTTGGTGTAAACCTGAGTGTACGTGTATTTCTTTCAGATCGTGCTTTTAATTCTTTTGTGTGCAACCCAAAAGTAGAATTGTTGTATCATGTTGTAATTCTAGTTTCAATTTTCTGAGAAGCCACCACCTTGTGGCATCACCATAGAGATGAGGTGATATTTCATTGTAGTTTTGACTTTATTAGTGATGATAGATACCTTTTTATATGTTTGTTGGCCATTTGTATACCTTCCAAGGATGAATGTCTGTTCAATTCCCTTGCCCATTTTAATGTTGATCTACGGGAGTTCTTTATTATGCTGGATATTAACTACTTATTAGATACATGATAATTGTCTCCCATTTTATAAATTGTTTTTTCACTCTGATGATCATGTCCTTTGACAGACAAAATCTTGCATTTTGGTGTAGTTCAGTTTAGCTTTTTTTTCATTTGTTGCCTATGTCAAAGAACTGATTGTTGTCATTATTGATTGTATTTCTCTGTTATTGCTTTCTTCTCTATTTTGTCCCCTTTCCTCTTTCTTGCTTTTGATTTAATTATTTATTTACTTACTTATTTTGCTTACAAGTGTATATTTAATTTTCATTCTTTTTTGAATTTCCAATGTAAGAATTTGAGATAATTTTCATCCTTATAACTACTTAACTATATCTAACAGTTGCTAATGCACAGCATTGTCAAGTTCTAAATACTTCCTTATTCCTGTTTTCATACATTCCTATGTTTTTGCTTTTTCAGATTTTTGCTCTTGAACAATCATAGTTTTCTTGCTAGTTCAACACATTTTAAAATATTTTAATCTAGCATATTTAATTATATTCAAGTTAGAGACAGTCTACCATCCTACCACAAATGGAAACTTTGTTCATTATTTTTAATTTTCTTTTTGTTACTATTTCAAAGCACAGATGCAAGGAGAAGGAGGGAAGCTATTTCCAAATACTGAGGGTTTTTTTTTTTTTTCATCTTTAGGAGTGAGCTATGCTTAGCATTATTGATGAGTAAAATTTATACTATCTGAAAAACATTTTCTTTGAAATAACTCATATTTCTCCTCCTAGATTTTACTAATAGTATTATTCTCACTTTTAGGGACTATTTAAAGATGCTTTTATTTATTTTTATTTATTTTTTACTTTTTTAGTGTAATTTATTGCCAAATTGGCAAACATACAGTGTGTACAATACGTTCTTGGTTTTGGGGGTAGATTCCCATGATTCATCACTTACATACAGCAGCCAGTGCTCATCCCAACAAGTGCCCTCCTCAATACCCATCACCCATTATCCCCTCTCCCCTGTGTCCCCCATCAACCCTCAGTGTGTTCTCTTCATTTAAGAGTCTCTTATGATTTGCTTCCCTCCCTCTCTGTTTGTAACTATTTTTCCCCCTTCCCTTCCCCTATGGTCTTCTGTTAAGTTTCTCAAGTTCCACATATGAGTGAAAACATATGATATCTGTCTTTCTCTGACTGACTTATTTCACTTAGCATAATATCCTCCAATTCCAGCCAAGTTGCTACTAATGGCATGATTTCATTCTTTCTCATTGCCAAGTAGTTTTCCATTGTATATATAAACCACATCTTCTTTATCCATGCATCAGTTGATGGACACTTAGGCTCTTTCCATAATTTGGCTATTGTTGAAAGCACTGCTATAAACTTTGGGGTACATGTGCCCCTATGAATCAGCACTCCTATAAGATGCTTTTAATAGAAAGTTCAGTTCATCAAAGTGTGACTAAACAAATAAGAAACTAAAACTTTTAATACAAAATTAGGTTTTAATTATTAATTCTTATTCTTAACTATTACTCTTTGAGTTTAGCAACCTCAAAATGTCATTTAACCTAGCTTAATCAGGGATTCGTTTCCAAGTCTGTAAAATGAAAAAATGTGCTATATAAAACACAGAGTGATCTGTACTCAGTAGACACTTTAGGATTCAAAGAATCCATGCTCTTCAATACCATACAATTTCTATGAAAATGATTTATGGTTTAGGAAATTAGTACTGTCAACTGTAATTTTTACTCTTAAGCAAGCTTATAAAATTTGAACAATCATAAATATAAAGGTAATATATTATTTTATAATATTATCTGCTATTTAAATAGCCTAATTTTTAAAATAAATTTTATGCATAGGAATTACCCCATCTGCCTTTGAAATGCAACATTTAGAAAAACCATTTATCCTGACCTGGTTCCTTTGTCTCATTCTTGTGTCTACCTATAACCGTAACTGTCGTACTATGAATGTTGATTATCTGTGCCAAAATAAGTGAGCTCTAGCACAAAAAATAAAAACAATTCACCAATTTGCTGTGCTGCAAACTTGTTCCATTAGACCAAGGTCATGACCATTTTTTTCTAAAATAATATACCTTCCTCCATCCTCAACTTTGCCTTTTTGTTTTTAATGTTTATTTATTTATTTTGAGAGAGACAGAGAGAGAGAGCATGCACACAAGTGGGGCAGGGGCAGAGAGAAAAGGAGAGAATCCCAATCCATGCTGTTGCATAGCCCAATGTGGGGCTTGATTTCAGGAATAGTGAGATCATAACCTGATCAAGATCTGAACTGAAGTCAAGAGTCAGTCACTTAACTGACCAAGCCTCCCAGTTGCCCCCTTCCCATCTGTGGCTTTAATCCAAAAAGAATTTTATTACCTTTAAGAGCTAATATTGTTTTTCACTATGTTAATATTACTAATAAGTGCCAAAATCGTATCTTTTTGTTTTTTATCAAATTCCTTATTTTCTTTTCATTCTTGTCATTCTGATTGTTGACTGGGCTTTTCTCAGAACCAGAGTGT
Organism: Leopardus geoffroyi; assembly: GCF_018350155.1. Taxonomy (NCBI): domain Eukaryota; kingdom Metazoa; phylum Chordata; class Mammalia; order Carnivora; family Felidae; genus Leopardus; species Leopardus geoffroyi. Next base: position 19,001,324 of record NC_059338.1, on the reverse strand, counting down.
TCCAGTGGCCTCCAGAATGGCTTATGTAAATTCAGATACTCCCTTCCAGCCCCAACACCTCAACCTTCTTTTCACTTCTCAATAATTATGTCAGTCTCCTGCTCAGATGCCATCAGTAGCATTTGTGGCTCACAAAATATTTCTACTGGGTAATGCTGGCTTATAAACTGTTTCAGATAGAACAAGTACTTCAACTTGACTTTGTCTTATTTCCATCATTTTTAAAGTAGTGAAAATAATTATACATGCCTTACAGGGTGATTGTGATTCTTCAGAGAGGAAATAGATAAACAAATTATGGTTGATTGTAGTTATTTTTGCTTTCACATATTATCAGTAGATTATTGCCAAAAAAAAAAGCAAAGAAAAAGAAACAAGCAAATGAGCAACATTTTATCACTAAAGTATATACATATGATACAATGGCATAGGTATAGATATAGAAGAATTAATGTAGGTCAATGTAAAATAATGTGAATCACATACTAGCTGTTTAGAGATATGCTTAATCTTGAGAAGTTTAAATATGAACATTTTCCTCTACATAATTACATACATTTCAAGTGGGAAATCAGAAATCTAGAAAAAAGACACTTGAATTTTGAAAGCCCATGAACTTAATTTTGTAGTGTAAAAAATTAAAAATCTAAGTGATAAGTAATGTATTCAAGGGCATAAAACAATTTAGTGCAGAAACATATGAGTATATAATTCTTCTTTGAAAGTTTTTATTTTTAGAACTTTATTTAATAAATATTTTTAAGTTTATTTAGAAGTTTATTTAATACAGATTGTTACTTCTCTATAAGATGACTGCTTGTAACTTTTGTTATGAATGGTTACTTGAGTTACTAACTTGTGGAGAAAAATAAATTACCCGTGATTTTCTTTTGATTGATAATTTTTTATAGAGTCAGTCCCTTTTAAAATACCTAAGGGAAAAGAGAAGATACTTATTGTGTCTACGTCTGTAATTAGGAGAAATGAGTCATCTTCCATTGACGGGGCAAATTACCGGCAATTTTCCAATTTGCCAGATTTTCATGTATATCACATGAATAATTGAATAATGAGAATGAGCCAAATCCAGGGTAGTTAATTTTAGTTGCGTGGATTCAGTGCCATCTGGACTTCTGGCTTTACTAACTTTTAATTGACCGAGTTCTTTCAGAAAAGTCCTGATACCTAATTTATAAAATAGTTATTCAAGCTCAAACCAGAATGAGTAAAGACCACTTGCTAGAATACTTGCTTAATTGCCATCTTAGTCTAACCCGAATAAATGAAATAAATGGCTGACTTTGGGTCGTAAAAGCTCATTTCGTTTCAGTGTCATCAGTGTAGCAATTCCATAACATTGTAGCCTGATTTCATGACACTTACCTTATATTTTCTTATCTCTCCCTTCTCAACATTTATTGACTATTTTATCTGTGTTACTCAGTTGTAGCCTTCTAATTAGAATGTATCAGCTTTATAAAAAGCATGGTCACCTTCAACTTAACAGCTACCCTAATCCCATCTGAAATATTTCTTTCCTTTAAATATTGTAGTTAAATTATCATCAGAATGATCATTACACCACTTAACTTATGTTTACAGAGACACCAAAATGTTAATGTTTCTACAAGATTTATTTTTAATTATTCTTCGGGGATCTCCTTGCCATGATCTTCCTATTAAATTTAACAAAAATATGATTTCCATTTGCTGCTAATGCTCAAACTTGGAAAATTAAAATGTTATCTAATTAATAGTTATCATTATGGCCTCCACGAAAAAATAAGGCCTCAGAATTTTCCCACACCATTTTGATTTTAAGTGTTTTTAATTCATTAATTTTGAAAGTTAAAATATAAATTTGTAGGTATTTCAGGTTGATTCAGTAAAGAACACTGTTCTAAGTCTATACATTCAAATATATTTTATGGTCATCATTAATTTTGTGTTTTATTAAGCACAATAATATTCAGCAGATAGGAGCTAAATATCCTCTGCATTCTGAGAAAATATTTGTGTTATATTTGAAGACACACAACATATAACTATTAAAAAATATTCTTATTTGGGGGAACACTATGGCCCTGTGATTCTTGCCTATTTTTCATATTTATGGCCTGAGCAACCAACAGGAGCAAGTCTAATCTATGAGACACATGAAGAATAGTTAAAATGTGAGGAGTAAGTAACTAAGCCATGTCATAATATATACAAAATTTTGATGTTGCTGTTGTAATTGGTTTCGGTTTGTGTTTTTGTCACAGACTTCATTTAAAAATTTTTTTTTTCAACGTTTATTTATTTTTGGGACAGAGAGAGACAGAGCATGAACGGGGGAGGGGCAGAGAGAGAGGGAGACACAGAATCGGAAACAGGCTCCAGGCTCTGAGCCATCAGCCCAGAGCCCGACGCGGGGCTCGAACTCACGGACCGCGAGATCGTGACCTGGCTGAAGTCGGACGCTTAACCGACTGCGCCACCCAGGCGCCCCCAGACTTCATTTTTTAAACTTACAACGTGATATTTGTTTCTTTTATAAAGCGAGTTTGACAATCTCTGCCACAACTTTTCGCCATAAAAAAAAAAAAAAAAAAAAAAACACTTCTGCTTATACACGTGTATCACCAAAAACACTTTCAATACAGAAATATATTTACAGGAAAATGTATAGATTTACAAATCATTTCTCTAAGTGTAATGGAGAAAGATGGAGTTCAATATCAATATATCTATACTTATATTATATGTAATTAAGTACAGATTTTATTGGAAAGTGCTTGGTTTTGTGCTCCATTTTTAATCTGGACAAATAGCATTTTCCATAGTCACATGGCCTTTCAATAAATACTTACAAAAATCCTACCCTTAAATGAACACAGAAATCTCCTTCAAGATTACTCTAATTATACTTTCACTAAATTAAATTTCCTATGTAATTACAAAAGGATGGTTTCTCCACCTGACTTTATTTCTTCACCAACCTCTTTACACTTTCCGAAAGCTCTAAAAGAATTTTCAATGTCATATATAATTTTCTCTTTATTTTTTCTACATATCTTCAGACAGATATATGAAATTGGTAGAAAGGATTTTTGACTCAATGTTTTTCAAGTCACCTGTATTAATTTTAGTAACTCCTTCTAATAATTTAGTGGGATTACTAACCTCTTAGCAGGTTTTGCGCTTCAAAATGCAATTACATATTTACTATCCACTATTAAGTAAATGAAAGTAATTTTAAAATATTAGCATGGTTAGAGCAACTTGTACTTCCAAGGAAATAAATTAAATGTAGCTTTCTTGATTTCTCCTACTAAGTACAACTAAAAACCTGGTTATTACATATAAAACAAACCTAAAAAGACTTTGAAAGTTGTAGAGAAGAGGGTGGACTGTCTAGGGTTGTTGAAACCCAAGCAGAGACAAAGAAGCAAAGGCAATACAATAAAGCAAAAAATAGTCTTTCCGACAGATGGTGCTGGAATAACTAGACATGCACATGCAAAAAGGTGAATGTATGGGTCGCCTGGGTGACTCAGTGGTTAAGCATCCACTTCAGCTCAGGTCATGATTTCCCAGTTTCGTGTGTTTGAGCCCCACGTTGGGCTCTGCACTGGCATCTCGGAGTTTGCTTGGGATTTTCTCTCTCTCTCCCTCTCTCTCTGCCCCTCCCCCACACATGCTGTCTGTCCCTCTCAAAATAAATAAATCAATAAACTCAAAAAAAAAAAAAAAAGGATATATGGCCATAAAAAGAAAGCATAATACATGTCTGTGTTGAGCCTATTGTGTAATGGAAGAGGCAGATACTAATCAAGCAACCACACAAATTATTAAGTACTAGGAAGGAATAGAACACTCAGTTATGAGAATATGTAACAATTATTTGGGGACTGGCTTGGTGTGGTAAGACTACAGTTTCTCCATGTGATATTGGTGTCTTTGAAGTTTGTATATAGTGGGTGATATTTAATACCTTTATTTTACATAAATTCCAAGCATAGAAGACAGGAAGAGCAAGTGCCTGTTAAATACTAAGTTTCACATTGTAATCCACAAATTCTGAGGGTTAATGTCTAGAGAAAGGTGACAGTACCAGTTTATGTCTCACAAGCTTTTTGTGTGTAAAATGGTATTTTGACAACTCAAGCCTGAATCAGGCTGAAAGGTTATAATTTGAGGAATAATCATTTATACTTTGTAAATTTAAGAGTATACACTTTTTTTTTCCTGAAAGTTTTTCATAAAAGATCATATGTGGTCTCTCTTCCACATTTTGATGCAAAAGACATAAAATTAATAGCAAGTTTATTTCCCTTAATTATGTGGGAAAACATAATATTATAAGAAGAGTTTTTTAAAGTACATTTTAAAACTTATTTAAAGAAAAATAAATATTCTATTAAATTGAGTTACTATTTAAAACTAATTTTTATATGGAAAGATTTCATTCAAAATTAACTTTGTATTCACTGTCTCTAAAAATTGCAATTACTCTAAAAGAGAATAACACTTCATCTTATGTTTTAAACTTAAGTTACTCAAAATGAAGCAACATATGAATTTATAGTTTATTTCAAGTTCAAATATTTAATTGGTTAGTTACTTGTCATAAATCATGATTTATGAGTGTTTGCCCCAATATTTAAGGTAGGACAAGGATGACCATCAAGAAATTTTAATGAAGTTATTACTTAAATCTTCAAAGACATTATCACCAAGCAGATTAATTTTTCATTAGCAAATAGCTATTCTTTTGGCAATAACCTTCTTCCTGAGCATTTAACTTATTAGTCTGTTCCCGGACAAACAAGAACAATTTGTAGATACTTGGAGTATGGTTTTATTTATAAATTATTTTGTTAATTTTACTCTTTAATTCTACTAAGGCTTATTACCTTGACCAATGTTTATATATATTTAAAGAATTAACATCTTGGAACAAAAAATCATGACTCCACAAGCATACATGTCCAAAATTTGCTAAGAGATAAACAGTGTCCCCTGCACCATTTTAAAGAGAGAGGGAGGCAAATCATAAGAGACTCATAAATACAGAGAACAAACTGAGGGCTGCTGGAGGTGTGTTGAACAGGGGGATGGGCTAAATGGGTGTTCATGTTGGTGTGAGCATTGGGTATTATATGTAAGTGAGAATGACTACATTCTACTCCTGAAATCATTATTACACTACATGTTCACTAACTTGGTTTTAGATAAAATTAAAAAAAAAATTAAAAAGTGTTACACATTTTCTTCTTTAAATCTCTACAGAGTTAGTACTATTAGACATACGTTCCTAAATGAAATGACACCAGTGAGGTTTTAAGAACTTGCCAAAATTCACAGGGCTTTGAATTCTATGAACTGAATTGATGCTGGTGGGACTTGAAACTTTAGCTTTCTGACTTCTTTTTTTTTTTTTTTGAAAACTAATATTGCCTCCCTAAAGTACTCAAATTATTGTGTGAAATGCAGATATTTTTACTAATTAACCAACATAAATACCCTTTGAATTATAAATATAAAAAAAAGGACCTTCATATTTGTTTATTTTTTTCAGAGAGATTCAGAGTATTTTATTTTAGCTCAATTGTATCTCTCTCTTGGCTTATCTACACTGTTTAATAATTACCAAATCAGTATATTATATCAATGTGATTGATGGAAAATTTTGTTAAGTTGTAACAGAAGTTAAATTGTAGTTCCAAAATTTAGAAAGAAAAGCTTTTGCCTGTTACTTAATCCCTTCTCTTCAACTTAGAGATCATTCATTGACAGCATATGTGTATATATTTTACATCAATACTTTGGCATAACATCTCTTCAAAGGAGTGGCTTAATTTAGATGTAAATAACAAATTTCTCTATTATGTATATATCTGTGTAGGCACAAACATGTAGTACCCTTATATTTCTATTAAATAAGTTTCCTTTTGGAATAATGAAATTGACTACAGTAATTGAATTATGTGGTGTCTCTTAAAATTTGGATAGAACCTTATCTATTAAATTACAGAAAGTAACTTAAAGCTAGGTAAGGTAAAATTAATTTTAAGTCATTTCATAGCTCTGAAAATTTAACATTTTTTTAATAATTAGAAATATACATTACTAGCCACAAATCATTCTTTAAAAGATTCTCAGTAACCCCCACCTCCACTTCATGTAATTCAATGATATAAAGAGGCTACAGCTACAATTCTTGTTGCTTTCTGTACTGGGGACGGTATTTGGTTGCAATCATGGTAATTTGTCTTCTTTAATCTACTATGTGTTGGCAGTTCTTGCAAAATACTACAGTCCTTAATGGTGCTTCTCAAAAATTCTGCATGTACACATTTTATATAAGTCCTATTTTTCATAGGGTTTTTTATTTCAGTATTTTATTTGCCTAGATTCATTGTACCAAATTCCTAGCCTCACCCAAAGGTATCTCTCAAGCTTTAAAAACTCCACTACTGGGGTGCCTGGGTGGCTCAGTCAGTTGAGCACCTGACTTAGGCTCAGGTCATGATCTTGCAGTCTGTGAGTTTAAGCCCTGTGTCAGGCTCTAGGCTGACAGCTCACAGCTCAGAGCCTGGAGCCTGCTTTGAATTCTGTGTCTCCCTCTCTCTCTGCCCCTACCCTGCATATGCTCTGTCTCTCTCTGTCAAAAACAAATAAATATTAAAAAAAAAACTCCACTACTGTTAATTTTTTTTAAAGTTTTATATCAAGGGGCAGGAGGGCAAAAGAAAGTGGAATCACTATCCTGCCAACTGTTTAGCATTCAGCTGCTTTAAAAACACTAGCTTCAGAGCTAGTCATCCGGACTGTTAGAACATTTCCCTTTTACTGGCCAAATGGAAAACAACGTCATCTGTGGGATGTGAAAGCTTTAAGGAAAGAACATCCAAATAACCTTTTCTATATGTAACAGTTACACATAATAAAATTATAAGGAACTAGTATTGATTGTTAGTGGCATTTTTAAAGGCCCGTGTGATTTTACAGATGTAATAAGGTTATTGCTACTGAAGATCAGCAAGTCAATTTACGATTCTTATGGTGAATTTGTTTGGTGGATATTAGTGTTTGGGAAATATATATTTGTTTTACTATTCTGTTGTGTATGCAAATTTAATTAAGATTGATGGAATTAAACTTATAAGCCAACAAATGTAGTATTGTGACAAGTGATATAATGATAGACTTTTAAGGCATAAACAACTTTATTTAGTGTACATTAGCAGTTAAGGATTTTTTCAGCAACTGCATCATCTGATTTGGTCAATTTTTTTAATGTTGCTCTTCCTTTGGTACTGAACAGTGACAGAGTCTATATTTTTCAGGAACTGGATATACATGTGTAATTTGAAAGAAATTACGGTAGTTAATATATTTTAAATACACTGAGTACTTTAATGTATTCACATAGAATTTAAATACTAATAAGAAAGGTCAATGGCAATATGGCAATGATGTAATCATTATTTAAATGGAATGCCTTGATGTCATTCTTGTTTTCCAACCTATTCACATGAGATGGGCACAGATAAAATTATAATAAATGTAGAAAAGTAAACATTACATAGACATACATAATAATAGATGCCTGCAAGTCAGACTTTTTAGCAGGCAAACATACAACTCTAATCAACTAATAGAGGCTTCTTAGAGCCAACAAAAGCATTTTCAAAGTAATGTTCTGGCTGAACTGTTTATAGCCCATTTGTGTGTTCCACAAAATAGTGCTGCTTCTAAAAGGGCTGAGTTACATTAAACTCTAATGATTGTGCCTCTTTTATTTAAAGGCTTCCAAAGGTTATGATGAGAAGATATTTATGTACTGTGAAGGCTTCAGGTAGAATGGAGCATTCACTTAGATGCCACAATGTTCTTACTTAATACAAACATAATGAATCTGGATGGAATCCTTGGATCCTTTAGGTAAAATGTTCTCATTATGAAAATCATACCCGACAGCACGTTATCAATTCAGCATTCCATTGCTTTGTTTTTCCAAAATTTAATGAATGCATAGTCTAGTTGCAACTGAGGTGAATTGTATCTTCAGGATGAAAAAAAAACCTGCACCCATAAGTTTCCAATTTATATACAACCATTACTTCCTTATTGCCTTCTCAAGTTACCCCAAAGTCAAAACACTCTGCATTACTTATTATGTACTAGATTATATTACTAGAAAGCAAGAAAGCGAACCAACTAATAACCCCATAATCCTGATAGCTTTTCATGACAAAATTTCTTTTTAGTTCATGCACTTGTTCATCCCAACAAGCTGCAAGACTGGGGTTGGGGGATGGGGATTTGAATCATCATTGTTCATTAGGGCCCCTGGCTGATGGGCCAGCATAACCGTACAGGGCACACTTTGTCAGTGAAAGCAAGTCACATGGCCACACTGATTTTAAAGGACACCAGTAACTGCAATCCTATCCTGTGCCCAGGACGAAGAGACACTGAGTATTTGTATTCATATCTAGCGTTCAATACTCACAGTGTGGTACTTCACTGTCCAGAGAGGACTTCCTTTACTTAAAGTGCTGTTATCAGCACTTCTCAGGATTATTTCAGTACTTTCCATCTGAGTTTTCGCAAAAAAATTTGTAGAGATTGTAAAAGTGATCATGTGTCATTACAATACAAACCGATAATATGGAGAGTGGAAATGAGAGATCTCATAGCCCAAATCAATATTTGTGTTTTTTACACACACACACAATTACACTTTCGGATATACATAATGAAAGTATAATGTATTACTTCATCTGTATATAAAATATAAAAGAAAAAGTAGAAAAAAAGCTTTAGATGGAGCTCTTGAGATAAGAATTTGCTGTAATTACTAACAATAATGTTTTTTTTAATTAATTTAATTAGTTAGTGGGTTGTTTAATTTGTGTTAGTATTAGTCTTCATTGGGTGATACCTTCAAAGAGTCTGTCCCTTACTTTTGGTTGTTCTGTGACAGAATAATCAGAAGGGATGGCAAAGTGTTTTGTCCATCTGAAATGTTAGAATATTCATGTCCATTTTATCTTGCTTAATAATATAATGTTTGAGCCTTTAAGGTAACAGTTTTTCTTACATTCATCTATAAGCATAGCAAGATTTCTGGTAATAATAACAATAGTGAACAATTAATACTTTTTTTTATTTATTTGGTGCTAGAAATTGATTTCAGGAAATGACATGTTTGTTTTAGATCTTTCATGTTTTATTTATTTATTTATTTAGTTAGTTAGTTAGTTAGTTAGTTATTTGCTTTTTTTATTTGGGGTTTTTGGGTCAAATTTAATAGGAAGAAAGAGGAGAAAATAGTAAATCAAGTCAGAATAGATCATGGGATTTGATTTGAATACTCATTACCTGATAAAGATAAGAAAGACTAGAATTGTGCTCTTCAAATATGTATTTACGCATAGTCATCTAGCCTGAAATACTCAGTGATTTAAAAAAGAGTGTATATGGTATGTAAAATACCACAATTGAATCAATCTTCTTGGTTATTTAAAGTCCAACTAATTCACTTGGCAGCTCACATATTAGTCTATGAATGCATGCATATGAGTTTATAAATTTATCACTTTAAACCATTGAAAAAGATATGCCAAAATTCTAGGTTCATGTCAGTCTGTTGACAAGATCATAACGTTTTTTTTCAGCAAATAAAAAAAAATAAATGTTCAAGGGTAAGTCTATAAAGTTTGGAACTGAACAACTATTATTTACATCTTGGTTTAATAAATTACTTCTTAGAAGTATTATATGATTATATAGTTTGAGATATATCACAAAATATTAAAATGTAAATATTTTATTTTTAATTCTTTTAAATTTATTTATATATTTAGAGAGAGAGAGAGAGAGAGAGATAGGGAATGAGTGGGGAGGGCAGAGAGAGAGAGGAAGATAGAAAATCTCAAGCAGCCTCCCCACTATCAGTGCAGAGCCCAATGGGGACTTGATTTCAGGAAACTTGAGATCATGACCTGAGCTGAAATCAAGAGTCAGACGTTTAACCGATTGAGCCACCAGTTGCCCCAAAATTTAAATATTTTATTTTAAATGCTCTTCTTCACCATTTCGAATATACACTTACATTATATATGTATCATATATAATATTATATATACATATGTGTATATATAATACACAGGTACAATTTAGGTAATTTTTTATAAAAAGAAAAGACATAAAAATTGTTAATATCAACCCAGGTTTTGGGAAAAAAAGACATTCTTGCTCTCTTCTGAGGAAACATGAACTAATAAATCCAGCACAGTGTCACTAAAAATCCTGTATTTACTGAAAACAGAACACTGACAAAATTTTGGAGACAATACACTAAATTATCTAATAGTTTTCTTCAATGTAGCGGCATTAGTGTTGTTTGTTAATGCAAACTCTGGATCCCACTTCAGTCCTAATGGATCAGAAAATTCTGGGGTAGAGTTTCTATGTGACTCTGCTAGGTGCTGAAATTTGAGAACCACTGGTAGAACAAAACTGTTTAGATCAGCTGATTTATAGAGGACACAGCAAGAGTTTCTGAAGGAAAGAAACACTAAATTGACTTACTCTAAGGCCGAGTCTTCCCTAGATTCCTTAGTGAATCGTATCTTCTAATTAATCTCCAAAAGACTGGGTGGATTGTTGGGCTGACAAATATGTGCCACACAAGCAAAATATTCATAGTTAGAGACTCTGTCAGAGAGATGCCTCTTTGTTCTGCAAGTATTTACTCTTCTTTATTCTGTGTAAATCTCTTCCCCGCTTCCCCGCCTCTAGCAAACTTTTTTTTTTTCTCCCCTCAGAGACTGCCTAAATATTAAATATCACCTCTCCAAAAGTTGCCATCCTGGTCACTTAAAATAAAATAGGGCCTCACTGTCCACAGCCAGATGGCTGATCACAGCAGGCTGTCTCTGGTAGTTCTCAGCACTTACAGTCCTCTGATATGTGTTTAAAATTTAATTTAATGTCTTTTATTTATTTATTTATTTATTTATTTATTTATTTATTTAACATTTATTTATTTTGAGAGCTAGAGAAGGAGCAGCAGGGGTGGGGAGAGAGAGGGAGACAGAGAGAATCCCAGGCAGGCTCCACACTGTCAGTGAGGAACCCAATGTAGGGCTTGAACTCACAAATTATGAGATGATGACCTGAGCCTAAATCAAGGGTTGGACCCTTAACCAACTGAGCTACCCAGGTGACCCAGTTTTATTTATCTTTCAAACTTTCTCTAGAATGTGAATTCCATTTGGACATGGACAGTATTGGTCTGCTTTACTGATGTATCCTTATCATGCACTGTTTGTTGGTGCACTACAGGCATTTTGTGGGGAAAAATATAAATAAATATAGGACATCTTTATACAATATTACTTAATATTTTATTTGCCAAATAGTAATTGAGTTAAATAACACACCTAGTAGTATTAAGCCTGGTTGAAGGAATTCTTTCCTGTGGAAGGTATTTGAAATTTTTATCAGAGCAACTCAGAATAATTCTGTACAGTTATCAGGAGATGCAGTTCACCATAGTTCTTTTCTGAAGTGTTATTAGTTTGATTTTAACTCAATATAAATGTATAAATCTTTGTTTAAATGTATAAATCATTTATAACCATATTTTCCATTTCCCTAATTTGGCCGAATCCACCTGAAATGTCTTTTGCATCTAGAGAAATTGCTAATCAAGTTGAATTTAGGTTTCAAAATAGGTTGTAAACAATAATTATTGTAAAAATATTTCTCTTTTGGTTATGCTTTTAAAATTCTTCCACAGCGCAATAATATTCTCGAAGTGTTTTACAGGGTCCCATGCTAAAGTGAATAAAGAAAGGAATCATTAGAGTTATGAAAATAAATTCATTCTCTTTTTTCAATTTCCTTCAAAAATAATAAAATATTACCTTAGTGTTTTTTAATGGCTCTACATTCATAATCTATGCGTAATGAAATCATTTTTATGAGTACGTCTTTCCTTGGGAAAAAACGAATCAGGGAAAGCTGTTTCTTTTACGTGACTTATTTTTCCTTTATGTGATTTGGTTTTCAGAATATTCACTCGAGTTACATAAATTATAAATGTTGCTTCTCTTACTCATAGCACATGACATATTATTACAGGCGAGACTCATTGTAATGTGGTGACCCCAGCTAAACTACCAAGTGAACTTTTCAAATGAAAACATTCAGGTAGATTGTGTATTTATGAATAAAAATAAATTTGCTTTTCAGGGAGTTTGGCCGCTGGAAAGTAAATAACCTTGCAGTCGAGAGGAGAAATTTCCTTGGCTCTCCTCTGCCTCTTGCTCCTGAATTCTTCCGCAACATAAGACTCTTGGGACGCCGACCTACCCTGCAGCAAATCACAGAAAACCTTATCAAGAAATATGGGACACATTTCTTGCTGTCTGCTACTCTGGGAGGTACGACTCTTTGAAATATTTGCGCCTATGTATGCTTGTGTATAAAACTGTATAAACCAAGTAAATATGTGCTGATTAATTCAGATAGCTGCAGTTTGAATAATTCTAGAATTCATTCACTAATTTGTTCAATATGTTTACTGAGTTATTACTAAATGCCTTTTATGGTGTTCCCAATGGTGAGGCAGATGGTTATTACCTAGTTCTTACCTGAAGGCAGCCTACACTATAATAACATGCATTAAATATAGTCTTAGTTATTACACTTTAAAATGCAAGGTGATGTGACAAATTTTATTTAAAAAATGAATAACAAACAGTCCAGTCACAAGTGGAAGTCATCACTTCAGGTTGCAGAGAGCAGAAAAATTTCCCTGGAGTAAACCTTAAAGATCTAAAATTATATTTGTAGCACTATTTTAGTATTTTTGATTGTGGTGGATATATGATATGAAAAGATTGATCAATGAATGTCAATTATGATGTACAATGTAAAAGTAGAGATTAATAAAGTCACTTCTTCAATTTATAAATGTTTAAAAATTAAGAAAACGGTGGTTTTAACATCATTAAATATGTTTACTTATCATAGTGATGTATAATTCAGCATTTTGAATACACTTAAATGATATTTGGGGAGGTAACATGTAATAGGGAAAATACAATTTTCCTAAAACTTAAAAGTATCCCAGAATTCCATGTATTTCATTTCTTGCAGGAAATGAGTAATGTCCAGCCATTTTATTTAGAAATAGATGTTACTTTTTCCTATAATGAAGAGCACTGAATATAATTGGGTAGGAAAGCCATGGAAACAGTGATTTCCTGCTTCCTTGTCAGTTCCCCAGTAAGTTTACTAAATACGGGCAAACTGATTCACACCAATGGGGAGGTGGTGTGAAAGGCCACTTAAGTTCTTCAGTTTTCCTATCTTAGAAAATGAGTCATTTCTTTCATTTACCTGCCAGTCCAGTCTGTCAGTAAGTCGTGCCAGTATTTCCCCCCAAATATATCCCATGTCAAACCTGTCTGACTTTTACTTGAACATCCCTAGACCAAGTCATCATGTTTCTCCCAGAATACTCCTAAGGTCATGCTCCACACAGATCCTTATAAAACTTGAATCAGGTCAAATAATTCCCTGTGTCAATTAAAACCTATAACTAGCCACTTAAAATCCAAATGTCTTGCTATGGCTTACAATGCACTACATGAGTGATCTGGCACTGACTTTCATCACAGACCTCAACTTTGCTCTTTCCTCATCATGCTGTATTTTTCAGTGAGAATGACCTTCAAGTGTTTCTGGTCAATATTTCTGCTTAAATGTTACTTTCCCAAAAGGGCTTTCCTGTCCATACCTCCAGGAACAGTGCCCAGTTGTCCACCAATAGTCTCTACTATTTTATGATCTTACTTTGTATTCTTAATTGTATTTATTTTATTTTTTCATGTTTTAGTATTTATTTTGAGAGAGAGCACAAGTGTAAGAGGGACAGAGAGAGAGAGAGGGAAAGAGATTCCCAAACAAACCATGAGATCATGACCTGAGCCAAAATCAAGACTTGGATGCTTAACTTACTGAGCCACTCAGGCGCCTTTTTTATAGTATTTATTTTTATGTGAGATATTTTATTCATTAGTTTCCTTATTTATTATCTGTAATTTCTGCGTATTTCCTTGAAAAAAAGGGACTTGCTTATATTTGTCATCAATTTACTCTCATAGTTAGAAGCACACAATATATCCTCATGAAATATTTTGGTTTGTTTGTTTGTTTTATTTAGATCCTGATTTTTATTTTTATTTTCTTAAATAATCTCTACCCCCAACATGGAGCTCGAACTCACAACCCCTGAGATCAACAGTCACATGCTCTACTGATTGAGACAGCCAGGTGTCCCTGGATCCTAATTTTTTAAAATATTTTTTATTTTTTAATTTACATCCAAGTTAGTTAGTATATAGTACAATAATGATTTCAGAAATAGAATCCAGTGATTCATCTGCTACATATAACACCCAGTGCTCATCCCTACAAGTGTCTTCCTCAGTGGCCCTTGCCCGTTTAGCGATCCCCCAACCCACAACCCCTCCAACAACCCTCAGTTTGTTCTATTTATGAGTCTTTTTTGTTGTTGTTGTTTTGTCTCCCTCCTTGTTTTTATATTATGTTTGCTTCCCTTTCCTTATGTTCATCTGTTTTGTATTTTTAAATTCAACATATGAGTGAAATCAATGTGACATTTGTTTTTCTCTGAGAAATCTTGCTTAGTGTAATACCCTCTAGTTCCATCCACATTGTTGCAAAAGGCAAGATTTCATTCTTTTTGATTGCCGAGGAATATTCCATTGTATGTATATACCACATCTTTATCCATTCATCTGTTGATGGACACTTGGGCTCTTTCCATACTTTGGTTTTTGTTGGTAGTGCTGCTATAAACATTGGGGTGCATTCATCCCTTTGAAATAGCATCCCTGTAACCTTTGGATAAATACCTAGTAGTGCAATTGCTGGGTCATTGGGTAGTTCTACCTTTAATTTTTTTGAGGAGCCTCTGTACTGTCTTCCAGAGTGGCTGCACCAGCTTGCATTCCCACCAGCAGTGCAAAAGAGTCCCCCTTTCTCTGCATCATCACCAGCATATGTTGTTGCCTGGGTTGTTAAAGTTAGCCATTCTGACTGGTATGATGTGGTATCTCATTGTAATTTTTATTTGTACTTCCCTGATAGTGATGTTCAGCATTTTTTCATGTGTCTGTTAGCCATTTGGATGTTTCTTTTGAAAAGTGTCTATTCATATCTTTTGCCCATTTCTTCATTGGATTATTTGTTTTTTGGGTGTTGAGTTTGGTAAGTTCTTTATAGATTTTGGATACTGACCCTTTATTTGATATGTCATTTGCAAATATCTTCTCCCATTCTGTTGGTTGCCTTTTAGTTTTGCTGATTGTTTCTATCACTGTGCAGAAGCTTTTTATCTTGATGATGTCCCAATAATAGCTCATTATTGCTTTTTATTCCCTTGCTTCTGGAGACGTGTTGAGTAAGAAATTGCTTTGGCCGAGGTCAAGAGGGTTTTGCCTGCTTTCTCCTTGAGGATTTTGATGGCTTCCTATCTTAACGTTTAGGTCTTTCATCCACTTTGAGTTTATTTTTGTGTACGGTATAAGAAAATGGTCCAGGTTCATTCTTCTGCATGTCACTGTCCAGTTTTCTCAACATCATTTGCTGAAGAGACTGTCTTTATTCCATTGGATATTCTTTCCTGCTTTGTTAAAGATTAGTTGGCCATACGTTTGTGGGTTCATTTCTGGGTTCTCTATTCTATTCCATCTATCTGAGTGTCTGTTTTTGTGCCAGTACCACGCTGTCTTGATGACTACAGCTATGTAATACAGGCTAAAGTCTGAGATTGTGATACCTCCAGCTTTGTTTTTCTTTTCCAGGACTACTTTGGCTATTCAGGGTCTTTTCTGGTTCCATACAAGTTTTAGGATTGTTTGTTCTAGCTCTGTGAAGAATGATGGTGTTATTTTGATAAGGATTGCATAAATTTGTAGATCACTTTGTATAGTATTGATGTTTTAGCAATATTTGTTCTTCCAATCCATGAGTGTGGAATATTTTTTTCATTTCTTTGTGTCTTCTTCAGTTTCTTTCATAAGCTTTCTATAGTTTTCAGTGTATAAAAATTTCACCTCTTTGGTTAGGTTTATTCCTAGGTATTTTATGGTTTTGGTGCTATTGTAAATGGGATCCATTCCTTGATTTCTCTTTCTGTTGCTTCATTCTTGGTGCATAGAAATGCAACTGATTTCTGTGCATTGATTTTGTATCCTATTACTTTGCTGAATTCATGGATCAGTCCTGGCAGTTTTTTGGTGGAATCTTTTGGGTTTTCCATATAGAGTATCATGTGGTCTGTGAAGAGTGAAAATTTGACTTCCTCCTGTCTGATTTGGATGCTTTCATTCCTTTCTGTTATCTGATTTCTGAGTCTAGGACTTCCAATACTATGTTGAATACCAGTGGTGAAAGTGGACATCCTTGTCATGTTCCTGACCTTAGTGGGAAAGCTCTCAGTTTTACCCCATGGAGGATGATTTTAGCAATGGGTCTCTCCTACATGGCTTTTATGATCCTTCTATCCCTACTTTCTTGAGGGTTTTTATCAAGAAAGGATGCTATATTTTGTCAAATGCTTTCTCTACATCTATTCAGAGTATCATGTGGTTCTTGCCCTTTCTTTTATTAATGTGATGTATCACATTGATTGATTTGTAGATATCGAACCAGCCCTGCAGCCCAGGAATGAATCCCACTTGATCATGGTGAATAATTCTTTTAATGCATTGTTGGGTCAAGTTGGCTAGTACCTTGTTGAGAATTTTCGCATGCATGTTCATCAGGGAAGTTAGTCCATACTTCTCCTTTTTAGTGGGGCGTTCTCTGTCTGGTTTTGGAATCAAGGTAATGCTAGCTTAATAGAAAGAGTTTAGAAGTTTTTATTCCATTTCTATTTTTTGGAACAGCTTCAAGAGAATAGGTGCTAACTCTTCTTTAAACGTTTGGTAGAATCCCCCTGGAAAGCCACCCAGCCCTGGACTCTTGTTTTTTGGGATTTTTTTCTTATATTTATTCATTTTTGAGAGACAGAGAGAGATAGAGCACAAGCAGGGTAGGGGCAGAGAGAGAGGGAGACAGAATCTGAAGTAGGCTCCAGGTGCTGAGGTGTCAGCAGAGACCCCAATGCAGGGCTTGAACTCACAGACTGCTAACTGAAGTTGGAAGCTTAACCAACTGAGCCACTCAGGTGCCCCTGGGAGGTTTTTGATTACTAATTCATTTTCTTTACTGGTTATGGGTCTGATCAAATTTTCTATTTCTTCTTGTTTCAGTTTTGGTAGTTTATATGTTTCTAGGAATCTGTCCAGCTCTTCCAGATTTCCCAATTTATAGTCATATAATTGCTCCTAATATTCTCTTATTTTTGTTTTATTTCTGCAGTGTTGGTTATGATCTCTCCTCTTTCATACTTGATTTTATTTATTTGGGTCCTTCCCTTTTTTGGGATATCAAACTGGCTAGGGGGTTTATCAATTTTGTTAATTCTTTCAGAGAACCAGCTCCTGGTTTCATTGATCTTTTCTACTGCTTTTGTTTGTTTGTTTTGTTTTGTTTTTGTTTTTGTTTTTGTTTTCCATAGCATTGATTTCCACTCTAATCTTTTTTTTTCCCAATCTTCTTCTGGTTTGGGGTTTTATTTGCTGTTCTTTTTCCAGCTCTTTAAGGTGTAACATTAATGTTGTGTACCTGAGACCTTTCTTCCTTCTTTAGGAAGGCCTGAATTGTTATATATATCCCTCCTATGACCATCTATGTTGCATCCCAGAGATTTTGGCTTTGAACTGTGGTGTTATCATTTTCATTGGCTTCCATGTACTTTTTAATTTCCTCCTTAACTTCTTGGTTAACCCATTCATTCTCTAGTAGGATGTTATTTAGTCTCCAAGTATATGTTGTCTTTCCAAATTTTTTCTTGTGGTTGATTTTGACTTTCATAGTGTTGTCGTGTGAAAATATGCAAGGTATGATCTCGATCTTTTTGTACTTGTTGAGGGCTGATTTGTATCCCAGTATGTGCTCTATTCTGGAGAATGTTCCATGTGCACTCAAGAAGATCTGCTGCTTTAGGATGAAATGTTCTGGATATATCCGTTAAGCCCATCCAGTCCAGTGAATCATTCAGAGCCATTATTTCCTTGTTGATTTCCTGCTTACATTGCTGCAAGTGGGGTGTTGAAGTCCCCCATCATTGTGGTATTATTGTCAATGAGTTTCTTTATGTTTGTGATTAATTGATTGATATATTTGGATCCATCACATTTGCGGCATAAATGGTTACAATTGTTAGACCTTCTTGGTGGATAGACTCCTTAATTATGATACAATGCCCTTCTTCATCTCTTGTTACAGTCTTTATTTTAAAATCTAGATTGTCTGATATGAGTATGGCTTTCTCCAGCTTTCCTTGGCAACCATTAGTATGATAGATGGTTCTCCATCCCCTAACTTTCAATCTGCTGGTATCTTTAGCTCTAAAATGAGTATCTTGTAAACAGCATATAGATGGAACTTGTTTTCTCATCCATTTTGTTACCCTATGTCTTTTGATTGGAGCATTTAGTCCTTTGACATTAAGAGTGGATAATGAGGGGCGCCTGGGTGGCGCAGTCAGTTAAGCGTCCGACTTCACCCAGGTCACGATCTCGCGGTCCGTGAGTTCGAGCCCCGCGTCGGGCTCTGGGCTGATGGCTCAGAGCCTGGAGCCTGTTTCCGATTCTGTGTCTCCCTCTCTCTCTGCCCCTCCCGCGTTCATGCTCTGTCTCTCTCTGTCCCAAAAATAAATAAACGTTGAAAAAAAATTTTTTAAAAAAGAGTGGATAATGAAAGGTATTAACTTATTGCCATTGTGTTGCCTGTAGAGTTGAAGTTTCTGGTGGTGTTCTCTGGTCCTTTCTAGTCTTTGTTGCTTTTGGTCTTTTTTGTTTTATTTTATATTTTCTCCCCTCAGAGAGTCCCCTTAAAATTTCTTACAAAACTGGTTTAGAAGTCACAAATGCTTGTAGTTTTTGTTTGTCTGGTAAATTCTTTATTTCTTCTATTTTGAATGACAGCTTTGCTAGATAAAGAATTCTTGGCTGCAAATTTTTTCCAACTCAGCACATTGACTACATCCTGCCACTCTTTTTTGACATGTTAAGCTTCTGTGGATAGGTGTGCTGTGAAACTGATGTGTCTTCCCTTATAGGTTAAGGCCTTTTTTATTTCCTTGCTGCTTTCATAATTCTTTCCTTGTCTGTATATTTTGTGAATTTGACTATGATAAGCCTTGTTGATGATCAGTTTTTGTTGAATCTAATGGGAGTTCTCTGTGCTTCCTGGATTTTGATGTCTGTGTCTTTGCCCAGGTTAGGAAAGTCTTCCACTATGATTTGCTCACATAAACCTTCTACTCTTTTTACCCTCTCTTCCTCTTCTGGGGCCCCTATGATTTGGATGGTGTTCCTTTTTAATGAGTCACTGAGTTTCTCTAATTCTTATATCATGCTCTTTTGCCTTAGTTTCCCTCTTTTTTTCTGCTTCATTATTCGCCATAAGTTTGTCTTCTCTATCACTGATTCGCTGCTCTGCTTCATTTACCTTTGCTTCTGTGGCATCTATTTGAGATTCCATCTCAGTTATTGCATTTTTAACTTCATCCTGACTAGATTTTACTTTTATCTCTACAGAGAGGGATTCTATGATTTTTTCCAACCCGAGATAGTATTCTTATTATTGTGACTCTAAATTCTGTTTCAGATATCTTGTTTATATCTGTGTTGATTAAGTCCCTGGCTGTCATTTCTTCCTGTTCATTCTTTTGGGGTGAATTCCTTCATTTCATCATTTTGGAGAAAGAAAAGAGTTCATAGAATTAAAAATAAAATTAAAAAAATTAAAAAGAATACACAAAAAATCAAATAAAGAAAGCTAGATCCATGGTGTGTTTTCTTCTGGTTGTTGAAAGAAGCTTGATAGAAAAGAGAAGAAAGGGAAATAAAAGAAAAGAAAAGAAAAAAAATGAAAAAAAAAAGTAAGATATGTTTAAAGATTTAAAAAAAGTCATACAATAAAATAGAATAAAATGAAATGAATAAAGTAAAATAGACTAAACAATTTACAAAAAGTAGTAAAATATAGTAGAAAAATAAAGAAAAATCTTTTTTATAAAAACAGAAAAAAAAAGTCTCTTTTTGTATCCAAGAATAAGAAAAATAAAATTAGATGGACCATCGGACAGAATGAAATCCTAACAAAATTACATGCAGTTTCCCCTAGAAATCAAACTATGAAGTACATACTTATAGTATGTACACTAAGCACTAAGCAGGGGGGGAAACTTGTGGTGCCTCTAGGGCATGTTTGATGTAGGTGGACAGGACTTGGTTTAATGACTCTATACTCCACTAGGTGTTACTGCTTAGCTTACTGGGGTGGATTGGTGTGCCATGCTTATGTGCCTATGCGCATGGGCAGGGGAGGTGAAAATGACATCTTCCATCTTCCCAGTCTATAGCATCAAATCTCTGTGCTCTCACCAAATGGCAATCAAGCACCTCTCCTTTGTCTCGAGCTTCCATCCGCTACCTGCATCTCCACTGCCTGGGACCAAGCTGTCAGCCTTCCAAGTGGTACCTACCTCCCAAATTTTATCTGAGATGGGGCTGTGTTTCCAAACCCTTCACTTCTGAAGGTCCTGTAGCTTGAACCTGCTCCTACCTTCTGGAGAAGGGTCTTGTGGAGTTGGGGCCAGTTGTCGGCCACCCTGAGAACAGTCATGCGACTGCACCGCTGTAGATGCCCAATGTCCCAGAAAAATTTCACACGATCATGTAGCAGCAGAGTTTCAAGGACTATGGTAAATCACAACACACATCTGGTGCCAGGCTTCTTCATACTTTAGCATCTTTGTTCCACCAGCAAGTGTGGCTGTAATCTGGGGTCTGCTGGGACCTTTTCCTGTGTGTACACTGCACGGCCTCTACCAAATGTCTTCCTGGCCAGGGAACCATCTTTCCCCGTGTGGCCTGAGGACCCCTTGGACTTTGCTGTCTGCTCCTGGGGATTTGTTCTTCCTACCAGAGCACCGCCAGGTATCCAGCTGCGGAGTTTCCAACTCTGCGCTCCCCCGTTTATAGAGTCCTAAAGGCAACAAAACTTCTCCTTTCTCCCTTGCTTGTTCAGTTCCTGAGAGTGTTTCTACTCTTTTGCTTCAGCTGCTTTTGAGGAAAGTGCTTTTCTTGTACTCTCCCCAGCTCCATCTCTGTCCTGTCTCTGCAAACAAAAAAACTCTCCACGTCCCTGCAGCTTCTCTCTTCCCCATTGTACCTCTCTGTGCCACATACCTGCCAAGGTATGTGCCTTAAGTTATGCAGATTGTTGATCGGTGCTCAGATCAATTTTCTGGGTGTGCAAAATGGTTTGATGCTGACATAGCTGCATTTCAAGAATGAAAGAAACAGAAAATTTCCATGCTGCTCCACCAACTTTGCCCCTCCCCCTTTCTACTTATGAAATATTTGTTAAATTAATATGTGAGATTACACTTTGCTTAGAGGCTGTGGTTTTCAAGTTCACCAAATAGATGTCGAAAATATGATACACACAGAGAGTAACCGAGATCTAATTCAAGAAGAAAGGTGAATGAAAAGCAAACACAAAGAACAAAAACAGTCGGTTAAACAAAGATTCAGAATTGGAGAGAATCAGGATGCAAGCAAGAGCAGGTGAGCAAGGCATGGAGAAGTTGGTAAAGGAAATTCCTGGGCACATTGAGGAAATATAAGTGTCAGGTGGCCTTAAGGAATTACAGGTGGAAGATGTAGATGGTTCAGGGAGACCAGAAAGGTCAGCCATGAAAACTCATTATCTCTGTCCTCCATATATCAATACACTAAATAATATGATGAAGAGATCAGACAAAGCTGGTATTGAAAATTAACTCCCCCACCTTTTTTGAACTAATTGTGAAATTGTTAAAAAATGCTAAGTAACTTCTCTGATTTTAGGTTGTTTTTAGGAGAAAGTGGGAGAGTAATATTTGTGTGGTAGGGTCATGGGAAGATTAATGTCTATGTAGGAAAATACTCTTGGCACACTGTATGGTATGATGTAAACATGCAATGCACTCATGTTATTGTTATTACAGCAGTGCAGATAGAAATAATTATAAAATATCCCAATAATTATAAAAAGTTTTTCTGTGAAAGCTGCATCTATATAGGTTAGTGAGGTCAATGATTATTAATACAATAAAATCTGAAGTAAAAGTGAAAATCATTACTCTGACTTATTTTATTTATTTTTATTTTTTTAAGTTTACTTACTTTGAGAGAGAGACAGAGAGCATGAATGACGAAAGGACAGAGAGAAAGGTGGAGAGAGAGAGAGTCCCAAGCAGGCTCTGGACTGTCAATGCAGAACCCCATGTAGGGCTCTAACTCACAAACCATGAGATTATGACCTGAGCCATGATCAAGAGTTGGACGCTTAACTGACTGAGCCATCCTGTCACCCTGTCTAACTTCCTTTAAAAAGTTCAGTGGTTTGGGAGCACCTGGGTGGCTCAGTCAGTTAAACATCCGGCATCAGCTCAGGTGATATCTCATGGTTTGTGAGTTACAGTACCATTTCAGGCTCTGTGCTAAGAGCTCAGAGCCTGGAGCCTGCTTCAGATTATGTGTCTCCCCCTCTCTCTGCCCCTCCCATGCGCATGTTCTATGTCTCTCAATAATACTTAAACGTTAATTTTTTTTTAAGTTCAGTAGTCTTATACTCCTATCAGGCTTCATTGTGGAGAAGAATTTCAGAATATAAAATATATTCTCCAAATAAGAAAAGAAGAAAGTAACAGGGGAAAGGCAGAGACAAATTAAAAAGGTGACTTTTTAATTGTTTTCATTGCTTTGGCATTGTGAATGCCACATTTGGGCCTTCAGATTGGTTTTTGTTGTGTATGTTTTTATTTGTTTTTATGAACATGGTTCAAAAATCCTTTGTGGGATTAAATCTTTTCTTCAGGTTGATTATTCAATGATGATAATATAGTCTCTTAAAATTGATTTTCTTTAGTTATTTAAGTCTTATTCAAGCGTTTTCTTAAAGGCAGAGTGGAGTAAGGTGGTGCTGGGGGGTAAAGAAGGGGAAGAAATAGAATTGCCATACTCACTAGCCTTCTAACCTCTGACTATTACTTAGATTTAGTGTTCCTTATATTTTCTATTGGAATTTTCTTTTTTTTCTGTAAATATTACTTATGTTTTCTTTCAGGAATCTCTGCTGGATGATGTTAATAATTTAGCTAAAATGCATGAAATTATTTACGTAGCTTAAGGATATAAACTATTTACAATTAACAAGTACACCAGCTTGATTTCAGACGATTTTTTAAATATTGCTGTTGTAATTACACTAAGCCTTTTTTGTTGTTGTAAGTATAGTTTAGTTTTACATGTTTTACCTAGTTGAACATGAAATTGTGTTTTTCCATTAAAAAATGAGATTTGTGGTGTTTAATTGGAGCTAATTCTCTCTCTTGAGTAAGTAACAACCCTAATAATAGCACACTGAGGATGTTATGTATATAAGTAAACATTTTAAATGAAAAGACAGTTGTTTTTGCTTCTTAAGTAACTAGATCTTCAACTAAATTTAAACATTTTTAAAAACGAGTTGAGTATAAAATATTCACTGTCAGTACTACGGTGATGAAAAACAAATAAATGAAAAATGTTTTTTTCCCTGAGTTATTTAGTATATCATATTATTGACTTAGACATAAAATTTTGGATAGCATATTTGAAGCCTTTAATGGGATATTTTATGATAGATAAAGCCAGTGATTGAATTATCTCCCTATAGGGAAAAATAAATTATAAAAAAACCTTCTTCAATCTATATCATTTTCCACATTTATTTCATCTTATAGCTTCCAGACTATTTATCAATACAGTAATTCAGCTTGCTTCTATTTGGATAATGATATCTAAACTCCATCACTGGTTAAATATCTAAACTAAGCTACTCAATTTGAAGAATCAATCTTGAAAAAGATTGCACTACTGGGATATATTGATTTCTAGCTGTGGAATATATTTCATGACTGCTTTTATAATATATTTCATTATAATACAATATATGACAAACACTGAAATAAAAGTGTATCTGTGTACTGAATATAGAACAACAACAAATGAGAATAGGAAAAAAAAGAAAAAGATCTTAAACCTACTGGGTTGACGGGAGAGGGAAGGTGCCCACTATGAAACAACAAACCTAGGTTCTGCACCAAATTAAAAAGACAAAAGACTATGCAAGATGGAGCCCAAAAATTGCACTTAAAATTTTATAAAGCCTTGTAACAAAATGTTTATAGTAATTTTATTTTTTAATGTTTATTTATTAGAGAGAGAGAGAGAGAGCACACACAAGTGCACTAGTGGGAGAGGAACAGAGAGAGAGGGAGAGAGAGAATCCCAAGCAGCTTCTGTGCTGTCAGTGCAGATCCCGATGTGGGGCTTGATCCCATGAACTGTGAGATCATGACCTGAGCGAAAATCAAGAGTCTGACACTCAACCTACTGAGCCACCCTTGTACCCCTATAGTAATTTTAAATGGGACCTGATCCCCATCTCCAGTATTATGCAGATTTGTGTAAGAGTCATTGTTACAGCCCTGAGCCACATATAGTCTCAAGAGCATATGTGTGGTTCCCTATCAACCCAGGCTCTCTAAAGCCTAACACACTGAAGAGGAGAACAAAGCTTGTGCTCTCTCCTGACAAGCACAACCTGTAGAGAAAGAGGAAGAGGTGGGGTTACCCACATAAGTTGCTTTCCTACACCAGCCTCTCTGTTAACTCACTCACTGCACTTCTCCTGGCAGAATCAGGAATGCAGGGACAATGAGGATTGTTTGGGAAAAATACCTTCCCAGGAAGAGGAGTGCAGGAAAAAGTACTCTTTACTTGATAGAGATAGTTTTAAAAACTCAAACTGAAATTCATTCTAGAAGCAACTAGATAATCTATTAAGATTTGTTCATTTGCAACTTTGGAAAATATTTTTCACTCTCAGTAACATAAAAACAAGTCCTGTTTGACTACTGGCTTTGAATGCACAGAGTTTTAAAAGCCATGATTAAATTTTTAGTGGAAATAGTTATATTTTTTTCAGTGCGTGTGGTTTTTATTAATTTTTTTCCTGCAAGTGCTTCTTATGAGAACACATCTTGTCATTACCCCATTTTTCAACTTAAGCATTTTATCAGATAAGTAATTTTTTTTATATAAAGAAAATATTTGCTTTGTTATTACAATGGAAAAACACATGATTGAATGTCCACAGTAGCATTAACTTACTAGCATAGTTATTTATTATAATGAATACTACTGGGGCTCCTTGGTGGCTCAGTTGGTTAAGCATCCGACTTCGGCTCAGGTCATGATCTCACAGTTCGTGAGTTTGAGCCACGTGTCGGGCTCTGTGCTGACAGCTCGGATCCTGGAGCCTGCTTCGGGTTCTGTGTCTCCCTCTCTCTCTGCCCCTCCCCCACTCATGTTCTGTCTCTCTCCATCTCTCAAAAATAAATAAATGTTAAAAAATTTATAATAATGAATACTACCTCAATAACCACATAGTATATAAGTTGTTATGGTTGCAAAGCTCTAGCTTGAAAAGTGTTACCATATGTTGCTTGCATGTGTATTTCTTTCAAGAAGAACAGAGCAGAGTCAGGCAGTAACATACACTATAGGTAGAACAGCAATTCAATTTTTAAAAATTTCCTTGCATCCTTATGAGGGTAAGATTCCAAATATCCTTGTTTAATTTCAGAAATACTCAATTCTCACTCTTCTCTATGTAAATTACATTCTGTATAAAGTGTCCACAGATAGTCTTAACTCTACATCATATACAACCCTCTTTCAAAATTGATTAGTGACTGTGTTTCTCATTTTCATTTGGCCTCATCTTAGGAAATATAAATTATTTTATTTTAGTTTAACTATAACATAATTAAAGGAGCAAATCTGATAAAAAATATATGTAATTTATTTCTTGAGCAAAAAGAAATACTCACTGAAAATGCATGGAACTATTTCCTCTATTAGAATGCATAGTCTGCTTTAAGAAAAAAAAACTGAAAGGAAAAGCAATCTTTTCTGAAACTTGTATCCCAAGGAATCATTAAGCTAATGGTATTGAAAAGGAAAAAAAATATTTAAAAAAAACCTGCCATACTGTTTTTTAGAAATAAGTATATACTCATGCTACTTAAGATTAGTTATATCCATTCCTCTCTGTCTCAGTCTCTCATCTCTCTCTTTCACCTTGTATCTCTAATATTTCTCTGATAAATTAAATGTTTTAAAAGTGAAAATTAAAGCAATATTGTTAATTGAGTTTTATTGGTTTATAAGACAGTTATCTATTGAAATGCTTTGAAGCCACTTATATAAATAATCATATATATAACACAAAAGAAAATGGGATTAAAATTGCTATGCCGAGGGGCGCCTGGGTGGCGCAGTCGGTTAAGCGTCCGACTTCAGCCAGGTCACGATCTCGCGGCCCATGAGTTCGAGCCCCGCGTCAGGCTCTGGGCTGATGGCTCAGAGCCTGGAGCCTGTTTCCGATTCTGTGTCTCCCTCTCTCTCTGCCCCTCCCCCGTTCATGCTCTGTCTCTCTCTGTCCCAAAAATAAATAAACGTTGAAAAAAAAAATTGCTATGCCGATTGATCTTAATAATGACCTTACTGGCAACTAAGTCAAAAGATAAATGTTAAGTTTTGGAATTTTATAAATTATATTGTTTGTTTCTTTCCTCTTCATAGCACTTTGGTAAGGTAGATAAGTGTCCACTGTTTGACAAACACGTACTGAGTTACCTAGAACAATGCAAAGACCCAAGACCTTCCTTAAAAGAACACACAGGTGACTAATAAATACAGACGTTTAAACTGGTAATAAGTTTACTGTGGTTTAGAGCCTCATTACTCAAGTGTGGTTCATGGTTCAACAGCCAGCGCCACCTTGGAGTTTGTTTGAACTGCAGAGTCTCAGATTCCATCTCAGATTAATGAATCAGAATCTACATGTTAACAAGATCTGTGGGTGATTTATATGCGCATTAAGTTTGAACAGCACTGTTTAGAGTATCTATATAAATTTAAAGTGTTCTTAACTCTTCCAGAAGTCTCACTTCTGAAAATTAATCTTACCAAAATAATAACAGGAGTCTATAACTATATATGTAACAAAAATGTTCATTATAACATAGTTTGTAAACAACTCCAACATAGAGGGGACTTCATTGCATTTCACTCAGGGTCGATTCAGTTTCATCTGACATGGGAACTATTTATTTCTAGTTCTTCTTTCATGTCATTGTTCTATAGAGAATATTATGATCTGGGTAATTTTGTTTAGAATTTTCTCAGATGTTGTAGGGGATAACTGTTAATAATCATAAAGTCAGTTGCTCTCATTTGGAGTGTTTTGCAAAACACATTATGTTTCTTTGTTGAAGCTCTATAAGACCAGTTATTTCCTTTCCGTAATATCTTGCAGATGCCAATTGGTGTTAAGCCAACAAGTCTGTTTTTACTTCTTTTATATATTTGGCTCTGCTTCTTGTCAGAAGCCTAGTTTTCTCAGATTGATGTTTTTTAATATCTATTTGTTTCTGAACCACTGTTTTTTTTTTTTTTCAAGAACACTACATTAGTAGAAAGATATCATCAGGATGTTTACCTTTTAACATGTTAAACTAAGAAAGAATGCTCATTGGTAGTGAGCAAAATATTATCATATTTTAGCACAAGAAATAATGTAATCTCTCATTACCAAAAAGTAGGATAACGTTTTTCAGTTAAAATGTTACATCAAAAGTAAAACCTACAATTACATTAAGCTGTGTTTGCACTGATTATTCCTAAGAGAAATATTTTTATAGCAGTTCTTTATAAGTAAACCTGACAAAAAGCAAAACAGACATTCACAATCAGATCTTCCAGTGTAAGGAAATTGAATGACCAGGCAGACATCTGCCATAAGTTTAAAGTTGTGTGTGTGCGTGTTTGTGTATGTGTTTGAACAGAATGTTATATGTTATCGGTTGGTACACTAACCCAAAAGCGGAACAATGATAACATAAAATACAGTCAACATATAAGAGTTATTGTCATCATATTAAAGAAATAAGACACAAAATAAACAAACGAACAACCCTCAGTGGACTTTAACTATAATAGCTGTGTCTCCCTAATATGCTTTGATTGTGGATCCTCCATGATTCTGCTCTGGTTGTCTCTTGATTCCAAGAATCAAGTTGAAGAAGGTTCTCTTTGGAACACGCTGTCCTCCTGGCAGAGACAAAAAGCTAAAGAGTTTGTGTAACTTTGCAATGCTTCTCAAACACTTGTACTAGATCATGACCTACTGGCTCTTCTGTATTCTACTGACCAGAGTGTTATCCTTTCCAATTCCAGTTTAAAGGGAATCACCCATGAACTGTTTATAGTTCTTCTTTACAATGGATTTATATGTATATATATATATATATATATATATATATATATATATATATGAGAATGCAGATTGAGAAAATCCAAGGAAAATATAATAGGGCAAAAGTTCTTTAATATTTCTCTTCTTCATGGACATAACATAGATGATTTGAAAATCAGGACAGAAAAATACATTATTGTGAGGTCCATTGCATATCAAATGTACCTCATCACCTCTTACGAGCCAATCATAGGATGACATTAAGGTCATGATTGTTTTTTGTTATTGTTTTATTGTCTTCTGTTTTGCATTCTCCCTAAAAGCATTTTTCAATATGTGCTCTTAATGTCCATGAATGACCACACTATTTTAGTTGTAAAAGACACAGCTGCATGATTTCTGTGTGAAATGATCACATCTTTTTATATCCACAGTCATTAATCCTTTTCACTTTCTAACAAACTCAGAATGTTGAATCATTTTCAGAATCACATTTAGTTTTTACAAAATGTGTGGATGCCCTTTGGTACTCATGTCATGCTTATGAGCTACAGCTGGCTTAAAAAAATATGAATAAAAATGGCATACGAACACAAATTTTACTTGATTGAATAATATCTCAGTTTTCAAATCTGAATATTGTGTTATTTATGTAGAATTTGGATGAACTTTTATAATCAAACACTTAAGAAAAAGTTACAATTAAAATCCAAAATGCATTCTTCCTTAAGACTGACTGTGAAAGTTTCAAAGAACGTAAAGACCATAAGCATCCTCAAAACATGGTAGTTATATATAACCTAAAAAGACCAGATCTCTTAGAGGAAAGAAATAGGCCTATTTTCAATATAGATTGAGTAGCTTTGTTAAAATATCTTAGATATTTAACAATCCATGATTTATAACACTTGAAATTTAGCATAAACTACCCAGCTTACATCGCAATGTTGTCTGTTGTTAACTAAGGGTTTAAAACAAGGTATTCATGAGAGAACAATTAGGGTAATTTAAACTGCCTCTCATGCTTCACTGCAGGGAAAGCGTCTGCATACGTGGATTAATGTTCAACTGTAGACAAGAACTATGGGCAGCTTCTGAATGGATTCCCTTTATCCAATTGTTAGAAAGAATAACCAACTGCTATCTCTAATAATCCCATATATCTTGATTATAAGATCCAGTAGAAACCAGTTTTGACTAAGTCCAGGTTCCCGTGGTGAAATACAATATGTATGAAATGCTAACTTATAAAAATTTAAATCTTCTTATTTGCTGTTACGCCCTAACCAAAAAAAAAAAAAAAAGAAAGAAAAAAGAAAATAGAGGAAACCAACATTTATTATACACCTTAGATGTGTTCTGCCAGAGTCTATGGAGGAATTATATTGCTTAGTCTTTTCAAACAGGTGAGAGTAAGCTATTGCCTGTCTTTTAGAAATGGGAAGGCTAAGGGCATGTATAACTTAACCAAAGACCCATAGTCATCAAGTTAGGGGCCTATGGGCTGTCAGGATTTACCTTCCTATACAGCTGACTCCAAAACTCATGTTTTCCTTTCTCATATTATATCATAATTCCTTCAAATTAATAACAACAAAGATTGAACTGTAAAACTAGTAATAAAAGTATATTAATATTTACAATATTTTTCCTTTGATTGTCTCTGTGCACTATAATATATATTTACTCTCAGGATAGAAGGAGGAAAACACATTGACCTGTACCTTACAAGCAAATGTAGACACTTTGGAAAACAAAGGAAATATTTTTTTTTTAATCTCCAGTAGATAATGAATGGAAACTACTGTTACTCATGTTTTTCTATGGGCCATCGTTTTTCTATGCACATCTTTGATTGCTTGAACTTATATTAGTATTTGTTATCATTCATATTGTAACATAGGACCACTCTCAAATAGTAATCCTTAGTTTTTGTTACGTGTCATTTTCTAAATTATCATGAGGCACTCTAACATCTGCAAAATATTCTTTTTTTTAAGTTTATTTATTTATTTTGAGAGAGAGGGAGAGAGAGAGAATCCCAAGCAGGCTCTGAGCTGTCAGGAACCTGACACTGGGATGGAACCCACAAACCACGGGATCATGACCTGAGCTGAAGTCAACAGTTGGACACCTAACCAACAGAGCCACCCAGGCACCTCTCTGCAAAATATTTTTAAATCAAGTATTTTAATTTGCTTTTAAAATATGTTTATGCTACTCCTCTTTTTTTGCATGAGATATGACTCAACTGAGGGCCTACGAAGGAATTAATAAAATTCCTACTAAGGAGTTTTCATCAGAAGAGTGAAGACATATAGAGGGATACAGTATTTAAAGGACTATTTTGAGAGATATTTACTTTCTATGTGTGGATACAGATTGTAGGACCAGGGTTCGTGGATATGTAAAATAAGTAGAAATAGAGGCTTCTGTCCATCACAAATATGACAATGCAGCTAAAATTACTAGAAATGTGCAGATATGGAATGAGTTATTTTATTTTAAGTTTAAGAAATTGGGTGAATAAAAGAGAATAATACCTTGTCAACAACTGTCAAATTCTTACTGCAGTCTAGTCGTATTCTAAAACTTTTATGGATGTTATCTGTTTCATGCCTATAGCTCCTCTTAGTAGAAGGAATACTATACTCAAGTTCCATGAGAGGAAATTGAGTCAAGTTATACAATTCAAGGTCATTCAGTTACTAAATATAAGCCAGTATTAAAGCTCAAATCTGTTTGGCACTAGCAGTTGGCATAGTTACATTAAAACTATAACAATTAATTCTATATTTTTCTTCCTTCCAGTACCTCATAATTCAGTGAAAGAGTCCATTCTAGTGGTCTAATTATCTCCTCTGCTCAATGATGTATACTTTTTCAATTCATGTTGGACAGCTCCAGTAATAAGAAAAGTCACTACTATACAAAAAGAGACCGTGAGGATGACTCTCCTTATGTATTTAAAAGGCTTTCTTGAATCTCCAGAAGGCAAAACTAATTTCTAATAAATCAACTGAACCAACATTTTAATGTATCACTGAATTGAAGAAAAATTAGATATTATTTCAAAGAATAGATAGTTACGCTTCTTTCCATCTACAGGAATCTGTAGAAAACACTGTAAATGCAAGGAGGCTAAACTTGGATATTTCGGTGTAGTTTCTAAATTAAATCACTTGAGAACTGCCAAATCATCCACAATTTTGTTTTAGTCATAATATTAAATTCATAAAACTTACTTATGTGAATAAATGTTTTAAGTCATTTTCACTTTTTTTTTTCTTTTCTGTTTTTAATGTCTATTTATTTTTGAGAGAGAGAGAGAACGAGAGACAGAGAGCATGTGTACAGGGAAGGAGCAGAGAAAGAGGGAGACAGAGAATCCCAAGCAGGCTCCCACACTGTCAGTGCAGAGCCCAATGCCAGACAACCCACAAACCGGGAGATCATGAATGGAGCCCAAATCAAGTCAGAGGCTGAAGCAACTGAGTCACCCAGGCGCCCCTCTCACTTCTTCCTTGTGGCTGCAGTGTATTCTACTTTGTAGATGCAACATAGTTTATTCTTACTGATGAGGTCTCTGGGTTGCTACAAATATTTCAAATAAAGCCACAGTAAGAAGCTTTCTGCATATCTTAACCAGTGTTTTTTGGGATAGATTTTAAAAGTAGACTTGCTGAGTCAATCATTGCTAACTATTGCCAGATTTCTCTTTGGTTACATCATTTTGCATTACCATCAGCAATATATCAGAGGGCATGTTTCCTTCCAGTTTGCCAACATCTTTGGCAAGGATGCCAAACTTTCGGATTTGGGCAAATTCCGTAATTGTAAAGTGCTATATCAATATATTTTGAATTTGCATTTCTTGTACTATTTTAATCTATATCTCCGGTATTTTCTGCTTTACTAAAAGTGTTGTCATTAAAACAACTTGACAAGTTTCAGTCTTTAGTACTCACTATGCAGTGTTTTTCTTTTTCTCACTTATTAATATTTGGTCCGAATTCTACAATATCTGATATCAAGATTGTTAACTTTGTTTTCTTTTAATTTACATTTACCAAGATCTCTGTCATTTTGTTTTTAACCTTACTTCGTAAGACCTGCCTCTTGCTGTATTAGTCTATTTGGGCTGCAATAAAACACCACAGACTGGGTGGCTTAAAAACAGCAGAAATTTATTGCTCACTCTTCTGGAACCTGGAAGTCCAAGGTCAAAGCACCATCATGTTAGGTTAGAGCCCTTTTCAGTATTGCACAGTCTTGTATTTTCATATGGTGGAAGGGGCAAGGGAACTGTCTTGGAACTTCTTTTATAAAGGCACTAATTCCATTGATATGGGCTCTGATCTAAACACCTCCTCAAGCACCACCTCTTAATCCCTTCATCTTTGGGGGCTAAGATTTCACATATACATTCTGAGGGGAATAAACATTCAGACCATAGCACTTGCATCTGTGATACACCCTCATTATGAGTTCTCAGACTACCACAGAACTGTTTTTTCTACATCCATGTACAGTATGTTGTTTGTTTTGGTATTCTCTCTCAAAGTTGGCACATAGGTGATTTTTTTTTCTATGATTCACTGGTCTTTCTGAGATACATTCACTCAAATTTCCACACTAGTTAATCCTCTTTTTCTGGGGGTAAGTAGTCAGTGGAGACTTTTTATTTGCTTGTTTAGTAATTTACATATATATTCACTTTTCTCCTCCAGATGTTCTCACCTGAAAGCCATTTATCATGCACATGACCTAATGCTGTTCATAATTGGACCCACTCATTCATATTTTTGAGAGTTTTTTGTTTTTTTTTTTGTTTTTTTGTTTTTTTGTTTTTTTTCAGCTGCTGTAGTTAGGCTGCTTGATTTCTACTCTGCCTGTTAGGATCCAAATACAAACTGAGAATGTGACCTTTCAGAAATAACACTGTTAATACTTTATTTCTGATATCAGTTGACCTGATCTCTTGTGGATAAATATAAGCTGTTACTTAGAATTGAATAGTCTCCGAGGATGTGTCATTTTAAAATTAATATTATTTTATTTATTTGGTATTTTCTAAAACTGGGTTGTCACTTTCTAAGCCGGCATAATGCCCCCTAAACAGTGGGTTACTGAAAGAATAAGAGGAAGCCTCAATTCTGACAATTGTGTGTTAGATGAATATCCAAGAATATGGAAATCTGTAGATAGCAAGTCCTTAAAGTTAAACTTAAATAACATTGATATTCTTATAAACATTTGAACATTGAAAATTGCAACTTAATTATATTATACCTTAAATTTCACCTTTGAAAATCCATTGGCACTACTTAAATCTTCCATTGAGGTTAGTGATTTCCATAGAGCTTATTAACACATAATATTTGTATATAATGCCACATGTCAGGAACCTCTGAATTTAATACATATATTTACATAACTATATTTGTATATAGTAAAACCTTCATTTGCGACCATAATTCATTCTGGAAACATGATTTTAAATCAAAGTACTTGTAGATCAAAGTGAATTTCCCCATAAGAAATAATGGAAAACAGATGATTCATCCCACAACCCCCCAAAATTCATATAAAATGATTATAATATTGTAACATAATACAAAATAATACAGAAAATACAAAGTAAAGAAATATAAAGAAATTTACTTATAAAGAAAAATAAACAAACTAACTTGAACTTACCTTTGAAAACCTTCGTGGATAGTGTGAGGGAGACAAGAGAGAGGAGGATTATTGTGTAGGACAACTTTCACTATCACCAACAGATGTTGACTACAGTACAGTATTAAACTCTTGACATATACTGTATTTAATGCAGCTGGCAAAAGGGCAGAAGACAGAGGAAAGGGTCTATATCTGCAAGCAGCCTGACCTAGAATGAAGCAAAGCATTCCTAAGCTTACTCTTTTCTGGAAAAGCAAAGGACTATCCATAGGTGCTTTGAAGGGACAAAAAATACACTAGTGCCTGTTGTGGGAATCTTCTAACGTTCTGAAAAATCACTGATTTCTGCCAAACACCATGGCCTGAGACTGAATATCATCCAAGTATGGGAGACGATCACCCACAATCCCTCAGTGAGCAAACGAGAGAGAGAGAGAGAGAGAGAGAGAGCACGCACAGAACCATTGTCCCCATTGTGATCATGTGATGTTTGGCATCACTTACTCCTTGTACTCCAAGACATCACTCATTTATCAAGTTAAAAATGATAAAAATGTTTGCTCATCTTGCGTGACACTCACATAACAAGCTACGTGCAATCCAAAGTATTACTGTGCATGTTTTCTCTGCACTTTAAACATGGCTAAGGACACCTGTCTGTCTCAGTTAGTGGAGCATGTGACTCTTGATCTTGATATTGTAAATTTGAGCCCCACGTTGGGTATAAAGATTACTAAAATATTAAAACCTTTAAAAAATGGCTAGTGTTTAGTAATATGCTTGGTCATGTTTCCATTAGACATGCTGATCTACAGTAAAGATTTCTGAATAAATGCAACTTTGTATCATGCACCACACTTAAGTTCATATTACATATTTTCCATTCTTAATTTGCTTTTGTGCCACAGGGGTTTTAGGTAAGCTAAACTATATGAAAGTCAAAAAATCCAGAGAAATCGTCCCACGAAAGCTAGTTTTTCACCATTTACTAGTCAGTATTTACAGCCTTCAATACCTCAAGTACCTTTCTAGGTACCAGGTGAGCGACACAAAAGTAAAACTTGCCCTTTTGTTACTTATCAGTCTTTTGTTTCATTATGTCTGTAATCTACACTTCCTCACCTGCAGATAAATGAAAAATTGATTTTAAGTGGAAAATTGAATAATTTTAAATATTATTAATGCAGGAGAGGAGTCACTCACAATTTTTGTGGACAAGCGGAAGTTGAGCAAAAGATCTGAAGGAAGTGATTCCAGCACCAATAGCTCTTTGGTCACTCTGGAGACGCTACATCAACTAGCCGCTTCCTATTTCATTGACAGGGACAGCACCCTTCGGAGACTTCACCACATTCAAATTGCATCCACTGCCATAAAGGTATGACTGACTTTACCCTAAAATGATATCATACCATTATTATTCCTAGGTCTAAAATGCATCTTTTTATCTTTGCATGTCTCACTGATGTAAAAATTACATTATAAAAAACAGTTTAACATTTTCATTTGTCATAAGTTTGGAAACGTATTTCAATGAAATGGTGTTTATCTCAGTGTAATTTTTTCACTTGATAATTGGGTCAAGGTTTTTCATACCCTAATGTTAATTGAAATGCACTGGATACACAGACTCCCTTACAATGTGTATGTGGATGAAACTTTTTAAAATAATATTAATTTATTTTGCAAATATTCATATTTTACAGTACGTAGTTAAAAACATTCTGAGAACATTTTGTGTCAGTGACACAAAAGTCATCAAGCAGCTTGGTTTAAGGAATATTCCCCCCCAATATTTTAAAAATACATTTAAGAAGTACAAGTATTTGGAAAGAAGTTCCTAGAAGTCAAGACATAGCACAATCTGGAATTATTGTGTAAATTCCATGAATTCACTAGAATTTTTTGCCTCCGACTATACTACGGATGACTTTATCAAAACTGAGAGAAAGTGAGAATAAGACCCCTTTAATTTTATTTATTTACTTATGTATTTATTTATTTATTTACTTACTTATTTATAAATTAATGTTTATTTATTTTTGAGAGAGAGAGTCAGAGCATGAGCGGGGGAGGGGCAGAGAGAGAGGAAGATACAGAATCCGAAGCGGGCTCCAGGCTCTAGCTGTCAGCACAAAGCCTGACATAGGGCCCAAACTCACGAAACATAAGATCATGACCTGAGCTGAAGTTGGACACTTAACCGACTGAGTCACCCAAGCACCCCAAGAGGTCCCTTTAATTAAAAAAGAGAGACACAGAGGGAGAGAGATACAGACAGGCAGACAGATGGTGATTTCAAAAACATTAGATTTTTTGACATATTTCTCTGGCAATTTTAAATCAGCATGTTGTTGTGTTTGTTCAATGGCCACTTCAAAACAAACAACCCATTGCAATGTGATAAGGTCATCCTAGACTAAGTTAACAAGAGCAAAATACATTACAAAGAGCATTTCTTAGTGTTTCAGCTGTAACATTTCGTAATTAATGTAAAAATCTGTCATTAAATATATCATTTTGTTGCTTTATGATTTTAAAATTAATGTGTGAATTTGTTTTGTAAGTTAATTGAAAAACTAGTACTTCAGTATTTTGGGAATGCTATGGAAAATTTGCACCATGTATATATTGTTCAAGATATACAGGAGAGAATAAAATGTGATATAGAAATATATTTATCATATGGGTTGTCTTCAAGATCGCTAATAGATGAAGTTGGTTAAAAGAATTCTGTAGATGTAAATTACACAATTATAATTAGTCTACTTCTGACTGTAGGACTTATGTTGGATAATCAAGTATATAAATAGCATTTATGCTGTCTAGATAAAAATGTAGCCAACATGAATACAGATATTTTAGCTAATTTAAAAATATCGTAAGATAGGATACTGTTAGAGATATTTAGCTAGAGGTTTCTGAGGAAACAGAGACTTTCTCAGAAATCAATTTCAATGATATAAACAGTAACTTAAAGCGTATTTTCTAATAGAAGACATCATTATTGTAAGTATGTTTATTATATGGCTATTGATTTTTTTTCTCAGCACCAAGTAGAAATTTGCAATAGAGTTTTGTACTTTATTCAGCAAGAAATATTCATTCACATTTTGTGTCAAAACTTAACGGAGGGTCACTAGGGACTTGGACCAGGACATGGGTCTAGAGAGGCCTGGTCACAGGAATAGGATCTTGGGGACAAAAGGCATCTGCTTATCTCCGAGTAGTAAACTACCCAGATGTGCATATCCCCCCACGAAGACAGAGCTGGAGGGTACTGGCCTGCCATCATAGGACAGACACTTGCTGGTTGGCTGGAATTTCATTTAGTGAGACACCAGGGACTCCTAGCTGTTGGAGGAGCCCTGGACCCCATCAGGCAACAAGTCCAAATGGGAACTGACTGTTGTCAGTCTGTAGCTGCCACTTCAGGGTAGTTTACGGGGGGTGGCCCTCCTTCTTACTGGAGCCTGTGCAGGTGGTTGGTACTTGGCCCCAGCTCCACAGGTCTGGGGGGCCCAGCTGTCCCAGGCCTGATAAAGGGGTGTATACTCCGTCTGCATGTGGAGCAGTTCAGGGTGTTAGGGATTGGGGGAAAAAAAAGAAAAAAAAACTTATGGATATTTGTATGTACTTCTGTTCTCCCACAAGCAAGCAGAGCCTGTATCACAAAAATCAACATGTTTTAATCGTGTAAGTATTGCACACAGGCATTGTTTTTCCATTCTGTGATACAACTCGGAATGGGAAGTCTTCATGAAACTCATAATCTAGCTGTGTGGTAGAAAAGAGCTTTAGAGAAGTGACTATTTTTAAGTTTATTTATCTGTTTTGAGAGAGAGACAGGCAGAGAGAGGGAGAGGGGGAATCCCAAACAACCTCCATGCTGTCAGCACAGAGCCCAAAGAAAGCTTCGATCTCACAGGTTTGTGAGATCATGACCTAAACCGAAATCAAGAGTTGGTCACTTAACTGAGTGAGCCACCAGGGCGCCCTTAAAGAAGTGACTTTTTTAAATAAGTCACCTCAGAGAAGCTCTGAGGAAGAGGAAGGAGTAACCTGGAATGTGGGAGAGTGAACAGCCTCACCTTTAGAGCTACAGGGAATGCTGGAATGCTAATTATCCCTTAACCATGGGAGAGCCCTCCAGGGCACATAATGGGCATATTTAAAGTGTAAAGATGGAAAGGAGAAGTGGGGCTTTAGATCAGGGAGAGGAAGCAGAGAACAATATTGGAATGATACAGGGATGGATAGTAAAGAGAAGTAAACATATTTTGTGCTATAACAGAGGAAAAAAAGGAAATGAGGTATGTGCCAATGGCAACAGCATGGCTAAGAATATATAATCACAGAATTACATGGGGAGTGCAAGGGTGAGGTAGTTGGAAATGGGAAAAAGGTAGACTATCAGACTTTGCAGGATTTAATTAGGTCTGGATGGAGTTCTCTTCCGAGGCAGTAGTAATTTTAAGTGACTGGTGATTTTCTGGTACTGGGTCAGCTGCTGTCTGGGTTACTGTGAAAGCTCTAGGGGTGGTCTACAGCTTCCTGTCTCACATGCACACTTGTGTGTTCCTGTGCATTTTTCTGGAAAGAGTATCCTTTATTTTCATTAGTTATCGAGTGTGTCCCTACACAGATGAAAGGTGTCCCTCCTCAATTATAAGATTATAATTGCTTAGATGTAAGTTAACACAATAAAAAGGACTGGGGTTGGGGATGAGGCGGGAGGTGTAAGGGGAATCTAAAGGCATTCAACTACTGAAATTCTTCACACTTGAATACATAGTTCAATGCCAAGGGCTTTTGTAGTATATTTGGATCAAGAGCTGAGCTCCTTTACTAAATCCCTAAAGGTTTAATGCTCTGTTTATATATTTAAAATTTTCAACTAAGCGTAGTGAGATCCACAATTTCTTTGATAAGGCCAAGTGTCTTGTGTTTCAAGTGCCATGTAATAGGTGTTTAATTTCTTGAAAAAAATGTATGAAGTTGTTCATTGATTTACAGAATTTAGGAAACAGAGTATTGTTAAAAAATAACATCAAGTAAGATCATTATCAGATAATGGCAAAAATATAATTAAATCTGGAAAACTGTGCCTGCTTTTATCATGTTAATTCTTGCAAAAACACAAAAGAGTTGGACAAATAGTGTTAACTATGAGCCAATTTCTAGGAAATGGGATAGAATGATGCTGTTTTTATCTCTTACAACTATGAATATAAATGTAGGCTGCAGTTCATTAACACATCTGGAAATAAAAAAAGAGGCTCAAACACCTATGTAGCTTAATTTACTGCCATATTATTCCAATTAACAGCATTTATATAAACTATTATTTTCCATATTGTTTTTAATGCAATAACATGTCAAATACAATTTCTAGAATTGGCCATTATTTTCAGGCGATCCAATTCAATTGACTCAATTTATCTAAAAGATCACACCGACCTGTTCTTTAGGATTATTATGAAATAGTATAATAAATTTAATATTATTGTTACTGACAATGAAAATATATATTGGGAAACTTTAATCTATTACCTGATGTGGTGTGTGCATTTTCCAAAACTTCCTTAGTCCTCTAAATTTTAATTATTTTATTTTATTTTTAAGGATTTTTTAAAGTTTATTTTTGAGAGAGAGAGAGAGAGAGAGAGAGAGAGAGGAGAACATGAGCAGGGGAGGAGCAGAGAGAGAGGGAGAGAGAGAATCCCAAGTAGGCTCTGTGGTGTCATCACAGAGGCTATGTGGGGCTGGATCTCACGAAATGTGAGATGGTGACCTGAGTCGAAATCAAGAGTCGGAACCTTAACCCACTGAGCCACCCAGCCATCCCAGTAGCCTAAATTTTAAAAATCAGTTTACACACGGTGAGTAAGATTAAATTTTTTATTAAAGACTTAAAATTTTTTTTAATGTTTTATTTATTTTTGAGACAGAGGCAGCATGAGCAGGGGAGGGGCAGAGAGAGAGGGAGACACAGAATCCAAAGCAGGCTCTAGGCCCTGAGCTGTCAGCAGAGCCCGATGCGGGGCTCGAACTCACAAACCGCGAGATCATGACCTGAGCCAAAGTCAGACGCTTAACCAACTGAGCCATCCAAGCACCCCTAAGGACTTAAAAATCTTAAAAGAACTAAATTATTATTAATTTCTCAAAATAAGTACTGATTAATGTCTGGTATTTCTGGCATTTTTCTTGTACAGAGAAAAAGAACACATTTTATTATTTTATTTTAGAGAGCACAAGAAAGTGTCAGTGGGGAAGAGGGGCAGAGGGAGAGAGAGAGAGAGAGAGAGAGAGAGAGAGAGAGAGAATTTCAAGCAGGTCTCACACTCATCTTGAAGTGTAGCATGGGGCTTGATCCCCTGACCATCGGATCATGACCTGAGCTGAAATCAAGATCAGACACTCAACAGACTGAACCATCCAGGAGTCCCATCAGATAGATTTTTAAAATTATAGTGTTTAGAAATGTTTTCTAAAAAATTTAGGAAGAAACACAAATAATATGTTAAAGTTACCTTAAAGGTTAATATGCCAATTAAAAAATGCATCCATAAATGATGTCTTAGTGCCGCTTGGCTTATTTAAGAGTGATGCAGGTGATTTTGAGAAGAGGCTCCAGAACTTTGTATCTACATTTCTGTAATTATAAAAATCCATTAAATTAAAATTTGAAAAGCTATTTTTATAATATTAGGCCTGATAATACTTGTCCCAGAAGTTTTTCTGCTATGTAAATTATTTTCTCTGTGAGATAAAAATCAGTAAAACCTCACAATTAATTTTTAAATGTTACTTTTATATGTTCAAAAAAGCTTAAAGAATTTAAGTGCACAAAATTTACCTGCAAGCCATTCTTAATAATTGGAGGATTAATTTCATATATTAGGTTCATTTTCAGAAAGGATTCTCTTAACAAACTCTTTTGGGATTTTAAAAGAATGTTTTAACTTACACACAAATTTAAGCATCTGGGTACAATGCAAGTACATTTAACAAATTTGACAATTTTTTTCAAATTGAGAAAAAGTGTGTCTACATTTTCTTGTGTATACATATTTCCTTGCCCACAATATTTTTTATCCTAAAGGAGTAATATTTTATTCCAGAAGATTAATATATAAATATAGTATCATGATTAAATTCATAAAAAAACAATCTCAGAATAATTAAGGTTAATATTTTTAAATATTTAGAAAATTCATATATTTTTTAGAACTTTCATACATTTTAATGTTTATTTATTTATTTTGAGAGAGAATGGGGGAGGGGCATAGAGAGACAGAGAGGGAGAATCCCAAGCAAGCTCTGTGTCATAAGCGCAGAGCCTGATGAAGGGCTGGATCTCACAAACCATGAGACATGACCTGAGCCAAGGTAGAGTTGGATGCTTAACCCACTGAGCCATGCAGGCACCTGTCGACGTTCATATTCTTGATAATAATTTTCCACTTTTTGTTGTAGGCATTCATTTCCTTGTGCTGAGTTTTCTCTATTTTGACAAAAGTCCTAATTTTCTAGAGAGCAAAAGCAGAATATGTTTTTATTTTTGTTCCATTTTTAATCAAAATAGCTTATATATAGTAGCTACCAAATGGTAAATTAGAAAAATAAAATCAAACTTTACTGTTTAGGTTAAATTCTTTTTATTTTTTAAAATTTAATTCCAGTATCATTAACATGCAGTGTTATATTGGTTTCAGGTGTACAATATATGATTCAGTAATTCTGTATTCTAAATCATAATTATACAAATCTGAAAAAAATTTAAAACTTCTATTTGTGATATTTTTCTGCATCTGTTTCATTCTACTGCACTTTTTAGCTGTGTTCCTAGTGTTAGCTGTTGTTTCTTGTGTCAGAATCTATAGTCCTAAGTCTATAATATTGATTTGTTTTCTGCTCCTTATAACATCTCAATTGTCATATTGTCTCCAGTCAAGACCTGCTTTGTATTTATATTCTTGTCATAAACTATTTATAATTATATTTTCTGTGCTATCTCAGAATGCTGACTAAATTATCTCTTCCATTTACAAAAAATATTTAAAGTGAAAAAGCCTGAAAAATATTATCAAGAAATGTATTTAATATTAAGTAAAATTAAAAATATCTAAGTAGGGGTGCATGGGTGGCTTTTGATTTCGGATCAGGTCATGATCCCAGGGTCATGGGATCGAGCCCCATGTCAGGTTCTGTGCTGAGCATGGAGACTGCTTGGGATTCTCCTCTCCCTCCCTCTCTCTCTGACTTTCTCCCACTGTATCTCTTAAAACACTATACATATATATGTATGTATACATATATATGTATATATATATATATATACATACACATCCCATATATATATATCCCTGCTTCTAACCAAGATGGAAAAACATATGGAAATACATTCCAAGATGGAAATACATATACATACACATCCCATATATATATATATATATACAGTTATATATATATATATATACAGTTATATATATATATACAGTTATATATATATATATATATATATACAGTTATATATATATACAGTTATATATATATATATATATATATACAGTTATATATATATATATATACAGTTATATATATATACAGTTATATATATATATATATATATATATATCCCTGCTTCTAACCAAGATGGAAAAACAGGGACTGGATTCATCTTTCCACATAACAACACAAAACCCAAACCCAAATCAAAACTAAAACCAAACAAACAAAAACCC
Organism: Leopardus geoffroyi; assembly: GCF_018350155.1. Classification (NCBI taxonomy): domain Eukaryota; kingdom Metazoa; phylum Chordata; class Mammalia; order Carnivora; family Felidae; genus Leopardus; species Leopardus geoffroyi. The sequence goes on along the minus strand of NC_059338.1, from coordinate 18,958,326 downwards.
CAAAACAAAAAAAGTCACCTATGAGGGTCAGAATCAACTTCTTCAAAATTCCTGTTAGCATCGATATTTTGATCCCTTCCCATTAATCACAAATGTTCTTAATGGCATTCAGAATGGTGAGTCCTTTCCAGATGTTTTCAATTTACTTTGTCCACATCCATCAGAGGAATCACTACCTATAGCAACTATAGCCTCTGAAATGTATTTCTTAAATAATCAAACTTGAAAGTCAAAGTTACTCTTTTATCCTGCAATAATATTTTGAAGGGAATTTTTTTTTCTGAGCAGTAGGGAAATAGTTTAAAATATTCAGTAAACCATGTTGCAAACAAATGTAGTGTCTTAGAAGCTCTGTTGTTCCATATTTGGAGCATAGGCAGTTAATTTGTCACAGTTTTTAAGATCCCTAGAACATTCTGAATGGTAAATGAGCACTGGCTTCAACTTCAAGTCACCAGCTGCTTCAGCCCCTAACGAGAGCGTCAGCTATCTTATGAAGCCAGGCATTGACTTTGCCTTTCTAGCTGTGAAAGTCCTAGATGACATCTTCTTCTCATACAAGGCTATTTCATCTACATTGAAAATCTTATATTTAGTGTAGCAAAACTAAATCATTAATTATCTTAGTTAGATCTTAGGGATAACTTGCTGCAGGATCTAAATCAGCACTTGCTACTTTATCCTGTGCTTATTATACAAAGGCTTGTTTTCTTTTTTTTTAAAGTTTATTTATTTTGGGGTGCCTGGGTGGCGCAGTCGGTTAAGTGTCCAACTTCAGCCAGGTCATGATCTCGTGGTCCGTGAGTTCGAGCCCCACGTCAGGCTCTGGGCTGTTGGCTCAGAGCCTGGAGCCTGTTTCTGATTCTGTGTCTCCCTCTCTCTCTGCCCCTCCCCCGTTCATGCTCTGTCTCTCTCTGTCCCAAAAATAAATAAACGTTGAAAAAAAAAATAAAGTTTATTTATTTTGAGAGAGAGAGAGAGAGAGAGAGTGAGTGGGGTAGGGGCAAAGAAGAGAGAGACAGAGAATCCCAAGCAGCTCTGCACTGTCAGCGCGGAGCTTGACGTGGGACTCAAATGCATGAACCTGTGAGATCATGACCTGATCTCAAACTTTCTTTTTCTATCAGCACTGGGCTGTTTTGCTTTTTTCACATTTAGGTGTTTATTGGAGTAGCATTTTTAATTTCCTTCTAGAACATTTCCTTTGCATTCCCAACTTAGCTGTTAGGTAGAAGAGGCCTAGATTTCAGGTTAGCTTGGCTTTTGGCATACCTTTCTCACTAAGCTTAATCATTTCTAGCTTTTGATTTTAAAGTGAGAGATGTGCAACTCTTCCTTTTACTTAAAGGCTTGGAGGCCAGTGCAGAGTTATTAATTGGCCTAATTTCAATGTCGTGTTTCAGGAAATAAGAAGGCATGAGGAGAAGGAGAGACAGGGAAACGGCCGGTTGTAGAACAGTCAAAACACACACGTTTATTGATTAAGTTTATTGCCTTATATGAGTGCAGTTCGTGATCCCCCCAAAACAATGAAAATAGTAACATCAAAGATCACAGATCAAAAATCATTATAACAAATACAATAATAATAAAATGTTTGAAATATTGTGAGAATTACCAGACTGTGGCACAGAGGTACAGTGAGCAAATTATATTGGAAAAATGGCATCCAATACTCTTGCTCACCAAGAGTTCCACAAACCTTCAATTTGTAAGAACTGTGACATCTGTGAGGTGCAATAAAATGAAGCACAATCAAATGAAATATACCTGTAATTTTACCTAGATGGAGCTCTTCTCTGGACTCAACTAACAAATTATAATAACAAGACCCAAAATAAACAAATTGTTTTCAAGAACTGCTTTCAGAACAAAGCTCAAGAATATTTATAGGAATAGGGGAGCCTGGGGCACTCATTGGGTTGAGTGCCTGACTTTGGCTACGGTCATGATCTCACAGTTCATGGGTTTAAGCCCTGCGTCTGGTGTTGTGTTGTCAGTGGGGAGCTGCTTTGGATTCTCTCTCTTTGTCTGCACCCCCACCCCAACTCTTGTGCTCTCTCTCTAAAAAATAAACATTAAAAATTTTAAAGAAGTATTTATAAGAATATAAACAAATAAGCCTAAAATGCAACAAAGGAAGATTCATAATATTATTCAGTCAAAAGTTCCAGGCAATGAAGAAGCAGGAAAACACAAACAATAATGAAGAGGACATTCAGACAAATAAAACTGACTCTCAATGAACACAGACATTAGAATTAGCAGATAAGAACATTAAAATATGTATTATAACTGCACTACGTATTTCCTAAAATAAAATAGAGACATGAAGATATAAAAAAAGACCCAAATGGAACTTAACTGAGATGATGAATTTAATCTTTGACCTAAAAAATACAAAAGATAAGATTAAACACCTGCAAAAATGCACAAGCTAAAATTAGTAAAATTGAGACATAGATTGTGAGTATAGTAACTCTCGAAAATGAAAGAGAGAGAGAAAAAAGAATGTGAAAAAACAATGAACAGTGAGCTGTGGGACAGTTTCATCTGGTCATAAATATGTGTAATTAGAATCTCAAAGGAAGAAAGGGTGAAGGGAGCATGTATTAGATTTCTATTGTTCTGTAACAATATTATCATGAGAAAATTTAGAGGCTTAAAATAAAACACATTATCATCTTTTCAATTTTGGGGGGAGGAGAGGTATGGATTAGCCAGTTTCTCCAATCAAGGTGTTCACCAGAGCTAGTTTTTCACCTGACTCTCAACTTGGGGAGCATTTGTTTCCAAGCTTATATGGATGTTGGCACCATTCAGTTCCTTGCCAGTGAGAGGGTTTCAGTTTATTGTTGGCTCTTGGTGGGAGGTGACATTCAATTATTTGCCAAGTAACCTGTACTATATGGCAGCTCACAACAACTTAATTTGTTTCCTCAAGTTCAGCAAGGAAGAGAGTCATTATAAAATATTACAATGTTCTGTGTTCAGAAACAAGTCACAGTCCCCATCTATACTCAGCGGGAAAGGATTACAGAAGAATGTACATACCCTGAGAAAGGTGTCATGGGGGCTACCTTAGAAAGTGCCTTAGACAATATTAAAATATATATATATATACATATATATATATATATATATTTGAAGAGTTAACGGCTAATTTCCAAACTCGATCAGGATTTAAATCCCACAGATCCAAGAAACTCAAAAAATACCAAACGTTAGAAACCTCGAGAAAATGACGACTCACTTCATAATCAAATGGTGCAGAACCAATTTTAAAGGGAATATCTTAATTTTCATTAGTTATCCAGGAGTCCTTGCACAGATAAAGGCATCTCTACTCATATATAAAGCGTACTAACACTGTAAGTGCTTAGATGTAAGTTAATGAGGTAGGGACATCAGGAAGAAATCAGAATGCATCGGGTACAGAGGAACAGCGCAAAAGGATGACAACAAACTTCTTGGAAACAAGGCAAGTGACAAGCCAGTGGAGGTGAGATCGTTAAAGTATTAAAAAAAATCCTGCCAACTTAGACTTGATTTTTTAGAAAAAATGTTTCCAAACAAAGGAAAATGTATTTGCAGATGTATGAAATCTTTAGGAATTTCACCAACAGACCTGAACTGAAGAAATGATGTAGGAAATCTTTCGGTCAGGAAGGAAGATGATGCCAGTTCGAAATATGGATCTACACAAAGGAATGAAGAAAAGTAGCAGGGGCACCAACATGGGTAATTCTATCTTTTATTATTCTTTAACAAAATCACAATTAATATATTGTGAAGTTTATGGTATATATAGAAAAATAGTATGCCAGCAGCATCACAAAGATCAAAAAGGAGAAATGGAAGAATATACTTGTAAGGTCTTGTGTTATCAGTGAAATGGTATAATATAATTTGAAGGTAGTTGATAAGAATGTATACTATGAATCTTAAAGCAACCACTAAAATCACAAAATAGAGCTGATATGAGAAAAAATGGCATATAGAATTATTTTAAAATTAGTCCAAAAGAAGTCAGGAAAATAAGGAAAGGTTAAAAAGAACAGATGGGAAAAATAGAAAACAAATATCAAGTAGACAGACTTTAACTCTATCAATAATTGCATAAAACATAATGACTTCAATTCTCCTATTAAAAGGCACAGATCATCACATCAGATAAAAAAAAAGGAATAACCAACTTCATGTTACCTACAAGAAAATCACTTGAAATTTTAAAATAAGTTAAAAGTAAAATGATATGAACACTGGCGTGACTATTTTAATATAAGAAAAATGTGTTTCAGAAAAGAGCATTACCAGGGAAAAGGTAGTTTCATAATGATAAATTAGTCAATAATCCAGAGGAATTTATAATTGTAAACATTTATGAACCTAGTAGCATAGCTTCAAAATACATGAAACAAAAATTTATAGGAGAGAAAAAAGTAATGAAGAAATCCATAATTACAGTCAGAGATTTTAACAGCCTTCTCTCAATCCTTGACAGAACAGGGTCTGTAGAAGATTTAAACAATATTATCTATCAAGCCTTGCAAAGTATATATTAATACTAGGCAGTCATCTAGAAAATCCTTAAATATTTAAAAACAAGTAACAAATTTTATATATAACCCATGACTCAGGGAAGAAATCAAAAAGGGTATGAGGAGCTCCTGGGTGGCTCAGGAGGTTAAGTGTTTGACTTTGATTTCGGTTCAGGTCATTGTCTCCCAGTTCCTGGGATCAAGCCCTGCATGGGCCTCCATGCTATCAACGGAGCCCGCTTGGGATTTTTCTGTCTCCTTCTCTCTGCCCCTCGCCCCTCTCAAAATAAATATATAAACTTTAAAAAAAATAGGTAAAAAACTGGTATTAGGAATTATTTTGAACTTAATAAAATGATGAAAATACAACGTATCAAAATCAATCAAATATAGGTAAAGCAGTACTTAGGGGGATATTTGCCAGAAACAATATTTTTATTAGGAACAAAGTGATAAAATAATGACCAAAGATTCCTCCTTCAGAAACTAAAGATAAAGATGAGCAATGAAACCTAAAGTAATCAAAAGAGTGGAAAAAAACAATCAAAATAGAAATCATTAAAATAGAAAACAGAAAAACAATAGAGAATAAAATGAAACCAAAAGCTGTTTTTTAAGTGTATTAATAAAACTGATTAACATTTAGCCAGAATTATCAAGAAACAGAATACTGAATATACAAATTACCAATATCAAGAATGAAAGAGATAACCACATATCACTATAAATGACACAGACATAAATTTAACAAGGATATATCATGAACAGCTTTGTGATTATAAATTTGAAAACTAGTGAAAATATTCCTTGGAAGACACCAATTTGTAAAGCTCACTTGAAAATAAACAATCCGCATGGTCCTAAACTTATTAGGGCCAAGTGTTTTCACTATCGAATTCTAGCAAACATTTTAAGAAGAAATAATAACAATATACACATCCTTTCCCAGAATATTCAAGAGGGTTAAAAAATGACCAAACAATTCTTTAAATTCAACATTACTCTGATATCAAAACCAGACAAAGATATTATAAGGAAATAAAACTACCAATATCTCTTATTGATATAGAGGTAAGTATTTTTAAAATGTAAGCAATTTGAACACAACAACATATCAAAGGTATTCCACATCATGACTACTTTGAATTTATCCTAGAAGTTCAAGGTGCATAACATTAAAAAATCAACCAATGTAATTTATCATATCAACAAGGTAAATATAGGGATGATAGATGATAGATAGATGACAGATGGATAGATAGATAGGTAGATAGATAGATAGATAGATAGATAGACAGACATATGATAGGTAGAATCTTCTCAAGAAATACAGAAAAATCTTTAGAAAATATCTGACATAAGATTCTGATTAAAAAAAAAAAACTCTTAGAAAACTAGAAAGAGAAAGGAATTTCCTCAACTTAATAAAAAGCATATTTGAAAAACCTTTATGTAGCTCAGATGATACTGAATGGTGAAAAAGTAAATGCTTTCTCCTTAAGTTTGGGAACAAGACAAGGATTTCTGCTATCACTACTTTTATTGTAGTAGAATAATACTAATATTCTGCTAGTAATACTACCAAAGTGACAGTAATAAATATTGTATTATGGGTTCCAGCCAATACAATCAAGCAATAAAAAGAAATCAAGCATTCAGATTTCCAAAAAAATTAAACTTTCTTTATTCACAGAAGACATGAGTGCCTGTAGAAAGTCTAATGAAATCTTTTTGAAAGGTACAAGAAATAAAAAGGGAGTTTACCAGTTATAGGATACATGATTAATTTATTAAACCGAGTGTATTTCTACTTACTGGCAATAGACAATCAGTAGTTGAAATTAAAATTTATATAAGATTTGACTCCAGTATACTGAAAACCAAAAAAAAATTACTTAAAACCTAATTATTGTTTATTTTAATATTTTCATTATTCTACTTTAAATACACACACATGCACACAATACACGTGTGTATACTCATATGCATATATCCATCCCTCAAACTGTCCTTTCTCTTTGTCTGTCTGTCATTCTTGATCTTACTGTTGTCTTCTGACTTCCATTTTTTCCTGGTGAGAGGTTAGCTATCATAATTGTAAATTTTATCTTGAATTCAATGCTTCACCTGATCTGGCAGATTTTAAAGTTTACATTTTCTTTTGGACTTTCAAAAGATTGACTATAATATGCTTTGGTGTGTTTTTTCCTATTTATCCTTCTGGGAATTCCCCTCTGGGACTCTGATGCTAGACTGTTTGATATTGTCCTTACAATCTTGTACTGTTTCATGTTATTATTCCTCTCTCTCTTTGCTTTTCAGTTTGATTAAATTCTAATGACTTGTCTTGAGTTTATTCATTTTTTTTCTTATTTGCTCAGCCTAATGTAAAGCCAACCAAAATTTTTATTTGTGCTGTAATATTTTTCATATCTACCATTTATATTTGTGTATTTTTTTAGTTTTTCTTTTCTGAAATCCACCATTTGTTTTTGTATACTGGGTCTAACTTTTCCACTAGTTATTTTAGCAGAGTCATTATCATAGTCCTTGAAATCTGGTGATTTCAACCTCTCATTCATATCTGAGTCATCTTCCATTGACTATTTCCTATCTCTCCCATTGGATTTACATTTCTTGCCTTTTCATACACATATTATTGTTATTTACCATTGTGTGTAAAAAAAAAAAAACAGAACAATACAGAAGACATCAAAGTAAATGTTATTTCCTATGAAAATAAGTATACCCTTTCTTCTGTTAGGCTTCCATTATGTGTGGCTGAGTCAAACTAATTTAGAATTGGGGTAGACCTGTGCTGTCTTGAAAATTTAACTCAACCTACTGACATCTGGATTAAAATAGTCTGAAGGCAGCATCAATTCTTTACATTTAGAAGGGTTTAGGATCTGGCCAAGATTGAGATTCAGATTACCACATTCTTTTCAACCCAACTATCAGCTTTCTGAATCATGGGAAATCTCTTTTTGCTTTAAGATTTAACTACCAATCTCTTGGATCCTGCAGAATTATTTTTGCTTTCTAGTCTTCTCTTGTCTTTCTGTATACTGGAAGATTATTTTCCTTCTTATTGTTTTGTCCCTAGAATTTAAAAGTTCAATGTCTGGGGGCACCTGGGTGGCTCAGTTGGTTAAGCGTCTGACTTTGGCTTAGGTCATGATCTCGCAGTGAGTTTGAGCTCTGCATCAGGCTCTGTGCTAACAGTTCAGAGCCTGGAGCCTGCTTCAGATTCTGTGTCTTCCTCTCTCTCTCTCTCTCTGCCTCTCCCATGCTCATGCTCTGTCTCTCTCTGTCTCTCAATAGTAAATAAACATTAAAAAAAAAATTTAAGTTCAATGTCTGGTACTTGGTTAAAGGCTGGAATGCCTCATAGGCATCTTTACCAGATCTTTACATTTTGTGCCCGATACTTGGTGAAAGTCAAAAGAACCTTGGAGGGTTTCTCTCAGTTCTGTTACTATGCTCAAACTTTGGGTTGCCACAGCTTATCCTTGGGGAAAGCCTGTATGCTTCGGACAGTATTTCTCTCAGCTCTGCTACTTTGCATCAGGCCACCAATGCACTACTCAGTGAAGTCTCATGGCCAGGTTCGGGGGACACTCACTCTGGGGCTTTCTGGTATTTTAATTTATCATATCACAAACACAGCCATTACACTTTTTTTTCCAGTCTCTCTTTGTCTTATCAATTACAGATTTATCCTCTTCCCTCTCTGTTTTATCTGCTGATGAGAGCAGCCTTGTGTCCCTTTCTTCCCAGAAAGAGCTAATCATTTCCTTGATTTCAGTTCATTTACAGCATCCACTGCTCTCTTATAGTTAAACAAAAACTTTTAATTTGAGTTTATCTGATTTACTTTCACTGTTAGGGTAAGAATGATGGTCTCTTTTGATTTCTTACATCCTAAATAGAATTGAAAGTCCTTCCTTGTAGCATCTGCTGTTTTATTCCTATTTCCCTCTCTCCATGATAAGTATATATATTTGTTCAAAATGCTATACTGTATTACTTTAGCCTCTTTTCTCATGTAAGGCCATAGAGACTTCCTGGAGATACTAAGACACTTCAAATTTCTATTATATACTGTGTTACCTTTCTAGCATTACTTCCTGGTGAAGTGCATGGGCTCCAGTGTTATACCTTTTTTCCTCCTTAGAAACTTTAGAACCAATTAAGAAGTACTTGTAGAAATCACTAAGCTTGAAGTTAAATTATAAGCCTTATATATTTCAAGTCATCATGTAAAAGAAGCAGTCACAATAGGCTTCCAAACAATTCTTCTCCAATTAAACTTAAATAACTAACACTCCCCCTCAAGGCAGCACCTGCCCCCAACAGCACAACCTGTAAAAAAACAGACAGAATTATAGCTTCTCTAATGGATCTACCCGAGTGATATTTCAGAAAGAGCAGAGTTGAGAATGTACAGTCCCATCCTTAGATAGCACTAATCAAATGTTCTTTTCTCTCTGACGGAAGATATTGAATGTGGGAGGGAGACGGGCTATGAGAGGGCATCAGGTAACCCTAACAAAACCTTGTCAAGGAAATATTAGGCGAAGTAAAATATGCTTTCTCCTCCAAAAACTTCTAGGACATCTTCCTTAGATTGAATATAACCAGTGCCTCAAAGTTCTCAAAGTAATCCTCCGTATATAACATGACCACTTTCCTTATTATTATATTGTCATCTAAATAAATCTATTTTATTACCTAGTGCATTATCTCCTCCATGAAAAGCAATTAGATGACATTTTAAAAAATATAATAAATGTTGATCATAATCACCCTGCCATCAACCAGGAAAACAAGGCTGCTTTGATTTTGCTTTGTTTTGTTTTGTTTCAATATAGCTATCAATATCAGATCACTAAATTTATGCAAATCTTTGTTTGTCATTTAACCTTTTTTTAGAGATTGGAAGCAAAACTCAATAGTGTTGTGTCAGGGGTCATGTCTTTCTAGTAGAACTCAGAACTGGTTTATTAGAAACAATGATCTGGAACAAAGACTCTCACAAGCAATACTTTAAATCAATAAACTCTTGAACTCTATTTCTTCCCACGTATAAATTCAACTTACAGTTTCCAAAGGACTATAGAAGGAGCAAATGTCAAGTAATACCACCAGGAAAGGATTCTTCCATTTCACTGAACCCATTATGGCTTCCCACCATTCTTGCATAGCCTGGTCATTCTGGAAGTTATCGGCAGAAAAACTAAAGACAGATCTAAAAACCACCTGGAGGATGTGTTTGTTTGAGCTCCTTTCACTCCTTATCCCTTGTGTTAACTGCATTCTGTGTGTGTGTGTGTGTGTGTGTGTGTGTGTGTGTGTGTGTGTTTGGCAGTATTTATTAAGAGAGTTCTGAAATGTTAACTAATACTCTCCCAGATTTTCGTTTCCCTGCAACCAATCAAAGTGATCTGATCTACGAAATTCAAACTGCCCTAGAATATTGAAATAAACATCAATGTGCACATATGAATATTCCTCCAAAAATTAAAATAATTTTAAAAATAAGTATAAAAAATAAGTATAAAAGAATAAAAAACCTTTGCAATATTTAGTTCAAATATTTTGTGGATTAAACAAAGAGAACTTTGATTTTATTTCTTATGTATTTTTATTTTTAAAGCAGGAAGTGAGTGATTTTAGAAATACCATAACATTCAACAAATGGAGGCTATAACTCTTCCTTGAGTCTCTCCCCAATTTAGTGCATTACACTAAAAAGATCTAGCTATGTTAAAGTGCTAGGTGGTGTGGTCTTATGTAATGTAATGCTCATTTTAAAAACCTTATTGAGATATAATTTATATAGCATATAATATACACATTTAAATTATCCAATTCAGTGTTTTTAGTATTTTTACATATATGTACAATCATCACCACAGGGAAATTTAAAAATTTTTCATCACCTTACAAAAAAAACCCCAAGACCATTTAGCTACAATCCCCCTCTGCCCTACCCACCTGTACCCAGTTCTGTCTAGTAAACACTATTCTATTTTCTGTCTTTATAGACATCCTTATTTGGGGTCCTCATATGAATAGTATCATATAATTTGTGGGCTTTTGTGACTGCTTTCTTTCACATGTCATAATGTTTTTTGAGGTTCATCAAAATGGTTGCAAGAATCAGCACTTTTCCATTTTTATGGATGAATAATATTCCATTGTATGGATATAACACATGGTTTATTCACTGATCTGTTGATGAGTATTTGAGTTGTTTGGGCCTTTATGGATAATACTGCTATCAACATTTGTGTGTAGGTTTTTGTGTAGACATATGTTTTCATTTCTTTTGGATATATACCTAGAAGTATAATTGTTGGGCCATGAAATGACTCAGTTAATTTAGGAACTTTCGTACTGTTTCCAAAACTGCTTCACAATTTTACACTCCCACCAAAACATCTCAGGACTCTGATTTCTCTATGAACCTTGCCACAAATTGTTATAATCTGATTTTTTGATTCCAGACATGCTAGTGGGTATGAAATAGTATCTCATTGTGGTTTTGCTTTGCACTTCTCTTATGACATCACTGAGCATTTTTCATATGTCTGTTGGTCACTTGTATATTTTCCTTATAGAAATGTCTTTTTAGATCCTTTGCTCATTTCTTAATTGGGATTTTGTCTCTTTTTTTATCATTGAGTTGTAAGAGTTCTCTGTGTATTCTAGATAGAATTCCCTTATTAGATATGTAATTTGCAAATGTTTTCTCCCTTTCTGTGGGTGGCATTTTCACTTTTCTGATGTAGAACAAAAGTTTTTAATTTTGATGACACCCAATTTATCTATTTTGTTTTCTCTTGTTGCTTGAGCTTTTGATAATATATCTAAAAATCCTTTGCCAAATCCAAGGTCTTAAAATTTACTCCTGTTTTCAGCCCCTGGGTGGCTCAGTCAGTTAAGCATAAGCATTCGGCTCAGGTCATGATCTCAAGATTCATGAGATCAAGTCTCTCATCAGGCTGTGCACAGACAGCATGGAGTCTGCTTGGGATTCTTCCTCTCTCCCTCTCTGTCTCTGCCTCACCCCCACTCCTTCTCTCTCCCTCTCTCAAAATAAATAACATTAAAAAAATTTACTCCTGTTTTCTGAGGTCAGAGTCCAAAACTTCTTTATTTTTTGCATGTGGTTTTCCAGTGGTTCCAGCATCATTGTTTGACAATACTACTCTTTCCCCACTGAATGTTTTCGGCATCCATGTCAAAAATTAGTTGACTATACATGTGTGAATTTATTCAAGGACTCTCAATTCCATTTCATTAATCTTAATGTTTGCCCTTGTGTCAATACCACAATGTGCTGATTACTATTGCTTTGTGGTAATTTTTGATATAAGGAAGCATGAGTGCCCCTACTTAGTTCTTCTTTGGAATTGATTTCTTCTTTTGGGTGCTTTATAATTCCATATGAATATTAAATTAGGATTATCAATTTCTACAAAACAGAAATGTGGGATCGTGATTGGGATTTCTTTGACTCTGTAGATCAGTGTGGGGACTATTACCATGTTACCAGTGTTAAGTCTTCCAGTCTATGTATATGTACATGGGTATGATTTTTTGTTTCTTTGGACCCTTAACATATTTCAACATTTTGTAATTTTCAACATACAATTTTTGAATGTCTGTTATATCTATTCCTAAGATTTTTTTTTCTTTTGATTCTACCATGAATGGGATTTTTTTCTAATTTCATTTTGGGATTGTTCATAGCAGGTGAATTAGTCTGGATTCTCCAGAGAAGCAGAACCAATAAGAGATTTTAGAGAGAGAGGTGGGGGGAGGATGGGGGAGAGAAATAGGTTTATTATAAGGAATTGGTGCAGTATGGAGACTGCCTTACTATTTGATCTCTGGTGCTTTGGTTCTGTCAGCATGAAAAGTGTTTGTGTCTCTGCTCTTGGCACCAATGTATTAAAGAAGTAGAGATTGGTGTCCAAAGTGAAAGCAGAAGACAATTTTATTAAACAGCAGTACGCTCTAAAGGTGGGAGAGGGCGGACTCAGAGGTGGCAACTGCTCTGAGGCTACAAGGATCTTTCCTTTTAGGTGGGCAGGGTCTTGCTTCATGGAGAGGGTGGTTTCTAATGAGGGCTGCTTCTAGTCATCTGGGGGACTCATCCCACAAATTGCGAGGGGAAGCTTTTGACAGTACAAGGTTTGTGTTGGAACCATCATGCTAGTGTTTCCCCATGGGGGTGGGGGGGACTATAACCACAATGCTAATTTATGTTAATGAATGTATAACTAGTTATCCATCAAGATGAGAACATTTTCTCTCTGGACTATGCATGTGTCTCCTTAGGGAGAGTCCCTGTAGGCTATGACATCCTTCAGTGAGGATGCTGGCCCATTTTGTTGCCACAGGGGCATTCCTCTGGTTTTCCTTCCACTGCTCATATCTAGCTGCTATGTAACACTTCCAGTAAAAACCCAAAGGCCTGAGAACCAGGGAGTCAGTGACATAAGCCCCAGTCTGAGTGCAAAGGAAGCAAGGAAGTTGATGATGTAAGTTCTAGTCTGAGTGCAGGAAAAGATGTATATCCCATCTCAGCAGTCAAGCAGAGAGCAAATTCTTCCTTTCTCTGCTTCCTTCCTTCCTTCCGTTCATTTGTTCGTTTTTTCGTTCATTTGTTCATTGGTTCACTTTTTGTTTTTCCTATTCAAGCCCATAATGGATTGAGTGATGCACACCTACATTGGGCAGAGTAATCTTTTCTACCCAGTCTACTCACTCAGATGCTAATCTTATCTGGAAACACCCTCACAGATAAACCCAGAAATAAGGTTCAGGCAAATATCTATGTACCCCAAATATCAGTGATAAAATTAACCATTGCAGCAAATGTATAGCAAATGTGGAGTTTTTAATTGATTTTGTATCCTGAAACTTGGCTGAATTTGTTTATTAGTTCACTTGCTAGTGGATTTTATGATTTTTTTTATGCATAAGATCATGTCATCTGCAAATAGAGATACTTTTACTCTTCCTACCCAATTGATATGATTTTTATTTCTTTTTCTTGCCTAGTCACCCTAAGACCTCTCTTATAATGATGGATAGAGGTAGTGAGAGAAACATCTTTATGTTGTTCTTGATTTCAACAAGAAAGCATCCTTTTTTTTTCAACATTAAGTATGATATTAGCAGTGAGTTTTTCGTAGATGTTCTTGACATATGAAAAAAGTTCCTTTCAATTCCATTTCATAAATGTTTTTATAATGAAAATATGTTGTGTTAAGTGCTTTTCCAGTGTTTATTGAGATAAGCATGTTTTTATTTTTTTATTCTACTGATACTATACATTAAGTTAAATGATTTTTCATGTATTAAATTAACCTTGCATTGTTAGAATAGATTCCACTTGTCATGATGTGCATTTCTTTTTAATCCTGGGTTTGATTTGCTAGTATTTCGTTGAGGATCCTTACATCCATATTTATCAGAGATATGAGTCTATAGTTTTCTCGTGATATCTTTGGTTTTGGTATCAGGCTAATATTGGCCTTATAAATGGAGTTGAAAAATGTTCCTTTCTCTTCTACTATTGTGGAAGAGTTTTTGAAAAATTGGTATTTATTCTTTAAATTTTTGGTAGAATTCAGTGGTGGAGTCATCTGGGCCTGGGTTTTTCTTGTGGGTAGTTTTTTATTACTACTTTATTTTGTGCACTTGTAGGTTTATTCAGATTGTCTGTTTCTTCTTGATCAGCTTTGGTAGTTTGTGTTTTTCTAAGAATATTTCTATTTCCTCTAAATTATCTAAATTGATGCACATTTGTTCATAGCGATCCTTTATAATCCTTTTTATTTCTATAGGGTTAATAATAATTTCCTCTTGTTTATTTTTGATTCCAGATTCTTCTCTCTTTTTATCTTTGTCAATCCAACTAAATGTTTGTCAATTTTGTTTTTTTTTTTTTCAAAGAACCAGCTTTTGATTTCCTTGATATTCTTCATTGTTTTTAAAAAAAATCTCTATTTCATTAATCTTCACTCAAATATTTATTATTTCTTTCCTTCTGCCTCATTTAGGTTTAGTTATTTATTTTTCAGTGTTCTCTTTCTTATTTAAGCATTTACAACTATAGATTTCTCCTTGTCTTTTGTTTTCAGCCTTTTTATTATGATGTGTCAACTTGTGGATCTCTGTGTCTATTAGAGTTTGTGGATCTTCCTGGATCTGTAGTTTGTTTTCAATAAACTTGATACGTTATTGTCATTACTTCTATGGACTTTTTTTTTTTCCTGCTTTTTTCTCTCCTCTCTTTCTGGTATTCCCAGAATGTAAATCTTGATACACTTAAAGTGTCCCACATTTCTCTGAGGCTTTTTTTTATTCTCTTTCTCTTAGCTTGCATAATTTTTCTTGATTTATCTTCAGGTTTGCTATTTCTTACTTTTGCCAATTTAAATCTATAATTGAGCCCCTCCAGTATTTTTTTTCTTATTTTAGTTATTGTATTTTTTAACTTCAGAATTTCCAATTGGTTGTGTTATTATAATTTCCATTTTTTTAATGTTTATTTATTTTTGAGAAAGAAAGAGACAGAGCACGAGCAGGGAGGGGTAGAGAGAGATGGAGACACAGAATTCAAAGCAGGGTCTAGGCTCTGAGCTGTCAACACAGAGCCCGACGGAGGGCTCGGACTCATGAGCTGTGAGATTATGACCTGAGTCGAAGTTGGACACTTAACCGACTGAGCCACCCAGGTGCCCCAATATAATTTCCATTTTTAAAATTCATATTGTCTGTTTGATGTGACATTGCCTTTCTATTACTTCTTTTGTCATTCTTTCTTTTAGTTCTGTAAGATTTATAATGGCTATTTTAAAGCCTTTTTCTGTCAAATCTGACATCTGGTTTCTCTCACAAGTAATTTGTATTCTTGCTTCTTTTCCAGGATATGGGTCATAGTTTCTTGTTTCTATGAATGCCTCACAATTTTTTGTTGGCAAGTAGGCATTTTAAATAATATATGTGGCAACTCTAGATACTGTTCCTCCGTAATCTAAACATCTTTACCATTTACAAATTTTGCAATTAATAACCAATATGAAATTATTTGATAATTATTATAAGAACTAGCAAAAAATTCTAATAGCTTAGGAATAAGTTATAAAAGGAAATATTTTCAGTCCTTTATTTTATAACATATAAAAACAGACTCTTTCAAGATCTTCTCTTTCCCTCTGATGATCAAACCTCAACATTTGATACTGTTCTGACTTCCAGTAGTATAAAAGTGACAGAATTTAAGACATGGATTGGGAAAGAAATAGATTCCTAGAAAAATTCTAGATAATTAAAAAAATATAGTCTCCTACTGTATGCTGCTGCTTTTTAAATCTATTTATATTTATGCAATTCCTATGAAAGAGATATGCTAAAAGTCAGGTGCAAAACATATATTCTAGATATATGGGCCACCACAGAGGAGGGGACTTGGATAGCATTCATCACCTTAATAACTTTCCAACAACATTAGCAAGGCAACCTTTAGGAAAGTAAGAAAGAAGAAAGGAAAGATAGAACAACAACAAAAAAAGTATCAATGCCTTTATAAAATATGCCCATTGTGAATGCAGAAGATGTCTTTTGTTAGCCATTAGAAAAAAATGGCAGTTTATACTATGTATATGTTAATTGAATGTTAATTGAAATTTCAGTTTTATTTATAATATGTAGAAAAAGCAGAAAATGGGTAGGATGTTTTCTAAATTATAACACAACTGTAATTTAACAGAATTGCACACCCTGTTTGTTACAGTTACAGAGGAGTAAATGCCAAGCATCAGGGTAGAAATAGTGATGAAGTCCAAATGGGAGGGTGAAGTCAGTGAGATTATAATGTGTGGAAGAATGGAACTAACCAACCATCAGAAGTTTTTTTTTTTTATTTTGACAACCCTCAATTTAAGACAAAAATGGGGGTGCCTGGGTGGCTCAGTCAGTTAAGCTTCTGACTTCAGCTTCGTGATCTCACGGTTTGTGAGTTCAAGCCCCGTGTCAGGCTCTGTGCTGACAGCTCAGAGCCTGGAGCCTGATTCAGATCCTGTGTCTCCCTCTCTCTCTGCCCCCCCACCCCCCGCTCATTCTCTCTCTCTCTCTCTCTCTCTCTCTCTCTCAAAAATAAATAAACATAAAAATATTTTTAAAAAGACTAAAATGTATGGAGTTGCAGATCTCTTCAGGAACCTATTAGCCTTGAAAAGTATGCAAGAAACCTGATCAGGAATTACTTTTGTTGGTTTGTCACTTTCTTTCTCTCATGACCCACCAAGATTTCTGTTAGTAAATACTTAGGGTTAAAGAACCAAATTCACTGCTCATATTTTTCTTTCTTACTGGAGTTTTCTCCCATACTATCTTAAAATGTTTCCATTTAACTCATGTTCCAAAGGTCTCCTTACTCAGTATCTTTCACATAATCATTTAAAGCATGTATGCATCCATTCATTAATCAACTCACTTACTCCTTAATTTGAATACTTAACATGTAAATTCTAGAATCACAATACCTGAGTACAGATCCCAGCTGATCATTAGTCATGACACCTGGACAAATTAAAACACTCAACTTCTCCCCTACTTAGGTTCACCATCGCTAGAATAGGGATTATGCAGAATAGTGATGATTGAATGAGTTAAACTGAAAAGCTTTTCAAACAATGCCTAGCATGTGAAAATGCCAAAAAGTGTTATCTATAAGTATTTAACATATAGTTATTGAGCCCTTATTATATTCCCAGAGTAGCTTGTTTATCTTCTGATCTCTCCACCCAGAGCTCAGTACAAGATAGGAGCTCAATAAATGCTAATTGGAATTAAATGAACCCAACTCAGCATGAGCAGAATTGATGATGTTGTAGCAATCAGAAACTGCAGCAACCCCAGAGTTTCACGTAGCTAAAATTAGGTGAGTGGTGGCAACTATAGCACGGATGCTGAGACAGCTTTGAAAAGTGTCACAGGAATTCCCAGTAGTCCTTTATCTTTCAAATCCTCATATTTCTCCTGCCTCTCAGTAGCAGAGTAACAGCTTTTCTAATAAGCAGAAAGAAAACTCAAAACCCTCTTTGGAAGTGCTTATTTTTAATAAGAGCACACAACTGCCCTTTTATAATAATTCTATGTATTCTTCTTCCTGCTCTCCAAATCGTCACGATCACAGCACAGCTCAGCTAGGAAATCTCATCACTGTAACTAACTGTAAAACTCTTTGGCAGAAACTCCTCATCTTTGAACTGCCTGCCGCCCTAAGCTTGGAGCACATGCAGGATTGTACACGGTGACACTTGACAAATATTTATTGAGTGTATTTTGTTGAATTTGTGAAATCCCAGCTGCCAGGAATAAAGGTGCTCAGAAAGGAAAAACTGTCTCCTTAAACTGTGTACAGATTGACTATCTGTTGAATCTGTTTCACAGTGAATCTGACAGCCCTTCTTTAGGGAGAGAGTTGTGTTTTTTCATTTATTGGGTGAATAAGAATCCAATTCTTTGTGTTAATTATCTTTTTATTAATCATTCATGTCTGAATGCAAGACACACGGGATTCTTTTTCCCACTTTTGAGAACAGCTCTGGAAAGTAAAATAAGGAACCGTTAGTTTTTGGGAAAGTATGAGCATGGTTCATGAGCTCTTCAGCGTTGGTTTTTTTTAAGAGTTTGTGTTTTTAGAGGAGTTTTAGGTCTACAATAAAATTAAGGGGAAGATCAGAGATTTCTCATATACTGCCTGCAATCACACATGCATAGCCTCTCCCATTAGTAACATCCCCCACCAGAGTGGTACTTCTGATACAGTGGATGAATGGACATTGACACATCATAATGACCAAAGCCCATACTTTACATTATAGGTTGCTCTTGGTGTTATACATCCTATGGGTTTGGATAAATGTATAATGATATGAGGGCACCTGGGGTGGCTCAGTCAACTAAGCGTCCGACTTGGGCTCAGGTCATGATCTCCTGGTTCGTGGGTTCAAGCTCCACGTCGGGCTCTGTGCTGACAGCTCAGAGCCTGGAGCCTGCTTCAGATTCTGTGTCTCCCTCTCTCTCTGCCCCTCCCTGACTCATGCTCTGTCTCTCCCTGTCTCTCTCTCTCAAATATAAATGAACACAAAAATATTTAAAAATGTATAACGAGATATATATATATATATATATATATATATATATCTCCATTATTATGGTATCATACAGAATATTTTCACTGCCCTAAAAATTATGTGTGCTTTGTCTATTCATTCCTTCTCTCCTGCTCCCCACAGACACCAGCAACCACTGATCTTTTCAATCTTCATAATTTTTAAAAAGATATCGTTAAATATCATATCGATTTAAATGACAGAAAAAAATAATTTTGCATCCTACCTCTCCCTTATTGTTCTGAAATTGATTTATCTACCTGTCAACAGATGATAACCAGCCCTTGTGAGACATTGTGTGTTTTTCTCAATTTCTTCTATTGCATTTCTGGAGGTGGGATTAAAAACTTTAGCGAAAAATATCTTTTCTTTTCCCTTTCTCTACATATTTGTACATATCAGCATGTCACATAATGTCTAAAAGAGCCAGGAGAGCAGAGCAGTGACAAGTTCTGATTCTGGAGTCACATCCTGTAGGCTGGGGTCCCCATTTATTGATTGTGTGATTTTGCTCCAGTTAGTTATCTGCTCTATCATTTTAATCATCTGTAAAAAGGAGATAATAATAGAACTTATGTTATATGTCTGTCATGAAAAGTTATCATATTTAAGGTGCTTAGAACATTGCCTGCATATATTAAGTGCTATATAAATGTTAACTTTATTAATTATGCTTATGAAACAGATCAACAAAGGGCTCAGAAACAAGCTCTCATACAGAAAGAAAAAATAATTTGAAAAGAGGAAAAATAAGCCAGAATCTCTTTACCCTTTACCAAAAAGTTGGTTATTTTTTATTATTTCAAAAAAAAAAAATTTAGAGAAAGAAAGAGCGAGGGAGAAACGCAGAGGGAGAGAGGGGAGAGAGAGAGAATCTTAAGCAGGCTCCACTGAACTTGAAGCCTGACATGGGGCTTGTTCTCAAGAACATGAGATCATGACCTGAGCTGAAATCAAGATTCCTCTGCTCAACCAACCCCTCCACCCAGGTGCCCCAAAATGAAGTTGGTTATTAAAGAAAGGACCAAATCAAAGGGTAGAAAAGAGCAGATTACTTATTAGAACTAACCTGCAGTATAATAAGCCATTTATTGGAATTTATGAAAACTCATTGAACCTGAGATGGAGGCTATGCCCTGGTGAATTTATGTGTTTCCCATAATGACTGGAAGACTATTGGGGAAAGAGGTTTTAGAACACAGCAAAATTCTCCTTTTCGAATTACAGGCAATAAAAATAATTCAGGAATCCCAAACTTAAAAATCTTTATTTTTATGAGTGGTCAGATTCAATTTTGCCCATATTGTTACCATTAATTAGGCATAATGGGATTATTGGGTCTAAATGTCCTTGACTTGCCCTTTATATTTTTAACAAAGGACTTGTTTTTCATGACTAAAGAGACAGGAGAAAGCTTGATTCTCCTCTCTTAAATAATAGCAATTTTTGACTGGCTGCGAAAACAAGCAAAATTTTAAGAAAGTTTATCTGCAAAATAAACATTTTGCTGACAAATATTTGCAGTTTTGAAGAAAAGTGTATGGCATGAAGTATGGTATGAGGACCTAAATGACCTATATACCAGTTACTCTCAGTTTAATTCAATATAGGAAGGACTTTGTTAATAAACAATTGTGCCTTTGAAATAAGCTTTTATTAATAGAACTATCAGGATATAAGAAATGTCAAAAAATCTGTTTTGTGTATGTCATGCTTTACCAAATGCCAAACTTTGTTGACAACTCCTAAAGATGCACTCCCATTCTCCTCCTCCAGTCCGTTTCTTTCTTATGTTTTCAATAACCTAAAATACTTTCTTCTGTTTATCACATTTTCATCAAATTCTAAATGGTTACAGATAAGCTGTCTGTATGCCATTGTCTCCATTTATTCTCTCTACCTATCGATGAATGGGTTCTGCAGATGTCTCTGGTTCCCATTCCTTCTTTTCCATTCCTGAGAGGAGCCTAAATCAGGCACTTCCCATTGTAAAGCATTCTAGTTACTCTCCTTGATTTCATTTTATTATTTTCTTTTTTTTTTAATTTTTTTAACATTTATTTACTTTTGAGACAGAGAGAGACAAAGCATGAACAGGGGAGGGGCAGAGAGAGAGGGAGACACAGAATCTGAAACAGGCTCCAGGCTCTGAGCTGTCAGCACAGAGCCTGACGCAGGGCTCGAACTCACGGACCGTGAGATCATGACCTGAGCCGAAGTCGGACACTTAACCGACCAAGCCACCCAGGCGCCCCAAATCATTTTATTATTTTCCAAAGAAGGCTGCATGCCAATTCCAGATAAGCCCTCTGCAATACTCTCTTGAACCATACTACAAAGTTGCTTAACACTTGGAGAGGTTCTTATTTCCTGTTACATATAACACTCCACAGATAATAGCCTCTAGAATTGAATGATGCAATGCCTATGTCTTCCCTACTCATCCATTTAATCACTGACTTGCATACATTGACAGAAAAGACAGGATTACCAGTTGGTGGATACTGCAAAGCAAGTGAATAGAGATCCAAAACCATCTCAGTAAGCTGGAGTCTAAATAAATGCAAAAAGATGACATCGATATAAATGTAAAGTTCTAAAAATATACTGCATATTCCCTTTTCAACATTTTAAACAGTCAATATATTATTCCTTCATCTTAACATTGGAACACTTTTGCCAAAGTAATTAATTAAGACTTAGCTAGGTTTAAAAAGCTATTTGTGATATGTAATACCAAATTTATTTTATTCTGCTTGATAATGGACATTTTCCCCATCACACTGCTTAAAGAGGAGCTAAAAGTTTAAGTGATCGAAACTCACTAGAGGATGTGCTGGACATAGAATTTATATTTCAGATTGCTGCTTCTGCCTCCAGCTGGATTGTAAAAGGTTGAGGTTAAATTACTTTTACATTTTAAAGTGCACTTTAAAGTGCATTAGCTTCCTAACATTTCTGCCCTGAAATGCTACACTAATTTGATATTTGTCCT
This sequence comes from Leopardus geoffroyi, assembly GCF_018350155.1. Lineage (NCBI taxonomy): Eukaryota > Metazoa > Chordata > Mammalia > Carnivora > Felidae > Leopardus > Leopardus geoffroyi. Next base: position 18,936,586 of record NC_059338.1, on the reverse strand, counting down.
ATATCCTTTTTTCTATCTAATCTAGATAGAAATCTGAGCTGACCTTAATTGTATTTTCTTTACTTTTAAACTACAGTCCTCTATTAGCAGTTTTTGGATCATAAATGGAAAATTTTTGTCGTCTTAAAAATGATTAGGTATTTTCTTTCAAATTTAGAGGTTTCTTTGAGAAATGTAATAATACTGTCAAGTTTAAAATATATAGCATTAGTCATTTGTGACTTACGTAAGTAGAAAAGGTTGGAGCCTATTTTAGTTAGGTGCATGAAAAATGTACTCTCACCTTCACATAACTCAAGAATGGCTAAAGCAATTTAGTTCAAACTCTCAAGCAAGTTCACCTTTGGTCCAAGTTAAAGTTTGAAAAATCTCATCTAAAATGGAATCATGCCCAGTGAAAATTATGACCTAGAAAGGAGATAAAAATTTAAAAATAATTCTTTTTTTAAAACTTGATATATACATTTTTTACTAAATTAAAAAAAATCACTTTTCTTGCTGCACATTTTGGTGGAAATCAGTTGCTAGTTTTTATCAACTAATCGTTAGGTGAAATTTTTTTTTCATAGTGTTAGTCAAAGCATTTAATTACTCAGTTGAATGAATAAAATTGGAATTTAAAGCAAAATGTATACATAATATATGAAGCTATAATTTCTGGATCTAATACAATGTTTAGTGTCCTACATTAGAGTAAGTTTGCCTGAAAGTTTACAAATTACCCAATTAAGTTGCTTATTTAGTAAATGTTTATTTAGTACCTGTGATGTCTCAGCACTGCCTATATTAGGCCTATATAAAAAAGAAATGACATGATTTTTAGCCTTGAGATATTTAATCTAGTGAGGCAGATATCTAAACAGAGAAAGGCAATATGGCAAAAATAAATTTGCTTCAAGGACACTCATCGATTCCTACCTGAGGGAGCTGGTAAGAATGCTCAGAAATATCTAATCAGGGTTTTGAAAGATAAATAGCAGGGTAGTAACATGGAAGGGAAAGTCCAGACAGAAGGCAAACGCTTTGAAATGTGAGAGTGAGGCATGCTTTAAACAAGAACAAAAACAAAAACTAAAAAAAGTAGAGAATTTCAGTGTGTCTGAAGAACTTTGTGACTGACTTGTGAAAAGCATTGTTTACCAAAGTTAGAAAGACATAAATTGAATTATTTTTCTCAATTCTTTACCCATGCCTTTGGCTTTTCGTAGTTTTTTTTTTTTTTAATTGCATAAATTTCACATGTTACAATTTCTAACTTTAAGGTATACAGCATTCTACTTTGATACACTTATATATTGTAATATGATTGCCGTTGAAACAATATTTACCATATTACATTATTATAGTACAGTATTATTGACTAAATTATTCTGTGCATTAGATCTCTATGGCTTACTTACTACTCATCTAGTAGTGTGGATACAAACTTGTAAGGATACAAATTTGTATCCTTAAGCACCATCAATCTTGTGCTGACACCCCAGTACCCCAGTAACTACCATTTTACTTTCTGTTGTTTTCTTTTAAAGTTTGACATTTTTAGATTCCACATATAAGCGATATTGTATAGTACTGGTCTTTCTCTGTATGTTTTATCTCATTTAGCATAAAGTGTTCAAGTTCCATCTATCTTGTTGCAAATGGCAGAATATCTTCCTTTCTCGTGGCTGAAAAGCATTCCATTGTGTATATACACCACATATTTTTTATCCATTCATCTACTGGGGGCACTTACATTGTTTCCATATCTTGACTATTGTGTATAATGCTACAATAAATATGAGTGTGCGTGTATCTCCCTGAAATCCTGTTTTCATTTCTTTGGGTATGTATGTAGAAGGGGAATTATTGGATCATATGGTGGATCAATGTTTTATTTTTTTGAGGAAACTCCATATTGTTTTCCACAGTGGTTGGACGAATTTACTTTTGCACCAACGATGTTAAAATACTTTTCACCCCATCCTTGCCAGCACCTGTGTCTCTTTTATTTTTGATAATAGCCATTCTAACAGGAGTGAAGTGGTATCTTATTGTAGTTTTGATTTGCATTTCCCTGATGATTAGTGACATTGAGCATCTTTTTATGTGCCTGTTGGTCATTTTGATGTCCTTTTGGGAAAATCCTCTATTTAGTTCTTACGCTCACTTTTTTTTTTTAATTTTTTTTTTCAACGTTTATTTATTTTTGGGACAGAGAGAGACAGAGCATGAACGGGGGAGGGGCAGAGAGAGAGGGAGACACAGAATCAGAAACAGGCTCCAGGCTCTGAGCCATCAGCCCAGAGCCCGACGCAGGGCTCGAACCCACGGACCGCGAGATCGTGACCTGGCCGAAGTCGGACGCCCAACCAACTGCGCCACCCAGGCGCCCCCTTACGCTCATTTTTTAATCAAAGTGTTTTTAGTTTTGTTATTAAGTTTTGTTTGTTCTTTATATATTTGGGATATTGACACTTTACCCAATGTTCGGCTTACAAAAATCATCTCCCTGTTGCATTTTGTTGATTGTTTCTTTTGCTGTGCAGGAGCTTTTGAGTTTCATGTAATACCACTTGTTGATTTTTTTTCTTTTGTGCTTTTGGCGTTTCAAAAAATTATTGCCGAGACCAATATCAATGAATTTCTTCCCTATATTTTCTTCTATAAGTTTGTACATTTTTTGATCCATTTGGAGTTAATATTTGTGAGTGATGTGAGATAGGGATCCATTTTCATTGTTCTTCATGTGTTTCTGTGCTCTCCATTTTGTTTCATTGGTCTAGTGTTGGTTTTGTACCAGCACCATACTATTTTTGAAATCAGGAAGTGTGATACCTTCAACTTTGATCTTTCTTCAGGATTGCTTTGGCTATTCCAGGTCTTTTATGGTTCCACATAAATTTTAAGAATTGTTTCTTCTATTTCTGTGAAGAATGTTTTGGTATTTTGATGGCGATTCCATTGAATCCGTAGATGGCTTTGGGTAAAATGTCCATTTTAACAATATTTATTCAATACATGAACACAGGATGTCTTTCTATGTATTTGTGACATCTTCAATTTCTTTCAGCAAAGTTTTGTAGTTTCCATTGTATAGATATTTCACTTCCTTGGATACATTCATTTCTAAGTATTTCAATGCTTTTGATGCTATTGTGAGTGGGATAGTTTTCTTTTAATTTTGTTTTCCAATGTTTCGTTATTAGTGTAAATGTATATCACTGATTTCTGTAAGTTGATTTGATCTTGTAACCTGTCTCTTCACTGAAATCATTGATTAATTCCAACAGGTTTCTGATCATTTTGGGGGTATTTTCTCTATATAAGACCTTATTGTCAGCAAATAGTAAAAATTTTATTTCTGCCTTCCTGATTTGGATACCTTTTATTTCTTTCACTTGCTTAATTGCCCTAGGTAGCACTTTCAATAGTATATTAAGACTGACAAGAGTGGGCAACCCTTATCTTCTACCTGATCTCAGAGCAAATCTGTTCAATTTTTCTCCATTGAGTATGTTAGCAATGGGTTTATTGTACATGGCTTTTGTTATGTTGAGTTATCTCCCTTTTATGTATAAGCTACTAAAGGTTTTTATCATGAAGGGATATTGCATTTTGTCAGATGCTTTTTGGTGTATGTCTATTGATATGATGATCTGATATTATTTTATTGATGTGGTGAATTACATTTATTGATTAGTGTATGTTAAACTATCTTTGCATGCCAGAGATAAATCCCACTTGGTCATGGGGTATGATTCTTTTAATGTGTTCTTGAAGTTGGTTTGCTAATATTTTGTTGAGAATGTTTGCATCTTTATTTATGAGATGTGTCAGTCTATAGGTTTGTTGCTGTTGTTGTTGTTTTTCTTGTGATATTCTTGTCTGGTTTGTGTATCAAGGTAATGCTGGCTTCGTAGATTGAGTTTGGGAGTGGACCCTCTTTGTCAATATTTTGGATGAGTTTGAGGAGAATTGATATTAATTCCTTAAGACGTTTGGTATAATTCACCAGTGAAGTTCTCTGTTCCTGAAATTTTCTTTGTTAGGAAATTTTGACGACTGATGCAATCTCTTGTTATTCATCTGTTCAAAATTTTTTATTTTTTTTCTGACTCAGTCTTGGTAGGTTGTGTATTTCTGGAAATGTATCCAATTCTTCTAGGTATATAATTTGTTGTCATATAATTGTTCATCATAATCTCTTGTAATTATCTGACATCTCTGTAGTATTACTTGTAATGTTTTCTTCATTTCTTTTTTTTTTAAATTTTTTAACATTTATTTATTTTTGAGAGACACAGAGAGATGGATCGTGAGTGGAGAGAGGCAGAGAGAGGGAGACACAGAATCTGAAGCAGGCTCCAGGATCTGAGCTGTCAGCACAGAGCCCAATGAGGGGCCCTGAACTCACAACTGTGAGATCATGACCTGGGCCAAAGTTGGACGATTAACTGACTAAGCCACCCAGGTGCCCCTGTTTTCTTCACTTCTAATTTTATATATTTGAATCCTCTCTCTTTCTTCTTAATCTAGCTAGAAGGTTGTCAATTTTGTTTATATTTTCAAAGAACCCTTTTAGTTTTGTTGATCCTTTCTGTTGTCTGTCTGATCTCTATTTTGTTTATTTCTGCCCTGATTTTTGTTACTTTATTCCTCTATTTTTGGGTTTAATTTTTTTCTAGTTCTTTAAGGTGTTTATTTGAAGTGTTTCTAATTTATTAATGTATGCATTTGTTTCTGTAAACTTTCAGAATTATTTTTTCATTATCCCACAAAATTTGATATGTTTTATTTTCGTTTTCATTTATTTCAAGATATTTTCTTATTTACTTGTTCTTTTTTTGGCCCATTAGTTGTTTAGAAATGTGTTGTTTACTTTCCACATATTTGAAGAACTACTTACTTTCCTCTTGTTGTTTTCTAATTTTATGCCATTACTGGCAGAGAAGGTAGTTGGTATAATTTTAATCTTCTTACGTTTGCTAAGATTTGTTTTACGGTCTATCATATGACCTATCCTGCAGAATATTTCATGTGCACTTGAGAAGAATGTATATTTTGCTGCTAGTGGATGGAATGTTGTATATATGCCTGTGAGGTCCATTTGTGGCTCAATTCCAATGTTGATATGATAATTTTCTTTGCGGATGATCTATCCATTACTGATAATGGGATACTGAAGCTCCTATTATTATTGTTGTTGTCTTTCTCTTTTAGGATCTATTAATATTTGCTTGATATATTTTGGTGCTCAAATTTTGGGATTGCATATAGTTGCATCTTCATGATGTATTGACCTCTTTTCATTATATAATCACCTTTGCTTCTTGCAACTATTTTTGGCTTGAAGTCTACTTTGTCTGGTAAAAGTATGACTATACCTGCTTTCTTTGCTTGAAGTATCTTCTTCCACCCCTTCACTTTGAGCCTATGTTATTCTTTAGAGCTGAGATGAGTCTTCTGAAAGCAGCATATAATTGTCTCTCATTACTCTTCGCTTTTTAAATTTTTTTTTTTCAACGTTTTTTATTTTTGGGACAGAGAGAGACAGAGCATGAACGGGGGAGGGGCAGAGAGAGAGGGAGACACAGAATCGGAAACAGGCTCCAGGCTCTGAGCCATCAGCCCAGAGCCCGACGCGGGGCTCGAACTCACGGACTGCAAGATCGTGACCTGGCTGAAGTCGGACGCTTAACCGACTGCGCCACCCAGGCGCCCCTACTCTTCGCTTTTTAATTGATGTGTTCAATCCATTTATATTTAAGGTGATTGTTGATATATGGAAACTTATTGCTGCCATTTTACCTTTTTTTTCTAGTTGTTTTGTGTCTCCATTTTTCTTTTCCTAGTGTTAGTACCTCTTAAAGTTGGTGGATTTCTCTCTTGATTTGTTCATTCTCTCCGCTTTTTAAAAATGCTTTATGTATTTGCTCCAAACCTCATGTGGTTTCCATGAGGTTTGTGTAAAACATTTCATAGATAAAATAGTCTTCTTTCAGTTGATGATAGAAATTTATCTTCATTTGCCCATGAAAGTCTCATCATTTTCCTCCTCTTCTCTATTTTTGTTGTCATTAGTTATCTTTTTTTATGCTGAGTCTGTAACAAAAATGTGATAGTTACAGTTATTTTATTTTATTTTATTTTTTTAAATTTTTTTAATGTTTATTTATTTTTGACAGAAAGAAAGAGACAGAGCATGAGGGGGGGAGGGGCAGAGAGAGAGAGACATAGAATCCGAAGTAGGCTCCAGGCCCTGAGCTGTCAGCACAGAGCCCAATGTGGGGCATGACCTGAGCTGAAGTCGGACGCTCAACCGACTGAGCCACCCAGGTGTCCCAGTTACAGTTATTTTAACACATTTTTTCTTTTAACCTATATGCAGTAAATAAGTGTTTAACACCTTATTCTAAAAGAGTTATAATTTTCTGATTCTGCTTATCCTCTTACTCAAGGTTTTGTGTGTTTTTGTCTCTTCATTTCAGATAGAAGAGCTCCTTTCAACATTTCTTATAAGGTTGGCCTAGTGGTGGTGAAGTCCCTCAGCTTTTGTTTGTCTGGGGTAATTTTTATCCCTCCTTGAGTATGAAGGATGACTTTGCTGGATAGAGAATTCTTTGTTGACAGTTTTTAATCTTTCATTAACTGAATATGTCATGTTACTTTCTCCTTGGCCAGCAGAGTTTCTGATGATGGGATTTCTTTTTTAGGTACTTTATTTTTTGCCTGATTGCCTTTAAGATTCTTTCTTTATCATTGAGATTTGACAGCTTCATGTCTTGGAGAGGGTGTCTTTACATTAAAGTAGTAAGGTGATGGATTAACTTGTATGTCTAGTTCTTTCCCAAGATTTGTGAATTATCAACTATTATTTCTTTAAATAACTTCTTCGCCTCTTGTTCTCTTCTTTTCCTTCTTATATACAGATTATGTTTATTTGGCTCTTCTAATGGAGTCTGATAGCTCTCATAGGGTTTCTTCATTTGTGTAAAAATCTTAGTTCTCTTCTTCCACCTGAATCATTTCTAGGTTTCCATATTCCATATTGCTTATTCTCTCTTTCTTCTGATCTACTCTGTTAACAGTTCTTTCTAATACACTCTTCATCTCATTTGTTTATTCAAAAGATATGTTAATGGTGGGTGGGTCATTATGGAATAAAAGTTTTGTTTTCATTTTGTTGGAATAAAGTTTTATGGTTAAATGTATTTTTCATGCTTTAACAGAGAAAGAATTTTTTTTTCATTTTTTTAACATTTATTTATTATTGAGAGACAGAGTGTGAACAGGGGATGGGCAGAGAAGGAGGGAGACGCAGAATTGGAAGCAAACTCCAGGCTCGGAGCTGTCAGAAACGAGCCCAACGCGAGGTTCAAACTCACAAACCGCAAGATCATGACAGCCGACGTCGGACACTTAACCGACTGAGCCACCCAGGTTCCCCAATAGAGAAAGAAATTGTAATTATGAGTATCGACAAATGGAAGCTAAACACTAATGGAAGACAGAGGTGAAACAGGATATTCCATACCAGACAAGGAAAAAATAAATATATAATAAAAACTTGACTAAGTCAATAAAAATGAGACAAAAAGGAAAAAAAATGCAAAAGAAAAAAGAAACAATACTAACATAAAAAAGAAAAATTTGAATCAAGACTATCAGTGTAGGGGTGCTGGGGTGGCTCAGTCGGTTGAGCATTGGACTCTTGATCTCAACTCACATCATAATCTCACAGTTCCTGGGATTGAGCCTCATGTCAGGTTCTGTGCTGACAACATAGAACCTGCTTGGGACTGTCTCACTCCTTCTGTTTCTGTCCCTCCTGCACTCATGTACACATTCTAGCTCTCTCTCTCTCTCAAAATAAAAATAAATAAATATTAAAAAAAAGGAATATCTGTGTAAGGCAAATGTGAATTGATTTTATTTTCCCATTTAAACCAAAAAAAAAAAAAAAGTAAATAAAACAATAGAGTGACTATTTGAAAGAACAAATTAATACAAGGTGATAAAAAATGTCAAAGCTTTCTTCTAATATAGCAGAAGGGAATTCAGATCTCCCACTGACAATTGAAAATAACTGAAAGTGGTGGGTGAAATTAACAACAACACATTCTTCTATAAATTGACAAAAAATAAATTCTTAAGTGATGTTGAAAAAGAAACCATGGAGCAGGAGACACTGAGATAGGCTTCTGCCTTGATAGTATTTGCTGAATTGAATGGATCTGAGCTCTTTGTGGATTAGTCTCATGGGGTGCAAGTTACAAATGATAAAGTTCAACTACTATCCAAGATAGGGAGTCTAGTAGGGATATTCCCATAAACCTAAGACCCCAAAAGTCCACACTTAACAGCAAATGTTTATTGGAAAACTAAATAATGATTTATCAAGAAAAACCCACAGGATCATATCAATGCATGCTGAAAAGACACAATAAATTTCAGCAGTCAATGTTAGTCAGACCTAAAGGCAACAAAAGAAAAAAATCAATTAGATTTAATTAAAATCAGTTGATTAATAACATCAAAGGTATTTTGAAACTAGTGGTTCTCAACACCTCTAGCAGCATATTAAAATTCTCTAGTAATTTAAATAAAAACTTAAAAAAATTAAAAAGAATAAAAATCTCCAGATAGCTTTCTAAAAGTAGCAGTGCCTAAGCTCCAACAAGAGACTGAGGGTGTCAAAATTTCTAATTAGTGATTTTTTTTAAAGCATCTCTGGTGATTTGAATGTGCAAAAGAGGTTAAAAAAATCAATGTTCTAAATAAAGAAATTATAGTACCTTTCAATGTAAAGGTATTAACATATATATATTAATTATCTCAAAAAATTATACATACAATTACATTTTAATTAATGATTTGTAAAGGGGAACTGTGGGAGGACAAAAAACATAGACTAGTAAGAAATAAAGACAGCAAAAAAGGGAAAGGGCAATTCACTCCCTCCTCCTTCTGCTTCACCATTTTTTTAAACATTTATTTATTTTTGAGAGACAGAGACAGAGACAGAGCACAAGTGGTGGTGGTCGGGGGGGCAGGGGGGCGGGGGGAGTGGGGGGGTGGAGGGGCAGGGGGGTGGGTTGTGCAGAGAGAGAAGGAGACACAGAATCCAACGGCTCCAGGCTTTGAGCTGTCAGCACAGAGCTCAAATTCAGGAGCCATGAGATCATGACTTGAGCCAAAGTCAGATGCTTAATTGACTGAGCCACCCAGGTTCCTGAAAGGGATTTAGACATTCCTTAAAAGACATTTCTTAAAATTATCTCCTTCTGTATGTGAGAAAGTTAAGACCAATTGATTTTGAATGATCTCTTCTAGGAAAGGGAAGGACTAGATGTAGGACTAGAACTCAGGTTTTTTTAATTTAAGTTCTAAAGTTCAAGAAATATTGATAGGGGAAAACATGATTTGATACGATATTTTTGTGTATGATATTCAGGACTAGAAACTAATCACTTTAGTTCTACATGAATAAAGAGGTGTAAACTTTAGAAAAACTTGAATATTTTTATGTTGGCTTTCAGTCTTAAAATTATGTCATGAGACATGACTCAGATATTTCCTTATAACCCATACTTTAGTTTGTTTACTTTAAATTCAACTTATATAATTTTTAAAATAAATTCTCTGAATTGGATCTAAATTTCAATAGGATGCTCAATTATTTCTATCTATCTATCTCTATCTATCCGTCATCTATCATCTATCTATATCTGTATAAACTATTATTTTTAGAAAATGTTTTATATTAAGTACTCATATGTTATCAAATGCAGGTTTTGTGTGAAACTCTTCATTCCAGATCTATCAATATGGATCAAATACATTATTTTTGATAGTTAGGAACTTTGCCACACTGTTAATGAAAACTACTAATTTGAGAATTAAACTTTGAAATCTTCTGTTCCCTTTTCTAAACAAAAACCTATATTTGTATAGGGATTACCTATTTTTACTGAAGCAAAATTGACATACAATATGCTATTAGTTTCAGACATAAATCATAGTGATTCAATATTTTTATACACTGCAAAAGGATCCACATGATAAGTCTAGTTACCATTTGTCACCGTAAAACGTTATTACAATTTTATTGACTACATTTCCTATGCCATGCATTACATTCTCATTACTTATTTCTTTTATAACTGGAAATTTGTTTCTATTAATCTTCTTCACCTATTTCACCCACCCTCTAACCCCTCCCACCTATGATAACCAACAGTTTGTTTACTGTATCTATCAGTCTGTTTCTGTTTTCATTTTGTTTTATGATTTTATATTCCACATAAAAGTGAAATGATATAGTATTTTTCTTTCTGTGTCTGATTTATTTCACTTAGCATAATGCCCACTAAGTTTATCCACGCAGTCACAAATGACAAGATTGCATTCTTTTTTATGGCTGAGTAATATCCCATTGTATATATCTGTCTGAATATATCTGAATCTATTTTATCCATTCCATTCATCTTGGATGGTATTTATGGTGCTTCCATAACTGAGTTAGTATAAACAGTGGTATAGTGAATTACAGGAATATATATATATCATTTCAAATTGTTGTTTTCATTTTCTTCAGATAAATACCCAGAAGTGAAATTTCTGAATTTTATGGCACTTTTTTTTTTTTTGAGGAACTTCAGTACTCTTCTCCGTAGTGGTTGCATCAATTTGTGCTCCCGCACAGAGTGTATGAAGGTTCCCATTGCCCCATATCCTCACCAACATCTGTTATTTTTTATAATAGCCATTCTGACAGATTTGAAATGATACCTTATTGGGCTTTTGATTTGAATTTCCATGATTACTAGCGATGTTGAGCATCTTTTAATCTGCCTGTTTGTATGTTTTCTTTGTAAAAATGTCTATTTAATTTATATACCCATTTTTAAATTGTTATTTACATTAAGTTGTGTAAGTTCTTTATATTTTTGTATATCAACCCCTTATTGGATGTATGACTTACCAATATCTTCTATTTAGTAAGTTGCTTTTGTTTTTGTTTTGTTTCCTTGTTGGTTTCCTTCACTGTGTGACAGGTTTTGAGTTTAACATAATCCCATTTGTTTTTTTAGCTTTTGTTACCCTTGTCTGGGTTTGAAAAAATTGCTAAGACCAATGTCAAAGAGCTTACTGCTGATGTTTTGTCCTGAGATTTTTATCAGGTCTTACATTAAAGGTCTTTCATATCTTTTGGATTTATTTTCATATATGGAGTAAAGTAGTGGTCCATTTTGATTCTTTTTCATTCAGTTTTCTCAACACAAAGAGAAAATCAGATTACCTTGACATAAATGAAAACGGAAATGCAATTTTTCAAAGCCTATGGGAAACAACAAAAGAATTTCTAAGATAGAAGTTCATAGTGATACAGGCCTACTTCAAAAGGAGAAGTTACAACTCACACTACAGAAATACAAAGGATGATAAGAGATTAATATGAACAATTATATGCCAACATATTGGATAACCTAGAAAACATGGATAAAATCCTGGGAAGACACAACGTTCCAAGAGTTAACACAAATATAAAAAATCTGAATTGAGTGATTACAAGTATTGAAAGTAATTCAGTAATTTAAAACTCCCCCAAAACTAACATCTAGGACCAAAAGATTCACAGGTGAATTTTACCAAACATTTAAAGAAGAGTTAGTTCTGGTTCTCCTCAAATTACTCCCCAAATTGAAGAATAATGAATATTTCCAAACTTATGGTTTTGAAGCTAGTATTACTCTGATACTAAAACTAGACAATGACAGCACAATAAAAGAAAGTTACAGGGCATTATCCCTGGCAAACATAGATGCAAGAATCCTCAACAAAATATTAGCAAATTTAATTGAACAATATATTGAAAGGATCATATACCAAATTGAGTGGGAGCTATTCCAGAGATGTAAGGATGGCTCAGCATCTGCAAATCAATCAACATGATCCCACATTAACAAAACAGAGGACACAAATCATATGATCTTCTTGGAAGCACCTGGGTGGCTCAGTGGGTTAAGCTTTTGACTTCAGCTCAGGTCATGATGTCACAGTTCCAGGGTTCAAACCCTTCCTTGGGCTCTGCACTGTCTCCGCTTTCTTTCCCCTCCCCCTCTCTTGTGTTCTCTCTCTCAAAAATAATTAAATATTAAAATCATATGATCTTCTCAATAATGCAGGAAAAGGATTTGACAAAATTTAATAGCTATTTATGATAAAAAGTCTCAACCAAGTGGGATTACATTTGTACCTCAACATAATAAAAGCTATATACGGCAAATGTATAGCTAACATCATACTTAATATGAGAAATTGGAAGTTTCTCCTCTAAGACCAGGCATAGGACAAGGGTGCCCACTCTCACCACTTTTATTCAGCATAGTAGTGGGAGTCCTAGACATATCAATTAGGCAAGAAAAAGGAATAAAATGCATATAAATTGGAAAGGAGGAAATAAAACTATTTTTATTTGTGGATGACATAATACTGTATATAGAAAATGCTAGACTTCACCAAAAAACTGCTAGAACTAAAAATGAATTCAGTAGAGTTGTAGAGTACAAAATTAACATACAGAAATTTGTAACCTTTTTATATGCTAATAATGAGCTATGAGAAAGAGAAATAAAATAATCCCAATTACAACTGCATCAAAAAAAAAAATACCTAGCAATAAATTTAATCAAGAAAGTAAAAATCCTGTACTCTGAAAACTGTAAGATACTGACAAAAAAAAAAATAAAATAAAAGAGAGAGAGAGAGATGACATAAAAAATGAAATAAAATATATTTTGCTCATGAATTTGGAAGAAATAATATTGTTAAAATGTCTGTACTTCCCAAAGAAATCTACAGATTTAATGCAATCCTCATTAAAATATCAATGGTATTTTTCACAGAACTAGAGCAAAGAATTTTAAATATGTATATAACCACAAAAGACCCTGAAGAGCCAAAGCAATCTTGAGAAAGAAGAATAAACAAAGCTGGAGGCTTCAAGCTCCCTGATTTCAAAATTTCAAACTATATTACAAAGCTATAGTGATCAAAACAGAGATTAACAGAGTTTAAGTAACATATACATGTGTGTATGTGTGTGTGTGTGTGTGTGTGTGTGTGTGTATATATATACACATTAAATTATTGAATCACTTTCAATACTTGTAATAACTCAATTCAGATTTTTTGTATTTGTTTTAACTTTTGGAACGTTATGTCTTCCCAGGATTTTATCCATGTTTTCTAGGTTATCCAATATGTTGGCATATAATTGTTCATATTAATCTCTTATCTTCTATTATATATATTATATATTATATATATAACATATATATATAATATATAATATATATATAATCTCTTTTTCCCTAAGTAATGCAGGTATTTTTGTTTTTATATGTGAAGATATTTACACCATAAGCAAAGGACAAAGCTGGAAATAGAAACCAATTTCATAACTGCAATTTGGTTCCCCTTTTGGTAATCAAATTGTTTCATTTTCTATGCTTGAAAATCTAGTGTCCCATTATAGTTAAGCATAATATGGATATTTCTGACTTGAAATATAGCCCTTTTGGAAATTTTAATGTCATTTTTCAATAGCTTAAACTGTAATATGTCAGAAAACTTAAAAGCAAGTGTTGAAGAGGCCTAAGCAATCTAAAGAGACTTTAGGTTTGATCTTAAAGTCCATGTTTTAATTTTTATTTTAATTTTTTTAATAAGAGGGAGTCTTCCAGGTTTTCCCTTAGAAACCATTCAAAAACAAATCCACCCAGCTTACTTATCTGATTTCCTCACTGGTAACAGATTAGTAGTAGATTTTCAGGAAGACAAAAAGGGCTGAAAGTTGGATTCATAGTTTTATCAATAGATTACAGTTATAGTGAGATAAGGGGATGGGAAACCCACCAAACAGGCCAAATGACACCTCAGTAAAATACATCTGAATAACACCTCAGTCATTTTTAGCAGGTCCCACAATGCAGAGGCAAATACCTTTATACTCAATATGTTATAAAGATGATTGGTGTATCAATAGAACCAAGAAAAGAGGAAATTGTGATTAAGGAGCAGATTAGTTTATTTTTTACTTTTGAAAGTTTTTCATAGAAAATAATTACAATGTGAAATTTAAAAAAAAAGAACAGTGAATCAAAGTTGGATCGTCAAGAATAAATCCCTTTGAAAGTTCTTCCCTAGCAATGTTGAATGAATGAGATATGAATGAACAGGGGTTTGCTTTTGTAATCTTTCATGAGGAAAAGGGAAAAAAAAACATAATTTGAAATTATGTACCCACTGAGGAATTATCTTTTTTTTTTAAATGTTTATTTATTTCTGAGACAGAGCATGAGAGGGGGGCGGCAGAAAGAGGGAGACACAGAATCCGAAGCAGGCTCCAGGCTCTGAGCTGGCAGCACAGAGCCCAAGGCAGGGCTCGAGCTCGCAAACCGTGAGATCCTGACCTGAGCCGAAGTCAGTCACTCAACAGACTGAGCCACCCAGGCGCCCCTATCTTTTTCTTTTAAGATTTTTGTTTACTAGCTAGGTGGGCTTTAGTGTTTACTGTGGCTAAGAATCACCTGGTTGCATGACTAAAAAGTATCTTCTGAGATTCAAAGTTAATAGACTTGGTGCTTTGTAACCATGGGTGCATGTGGTCTTTGGACTGCATTTTGAGAAATGCTTGCTGTTAACAAAGCTCCATGAAGTCCCAGAGGCACCATGGAGATATAGAAGTCCCTTTAGTAACCTGATATCTAGCGGCACCTGGGTGGCTCAGTCGGTTGAGTGTCCGACTTAGGCTAAGGTCATGATCTTATGGTTCCTGAGTTCAAGCCCCACTTCTGGCTCTGGGCTGACAGCTCAGAGCCTGGAGCCTGCTTTGGATCCTGTGTCTCCCTCTCTCTCTGACCTTCCCCCACTTGTGCTCTGTCTATCAAAAATAAATAAAATGTAAAAAAAAAAATTTAAATAAAAAAAAGAAACCTGATATCTGAAGGTTAGAAATGGGAAGAAATAATATAACAAGGATTAGCATTTAGGAAAGAGGTAATGGAATAGGAAGACAAAAATGCAGTGCGAGTCCACATTGGATTTTTGTTATTTTATTTCTTTAAATTTTTTTAATGTTTATTTATTTCTGAGAGAGAGACAGAGTGCAAGCAGGGATGGGGCAGAAAGAAACACACACACAGAATCTGGAGCAGGCTCCAGGCTCTGAGCTGTCAGCACAGAGCCGGACGCGGATCTCCACGAACCTGGAGATCATGACCTGAGCGGAAGTCAGACACCCAACTGACTGAGCCACCCAGGTGCCCCAAATTTGTGTTATTTTATTTCTAAATTTATTTCAGGAAATAGATACATACATGCTTTTAAAATGACTAAGCTTTGGGTCCTTTTCACCTATGTTATGTTTCCATTAATTTTTTATGATAAATGATTATATTAATCATACTCTTCAGCCTGTGTTTCAACTTGAAACAATAATGCAGAGGGGTGCAGCCCTACAGAATGTGATTGCAATATTACTGAGAGATTTGTTCAATTTATTCCTCACCCCAGCTCTTAGAATTTTACGAATGTGGATGTAATTCATGTTGATTATAAGATTCTTCTTTCTCATATAATTTTGTTTGTAAGATGACAAAAAGTCGTCTTAGTGACTTTTTGTGATAACCAGTTACTAAAGAAATTGGGTTTATCCGAGCTTTTTTTGTGTGGGCAAAGCCAATTATTGTTTGGAAAAGAAAGAAAGAAAGAAAGACAGAAAGAAGGAAAGAAAGAGAGAAAGAAAGAGAGAAAGAAAGAAAGAAAGAAAGAAAAAGAAAGAAAGAAAGAAAAAGAAAGAGAGAGAGAGAGAGAAAGAAAGAAAGAAAGAAAGGAAAAGAAATGACAGCAGAACTGTTTCTGTAATGACCAGTTGAAACAAGAAATCCACTTCTGTCTTTTTAATTATTCCTGAGTCTGTGGAGTTTTGAAATGGTGTGCTTATCAGTTCTCTCGGGCGCTTGTTTAATTGGGTGACAAATGGAAGAATATGACAGTTACAGTATGAAAGTTTAGCTAGTCTGTGCACAGGCATTAGTTGTCTAGTATAAAAAGATAACTGAAGTCAGAGATTTTGACATGCTTAAGGAATTCAGAAATATCGAATACTGCTGAAACTTCAAAAGGCTACAATAAAAAGTTTTATATTTTTAATCATAAGCAATAAGATATGTTTTAATAAGTAGTTCAGAATAGTGATATTAAATATGGAATTTTAGAGGAGTGATACAAAAAATTTTGGTAAGGTATTTTTTTTTAATAAGATAGTGGGATCTGTGCAAAATGGTATAATACCCTATACTGGCTCCTAAATTAAAACAAAAAATAAAAAATAAAAATAATGAAAGAGCTTGATTAATTGAAAAAAAAATTAATGTTTATTTATTTCTGAGAGAGACAGCGTGTGAGCGGGAGAGGGGCAGAGAGAGAGGGAGATACAGAATCTGAAGCTGACTCCAGGCCCCAAGCTGGCAGCACGGAGCCCGACATGGGACTTGAACTCATGAACCGTGAGATCATGACTCAAGCTGAAGTTGGACGTTTAACCGACTGAGCCACCCAGGCGCCCAAGATTAATTTTTAAGCACAAAAAAAGCCTATATCTAATAAGTTGTCTTGCTTTAGTATCCCAGTATGGCAGAGCATTTTGCAGTTGGCATTTTGCTAGTGACAGATTGTCCCAGGGTGTGCTTTGTATGCACTACTTGTCATGGTGGATTGACAGTACCCTTGAATCTGCTGCCATCTTTCTCCAATATTGTGTTAGGTTCTTTCACTCCAGTACTTGAAATTTGTACCTGCACGTTTTGTTTTAAGTTTATTTATTTTTGAGGGAGAGAGAGCGGGAGGAGGGGCAGAGAAAGGGGGAGAGAGAGAATCCCAAGCTGGCTCTACGCTGCCAGCCATGAGCCCAATGCAGGGCCAGAACCCATAAACCATGAGAACATGACCTGAGCTGAAACCAAGAGTCAGACACTTAACAGACCGAGTCACCCAGGCGCCCCTGCATCTGCCCATTTTTTAGTTACTTTGATAAGAAAAGCAAAATAGATAATTTGATTGATAAATTTTTATATTATATGGAGCCTCAGCTCACAATTAACTACTTGACTGAGACTCTGGGTGAGTACTAAATGGACAGAATGGGCAGATTTAGAAATATGCTGATAAAATAAATTATAGAACAGGGATAAATGAAGTGAGAGGCTATGTTTAGTGTAACTCTTTGCTCACTCAACCTGGCAACACGTCTTGTTTGTGGACTCAGTGGCATTTGCTCAGTCCTAGGTGACAGTGTATAACATCTTGGATATGTTCAATCTAACTGCTTCTCTACTTTTTCCATTGAAGAAGAGAGAACACTTAAAGATAGACGCATATCTTGGAGTGGTTGGATCTAAACATACAGAAAAGATTTGGAAAAGGAATAACAAAAACCATAAGGGATAGTCCGTGCATGTTTTTTTGCAATTAGAGATGACTGTCTCCAAGGCTAAGGACCCTTTTCGAATCCAATCCTTTGTTATATTAAATTTAGCCTTTTGTGTAACTCCTAATTTTGTATTTTTGCTTAAAAGGGACAGCTGACAACATTGTTGTTGAAAATGATTGTAAAACACTCTTAGTTTTATGTGATGATTCCCATAATATTTGTATTCTGAACTTGGGTTTAGAAATAGATTTTTTTTTTTTTTTGCTGTTGTATTTTAGAGTTTGTGATCATTTGAAGTAAATTCAATAACTAAAAGGCAATGAGATTGCAATTCATAGAATAAACAGAAAACAAAATCATTTTTAAATATTTTACTTCTTCTGTTTGCTTTCATTTTTAAAATAAATATAATGAATGCTGCCTTGGATCATTTTTATTTTTTGGGTGAAGCCACAGAAATGAACCTCTGGCTCCTGAGTTCCCTCAAATGTAGTTTCTTTGGTCTGGGGGAAGTGGCATTCAGGTCCACACCGGCCACAAGAACTGCAGTGCCTGCCTAAGGACTCTCACCAGAATGCAGGTGACATGCCCAGGCCCCAAACCAGGTTGTAAGCTCTTTGTTGTTTGTAGCTGCCCTGTGGCAGTGACACTTCTCTTTTTTTAATTATTAATACTGAATCCATCAGAAAACTCTAAGGCAACTCTAGTGTAATAACAATATTCCTTTAGACTTCATATAATGAAGTACAAAGTTCCCATTTATGTAACACGATCAGTTACAGGTACACAAATGTAGCATTTAGGAAAATGTCAATTTTCTAAGTGTGTATATATATGTAGTTAGAAACCTAATGAAAACTTTTTTTTTCTATATAGTTTCTTCCAATTGCTGTGATTTTAAGCTCTGCGTTATTTATAAAATAAATCAAACAGCATCTGTAGGAGTGAGCTTATAGATTTGGCCTCTTTAAGACCAATCAAGTGCCACACACTGAAATTCCATGGTAACCTGGGATTAAGCACAAAGGAGTCCTGATGTTATTTGGCAACCTCGCTGTGACTAAATTGTGTCCACTTTACCTTATTCCATATCAAACTGAATAGACACTTTAAGAAAATTTCTTTTTTCTAGCCTCATGTGTAATTTTATATTTTAAAATGTACCAAAAGACATATATGGACTGTCTCAACAGGTTTACATGTGGGTGTTTGTGTATAATTGTGATGGAGGGTGATTTATGGGGTATGAAAAAAATAGGTCAATCATTATAGCCATGCCTGGACTCATGGTGGCAGGTGTAAGTGAAAACTGCACTAAAGCAATTGCTCTCCAAGAAGACATACTCTGTTTTGTCCCTAAATGAAGTGTACCCTGTCTTTTGTATTATTCTCTTCACAACTTAATAGTTTATTTCACATGCTATATTTTGATCTACATGGTGTCTCATTCCTTACATTTTACAATTCATAGTTCTGTTGTTTATTCTGCACATGCGTTATGAAAATACATAACTTATTATTATTTATGATCATACATTTTATCCTGTTTACAGTATCACTGCTCCTCCTGTAGAATAAAGTCCAGATAGCTTTTTAAAATGCAATCCTATAAATGGATGATTCTAATATTTAAAAGTGTGTTATTTATTGAAATTATGGAGAGTAAAATTAGGAGAAATAGTTTTCAGCGTAAAGTTATTTGCATAGATAAATAATTCAACAGTGGTGTATGCTCCTTTACATTCAATTTGTATTTGATTCGTATTTGTGCTTCCTATGTAAATATATGAGTCATCTGAGCATTGATTATATATCATGTACTATTTTAAACTTCTTTTAAACAGCTAGAACAGGTTCAAGAAACATTGATGATGTCAATATATTTTAAATCATGATATTAATTGTGTATATAATGCACTAAGTATAATGTGTGTTATAATGTGAAAATGCAATTAAATTTTGCATCTACTCATGTACATTGATCTACTCATGTATTTTTCACTTGAGGACATATAGCATTTTGTATATGAATTTGTAATTTCCCCACAAAACTTAGTATAAATAACAAAGTAACTTTAAAAGTAAACGATGTTCTTGCTACTAGAATATCATTATTCCAATATGAACATTTTCATATGCTTTTTGTAAGTAACAACATGTTTGAAAATTCTTTCTTAATTAAATATTAAGCCCCAGAAATATTGCAGCAGGATAAAGAACTCAGACTATATTGAGTTGCAGTTTGATATTAAGTGCTCAGTAAAAGGTTAAAATAAGAATTAATGACTGGCAGAGGAAAAAAACGGTAAAAATACATTTAAACTTAATATTCATATTTGAAAGTAAACAGAAATGATGCATGTGTGTAATTTCTAATTATTATATATAATTTATAATCAAGTACCATATATAATATCATAAAATTATATAATATCATAAATGAATATCATATGATAAAATTATTGTGCATTTAATTATAACATATCTAAGACTTATATAGTTACATATATATAATTATGTATGTTTTAGTATCCTATCATGATTTAATTATAAATAATGGGTTACAACATATATATTATACCATATATAAATTTATATATATATATATTTTTTTTTAATTTTTTTTTTCAACGTTTATTTATTTTTGGGACAGAGAGAGACAGAGCATGAACGGGGGAGGGGCAGAGAGAGAGGGAGACACAGAATCGGAAACAGGCTCCAGGCTCTGAGCCATCAGCCCAGAGCCCGACGCGGGGCTCGAACTCACGGACCGCGAGATCGTGACCTGGCTGAAGTCGGACGCTTAACCGACTGTGCCACCCAGGCGCCCCTAAATATATATATTTGATATTGGTATTGTCTAAAGGTTTTTGTTATTTTGATAGGTTTAACCATATACAACTATAAAAGATCCTATTTTAGGACATAATAAAAAGTAATCAGCATTTGTATTGTACTCTTTAAAAGTCTAATGTAGCATAATATAAGAACATGTGGGAAGTTATATTTCAAGTCTTTAATAAATTAATACTTAGGGTAAAAGGTAATTCATTTGGCTTTTAAAAGCCAAGTTGTATTGTTGTATTAACCATCACATGGTAAAGTTGTATTAACCATCACATTCATGGCAATATTTGTTATTCATGAGAATGACCCAAGATACTACCCCATTCTAACTGACCTATACATCAATCTAGACCAGTTAAATTTTTATTTACTGTAACTCTATTGCTAAAGAGAGAGGGAAAGGTAGAGGGAGAATGAATTAAATTGATGAAGGCAAACAAAGTTTAAAACCCTTACATATAGAACTTGAAAGCCAGTATGATGCTCAGAATGGGCCTTTGATTGATGAGTCAGGAGGTTTAAGACCCAGTTCCAGCTCTAATTTCACTTACATGATACTGAGCATGCTCCATAACCTCTCTGGGCTCCAGATACTTCATTTGTGTAATGAGATGGTGAGGCTGGATGGTTTCTAAGACTCCTGATAGTTCTAAAACTTTTTGTATGCTGTACCTGCTGCATTTTCTTCAAGAGGTTCTCAGAAAAGTTGAATAAATGAATGTAAATATTCTTTTGTTATTTCGAACTAAAACTAACATATTTATCCACCAATTTATTTCACAATCATTGGATTCCTACCATGTGTGAAGTACTGTGTGTAATTATGAATAGGGAGTTTACAGTTCAATAAGTGAAGAAAATAATGTGAACAGACAAGTGTAATTTTATAATTGCCAGGGGCACCTGGGTGGCTCACTTGATTGAGCGTCCGACTTCGGCTCAGGTCATGATCTCATGGCTCTGGGGTTCAAGCCTGGCATCAGGCTCTTTGCTGACAGCTCAGAGCCTGGTGTAAACCTGCTTAGGATTCTGTGTCTTCCTCTATCTCTGCCCCTCCCCCACTCATCCTTTGTCTCTCTCTGTCTCAAATATAAACATTAAAAAAATTATAATTGCCATAACAAAACATAAAGAAAATTTTGTGATAAAATAAAGGATTAAGCTATTAAAATATCTTGAGAAGGTTAATCTCCCAATTCTTAGTATATTTATTCCCTAAAATAATTTTCTACTCTTGGGAAATAGTGTTTCTCATGGCTACTCACTGATGAGTTTATTAGGAAAAGGCTAATTGCTTTTCATAAGAAATAATTGTGCTTTTTGAATTATGAGTACTTAACAAAATAAAAAAGAAATAAGGATGGTACTCCTAAGGATGGTTATGGTATTCCTAGTGGAAAACTGATTTATCATGTGTTTATCCTTTAGATCATAGAATAGTCATCACCATGGCCTTGAACAAAAACAAAATAAATATAACATTTCAATATTAAAAGTGGATCGGATTGGATTGGATTTTTAAAAACTCCTTACAAAAGAGCTACATTGTACTTATCAGTATTCTATTGTTTCCTATGCACAATCAATGATGATATAAAATTATCCAAAAAACTACTTCAATGTACTCTAATATAATTTCGAAGCAAATGAAATCTAAGAAAAAATAGGAGGAAAAAGCTGTAAAGTTTGAAGTTCATGAAAATTTGGTCGATGAATAAAAGATGGTCTTGAACAGCTGTTTCTTCTAGTTTCAATGATTTTCGTGTCTGGTAAACGGAAGATGGTAAATAAATGAGAACAGAGGAGAAAAGCAGTTGTTACTTTATTGTTTGAAGTTCCAACATAAACATTTATTATTTTTGTCATTAAAAATTATGCATTGGAACAAAAAGGATACTGCCATTCCATATTTTTTCTTATCATATGGTCAATAAATAGTTCACAAGTGACAAGCCATTGTAATGGTTATCTGTTTTATACTTTAAGAGGTATAAAAAAAAAACGTCCCCCTATTGATTTCAGATAAAGTTTCCAGGAACATTACAAGCTTTTTTTTTTTAAAATGTGCATTTATAGATCTGCGATAAAGAGATATATTATTCATATGATCATGCATTTTATTGAATTGTCGATAAACAATAATCAGTTTAGCCAAAATGACAAACTAATGCTTTGCTTCATTCTGTAAAAAGCCTAGAGCAATGTCACATTCACAGAGCTATGTATATAATGGATGTGTGTGTATAATTTTACGAAGTATATATTCATTTTCTTTTGCTTTTTTCCCTCAACATGGATGAAGATATTCTCATATAATCATACTTGTTTTGAGAGACTCCTTGATTGTCTTCAATACTACAGATCAGAAAACTGTTTCTATTTTTCTTGTAGCTACTGTTGTTCTTTTCATTTTATGTAATTGAACTATTTTTTTCCTATACCAATATTTCTAGCTTAGTCTGTGGATTATTCTTACTATATTGTGCTCTAATTGTGTATTGATGTGATTTTGTACAAAATTTCTACGTAGTCTCTTTCAAGGGTGAGTTTGATTTAGGAAGGTTTAAAATTCAGCCCCCTGCTCTCTAACTACAAAGAAAGGTGTTAATTAACATTCAGCACTGACATCAGAAAAAGTATTGTGATCTTAATAACCTTGATTGAGAGGTAGAGTATGGATAATTTCAATAAATTTACATGAATTGAGATCATCTTGTGCCTTTGCTTTTTAATAGTAAACATTTACACATACTTTACATTTATCTTGAATTAATTACTGTGGCCCAGGCACATGGTAAGCACTGTTTATGGATCACCTCATTTTTGTTTCCCAAGCACACTGTGCTTTAGGAAAATTTTAGTCATTCCACCCAATAGAAACTTGAAGCTTAAATAGCTTAAGTTGGTGGAGCTACAGTAGTGACCTGGGCATGTTCATTTAAGTCTGTTTTCTTCAAAATATATAACATTATTATGATTTTGACTGCAAATATTTTAAATATGTATTGCCTGACTTTGAAGATGATGGACTCTTAATAGTGCAATTTCGTTTAGGAATGTGGCATGTTTTTTTTGTGTGTTTACTCTTTTGTCCCATTTTCTTCACTGTTTTAATATTTAAAAAAATTTGCTTCAGATAGTTTTTCTTCAACTAGTTCTCATTGAATTGATTTTATTACTCCACTGCATCGCTGTGGCATTATATCATCTTTAGACTATGTAAAACTGTAGAGAAATTTGATAGAAAATCATAAAGATGGTTTATTTCCGAGTGAAATATTTGTACCATTTTATTTTAATCTAAATTAACGTGACTCTATACTATTGGTTAATATAATTACTTCCAAGGAATTTCTTTGAGTTAAGAAGGTTCTATATTCTTTTAGACTGTAAAAATCTCCCAACTGCGAAAATAGTAAGCAGTAGTTTCTTGCAACAACATAGGAACAATATAGGAAAAATTGAAAGGATCTTTTGTATCCGCTCTGATCTTTAACAATATATTTAAAACCCAATCTGCATAGAGGCACCTGGGTGGCTCACTTTGTTGAGTCTCTGACTTCAGCTCAGGTCATGATCCAGTGGTTTGTGAGTTCAAGCCCCATATCAGGCTCCCTGCTGTCAGCACAGATCTTGCTTCGGATGCTTTGTCTCCTTCTCTCTGACCCTCTCCCACTTGTTCCCTCTCAAAAAGAAGCATTTAAAAAATTGTTTTAAATAAAACACAATTCACATAAGTCAATGATAGAAATAAACACCACATTTGTTATATTTTGAAGACATATTTGTCCTAAACACGTTCAGAAGGTTCGATTTTTCTTTCGACTCCTGGTAAAATCGCCTCTTCTGTGTTTGCTACTCCTCACTGGTCCTTCAACTTCCACGAACACATACAGTTTTCTTCATAGTGCTCAGATACAATCACAAACCACTGTGACACCTCAGAGAGGGCATCATTTTTGGATACTAAGGACTACATTCCCTTGCTTTCAACATCCTCCTTCCAATAGATGAATAAAAGAAATTTAAAAAAATATTTTCTCATTCGATATCACAGTTCTCAAAACACTGAAAGCTATCAGTACTGCATTGTTGTCAGTCGGTATTCATTTTTTTTTAGTCTTACTCATTGTTATGTTTATCTGTTTAATCACTCTTCCATTTTTAGATTATACATGAAGACCTCTATACCAGATGTTCATCTATCAGCTGATGAACAGAAATTCAAGCTATTTGTGGTACCACCACATAATTCATTTTTGGTAGAGTTAATATATCTATAGAAATGCTTATAGAATAAATTGGCTTTGGGGCGCCTGGGTGGCTCAGTCGGTTGAGCGTCCGACTTCAGCCCGGGTCACGATCTCGCGGTCTGTGAGTTCGAGCCCCGCGTCAGGTTCTGGGCTGATGGCTCAGAGCCTGGAGCCTGTTTCCGATTCTGTGTCTCCCTCTCTCTCTGCCCCTCCCCCGTTCATGCTCTGTCTCTCTCTGTCTCAAGAATAAATAAACGTTAAAAAAAAAATTAAAAAAAAAGAATAAATTGGCTTTTATTAGTTTCTTTTCATTTCATTTCCTTGATAGTACTAAAGAAATAAGGATGGATGCATTTATTAATGTTGACACTAATAAGACATGTAAGAGCCTTAAATATGAAACCATTGAAAATAAGACGTTTGCATTTTGACTGTGCTAGAGTTTGTGAATTTTTATATTAAATCATAAAAGTATTAGCGAATTCACTTTTGAGTGATAATAAACAAAATAAAATTATAAATTGGGGCTCCTGGGTGGCTCAGTCAGCGAAGCTTCTGACCCTTGGTTTTAGGTCAGTTCATGACCTCTCGATTCATAGGTTTGTGTGTGCCCTGACAGGACAGAATCTGCTTGGGATTCTCTCTCCCTCTCCTTCTGCCCCTCTTCTGCTTGTGCTCTCTTTTTCTCTTTCAAAAACAAATAATAATTAAAAAATAATAAAATTATAAATAGGATCTGCTAGATTTTTATTATTGTATATTGGGAAAAGCAAGAAATTAAATCAATCTGTAGATATAGAAAGGTATTCAAAGTTCTAAATTTATAAACCCATTATTTAAATTTCCTGAATTTATTCTCAAAAACACAGTGACTTAATATAACTGAAGGTCTGTAAAGAGATGGAATACTACCATTGATCTTCTTTCAAAAGTTAAGTGTCAAAAGATTGCCTTCTAAATTCCAAGATCTCATATCTCAATAAACGTGTGCTTGAAGCCAATTTTATTTCTTTTTATTTATTTATTTTTTTAAGTTTATTTATTTTGGGAGAGACAGAGTCAGTGTGAGTAGGGGAGGGGCAGACAGAGAGGGAGAGAGAGAGAATCCCAAGCAGGCTCCGCACTGTCAGCACACAGCCTGATGCAGGGCTCAAACCCACAAAACCGTGAGATCATGACCTAAGGCAAAACCGAGAGTGGGACGCTTAGCCAACTGAGCGACCTCGGTGCCCCAGCCAATTTTACTTCTTAAAAATTCCTTACAATGACAAATGCTGGAATTTGTTTCTATTATTTTGATGTCTGTGTGTGCTGGTGGACCGTAGTTAAACTACATGATAGGACAACATGAAGATTTAAGTTACATGAAACCTTAAGTATTTCCTTTGATGGCTTTAATCCTCCTTTTACCCTTTTGTTAATCATCTATATTTAAATGTCATGTGGATATACACACTCATACTCATACATGTATGCTATGCATATCAACATTAGATATGATTTCCCTGAAAAAAATAAGGGATGGTCAGTATCACCATTGGAATAGAGTGGTGGGGAGTAGACAAAGTTGGTGTGATGTTAGGAAAAAGTATTGCTTTGCGCATGGTACACTGCATTCTCAACTATTGCTTTGTACTCATAGTCAATATACATTGTTTTAAAGGACTTGTTACAAAATATCATAGAGCTGTCATGGTACAAATTATACCTTCACTCAGTGCATCTGAGCTGACATGTCTATCCCTTTGTCTTTGATTATTACCTATAAGTGTTTGACTCCCAAGTTAGTAATCCCATCTTCGACATAACTTCTAAGAAATAGATCTGCACTGTTACTCCTACTGGATGTTTCTGGTTGAAAATGTTATTCCATTCAGAAGTCAGAATGCTCAAAACCAAATTCTCTTACATGTTCTCCACAGTGGACCCTATTTGCAACGTATCATAATGTTATCACTTATGCTCAAAACCTCAGTTTCCTTTTCCTCCCTCCACTGTGTATATTTTCAGTGTTTCCTAATCTTGCCAGGTCCAATTGTTTTATATAATCTGTCTTCTTCAGATAAATGTTATTGCCACTGCTTTATTCAGGCTTTATCATCTCAATAATGACCTTACTGACTTCCTTGTTATGATTTTCCCCCTCAAACTGTCCCCTTCTTTTTCACTTCATCATGGGCTTATACAAGAACCTAGTATGTGATGTGGATATTATAGTGAACAAAATAGGCAGTATTTCCTGCACTTGTGGAACTTGCATTCCGATGAGAGGTGTCAACGGTAATCATGATAAATGATTAAATTATACTGCATGTTAGAAGCTGAAAACTACTTTGGAAAAAGTAGAACAAGGTAAGGAGGAAAGGAAATAATGGTTCAAAGAGGGAAGTGTGGGAAGTTGTATTCATTGAAAATAGGCTTGTCCAAGTAGTCCTAAGAGAGTGACATTTGAACAAAAACTTGAAAGAAGTGAAACAGTGAGCTTATAAATATTTTGAGGAAGAGCATTCCAGATGCAGGAACAGCAGGTCAGAAATCCCAAGGTCGGAAAATAGCTAGCATGTTCACAAAGGGTAAGTGTAGTTGGAGTGGAGTAAACAAGGAAAAGAGGAGAGGGGATGAGTTTAGAGAGGTAACAGGGATAACTGGATAGTATGACATTTGTTTAGTTCTAGGAAGGGTTCTGGGTTTTACCCTAAGTAAGATGGAAAGCCATCATGGAGTTGTGAATGGTGAAATGAGATGATGTGAATTAATTTTGGAAACTGTTCTGGTTGTTGTGTGGAGAGTATCTTTTTTTAAAATACAAAGATCAAAAAAAAATACAAAGATCATCACAATATTTCCCTGCTTCAAACTATGTTTTTTTTTTTAATTATCCTGAGGATAAATTTAATTTCTCTTTATTTCCTAAACTCCTCCTCATCTCCTAATACTCTACATCCCAAGAGACCCATGGAAAAATTAGTCTGCGACATGTAATTCCATAATTAAGTGCTATGGCTGAGCACTGCAAACCCCAACTTTATAGAAATGGGAAAAATACAAGTGGAATCCAGTAAGGAATATTTTGTGTGGGTGTTTGAAAATGTGCTTAATCTTGAGGAGAGATAAAATAAGTTAGTCAAAGGGGAGAAAAGAAAGACGGGGGTGGAGGATGTATAATCAAAGGCATAGAATTAAGAATGTCCAGCTGGAAAGCAAGTTAATGTGTGTTGGGGATAAATGGGACAGATGGAAATCAAGCAAAAGAGTTTGGACTTTGAAGGCACCATAAAAGATGGGGAAATTATAGATTTTTAAGTAGAATAAAATAATAAAATCAGTTTTTAGACAGTAGCCGGACAGATGGGTCTGATTTATTGAGGAAAAATGAACAAACAAAAAACAATTCTCATACGAGTCAGAACTTGCTATCTAAAGGGGCATGGCCTTGTCATATCTTGGTTAAAATCAATGACCTTAGGTGAGTGATGCTTTTGACCAAAAAGAGCTTTCTATTATTGTTCCCAGAAGATTTATGCCTAGCCAAAGGAAAGAGAATGGAATTGAAGACAAAGGGAGTTATTTGTCTTCTCTGTGCTTAGGTGTGTGTATTGTTGGTATGTATCAGATCCTATGCCTTTCAGTGATGTTTACTGTCCAACATATAATATCAGTGTGTGACAGCTACATTGAGCTAAAAGAACATGGTGAAGTCTGATTTATATAATAAAGTTGATGTTTTGTTTGTCAGGTAACAGAAACACGGACTGGTCCTCTTGGCTGCAGTAACTATGACAACTTAGATTCTGTCAGTTCTGTTCTGGTTCAGAGTCCTGAGAATAAGATTCAGTTGCAAGGTATGTAGCTAAAACTTCGTTAATTCTCTACAAGTCTGGATAATAATTACCCAGTTGTGATTTCTTTCTCCTTCCCTTCCCCCACCCCCTCCCTCTTCCTCCTCCTCCTCCTCCTCCTCCTCCTCCTTCTTCTTCTTTTTCTTCTTCTTCTTGTTAACAAGCCATATATGCAGCACTAGGCTGTTAAAATTCTTATAAAATGCTAATTTCCTATTTTTAATTGCTAATAACATTCTATACCAGATGAAGAAAATGTTAAAATTCACTTTACTTCTAAATTAGGTAATCTGTGGCAATTGAAAATTTATCATGATATTTTACTTCTATACAGTAATCTTTATCTCAATATGTAGCTGTGTTTTCATAGGTTTGTCTGGGTTTGACTTTTTCCTTATAGATTCTAGTAAAAGTTGTAGCCGTATCAATGCACAGAGTAGCATGAACTGTTGACATTTTAAGTATAACATAATATCTAAGCGTTTCGGCTCAGGTCATGATCTCACATTTTCGTGAGTTCAAGCCCTATGGCTTGGGACTCTCTCTCTCCCTCTCTCTGCCCCCTCCCCCATCTGCACTGTCTCTACCTCTCTCAAAATCAATAAATGAACTTTAAAAATAAGTAAATAACTAAACAAACAAACATAGCCTAATATGGTACATAGAGCTGAGTTTGTCCTCTGATAGACACTTATTTGAGAATATATTAACAAAATATTTATATTTGCATTACTTCCATCATAGAGATAGATTATGTGATAATGGTAATAATTTGCCTTTTGTTTTCTATTGCTATATTTTGTAAGAAAACTCAATAGAGGATTTTTAAATAACTTGTAACAAATATACTGTCCTCAAATGGGTCATTGGTGTGTGTACTTATTTATTACTTATTTATAATGACATGAAAGTTTATGAATACACATGTTTAAACCTGTACTAGTTGAAGAAGTTCAGAAAGGCCTTGTTTGTGGTGACATATTATCTAAATTAAGTTGACTGATCAACTTGATCAATTTTCAGTCACTCTTCTCTAGTCTACCTTTTCTCTCGTCTACTTTTTTCTTTAACTACGTAAGTTAGAGCTGCATTTACATTATTCAGTTTTACATAAGAATGCTCTAAAGTTCCAGAAATCAAGACATTTTCCCTCAACATTTCAATTTTCAAAAATGTAATAACTTTGGGTTATTTAAACTTACCTTAAATAATAAATGAATCTCATCTCTTTTCAATTGTATACAAATGAAAAAGGAAGTACTTAAAAATTTAAACTTTAAATGCCACCCAATTTCTCATTATCAATTTTGGATATAAAGTTATTGAAATATTTTTTTCTTACTTAAACAAATGTACTCTACTGATATTACATGTAATTCTCTACGGCTTACTCTTTTCTAATGTATGGATTAACTTGTCATCAGAGCATTAAGTTTAATAGAAAAAGATTTGGAATATTTATATGACATATGTTTATTGATTTGTTATTAAAATTTATTTATTAACATGAGTTATTATTTTTTTATTTGTGAATCACTGTGCTTAGTTTTTAGAGTATTACATTATAAAAGCAAAGCTTCAACCTCTTATCTGTCTTGAAAAACAATTCGCACACGAATAAGTGAAGCAGTTCTTCTTTTTTGAATAATTATTGTTTCAACCTTTTACCATTTCTGTGAGTAATGCAGAAACCTGTGTCTCTATTTTTCACCTTTTCTATTTTCCAGGCCTCTATTTTCAATTGTCTGCCACAACTTTATGTGTATCCTTGTGGTGCCAAGACCTTTCCAAAGATAATTTCAGGAAATTAATATCAAAATCCTCAACTCCCCATGTGTTCTTTCTCAGACTTCATCTTTATTGAGAGTCCAAGTATTTATGTTGATTTACTTGTTCAACCTCACCATTAATAGCAGCCCTTCTCCACTTAAAAAAAAAAAAAAACAACAACAAAGCATTAGTTGATTCTGGATCAGCATTCCTAGGATACATTCCTTTGAAATGTATACAAGATTTTAGGTCACTATATTTGACAAGTGGAAACACTGGTGTCTCGAAGTAGAATTTCATCAGAGCAAGGAAAGCATCAATAAGAATTATTCAAGGTAAAAGCATCAGGCAACAAATTAGGAACAAAACTACATGACCTCACTATATTAGAATGAACATTCTGAAATGAGATGTCAAAGAGATGCACACAGAACATTAATTTTGACCTAAAAAAAGTGAAATCAAATGTTTTCTGGCAGTGAGGAAGCTAGGTTTACCTGCTTGTTTGTCCTCGAGATCTGGCTTCACCGGTTAGCTTACAAACAGACACTTCAAAACTTGAAAAAGCCATACCTGCAACTCCAAATTATTGATGATGATACATGTAATATATGACAAAGAGTAACTCATAAGAAAGTGTTAATAAATATACTAACATTAATATATTCATATTAATATATTAATAACATTCCAATGTTTCCAACGCCTGGTTAATTTAACATATCAAACAAAGTACTTCTGAGTGAAAGGGTAAAGGAGTAATGAAAAGTCATTTATTAAGTCTTGGTAATAACTTTTTGGTAAAATTCCCAGAAACTGAGATGTGAATGATTCATATGATTGAGTAACAAATACTTTTCCAGATCAGTTGGTTCTTAATGTTTTATTTCAACAAAATTGACAGAGGACTGGTTTATTATCAAATAGGAGATTTATTGATAGGTCACTATAATTGTTTTGTTTTGTTTTTGTTTTTGTTTTGCTTATAGTAAAAATTTAATGATATTCCCTCATAAAACTGTTTTATTTCCTATTTTCTTTATTTATTGATGTATTGGAACAAATTTTCTTTTTTCTTTTTTTAAATATTCTTAAGAGTTTATTAGAGACTAGTTTCACAGGCCATAAGGAAATAGAAGGACTATGTACAGCATTACAGGAAACAGGCAGGGAGCTGAGGAGGGCAAGAACAGTCTAGGGCCTTGGTGGGCGCGTTCCTGGGTGAGGAGACCACCAAAGGGAAACCAGACAACTTCATGAGACTGAACACAAAGGCATAACAAACAAACAGGCCTGTGGTAACTTGGCCCCGGGCAATCGGGCCCATGCCTTTGTGGACTATATCCATATCTCTGTGGCCACAGATCAAATAAAGCATCTCATCCCCCTGGAAGGCGGTTGCATCCTGAAAGGGACGTGCTCGTTGGACTTCCTCATCCATGAGGATCCTCACTGTGGGACCCATGGGAATCCTCATGCCAGGTGGTGGGTCCATCATGCCTGGAGGGGGTTCCTCTCAGCCCTTAGGTGGGGAAGGACACCACAGCCAGGTGGATACTGGGTTGGGGCCCCGGCAATACTGGCTATAGCAGCAACTGCAGCAACCTAAATGTCTCTTCCTTGGGGGGGTCATCACCTGTTGGGCTGGCCCACCAACCCCTCGGCCGGGCACAGAAAGTCCTGCAGGAGTGTGGGGCATTGGAACACCACCTAGGATTCCTCTGTCATCAGCTCTGCTAATCCCTGGGCCTCTGGCAGCTCCAGCAGGTGGCACTCAGACAATGTCAGTATCTTTGGGAAGAGGTCCCTCTCCTGGCATTGAGACCAGTTTCTCCTCCCCAAGCAGCACCAGACCAAGGACTTCCTTCTTTCTCTTCCTGTTTTGAATTATTTGGCATGATCTTCCTGAACTCACTACAGTCACAGAGGATCAGATTCACACGCTTGTTTAAAGCCTTGAAGGTGCCAATGAAGATACGGGAGTCTTGAGGGATGCACCTTATCCTGTAGTCGATGTACTGCAGCATCGTGCTGCTCTTGTCCACAGTCATGGTGGCCGTTCTGATGGCTCCCATTCCCACCAGACTCGCATTGGCAGGGGCTTGGATGCCAGCCCACTTCCCTGGAATAGATTTCTTAGAGCTTAACATATATAAGGATGAAAAGCAGGAAAATGATTTTTATTAACATATATTTCTAGCCAAAAAACCCATAAACTAATGAACACTAAAACCCTATCAAGTCATTAAAATCCTGTGTTTTCAATAAGATGGTAGCATTTGTTTTTAAAGATTATTTACCAATACATGTACTAAATTTAAATCTACTGAGTTGTGTGTTACCAGTAATTATAATGATTACATCGAGAGTTAACATTCTTTAGCTTGAAGATTTTCATTATTAGAAAAGTACATATTGAGGTGCAGGTGGCTCACCTGGTTAAGCACCTGACTCTTGGTTTTGGCTGAGGTCATGATCTCAGGGTTTGTGAGTCTGAGCTGGTGCTGGGCTCTGTGCTAACAGAACAGAGCCTGCTTGGGATTCTCTCTCTCCCTTTCCCTCTCTTTCTCTCTCTCTCTCTCTCTCTGTCCCGCGTCTGCTTGTGTGTTCTCTCTTTCGCTGTCAAAATAAATAAATAAACTTAAAAAATTAAACAAAAGAAAAGCATGTATTGTATAATTTATGCCATAAAATTTTATGTTATCTCTACTTGTCAGTAAAATATACACACATCATCAATTATTTATTTTCATAGCAGTGATATGTGACTGAGGTCAGGAAAGATGCTTATTAGTGAATATATATTAGAACAAAAATATGTAGGTATCGTGAAATGAATTAACAAACACATATGCACATACACACACCTCACTCATAAATTTTTTCTAGTAGATGTTATTAGATCCCAAATTGCCAGGACAAGCGTCCATTGTTACATAAGGAAATACAATGTAATATTTTTATTTTAAAGTAGAATTATTTGTTTGTTTGTTTAATGCTTTTGTGTTTATTTTGAGATAGCACAAGCTGGGGGAGGGACAGACAGAGCAGAGAGAATCCCAAGCAGGCTCTGTACTCTCACTATGGAGCCCATTGAGGGGTTTGATCTCATGAACCAGAAGATCATGTACCTGGTCAAATTGGAGGCTTAACAGACTGAGCCACACAGGTGCCCCAAAAGAGAAGTATTTATAATGCAACAAATTGCTACTCTAGGTTTATTTAATATGTGATGAAAATTTTAGATGGCAACTTGATAATGTCCAAGGAATTCCTTAGTTTTTCACGCTATTTTGGGTGAACAGCATTGAAGAGCACTAGTCAGCTGGTCATTTTCACTTTGCTGCTTGTCTTGCCAGAAAGTATATTTTGCCTTGCCAGAACATATACTTGCACATTACAGCTTTCTTAGTGTCTCATCAATTTTGAAAAATTTTTAATATATTTATTCGTAAAATATTGCTTTTTTCCTTCTTACCTCTTATTCTGGGGTTCCACTAAATATATTTTTAGACCTTTTAGTCATGACCTATATATCTTTTATACTGTCTTCTGTATTTTATATTCTTTTGCCTTTTTTTTACTACTTTGTATTCAATATTTTTATGACCTATTCCAGTTTGCTTATTATCTGTTTAACTCTTTCTAGCCTGCTATTAGTCCATCAGTTATTTCTTAACTTCAGTTTGCAGAATTTCCATTAGATTATAATTTATAATTTCCAGTGCCCTGTTTCATATGCTCCCTTTAACAGAACATCCTGGGCTCAGAACTCAGCTTCCTTAAGCAATGGCTCAGTGCCAAGTAGACCTTCTCTAATTAGTATTTTGGTGTTTTCACTCTATTTTTCCTGTACATTAAAAAAAAAAAAATCCCCAGGAGAGCCTTAAAAAACTCAAAAAGGTTTTGAATGATTTGTCTCTCGACTTCTTCCCCATCCCCCAAAAAACTTTTTACAGAATGTCAGTTTTCTTCTTGCAGGGATAGATAAGTAGATAGATAGATAAAGAGATAAACATAATTGTAAAATCCAATTTTGTAGTAAATGTCAATTAGGTATTGACCAGATGTTTCTTTTTCTTCTTCTTTTTATATACTGATCACTTTGAATATTTACCTTTTTTATTAAATTTTCCTATGTAACAAGATGGCTTAAATTGAAACTATTTTCTTGAAGTATCATAATAAATACTAAACAAGTAAAGAACCCTAAATATTAATCATATAGACTTATCTTCATTTTTGAATGTTTTCCTCAGAGATATTAATTCACTAAACTTGCATGTAGACAAGTAATGAATCATATCATAGAGCTGTCTTAATACCTGGCAAGGACATGAACTGTGTAACAGTGGAAATCAGTCCATCTGCTTCCTTGTAGTCTCAATGATCACTCCTGAATAACAGAGTTGGATAAGTTATGCATTGTTAATAACAAGAGATAAGCATTATCATCAACATTCTGTAACTCCTTTACCATTGCCACAACCCATTGTCTTGTGATATCTATGTAAATGTGAGCTAATAGTCTGAAAGTAAAAGAAAATATTGAAAACTACTTGAAATCATGTGGTGGAAAATAAATGCATCTCTTTTTAAAGGTATAGGAAGGTAGGCTCTACCTACATTATGTAAAAATAACTAAATATTCTAAACAATTAGGTTAAGGAGACAAAGGAAGAGAAATACCATATAATTTTATTCATATGTGGAATTTAAAAAAACAAAAAAAAATGAGCAGAGAGAGAAAGAGAGAGACAAACCAAGAAATAGATTCTTTCTTAATTATAGAAACCTAAATGATGGTTACCGGAGGTGGGGGAGATGGGTTAAATAGGTGATGGGGCTCCAGGAGTGCACTTGTTGACGTGAGCGCTGAGTGATGTATGGAAGTGTTGAATCACTATACTGTACACCTGAAACTAATATAACCCTGTATGCTAACTAACTGGAATTAAAATGAACATTTTAGGGATGCCTGGGTGGCTCAGTCTGGTCTGACAGGTCAGACAGAGCCTGGAACCTGTTTTGGATTCTGTGTGTCCATCTCTCTCTGCCCCTCCCCCACTCTCGCTCTGTCTCTCACTGTCTCAAAAATAAATAAAATATAAAGAAAAAAATTAAAAATAAAAAAATAAAACATTTTTTTACATAAATGAAGAAACAAAGAGCCAATTACATTTTTAAAAAATCAGGTAATCTGAGGGATTAAACACTTCTATCATTTCTGAGATTCTTGGACAGTGCACAGAATCAGCACATGTTGAGAAGAATTACAAATATTTGCAATTTTGAAGGCTTAGATCTTTTTTCTTTCTTTTTTTTTCTCTTTCTTTTTTTGGCTTAGATAATTTTCTAATGATTGTTTAAAAAAATTTTTTAATGTTTGTATTTATTTTTGAGACAGAGAGAGACAGAGCACAAGCAGGGGATGGGGCAGAGAGAGAGGGAGACACAGAATCCGAAGCAGGTCCAGGCTCCAAGCTGTCAGCACAGAGCCCAACGGGGGGCTCGAACTCACAAATTGTGAGATCATGACCTGAGCTGAAGTCGGTCGCTTAACCGACTGAGCCACCCAGGCGCCCCTATTTTTAATTGTTTTTAAATGTTTGTTTATTTTTTGAGAGAGAGGGAGACAGAGTGCAAGGCGGGGAGGGGCAGAGAACAAGGGAGACACAGAATTGGAAGCAGCCTCCAGGCTCTGAGCCATCAGCACAGAGCCTGATGCGGGGCTCAAACTCACAGACGGTGAGATCATGACCTGAGCCAAAGTCGGATGCTCAACCGACTGAGCCACCCAAGCGCCCCTCTAATGATTGCTTTAAATCCATGACTTATATATTAAATTGTTGGCCTTTTTTGAAGATTTTAAATATGTGTTATACCTTTTTTCTTTGTCAAAAAACAAAAAACAACTTATTTGCATGTTATGCTCTTTAAGGGCTTCAAGTCCTCCTTCCAGACTATCTTCAGGAGCGTTTTGTACAAGCGGCTTTGAGCTACATCGCTTGCAATTCAGAGGGAGAGTTCATCTGCAAGGACAATGATTGCTGGTGTCAATGTGGTCCCAAATTTCCAGAATGCAACTGCCCCTCCATGGACATTCAAGCCATGGAAGAGAATCTTCTTCGAATAACTGAAACCTGGAAAGCCTACAACGGTGACTTTGAGGAATCAGGTAAGATAAGTTTTAATGCAACACTTAAACTTGGTCAGAAATAAAAAACAAAAAATACTATACTGAAATGGCTACTTTCTTTTTGGAAGAAACTATTACATAATTGGAAAGCCTTTTATTTAATTTCTGTTATTATTGCTTCAAATAGACATCTATATCACTTTTATTACCAATGATTCTGTATTTTACTGAAAACATATCGTGCTTTGTGTATTGCTATGTACCATGGGCACTAGAACCTAACCTGCTCTTGAGCTCATTATTAGTCATTTAAGAAAGAAAGCTTTTGCCTTTCTCAATATAAGAATTTATCATCTGATTTCCCTGATATATCTCTAGCCTTTTCTAATAGCGCATGGGTTTCATTTGTGAGGCAAAAACGCAGAGAGCATTTTTTTGTCCTATACCTTCTTTACATTAACATGAATTTCATGAATGTGCACCTTCACTGAACTCTTTATTTTTTAATCAAATTTAAATCAATTTTGATTTATGTTTGTGGGTTTTTGTTTTTGTTATATCTGAATTTTGATGAGTGTGTATATGCGCTTTCAATATTGTTTCTTATTGATTACATAGCCTGTAATAGCCTTCATTTCATAAAGCACTGAATTTTAATAAAAGATTAAGGATGTCTCAACATAAAATTGAAAATGTTGATAAAATCATATATAATAATACAAGATAAAAGAATAATTAAAATCCTTAGATTATGGTGAGCATAATTGTATAGTAATTACTCAAAAGTGTTGGGCATGTCTAACTTTCAAATGGGCAAAAGAGGTTTTAACTTCCAAGAGGCCAGACTTATAGGACTGAGTGTTAGAATTCTTCTGGTGATTGGATTAGCCAAACATACTTAAAAAGTGACAACAAAATTCAACATCCATTCATGATAAAAGAACTTAACAAATTAGGCATGGAAGGGACATATCTCAACAAAATAAAGACCATCTAGGACAAGTCCACAGCTAACATCAGATAAGAAACAGTACAATTGATGGTTGCAACAAAACATCATCTTTTTGTGGAATAGAACCACCAAATTATAAAATAAAAGGGTAGGCAAATAAATGTAGGAAGGGTTGACGAATTTAGAAATTCTTGAGGTATATTTTGATCAAAATAGTGCTTAATAAGTAACAATTTTCAATTATAAATATTTTCAAATATAAATATTTCTATTTATATAAACAGGAAGAACTGTTTAGAATCAAAGATCCTTATCCCCTTGAAATTGTTGGAAAATCTTATGAATCTCTCTTTCTATAGTTTATATATTTTTTTCTTTTTTTAAGTTTTAATTTAAAATCCACTAAGTTAACATACAGTGTAATATTAATTTCAAGTGTACAGTATAGTGATTCAACACTTTCATACAATAATGGGTGCTCATCCCAAGCACATGCCTTAATACCCATCACCTGTTTAATTCATCCCCCACCCACGTCCCCTCTGGTAACCATCAGTTTGCTCTTTATAGCTAAGACTCTGTTTCTTGGTTTGCCTTCCTCTCTCTCTTTTTTTTTCCCTTTTGTTTGTTTTGTTTCTTAAACTCCATATATGAGTGAACTCATATGTTATTTGTCTTTCTCTGACTGACTTATTTCCATCTGCAGCCACGTCATTGCAAATGGCAAGATTTCATTTTTTATGACTGAGTATAACGTCTTCTTTATCCATTCACCAGTCAATGGGCACATGGACCGTTTACATAATTTGGCCTTTGTAGATAATGCTGCTATAAACATTCAGGTGCATGTATCCCTTTGAATGAGTATTTTTCTATTCTTTGGGTAAATACATAGTAGTGCAATTTGCTGGCTCACAGGGTAGTTCTGTTGTTAACTTTTTGAGAAGTCT
This sequence comes from Leopardus geoffroyi, assembly GCF_018350155.1. Classification (NCBI taxonomy): domain Eukaryota; kingdom Metazoa; phylum Chordata; class Mammalia; order Carnivora; family Felidae; genus Leopardus; species Leopardus geoffroyi. Next base: position 18,898,357 of record NC_059338.1, on the reverse strand, counting down.
TCATATTGTTTTTCAAAGTGGCTGCACCAGTTTACATTCCCACCAACAGTGCAAAAGGCATCCAAATGAACAAGGAAGAAGTAAAAGTTTCAGTATTTGCAGATGATATGATACTCTCTATAAAAAGTCCAAAAGATTCCACACACACACACACACACACACACACAAACCTGCTAGAACTGATAAAAAAATTTAGTAAGATCACAGGACACAAAACCAATGTACATAAATCTGTTGCATTTCTATACACCAATGATGAAGCAACAGAGAGAGAAATTACAGAATCAATCCTATTTATAATTGCACCAAAACCAACAAGCTATCTAGGAATAAACCTAATGAATTTCTAATCTCAAATTTTTCTTTCTAATTTTCCCGGTAGAATACTCAGATACCATGCCTGAGACATTTGTAATGTTTTATTCATGCATACCATCTGATGTTTAAAAATAATTCTGGAATACAGTACTTTTAGATAAATTATAATATACGGTAGTCTCCCTGGGTTTAAATTAAAAACAACAACAACAACAACTTCCATTTCATAGTACAGTGTATGATAGGTTAGATCAGGGAATCCTCTGGGCCTCTCTATATTTGTGGAATTCACACAGGAATGCTACACTTTTTATTTTGCCTTGGAAATTTTATTGAAATAGAGGGCACCTAGGTGGCTCAGTTAGTTAAGCATCTGACTTCAGCTCAGGTCATGATCTCACAGTTTATGAGTTCAAGCCCCACATTGGGCTCTGTGCTGACAGCTCAGAGCCTGGAGCCTGCTTCAGATTCTGTGTCTCTCTCTCTCTCTCTGCCCCTCCCCGCTCGCATCTGTCTCTGTCTTTCAAAAATAAATTAACATTAAATTTTTTTAAAGCAAAGTTTATTAAAATACAAATCACCAAAAGAGCATTTGGATTTTGTTTCCAGGTAGAATGTAGTATATTGAAGTAAGGCAGCACTTCCACTGATAGTGCTAGGAAGGTAAATAATTTTTTAAATTATATTTTTACGCATGTAATAGGTCACAAAAGCAACAAAACTAACTGAAATAAAATTTCTGACCGGAGGTATAAGCTGGCGATTCACATGTTTTTTTCCCTCCTTTCTTTCTCCCCTCCTCCCTCCTCCTTCCCTCTCTCCCTCCCTTCCTCCCTCCCTCCCTCCCTCCCTGCTTCTTTCCTTCCTTTCTTTTATTCACTAATTTACTTAGTTCTGTGAACATTTGACAGTTCTTGATTTAGAGTAGACTCTGAGGACTGTGCATTTAGCCACTCAAAGAGTGGCTGAAGGAAGAAAGATAAACCTGCAAAACTTTCAGTGGTTGTGGACATCAGAGTGACAAAATTCTAGATCTGATAGACCTAAAGAAGTTCAGTTTTAATACAAGGTGTTTGCTGAATTTTAGACAGTGTTAGATGCTATAAAATGATTCAAAAGTCTCTGAAAGTGGAAAGAAGTTAATCACAGACTTTCAAGAGCTTAAGACAAAAACTCTCGAAAAGGAGGAGCTTGAAAATAAAACTGGCAAGGATGGAAAACCCCTACAGAAAATGATGAATTGACACAGTTTCTACAGCTGCTTTTCCCTGGGGCACATTTATCAGTTCCAGTCAGAGCTAGAAGCTGAGAACCTAGGATTAGCTCTTGGAAAATGCTGCTCTTCCAGAACACTGAAACCAGAAGAATATTTTGCATTTAGTGTAGATCAAAGAGAGAGTATTGGAGACTTAAAGGCTTTTAATGTCATGGTCAGTCTCCTCTTTAAAAATGTTTGTCTTATTTTGAATCTACCTGTGGCAGATGACTAAAGAGATAAACTAAAATCTCTCAGTGATAATGGAGTCTTCGCAGTGTTACAGACCCGAAGAAGCAAATGCTCAAAAGGTGGATAATTGAAAGTTTGAAAGAACCACCCTTTAACAACAGGGGAGACCCAGAAGTAGATTGAGTCCTATACAATTATAGCCCAGCACTAATGCAGTTTAAATCTTGATCTTAAGGAGTTGACCCTGAAAAAATTAAACCCCATAGCATCTGTTAAATATGGAGAGGGTGGCCTCTTGAGGTTGAAAGATTTTCTAAAGAGTCTGCAGTTCTTTTGATATATGATGGACATAAAACCATAATTTACAACATATGTGAGCACACAAGACCTTGTAGATAATGTCAAAGAGAAAAGAAACCAGACAATAGATGTCAGATGACTCCAATATTGAAATTACTAGAAAAGATTTCAGATAATTGTTATTAAAATGTTCAAAAAAGTAAAGGAAAGAAATGATAGTGTAGATGAAGATGTTGAAACATTCACCAAGATTTGGAATCTACAGAGGTGGACTAAAGGATATTCTAAAACATAAAAGTACAGTAACTGCAATCAATAGCTCAGTCTTTTTAATAAGAGTTTTAATAAGAGTTTTGGCACAATGGATGGCAAGGTTAGTGAATGTGAAGACAGATGAATAGAACAGACAAAATGGAAGCAGTGAGGAAAGCAATCACAAAATATTGGAGACATGCATACAAGGTCTAACATATTTTTTAATCTGAGGCATAGGAGGAGTAGATGGTAAAATGGCATAAACGATATGCAGAGACATAATGGATACAATTTGTTTTTAACTAAGAATCCATACAAGTCAACCTACAGATAAAAAAGCACAGCAAACACAAACACAAAGAAAGATAAATAAAAAGAAAATCACAGATAGACACAACATAGAGAAACTGTTGGGGAGAAAAGGGCAGAAAATAGTTTTCAATATAATTAGAGAAAAAAAAGACATTACTCTCAATGGAGTAATAATAGGTCTGACTCATCAAAAAACAAAAGATTTTGACATCTTTAAAAATAAAAAAAATAACTATTGATTTATAATTATTTACCAGTCCACAGCTTTTCAAAACTGAGGCTGAAAATAAAGATGTGTTCAGACAAGAAATGCTGGGTAAAGACATAGAAATGCAAAGAGGAAGAGGAATAATAGAGTAAGCAAATATATGAGAGTGAATACAAGTGAATATCAACTGTACAAAATAATAATTATAATGTGATGTGGAAACAATATAGATGTATATAGAATTTTGATATATTACAATAGCATAATAATGAGTGACGAATGGAAAGAGTTAATATTCTCAGTATTCCAAGGTGCTCCTATTGCTAAGGATGTGTTAAGTGATGTAATTTGTATTAGAGTGAAATAAATCAAAGACATATATTCATAATCTCTATGATAATTCTAAAATAAGGAAAATGCTTAAAATCTAGAAGAAGGAAATCAAATAAAAATATTTTATTACCCCCACAAAAGACAATAAAGTAGAAAATAGAAGAAGAATCATCTGTATCAAGTAGATAAATCCAGTTATAAAGGGATAAGTTTAGATTGTCCTTTCAATAAATTGTAACTGGTCAGATATAATCCCACTATAATGGTTATTTATATTAAATATTATATTTTTCTTATCACATTAAATATTCTAAGTAAAAGACCACAGGACTGGTTAAAATAACATAGCAATAATAATAACAATAATAGTAATAAAAGATTATTTGTTATTTACTAGTGACATGCTAAAGACATAGATAAATTGAGGTTAAAGGATGGAAAAAAATATGTAATGTAAACCTAGCTAAAAGTGCTCATTTATAATACAAGATATATTAATTGAAATAAAATATTTTATGCTAATAAAACAGTCAATCCAACAGAAATATAATTATTAATTTATATGAACTACAAAATGAAAATTGTACCCCATCAGTTAACTAGTCAAGTTAGGCTTTATTTAAGACTATTGTAATTGGGGCGCCTGGGTGGCTCAGTTAGTTAAGCATCAGGTCATGATCTTGCAGTTTGTGAGTTTGAATTCTGTGTGGGGCTCTATGCTGACAGCTCAGAGCCTGGATGGAGCCTGCTTTGGATTCTGTCTCCATCTCTATCTGCCCCTCCCTCTCTCTTTCTCTCTCTCTCTCTCTCTCTCTCTCTCTCTCAAAAATAAATAAACATTAAAAAAAATTGAGACTAAGGAGAGAGACTTACAGTAGGAAAGAGAAGTTGAACTCAAATCCTCTGAAACAAAATGAGGGAGGATTTTTAAAACATTGGGATTAGCTCATGGTAAAGTACAAGAAAACATGACCAGGAAAGCTGGTCAACATGATTAAGCTAGCTGTGTTTGCTCATCGTCCCTTATTTAAGTTTGTCTTCTACTTTCCCCCAGAGGCTGGAGAATAGAGGTACTATCTCCTTTTCTTTGGATGATTACATTTCCAAGAGGTCACTCCCAGATCCTTGAGAAAGTCTTTATGGTTTATAAAGGATTTATATCTTAAAAAGGACACAGAAAGAATTTACCAATGCAAATTTTCATACAAAAAGGGAAATCAGGGGCCTGTAGTCAAGAAGAAACCTGTTCAAAATTTAGTGAATGTTGTGAATAAAATCCCAAATATTGACAGTAAAATACAAAAAAAAAAAAAAAAAGAAATTTAAAATTTCTGTAATTAAAAACAGCATTAAAAATGAGAAGGCAAGGGGCACCTGGTTAGCTCAGTTGGTTAAGCATTTGAGCCTTGGTTTTGGCTCAGTCATGATCTTGTGATTTGTGAGTTTGAGCCCCAAATCAGTCTCTGAGTTCTTAGCATGGAACAAGTTTGGGATTCTCTTTCTCCCTCTCTCTCTCTGCCCCTCCCCTGGTTGTGCTCTATTTCTTTCCCTCAAAATAAAAAAATAAACTTAAAAAAATGAGAAGGCAATTTATATAGAAGGAGAACATATTGGCAAGACATTTGTCAAACAAGGAACTCCTATGGATAATATATACAGGATAATATATCCTTCTAATTGATTAAAAAAATCAATAAAGAAATGGTCAAAATATTTCAACACCTTGCAAAAGGGGAACTCCACATGGAAAATAATTACACAGCAAAGTGTTCAATAGCATTAGTAATAAAAAAAAAAAGGCAAGTAGAGTCATAAAGCCACTCATGATAGCACTACTTACCTACTAGAATGGCTAAAATTAAAAAAAAGAAAGGAAGAAGGGGAAGAGGAAGGGGAAGAAAAAGAGAAAGAAGTGGGGGGAGGGGAAGAGACAGGGGAAGGGAAAGAGAAGGGAAAGGGACATTATTCTCAACACTCTGAAAGTAGAAAATACCAAAATGCCTATCAAGAGGAAAAGAGTAAAAAAATCACATTTACACAATGGAATTCTATGAAGCTAAGTGAATAAATGATCTACCCAGGATGATATAAATAAATCTAAGTATCAAATTGAGCAAAAGACCAAAAGCAAAAGTATACGTACTATGTGATTCCATTTATATGAAGTATAAAAATAAGCAAAGTTCATCTATCCTAGTCCAAGTGGGGGCTTCAGTTCCTTTGCTGAGGCAAGTGCTGATGTGACAGATGAGGGTCTGAGGTGCTTCTTTGGTGCTAAAAAGTCATTATCCCTCACTCCAGAGGCTGCTACAATGGCATGTTCCATTTTTGAAAATTCTGAGTTCACACCTACGATATGTGCATCTTACTCTATTTATATCATAATTTAATACAAATTAAAAATTAAGAGCAAGAATCCTGGCATGCAAATAATCAGAAGGACATACTTCCAGAATAATTGAATAAAGTAAACATTTTTAATGCTCATTATATGTTATGTGCCAAAATATGTAATTGGTGAAAAATTAGTCAGAAACATTCAATGGCCAGAGGCTCTGAACTACTAGCTAAAAGCTAATGCTAATTACAGTCGGACTTTTTCACCCCCACCATATCAAAAAAAAAAAAAAAAAAAAAAAAGTCAGACTTTTTCATCTTAACTCCTGTGTGTACTGTCCATCTCAGGTTAAAACCAGATTCTTACCATATTGGTTCAATTTTGTCAATGTTGAAAAAAAATGATTTACTGTATCAATCTATGTTTGGATGATATTTCTGAAACTATTTACAATATTGAAAAAACATAATATTTTTTTTGTTTCAATTGGTATATAGTGTATTTATTTAGCTGAATCAAATTTAATTTGAAGAGTGACCCTACTTTGCTGTAATTTTTTGATTCATGATAGATAATATTGAAGTGTTTTTTTTTTTTTCAATTTCAACACAAAGATAAAGAATGAATCTAAACTTTTTATTAGTACACTACATCTTTGGTAAAACCACATTTACTTACGCACACAACAGGTAAAATATTTTTACTGGACTCCTTTCAAAATTAGTGAAATGTATGGAAGAACACACTTGATACTTTTGAGAAGAGTTTTTTCCTGAGAAAGAAAATTTCCTTTTTTTGCCTCCTAGACATAAGCAAAATATAAAAAGTAATGAGGCAGATATTGCATTGGGAAAAGGTTTTCAAATGATCTCATCACCCACAGGCTCCTATAAGTTAATAGACTTTATTCTAAGTACTTTGATTGTAAGGAAATGCACCAACTTATATCATTTTGATTAAGAATGATGATAAGGTGATTTTCAAATATTTAAGTTTACTTGACAACTTTTTAATGCAAGCAATTAACGAATCTAAAATATATTTTTATAGAAGCTGAAGAAAAAATACATTTCAGATTCTATTGGAGCAGGATAACTTGTTTGTAAATACGTTTCTGTTTTGTGTGTTTTCTCTTATCACCAAGTATAAAATTAAATCAGCTGACCAGATTAATGTACGTTGTTAAGCCATTTTTATATTTGGTTATATATGATTCATTTTGTTTTGTAATACAAGTCCTGGAAAACATGCCTTTTACAGCCTGCCAAAAAGGTGTCAGAAAATTTTAAAATAGAGTGTATTTTTTTCATATCTTGCAACCTGAGAGAATTTTGGTTGTAAGAACTATATTTGAATAAATGTATTTATTCTCTACCTTTATATTTTCAGAAACAAATTAATGTTGTTCAATAAGAAACAGTGGTGGCATATATGCAACAGCAATTATAGTGAAAGAAAGGATCTAGGATAGAGATACAGAGAAAGACGTAGGGAGATATAGATGCAGACAGCAAACGAAACATGTGCACACAGTAACAGTAACCAAACAAACATTGATGTCTCCTATATAATTTGAAAAAAACAATATTTTTGCCAATTGCTACCCAGGTTTTGGTCAGGAATTCTATCCTAATGAAAAACATGGAAGACCTTACAGTTTTAGAGATGTATCTAAATAAATAAACTTAAAATTCATTTTGATTTGGATCACGCCATCATTTACTAAAATTACTAGAAAAATAACCACTATCTAGGTAACAATATAGTATCTTTTCCATATAATATCCTAAGTTATCCTTAATTCTTCTTTGGATGAATAAGAAACTTAATTATTTAAGCTACAACTATGGAATATAATGATACAAGTGATAGCTAATCTTTAAGTAGTAACTAATCTTAAAAAAATAAAGGGCTTTACATACAGCACAAATCTTTTAGAATTTTTTGACATGACATCTTTACTCTTTGGAGAAATTGTGTCATCCCTTGGTATGTGGGAAATCTAAGGTGTATTGTATGTTGTCAACATAAATCTCTATCAGAATCATGTCCTATTAAATGTAAGGATATTCGTTTAATAAACCAGGAATGACAGCTGGAGGCCACCTTGTAATGGAAAGTGTTTAGGTGTTACTTTTAGAGAACACTGTCCATTTGACACTTCATCTGAAAAATGGATAAACTTTCTAATGTTATAAAGAGAAATTGTATGGACTATAAAAGTTGCGTTAACTTTATTTACAAATGTTTTTTTTAAATATAGACTATTATTAATTTTCTTTCCCCAGAGCAGTTTCTCCTTCAGATGATAGTTAATTATAACTTTACAGAAAAACAATATTTTCCAGAGAAAATAAGTGCATCTGAATAAAACCCTTGAATTTTAACTAACTGTCCAGTTTACATGTTATAATCTTTAATGAAATCTTACTGTTTGCTGCTCAGTATTCACCACTAAAGAGCCTCAAATTTTCTTTGAAGAACTGCCCCCATTCCCATTCGTAGTATTGCCGTGTATGGTACTTAGCTCATACTGAGATCCAGAATTGCACTCTGATTAATGCAAGCAAATCACCAGAATCCACTCCCTTAGCTACAAAGATCAGTTTAAGACACATGAAAAATTGGGTCAATGAGACCCAGAAATATATTTCCCAGGAGTATTTGAAGGAGATGAAAGATGCCTATTTTTTCCACTATAGCTATAGGGAATGTTATTAATTTTTCTTCTTAGATAAGAAGAGCATAGTCATAAGACCTGTAGAGCGCCATCTTGCAACTATAGGAATTGCTTGACCCATGCAGGACGGAAAAATATATTTCTTTGGTTACATTGTTTTGCTGTTAAATCACTCCTGCTTCAAAGTCACCTTTTCTTTAGTTTCAGTTACATGAACCCGTAAACTTCCTCCATTGTGTAGGGACTTTGAGATGATCTACCATTCAGGACAGGCTAGTAATAACTGCAGTAATCAACAACCCCCAAATATCTTTGGATTGTAACATCAATGTTTATTTCTTCCTCACATGACTATGGCAACTTAGCTGGCAATTTTGCTCTCTGCCCTCGTTCTAAGGCTCAGGCTGACAGACCAGGCCCCATGGGGAAGAGTGATCACCACAGAGAAGGAAAATAACATGGCAGGCGATGCGTGTATTAAGTCTTAAAGCTTAGCCAAAAAGTGATACATAACACCAATGCTAAATTTCATTGGTCAAAACAAGTTATCCTTGCCTACCTAAAGAGGGATCTTTTTCCTTAAAAGAGATCCTTAATATTTATAAAAAATTGTAATGATTTCACACTCCATTGTTCTGATTACTAGATATTCAATTTCCTCCTCTTCTCAGATGCAGAACCCGCATCCCCATGAAAGACAGAACCTAAGTCCCATCTATTACTGTGTTGAGCTCAGAGGAGTGATACTTGGCAACCTCTTAATCCAATCCATATGTGGTTTCTTTTTTTACAGAGACATGAACCAAACAGCAAGTTATGTGTCCCAGACATACCATACACCAAGATAGAATCAACCAGGATAATTATAGTGAGCACCTCCACCTAGAAAGGGGAAAAACAGGGAACACAGAACAATCTTGTTGGTACCAATGATGAAATTCTATTCCAAAGACATTTTGAGGGCCCAGACCTGGGAATATCCCTTGATTGGTCCTCAACTTTTATCTCTGGGAGTGGCTCTCTTGTTGACTGTTTCCAAATTCCAAAGTATATGTGATCTTTCTATTCCATTTCCTCCTTAGTCACATGTGAGGTGAGAATCAGAAAATGTGACTGGGGAACCACTTTCTCAGTCTGCTTTCTGCCCAAACATTGGAAGGTCATTTTAAATCTTAAACTTCACATTTTTTTTTTTTAACCCAGGTTCATGGGTTCTTTGGCAGCACAACTTATGTAAAACTTTGCTGCTCTTTTATCCATTTGAATTCAATCAATTCCATGGGCCAACAGCCACACCCACAGTTTTTCCTAGACATGCCTTCCATATTTGTTTTTTTCTTTTCTTTTCTTTTCCATCCTATTTCCTTTCCTACCTCTCTCATTTGAATCATGGGATTTTCTTAGACTTCTTTACTTGTGCCTTGTCCAATTAAGAATATGTGCTGAGTGCTACACCTTTTTTGTAAAGGTGTATTCACGGTAAATTCTGTAAGACACATTATTCTGTGGTTGTGAAAAAAAACGTGAGGCCAGATACTAAATTTTATATTTGTTATGAAGCGGTGCCTGGGTGGCTCAGTCGGTTAAGCATCCAACTTCGGCTCAGGTCGTGATCTCACGGTCCGTGAGTTCGAGCCCCGAGTCGGGCTCTGTGCTGACAGCTCAGAACCTGGAGCCTGCTTCTGATTCTGTGTCTCCCTCTCTCTCTGACCCTCCCCCCATTCATGCTCTGTCTCTCTCTGTCTCAAAAATAAATAAATGTTATATTTGTTATGAGACATTGATCATTGTAACAGAGTCACTCATTTTAATATTGGGAGGTGAAAAGCAGTTCCCACTTTCAAACTCTACCTGCTTCATTGCTTCTCTATTTGTTCCTTTTTATTTCTGCTTGTAAACTCCCTAATTCTTTTCTAAGTCTGAGGTAGTACTTCAGACACAAAACCTAGGCAATGCTATACAAATGCACAATCCAAAGCTCATGTTGAAGTGTGACGTTACCATTTGTCTTTTCCTCATACCACTTGTGCGTCGTGAGTGGGCTGCAGGGTCTCCTGTATGTCTCTTCACTCCAGGCCTTGGGCTGACTGTGCAGCCTCCGCCCGGAGCAATCTGTCACTGAGACAGAGGACAATACCTGGCCATCCCTTACCAGAAGCAGCCATTAGCAATCCAACATTCTATTTTATGACATTTTCCCTGGCACTTGGAGCTTATTGGTCACATGATCTTCATCCCCAGTTACCACGGGCAAGAGTTTTACTAGCCGTTTTCCCACTGCTTAACCTGGATTGTCATCATTCCAGCTCTGGTAAAGTGGCCTTGACACATTCTTGATCAACTAAGTCAGTGTCACAACTGTAGGCTTTTGCTTTCTCCAGCCCACCCCACCCCTTCCATTCCTTGCTCCCATTTTCGTGTAAGTCAAGATCAGCTTGGTAACACTACAACAACAAACCTCTACCATCTCAGCTATAAACAGAGGTCACTTCCCGCCTATACAGCATGCCCACACAGGTTAGTGGGAGTATTGGCACTGCCTTGTCCTCACTCCTGGATGGAGGCTGAAGGGCATGTGGCCACCTGGAGTGGTTTGCTTATGGAGGCAGCGGGAAGAGTGCAGTAAATCGTCACTGGCTCTTATGTGAATTGCTGAGAATTCATATTAATTCCCAGCAATGCACATTACCTACAATCACATTCCATTGCCAGGCCTAATTTCAAAGGAAACAGAGAAATGCCACTTTACCATATGCCCAGAAAAGAAGAGGATCTAGAATATTTCTGAACACCAAAATATCGGCCACAGTTGTTTTTCAGATACAACTAAAAAAATCATATTCTGTAGCATCTAACTGATCCTCTTAGGTGGGAACATATATTTTGCCCTTGCTTTCTGAAATTCTACAGTCTTCTGTATTAACAGCGAAAGGAGATGTGCATACTGTTAAGTGACCTTTGGCACATTCAGTCCACTACACCTATTCTTTTGTCCCAACTAAATACCTGAACATTAGATCAACAAACAAACATTTTTAGCAACAAGCTATGTGATCATTAGCAAGTCATTTAATCCCTTAAAATTTTGGCTACCTCATTCGTCATTCAGTTGTCTTGTTTAGATTAAAGGAACTATGTATGAAATTCTTATTCAAAATTGACTATCACATATAATATTGCCTTCTAATGGGTTAAGCTTCTTGGCAATCATATGCTTATATTTATAGTGTATTTGTTTTAAAGGGATTGGTGACTAGACTACAAGAGCAGGGGAAAGAAAATAAGCTTTTTACAACATGAAGTCTCAATTGCAATTCTCACAGTATCTAGGTATGTTTTAATTTATTGTGAGAATCTTTTATTGGATATACTGTAACTTAGAGATAGCCTAGAGAATTAGACAGAGTATTCAGCTTCAAGACTGATACAGCAAAATCAATTTGGTTTTCACTACTGTTTGTTCTGATTGGTCAGCATTTCTGCTCTGATTCATCAATGCCTGGCTGTATCATATTTAATATATTATGAATATCACCTTTGCCATTACCAAATTTTATTCTGTACTTCAATTAATTTTTTAACATCATCTGAAATAAGATGGCTGTAGAGTGCCAAGCAGGTGTTTTATGTAATGATTCCTGATTTAAATCCCAAAAGGCTGTCTGCCAAATGCAATCTACCTGTTCTAGTTCGCTTGATGTATTTCCATACCTAGATCAGTGTCATCATCCCAACTGTGTAAAAAAGTTTGATATTCCTTGAGGGCAGAGAACATCATATTTCTTTTTGTCATTACACAAAAAACTAGTAAAGTGTGCTATATTTAGAAGACACGTTATACATCACCATATATGTTGATTGATTGATGAATGAGATAACAAAATATATGTGTGGCCAGACATTGTCCAGGAATTTATTTCGATCTACCTCATTCACTGCCTCTTGAATGTCACAGTGACTGTAAGACTATTCATCTTTTCAAAAGGTAACTCTGAAAAACAATTCTAAAAAACAAAAATACTTTACCTCTTAGATTGTATTTCTTTTTTACTCAGGTATTTTAGGAATTTTTTTCTTATTTCTGATCACTCAAATACGAATAAAAGTGTGAACAACTGCCATGTATTTCTCCTCATAATAAGATGATAGATTATATAGATGCACCAGAACACAAAGATGTAATGCTTTTTCCATCACTTTGAATTTATTTGTTATGAAGAATTATCTCTCAATATATACATGTGTTTGTTCTAAAGCTATCATAGTCAGTATTTATTAGAACTCATAATTTGGTCATCTCTCTGGTTTAGTCTAAAACAAATCATTCAAGGCTTTGATTCAGTATCATAAAAACAAAATAGTAGTGACTTCATTAAGTGTTTTATTGTTTGTTTTTCTCATATAGACATAGATTGTGGCAAAGAGAGATTAATAAATAATACTGTGTGTTCAGGGAATTTTTACTTGCTACTGTATGGCCAGTTTAATAAGAATACATGTGATGACCTTTCAGGGTTGTGTGCACTTTATGCTACCATTTGGATTATTTTGATAAAAATGGTCATTCATTTCAAATAGAAACTTTAGGAAAACAGGACAAAGGCTTTGACCACTCAGTGCATTCATACCTTCTACAGTTGCCTCATAATGATCACATAGACTTTGTTAAAATCTTCTAATGTTGTATACTAAGTACTTCTATATTAACTATATATAACTATATTAACTATTCCATTGTATACATTTAATGTCTAGATGGTATTCTTATTATTACAAACTAACAAGTAATTCTATTCATCCATTTTCAGAGATTGTCCTTTGTGTTTTAGAATTTCATAATTTTGCTAAAGCAAATGAATCAACTCTTTATATGGATGTAGAGTGAATTTTGTTGTTTTTTTACATGAAATGCTTTGCCATTTATTTCACTGATAAATGAAGACAGCAATATGTGGAATTTTAACCTGGGTTATTGGATTCATGCACATAATCTAATGCTGGGACATTAGAAATTAACATAACGTCAAGGTATATCCCGTAACATTTTTATGTGGTCATCAGATCTTTAAAATTAGATATGGGATGCCTGGGTGGCTCAGTTGGTTAAGTGTCCAACTTTGGCTCAGTTCATGATCTCACAGTTCATGGGTTTGAGCCCTGCGCTGGGCTCTGTGCTGACAGCTCAGAGCCTGGAACCTGCTTTAGATTCTGTATCTCCCTCTTTCTCTGCCCATCCCCTAGTTGCACTCTGTCTCTCTCTCAACAATAAATAAACATTACAAAGAAAAGAAAAGAAAGAAAAGAAAAGAAAAAGAAAAGAAAAGAAAAGAAAAGAAAAGAAAAGAAAAGAAAAGAAAGATATTTAAGGTATATAACAAAATTTCCAAATTGGCAAACGAAATTGATAGGTAATATAAAGTTGTCATTCATGCTCTTCAGCAAATATTTTGGGCTCTTTTCCTTATGGATACATAAGAAAATTGACTTTGCATCACCCTTAAAGTTAGATATGGCCATGTGACTTGTTTTGATGAAGGAAATGTAAGAGGAAATAATGTAATTCTCTAGAGGAAGGCTTTCTGAGCCAGACGCAATTTGTTAGGTTTGCTTCTTCCACCAAAGCAACGGATGGTGTTTCAGATGGTAAAGACTCTGACAACATGTGTCACTGAAGGGACAATGGACAGTATAACTCACTCCAGCTATCCTGTAGTGGATCTGGGATATAAGCAAGAAATAAATCTTTGTTGTGAAATCTAGCAATATTTTAGTGATGTTTGTTATTTTGGAAAAACTTAGCCTATGCTGACTTACATATGAGAAGACTTGGTATTTCACTGTAAGTGAAGGAGACATAGAGATTGGTGTTAAGATTTATTTATCTACTTTTAAAAAGTAACATTGTGAGACTCTCAGTTTGATTGCTCTCTATAAGAAATCATGGTAAGTATTTCTTATATTTTCCAAATTTATTGTTGAATGGTTTTAATAGAAAGTATATAGACCTTTTAGGCACATTTTCGACTTTATGCACTTTATTCTTTAAAATAATCCTACAGGAGGGGCGCCTGGGTGGCTCAGTCGGTTAAGCGTCCGGCTTCAGCTCAGGTCATGATCTCGCGGTCTGTGGGTTCGAGCCCCGCGTCAAGCTCTGTGCTGACAGCTCAGAGCCTGGGGCCTGTTTCAGATTCTATGTCTCCCTCTTCCTCTGACCCTCCCCTGTTCATGCTCTCTCTCTCTCAGTCTCAAAAATAAATAAATGTTAAAAAAAATAAAAAATACATAAATAAAATAATCCTACAGGAGCATCTGGGTGGCTCACTTAGTTAAGTATCTGACTTCAGCTCAGGTCATGATCTCACGGTTCATCAGTTTGAGCCCTGCATCAGGCTCTGTGCTGTCAGCCCAGAGCCAACTTTGGATGCTTTTCCGTCTCCCCCTCTCCTTACTACTTCCCCATTTGCTCACTCACTCTAAAGTAAGTAAGTAAATAAATAAATAAAACAAACAAATAATCCTGCAAAGTACTAACATTATATTTGTATTTTGCTTTCATTTTACGGATGAGAAAGCCAGGGCTAACCCATGTTGTCATTGTTCAACACATCTAATTTGTGGCAAAGCAAGAATGCAAGCTATGAGCTAGAGGTTGCAATAAGCCCCTTATGATCAAAACTGAATACCTGCAGGCAATGTACAAGATAAGCACAGGAAATGGCATTGTCATAGTGTGTTACATGTATTGCCATGAAATATGATATTGATAACTAATTCCATATGTCTTAAATTCACTTAGATGCTCACAGTGAATTTCGTATATCATCATCTGCTAATTTTATTATGGAATGATGGAAAGCTCTAGAGCCAAGAGATACTATTTTTAGTTCGAGTGAGTTGCATTCCATGCAGGGTGTCTTCAGTCTCTGTTCATATTTGCTATCTACATTTCAGCAAGGCTCTAATTACTTTTAAAGGTGGTAATCTAGGCTGTAACACTAACTATAATGATAGTATTTCTACATCTCTGATTCCCCCCACCCCCGCAAAAAAAGAACAATTTGTTCTTTACTGTTAGGATAATTCAAGATTTTATATACATTGATTATTGCGAGCTTGTGCAGCATAGCCAGATTACTCACAACAAGCATTAAATCTGTTTGCAGCAGATATATATCCTTTGGTTTAACCAATAATTCCTTCAACCTTCTCCATTCTCTTATAGTGACACCCATAGCATGCACATAGCATCTGCCACACGGCTAAATGGCCTGTCACAGAGAGTCTCGTTTAATTTTTGTTATCTTGCTAGTATGATCTTAACAGCTAGCTGTGAAGTAGAAATAACCCTTCTGTTGGCAAAAGTCAGTGCTTCATTTAAGGAGTTGACAAAGTGTTAGTGGAAAGATCTTGAAGTTAATTGGCAGCAAAACAAATGTGTGGTGTTATGTCAGATTGTCAGGTAGCTGTGTTGTGTGAACTCTGAACAGGTATCATCTTAGGAAGGTTGACCAAATTTGTCGCACTGGCTATGCAAGATAACACACATAGAATAACAAGATAAATTTCCCCGAACACCACTGAAGCATGAAGACAAGCCTCAACTCTTAAACCTGACAGGTACTTTATCGGCCAGTTTGTCAAACCTTCTACCTAATGAAAAATTCTCTGCCTCATACAATATAGTGTTGATTATTTAACTTCTATGTCCAGCGATGGGGAGCTCAGTGTATCGCGAAGCTGAAGAGTATCAGCTTGAATGGCTCTAATTATAAGATTACTCTTATCTATTTTGAAATTTTATTAATTCCTCAGTTTTTTGCAACAATAGCACGATATTGCTAAAATATGTGTAACTCTTCTTCTAAGAGAATTAGCCTTCCTCTGTGTGGTAGTACAAATGTCGCCTCTCTCTTCCATAGGACAGCCTTCAGCTGTTTGCATACAACTATCACATCCTGTGTGTTTGTTCTAGCAAATGTAATATTCCCACTTTCTTAGATAGCTTTTTATTTCCAAACCATGAACAGTTCTCATAATCCTTTTGGGATAATTTCAGTTTGCCAGTGGAAATCAGAACTGAACACAGTGCTATCAATGTGGTTTCATTAATGTAAAATAAATAAATTAAATTAAATAATTACCACTTTCATTATGCAGACTAAGAATCTTTTCACTTTTTAACATCTATGTCATACTTTTCACACATGCTGGGTTGTAAGCAAAATTTCTAAGAGTTTTTCACATAATTTGCTTGTAAATCAGATCCCCTCTCTTTTATTTTAACACACAAACATGCACACATGCATGCACATAGGTTTTTGGTTTTGTTTTTGTTTTTTAATAAATGCTGGACTTCACTTTGTTTTAGTATTTCTGTCATTGCTGAACCCTTGAACTTTCTTTGGATTCTGATTGCATCATGGACTAAAGTTGTCTTTTATGCTTTCTCATTAATCATTGAATCATTAACTGTTTCTTGTTTGTTTGTTTTAACATAAAAGGGCCACTAGCAGAAACCACACTAGGATTTCCTTGGAATTTGAGAATAGTTCCATATTGATTTTAGTACTTTACATTGCCCTTTTACACTTCATTCTTGGTATACGTAAAATAACATTCCATGATTTCTGTGTTTTTACATAGAATCCATTGAGTAAAATAATGGGTCCTAATTTAGCCTTAATTTGAAATGGCACACTTACAAGATTATTTTAGGCTCTGGATGATCTTGCTCTAGACCATGGTTAAACTTAACCACCTAAGTACAAATGTATAGGGATGTATTTTTAGCCTGATGCTACTCTCTACCCTCTGGTTCTGCACTTAGTGATTATCTATAATTTGTCTTAATGTAAAGTTTTCCTATAGAAAAATACTATTGCAACATTCCATTCTTCCTGTAAGTCCTTGAGGCTCATGATAGAGGTACATGGTGTCACTGTAGTATTAAATTTTGTTGTGAGTTTGGAAGCAAAGGGTCATGAAGCAACATGTATGGAAATTGGAGGAAAAAGATATATCCTTTGTTGGCTGCAAGCCTGGCCCTAAACATATTTGGAAGTTCGGTTAGCATATACCTGACATTTTAAATAACGTTTGTAAGTTCATATATAACAAATACCCCAACTTTGACTTCATCATTTCTTCTCCCCATTCAGGGACATGGTCTGCTTCTGAAAATGCATAAAGCCCAGAATACTCTTTAACCCAACTCCTGTTCATATCAGAAAGGACAGGGAAGGTAACAAATGACCTCAGAATCTCAGACCTCTACAACAACATACATTTATTTATCCTTTGCGCTCTATGTGTACTATACGTCAGCTGTCTGCTTCTTCCTGCTCGTCAGAGACCCACGCTGATAGAACAGTCTCTCATTTGAACCAGGAAACATTTCCCATGGTCCTGGCAGGCAAAAGAGAGACCTAGAAGGACAGCACCAGCATCAAATTCAGCTGATGTCAGTGTTTAAGAAGAAAGACAACCAGCTTGAATCGATCCATGCTTAATGTCTAAAACCTGACAGTTCTTAAATATTATTGGAATTCTTTTCATTTTTAAGAGAGGTTACTTGCTATTCCCAATGAATCTTTAACTCCTAAGATTGTGGATTATATAAATCGATGCAAAGAAAATCACAAGCTGTGAGGTTGAGGGTACTTTGGGTTATTTGGCAGACAGACTCTGCAGTCTCCTCCTAGTTTCACAATCTTTCAATGTGGTTAAATATATTAAAGATCAAATAGTATGTCCTACCCATCCAGTAATTGAATTCTTCCTCTCTAAGACTCTGAGCATTGATGAGTGAGCTTCCTAAGGTGATCAGATGGCTCATGCTCTTTGAAAATAGCCACTTCAATTTTTAGATAGCATTACATTTTTATTTCCCATTAAACTCCACCAATCTATATCTACTGGATTTCCACCCACTCACACGAGTTCTGTCCTCTGGAGCTACACATAATGAATCCTAGTATCTTTTCCATTTAGTTTTTATTTTTGAAGTGAAACGATTTATTACCATAGTGTCTTATTTTTAGAGGCTAAATATTTCTTGTTACTCTACCTTTATTTCCCTTTTAAGGCGGCTTTAAATTTCTGCATTGTCCTGTTTAATATCTATTTCTTAATTCTCCTCTTAAGGTTTGTTTTACAGACATTTTAGGCATAACTTACTTTGCACAGAATGACAAAAATCAATTTGGATCTTACTTATCTAGAGAGTATTTCCTGACAGTTTAAGTCTTGATGAGGTCTCTTTCATCAAGCCAACATTCAAATAGCTTTTATTCAATATCAATTTGCGTTAATTAATTACATTTTATTTCAAATTAATACCAAATCCTAAATGATATCTGTATACCCAAACATTTTAACAGTTCAATTTAAAAAAGAGATTACTTTTATAGAATGTAATTAGCAATTGCATTTAAATGCCTTCAAGCCCAGTATTTATTATAAATGCCAACTTACACTATTTTATACTATTTATGATTTGATAGTCTTATTTATGTGAAAAATGTTCAGCAATGCTTCACTTTGACACGTATTTCTAATTATCCAATAAGAGTGGCAACAGATAAAATGCTAACATGTCCTCAGATTCCATCCTTGATCATTTTTTTCTTCCCTGATATCTTACTTTCTGCTAAAAATGCATACTTGTATTTTGAAGTTCTCAGATGAAACACAAGGTATTTACCATCAATAAGGTCTCCAAGGAGAGGCTACATCTGTTCTACAATTTTTAAAACAATGCTTGAACTTCTTAGTGTTTTTAAATTCCAAGCCAGCTTTGATGGTAACATTCTAGTATGTGAAAATCCTTCCCAGGAGGGTGGAAAGCTGTAGTGGAATCTAGTTAGTTGAAGTTCTAAGAAATAGATTTTTAAAAGAGAAATACATTTGTAATATGTTTCTTTTAACAATGTTCTTTGTTCTCTTTTTATCTTAACTTCACCCCATCCATGTTCCTTTTTGGAGAATCCTATGCAAATTTTTTATACAAAACATACTTGAATAAATACACTTTTTCTTTAATGAATTATACAACATTTAAAAGTACTATTTATTTCTTTTTAAAATTTATTTAATGTTTATTTAGTTTTTGAGAGAGGAAGAGAGAGAGACACAGTGCAAGCTGGGGAGAGGCACAGGGAGAGGGAGACAGAATCTGAAGCAGGCTCCAGGTTCTGAGCTGTTATGACAGTACAGACCCCCATGTGGTGCTCGAACCCATGGGCCGTGAGATTATCAACTGGGCCTATGTAGGACGCTTAACCCACTGAGCCACCCAGGCGCCCCTAAAAGTATTATTTATTTCTATAACATGTCAGTGATAACTTCATCTTGCAACAACAGTAAAGTCTTGGAAGTTCTAATAATACTCTAAGTGAGAAAGAATGATACAAAAATTTGAATAGTAGAATTTTGCAGAGATCAATCATCCTGGTACACAATCAAAGAAGAGTGAACGAAGTTAGTATGGTAACACATATTTCAGAAATCACTAAGCCCATGGGAAGATTGTTAAAATTGTAGCTGCTTAGGCCATGCTTACCATCATAATACCTAAATATAGTGCATCTCTTCATGCATTTTGTAAGTGATACTGCTTGTTGAGTAAATTGCTCCCACAGTTAATAATACATTTCTTCTATTGTCAGATGATGAATTGATCAACATTTGAGATTTAGGAACTATATCAGTGTCTCAGCAGACATATCTAATTTGCTAAGACCCATCTATAAATAAATGTTCCCTGCAAGTCTACATGTCTAGGAGGGTGATCCAACACTTGTCCTCCATTTGTACCCTATGCTTTCTCTGGATAGAGACAAATACATGAACCATATGATGTATATTCCACTCCAGTTAAATTCTAAATTCATCCCATGTCTGAAATTGTCTCAAGATAAAATGCAGAGTTTTGGATCCAGGAAGAAGGCTCAGAAAATGTAGGCATGATTTACAAGCAGTAACTATTTGTTGAGGAATAGGTACTGATTAAGCAGAAGAGACAAAATGATGAAGCTTGTGTGCTCAAAGAATTCAAACTTTGGGAAAACAGATTTCAACCAGTGATGCCAAAATAAATGAGACTCAGGTAGGCTCTGGGTGGTACTTGTACAGGAAGAAATATAAAGGTTGATATGTTGAGAAGATGAAGTGAGGAGAGCTTATGGGAAGTGAACACTTCAGCTACCCCTCAAAGAATAAGGAAAAGTTAGCCAGGCTAACTCCTGTCATGATCAGGGACTACACAATTATAAAATAGAAGGGGAAATGATAGAAAACAAGGCAATTTATCCATTTATCACATGATAAAAGGTTTTTTTTTCCATACTAAAAAGGTTGCATTGATAATGAAGTAAAATTTTTGAAAAAGAAAAACAAAACAGAAGAGATGGGGCTAGAGTTTCATTTTAGGCAGACTGTGCTTTGAGCAGAAGGGCAGGTTGAATTTATGAGGAGTCTGTCACTTTAATTCTCATCTCCTCTTTTCTTTGTTTTGACTTTCATCTTGGTCAGTTTTCCCCCAAATTGTGACAAAGATGGCTACCAGCATCATCTGAATTTTATCCTACTAGCTTAGCCTGAGGAAGAAAGATTTTTTTTTTCCAAAATATTCCAGAAGTACTGTATTGGAGCCTTATAATTCTGTTTTGGGCCAGAAGCATAATGCTGAAATAATCATTGCAGACAAAGGGGTTGAAGTTGAGGGAAAATGTTCTGGTTTACCAGATGTAGAGCATTTGTTTCTCCTCTTCCTTGGCCTCAGACTTTGTGGTGCAAAAGACAGCATTTCAGGATTATTCTCAAGTCCATTGCATCCCTAGGGATAATGGAATAAGAATAAAATGGATCTAAAATGAGGCATTGAGATGCCAGTTTGAAAACACACAATTTAAAGTTCTGTTTGTTCTAACAATGGATGTATTTTAGGCCTACCTCTGCTTGCATTTGTTTAAAAGAGAAATTACAGAGTTAATCACACCCGTGATAATTTCCCAGGGATTAGACTCCTCCATTCACAGAACAGCCTCCTTAAATGAGTCAAGTATGTTTCTAGAAACACTGTTGACTAGAATTAAGTTATTCTTTCTGAAATACAAAGTATAATCTTTTCCTGAAAATTTTCCTAAAGGTTAGACATAGCCAGAACAGAAACAAACACACAAAACTATCATTTAATGTGCCAACCATTGTGGAGACATGGAGAAAAAATAACTGAAGTACTTGGGTTCTGATTAGATTTATCTATAGCTTCCTTTTCAAGTCTCAATATCACAACCTAGGTTGGATGCTTCTCTGTTGAATTTTTAGTTCAGGAAACTTCTATTATTACTGTTGACTATGGAATACAAATACATGTGTAAATATTTTGGGGGGTAAGATGTATGCTATAGTTCCAAGGCCCTCTCAATATTCATATGAAATATCCAGAAAGTTACTAAATCTCACAATAGTTGGATAGCTCTCTGGTATTGGGCAAGTAATTTAACTATTTGATTTATAGCACATAAGACTAAATTTATATGCTTCAGCTGGTAACATACCTGACTAATGATGGCACACCGATAGAAGAGGACAGGGTACTCTTGGTGGGGGAGCAGAAATGTAGTGGTCTTGAAGGAACGGAATCTCTTTAAGGAAGCATGACTGAAACTTGGAAGATAGGGTTGGGATAATATATTAGTGACTGATGTCGAAGTCTGCTTTGTAGAGTCAGAAACCGTTAACACTAATAAATCTTGGTTAGAGAATGATACAGGAGAGTTGCCAGAGGAGTTATGAGAGCCTCCATAGGATCTAGAGAAAAAGCTCATGCTTACATATTCTTGGCAACTGTCTACAATAGTTACTTGACATGAAATGTTTTGGACTGAGAAAGGAGTCCAAATACGGAGTTATTAGTGATGTGTAGCTGAACATGAGCTTAAGAATCATTGAACAGAAAGAAAAGTAGACACAACAAATTTATTTTTTTTTCAAGAACTTTTATTATGAAAAGAGAGAACCTTAGGGTGGAGGACTGAGGAAAACAAAGAAGCTGGTCAACATTATTTGATTAACAAAGTCACAAGTGCTATTCCCACACCTAAAAGGGATGAAACAATGAAGAGAAGAAGTAATTAACCAAGAGAAAGGGGATTATGAATCATGTTTTAGGGCTTGTGGCCATCGATGGACATAGGTATATGCATAGGTATATGCATAGGTATATGCATATATTTTTCTATGAGATAGGAGAAAAGGAATTCTTCATACCTGTAATACATAGGAAATTTTGAAGTAAAAGAAAATAAATTTTTCAAGTTTTAATTCTGTTTTTCAAGAAGAGGAATGGGGATTTTCAAGAATAATTAACAAGGAATATATAAAAAACTTTACTAGAAAATGCAAATATCCAATAAGATTATAAAACTATGAGGTTAGCACTATATATATTTTTAACTGATGGAATGATTTTGGATTTTTATATATAAAATAAAATAAAATTTGGGGCGCCTGGGTGGCGCAGTCGGTTAAGCGTCCGACTTCACCCAGGTCACGATCTCGCGGTCCGTGAGTTCGAGCCCCGCGTCAGGCTCTGGGCTGATGGCTCAGAGCCTGGAGCCTGTTTCCGATTCTGTGTCTCCCTCTCTCTCTGCCCCTCCCCCGTTCATGCTCTGTCTCTCTCTGTCCCAAAAATAAATAAACGTTGTAAAAAAAAATAAATAAATAAAATAAAATAAAATAAAATTAGATGAAATATTAAGAAAATGTAAACTATAAATACTATGCAAAAGTTAGTTTTATTTATTTATTTTTTATTGTTATAAATACTGATATTTGTTTCAGGTTGTAATTGAATCTACATGTGAGAAAAGTGAATACCATTCTAGTCTCAACTAAATTTCTGCTGGAGACCTAGGTATACGTAATCGTGATTGGGCATAAAATGTACACATAATAGTTGTATATGATCATGTGATGCCCTTGTTTGTATGAGTTTGAAAGAGGAACAATTAAATGATAAAAATTTTTGTTTTGTTTTTAAACTGAAACCAATCATGGAAAAGAAATAGACACATTGTACATCTAGAGTTCCAAGTAACCTTGTAAACATAGTTCAACATATTGTTTTTACCCAAAGAAGTGACTGGAGAGCTATTTCGAATTATTTATGCTAACCATCTGTTCTTTGCATATCATATCTTCCAAAACAGACAAATCTCATGGCCTTCAGACTTTAGCTACTACTACTTCTAGATGAGCAGCTGTTTTCTTATCAAAAATCCATACTGAAGCTGTTTATCCTAAATTGGTGAATTTCATTAGTATCTCCAGGGCTCCAGCTGAATTAATCTATTTAAACAACATTCTCCTTAAAAACAGGTGCTTAAGTGGCTTATCCCAATTCTATCATTTTAACAATAGTACTCAGGGAAAAAAAAAACCAAAACCAAAAAATATTTCACATTTCCCATGAAAACAAACTATCACTATTGCTTTCCCTTACTACTACTTTTCCTTATGAAAACAGTATACAGTTGTCAAACACAGAGTACTTTTATGGCATCACCTTAATCAGAGTGGTATCAGTCTAAAATGTTTCCAAAGTGATGAATGATTTTACAATAGTTTAATTATAAGTTTAAAAAGATACTTTGAAATAACAATGTTTTCTGATCACTTTCTTGATGTTCTAGAGCTGCCAAAATAAAGTACCACAGATTTGTTGGCTGAAGACAATAGAAATTAATTCCCTCACAGTTCTGGGTGTCAGATGCTCTGGATACTCTGGAGGAGAGTACTTCCTTGCCTCTTCTGGCTTCTGGTTGCTACCAGCCTTTCTTAAAGACTTATCACTTGCATCACTCCAATTTCTGCCACTGTAGTCACATTCCTTCTCCTCTTATGTATATGGGGTCGGCCTCTACCTCTCTATTATAATATTGCTTTGATATGCTATGATGGTGTTTAGAACCCAGGTCAGGAATTCAGATGAATCATCTCATGTTATCAAAGGGAAAAAAAAAATCACACTAGAAAAAGGCAGGAAGATTTTAATCAAAACTCTTATAGTAGGAGAGAAAGATGGACCTCAATTCTCCTTTAACAAAAGGTGGGATAATTTTTTTTTATTTTTTTTAATGTTTATTCATTTTTTGAGAGAAAGAGAGAGAGACGGAGACAGAGCACGAGTCGGGGAGGGGCAGAGAGAGAGAGAGAGAGAGAGGAAAACACAGAATCCAAAGCAGGCTCCAGCACAGAGCCCAATGCTCGAATGACCTGAACCACTCAGGCGCCCCAGAGGTGGGGCTATATTTAAACAGGGGTGAGCTAGTGAGAAAGTATTGGAACAATTCAAGTCTTGGGGGAGGTTTATTAATGTTAATAGGCCATAGGTGCTTGCTAATTATTAGGCAATAATATTATTATTGTTATTATTATTATATTATTATAATATTATTTAGGCTCCTACCTTCCCAGAGAACATGAGGAATAGGTGCCTCTCTAATGATTATATTTCAAAGGGATGGTTCCCAGGTTCTTGAGAAAGAAATTCCTGGGTCATAAAACTAACCAGGGGCTGGGATAAGATTTACATTTCACAGGGTCAGAGGAAGAATTTATAATTCCAAGTTTGCTAAAGTAAATGCTCTAAGCAAAGAGAGGTCAGGGGTTGCCATAGTCCATTTGGACTGCTGTAACAAAAATATCAAAACTGTATGGCTTATTATGAACAAGAGAAACTTATTTCTTACAGTTCTGGAAGCTGAGAAGTCTAAGATCAAGGTGCCAGTGCATTTGGTATCTGGTGAGGTCCTGCTTCCTCATTTTTAGGTATTTGTTATAGCAGGAACCCCAGTCCTAATACCATCACCTTATGGGTTAGAATTTCAACATTGGACATAAACTTTCAGACCATATTAAGGGCCTGTATTTAGTTTGAGTATGCTGAGGGGAACATTAAGGCCATCTTGGTCAATGTCAGGATCCTTAAATTAATCATGTTTGCAAATATGTTTTTTTCCAATTAAAATAACATAAGTTCCAGGGATTGGATATATTTTGTATGTGGATATCTTTTGGGAGCACATTCTTCTATTGCAACACTAAAATAGTGAATAACGTTGGTAACTGTCTTTTTAGTCAAATGTCTTAAAAGTTTTGATAACTCAGATATTTGAGGGAGTACAAACATCAAGTAAACCTTCCTAACACCCTTTGAAACGCTTTATCACTCACAGGACTCAAATGCAAAAGTTCCTGCTTAAGCTTCCTACATTACTTCTTGTCTCTTCCCAAATGTCCTTTTACTCTTTTCCATATTATTTTTATGTTTTCCCAAATTTATTTCATATTATCACTTCTCCCTTTTCCTTCCATACTGACAGTTTTTTTTTTCTTTTCAAAGTCCATTAAGTCATTTCACTAGTTTACAACCAATTGTTGTTACAAATCTACTGTGAAGCTGAGTTACAGAAATGTGGTCTCTGAATGCCCTTATTATGTTACCTGCTATTCAAAACAATGTGTGCAAACAAAAGCAGTTCCAAGAAAGTGCTGTTCTCTCTAGGCAAAGGACCAGGAAAGGGGAACCTAGAAAGAGAAAATTTGGGGACACTAACTTCCTGACTCAAGCCGAACACCCCAGAAAAATCTCAAGTCCTAACCCACCCCTGTCAACAAAAGCTAAGTTGGGATCTAGATTTCTGACCTCGCCAGGCTATAATGAGCTTCTTCCAACCCCCTCCTTAGGGTGTGTCATAAAAGACCAAGCGATAAGCCCAGACCTCCAGTCCTGCTGTGTGGTAAAGATACCCTCTTTCTCACGGCATCAGAGGGGACCTACAGGACAGCCAGGACTGTCACAACCAAGGGACCAACAAGGCCAAGTCCCTCAGTGTCAGAGAAGAGTATGTGCAGAGCAGTAATGAGACACCTATTCCTTCCTGGCAGGACTCTATCAGCAGAGACACCCTGTGAAAACTGATCTTTCACCC
Organism: Leopardus geoffroyi; assembly: GCF_018350155.1. Classification (NCBI taxonomy): domain Eukaryota; kingdom Metazoa; phylum Chordata; class Mammalia; order Carnivora; family Felidae; genus Leopardus; species Leopardus geoffroyi. Next base: position 18,872,170 of record NC_059338.1, on the reverse strand, counting down.
CTTCTAGCAGTAATGAGAAGTCCTTCTCTCCAGGAGGTTCAGTGTAGGACAAGATTGGAATTTGGGTTTTTACCCTGATTTGGCATTAACAAAATGATGCCCTTTTCTATGTGTGACAGTGTCAAAAGCAACCTGATAAAATACACTTAAATAAGACCCAGTGGTTTCTAATGTTATACCCACAAGATCCACATCTTATTTGAAACTACTCACCATATAAAGTATCAGAAAAATCTCAACTTGAATGGAATAAGACCATTAACATATAGCAACAACAAAATGATACAGATTTATCTGATGAAGATTTTAAAGCAACTATCGCAAAAATGTTTGACCGAGGATTCATGAACATACTTAAAACAAATGAAAAAAATATATATATATATAAAGTCTCCTGTGAAAAGTTGGGCTAACTGCTAAGGCAGAAGTGACAGTTCTCATAAGACTGCCCTCATTTTGACACCAATGGCAAGGCTGAGAGTTTTCCAAAAACATTCTCACTTTTGATAATTCGCTGGAAAAACTCACAGATGTCACTGAAAACTATTATATTCATGGTTATACTTATTTACAAGAAAAAGATACAGATTAGTCAGCCAGGGGAAAAGTGAATAGGGCAGAGTCCTAGGAATTTCTAAACTTGGAACTTCTGTTTGCCTCTCTGCATGGAGTCATTATGCATTAGTTTCCTGTCACTGATTTGTGACAATATGCATGGTGTGTTTGTTACTAACTGGGGAAATTCAGCTGAGCCTCTATGTCCATAGTTTTGTTTTGTTGAGAGAGAGAGTGCGTGCATAAGTGGGGGGAGGGGCAGAAAGAGAGGAAGAGAGAGAATCTCAAGTAGGCTCAGTGCTGTCAGCACAGAGCCTAAAGTGGGACACGATTCCACCAACCATGAGATCGTGACCTGAGCCCAAATCAAGAGTTGGATGCTTACCTGACTGAGCCACCCAGGTGGCCCTCTGCGTCCATAGTTTTTACTGAGGCTCTATCATGTAGGCATAATTGTTTGATTGCTCATGCCTCTGATCTCAGTCTGCAGGTCAACTGATACTGTGTGAGCCAAATCTTCAACACTTTACCACATTGTTAGTCTTTCTGGTGTGGTCAGATTCCATCCTAAATATTATCTTGTGTGATTAGCCCTGTCCCTAAATAACATGGTAGACAATCTGTCATATCTCAAGGCTCCATGGAAAAGAAAGATACTGCCATCAAGCATGACAAATATTTCCTCCCAGAAAATTAGAGCTAAGATCAGACCTTTTTTTCTTTTTGAAAAGATAAATGTTTTATTTTATACATTCCACAAAAAAATAAAAGTTTTAGAGAAGAACATATGGAATTTTTAGAAGTGAAAAAGATAATAACTAAAACAAAACACTCAATAGATGGGTTCAATAATAGAATCACTGAACTGGAAACTAGAAATATGTAAATTACCAAATCTGGACACCAGAGACCAACTTATAAAACAACAAACAGAGCTCCAGGGAACTACAGTACTCTAACAAAAGATCTAACTTTCTTGTCATCAGAATCTTGCAAGTAGAGGGGAAAGAAGGGGAGGGCACAAATTATTCAAAGACATTATAGCAGAAACTTTCCTAAAGTTGGTCAAAGACACAAAACCTACAAGTTCAAAAATTTGAAAGAACATCAAACAGAATGGACACAAAGAAATCCACGCTAACACACATCATGTCAAGCTTCTGAAAACTATGGATATATAGCAAAGAGTGCAAAATAACTTTTCACTTGTAGGGATACATGGTTTGAATGACTTCTCTTAAGACTTATGGAGGCCAGAGGAAGTGACACAGTATTTTTCAAGTGTCGGTAGAAAAGAAATGTTAAGCAGAAATCAATAAATATGAAAAATATCCTCCAGGAATTAAGGAAATGTTAAGACATTCTCAGGTGAAGAAAAATGTAGGTACATTTCACCAACAGAGCTTCCCTGAAGTGATGACTAGAGGAAGTGTTCTAAACAGAAAATAATAAAAGAAGGAATCAAAACAGCAAGAAGAAGAAAGAACAACGGAAACAGTAAACATATAGGTGAAAACAGTTAACAATAGGCTTTCCTTTTCCTCTCAAGTTTTCTAAATTATGTTTGATAGCCAAAGAGGAAAAACCATAATACTGCCTAATGTGATTCACTCACTATGTATGCAGAGAAAATATTTAAGGCAATTATATTCTAAAAGGAGGAAAGTAAAATAATTTAAAGGGCATAGGTAGTGTTTCTGTACTTTTTTCAAACTGGTAAAACCTCTGTACAAGCCCACTGTAATAAGTTATGTGTGCATGATATATGCCTATCGCAACCATTTAAAACAGACTTGTGCAAAGAAATGCATTGAAATACTATAGATAAAGTAAAATTCTAAGAAATGTTCATGCAATGCACAGAAAGGCAGTAAAAAAGGAAACAAAGGAAAACAGGGAAGAAAAGAGAAAATTAAAAAAAATAAAATGGCAGAGTTAATCCTTCACATATCATTCATGAAATGAAAATGATTTACTTTATTTGTATTAAACAAAAACTGTAAACAACCATAACATCTCTCATTAGGTAAATAGTTAAGCAAACTGTGGTGTATTTATACCTTGCAATTCTACTCACCAGAACAAGGCACTAGTAACTGTATTGGTATACACAAAAATGTGGATAAACCTCAAGTGCATTATGCTGAATGAAAAAAAGAAAAACACCCTCAGTAGATCACATATTGTCTAATTCCATGTGGATAACATTTTCAAAATGAAAAAATTTATGGAGATTCAAAATTAGTTATTGTTTGCCAGTGGTTAGTGATGGTCAGAGGAAGAGGGATTGCTTGGCTATAAGAAAAGAAACAAGAATACCTTTTCAGTGAGAGGATAGTTCAGTATCTTGATTGTGGTGAGAATTAATATATCTCTTTATGATAAAATAGCAGAGAACTATACACATGCATTGTACCAGTGTCAGTTTTCTGGTGTTGATATTGTGCTATATTGGTAGAAAAATGTACCCATTAAGATAACTGAATCTAAAGTACACATGTTTCTGTCTGAGCTTCCTGTGAGATTTTATTTTGAAATAAAAAAAATTTAAATAAAGGGAGCTTAGCACTAAATAATGGTGTGTTAAATGGAGTTTACCTTATATTTAAAAAACATAGATAATGCCTTAACTTCTAAAGTCCTTGAAGAATCAGTTGGAGTTAGACTCTGGTAATTTTGAGCTAATTATATGTGATTTATTAAGTAATTTCACACACTAACTCATTTAACCTTATAAATCCTGTTAGGATGTTACTATTATTACTTGTGAGAAAACATAACTTCCCTCGATTTCTTACCTGTTCTGCAAAATTTCTTAGTCTCTGAAAAACATGTTCTCATACTAAAAGAATTAGATTTGTCTCCCTGATTCAGTAGCTAATTGCTGTGATCTGAAAGGAAAATAAAACTTCTATCTCCCCAAGAGGGCCAAGTGGTTACAGCCCACACTGGGTTTCTTGCTTAATCCCCAGGAAGACAGCAGATACTCTCTCCCTGCGTCTGAACATTTCAAGGGGAGATGAAGATCCAAAATTCGCAGAAAATAATGTAAAATTTGAAACATACAGGCTGTCTGATTTCTGGAGAGATTTTATTTATGTACCAGTATTGAGTTCAGATTCAGCCCCATTCATTTCCAAGGAGATGTCTTCAGATAGGGAAAGGGACTGTTGCCTCCTTCTTTGTGAACAGAAAAGGTCATTTTTCTGGTAATGCTGGACCCTGGTCAGGCTGCTTGTGGAGAAAAAAATATTATCACCTTCATCGTGTCACTCCAGAAGTAAGGACTAGGGCGAAGGGGGCTGACACATCATTATTTACAGTGAGATATTTCATAAGAAATCTATCTCCGAACCAGAACACCTCGTGTGCTCATTCAGGATAAAAGTAATAACAGTGAATATTGCAAACCCAACATTTCTCCATTTAACAGAATAGGAAACAGATATGTTAAATTATTTTTCCCAAGGTCATATGGTTTCTGGAGGGCAGTGAGGGAACTAAAGCCTAAATAGACTGCTCCAGAGTCTCTTCATTGAGCTCCCTTCTGTAGTGGAGAAAGCAGCAATTTAATTTAACACGATCACAAACTAATATTAGATAAGGTGTCCTGAGTCTTTCTGACAGTAGATCTATTTTGCCAGAAAGATGATTCATTTTGTATGCAAAGCAAATTTTCTCTTGTTTTCACTGAGCAATCCCTTGGGGAACTTTTAATTGGATTGATGAAAATTCAGGATTCTTTTTAATAATTTAAAATAAGGCAACAGAGTATTCATAATGACCACTTTTTGTCAGTAACAGGGACTGGGTTAGGAGTGTAGACAAAAAGGACTGTCAGGACCTGGGTTGCCATAGATATTCAGAGGCCTGGGAATATCACATTTAAGATTACAAACAGTCTCTGTGAGTTCTCAATATAATTATGTTTTCTTTATTATTTTGCAAGGGTGTTAATTGCCTCCTAGTAATTAACTTCCCATGTGACTGTCAAGAAATGTAATCAATAGTAAGAGCAAAGGGACCAAGCTGTCATGGTTTCTGTGACCAATATCCTTTTCTCATCTCTGGCAAGGTGTTTCTGTTTTAATAAAATGAACAGGTGCAAATGTACGAGGTTACTCCAGAAAGCCACCAGCTAAATCAGTTCATCTCATGGTTCCGAAATTAAAATGTAGCCAATCAGAACTTTGAAATATAATTGCCTCATTTTCAAACTTAAATACATTATGAGCCTCCTGCTAGTGCTGCACCTGGCAAATCTACTTATTAAAGTCATGAAGGGAAGAGTTTGCTGAGACATTTTAAATATTATCCTGACATTGTAATAAAAGAAAGGAGAAAGGTAGGCATGATCTAATTCTACTTATGTCTGCTCAGTTTGGCATATATTGTTATTCCTGCAAAGCTGATAACCAAATTTCAATCACGGAAATATTTCAAACAATTGTATACAACGTAAAACTTACAAAATTTAAATATATCGCCTCCTTTATAATTCTTCAATTTCTCTTGACTTTTTTTTATTACTCCGATATTGTCTTGTCATTTGACTCACCCAATTTGTTTAATATTTCTTTCTTTCTTTTTTTTTTTTTAGCAAATCCATTTTCCTTCATCTCCATAGTGGTTTTCCAAACATTTATAGACACTATGTGAGTAACAGGTAGGGGCTGTAAGAGAGATGAAATTCAATCTCCATCACTGTGTTGGCAAAACAATTATAGGTGTTCTGAGATGTAATTAATCTTCATCAGCAAGCAAGAAGGATATAGAATCGGTATTCAGATTTTTGTCATCAACATTTTAACCTAATTCCTTAGATATCTTCTCCTCCTTTTCTTGGATGGTATAAATAATAATAAAATGTTATATTTTAATGAATTAAAATGCATACTTGCAAAGTTTGATATTGTAACTAGCTTATATGAAATGCGATTACTCTGAATGAATATCTTTATAATCCATATGGCTATAATACTAACAATAATGACAGCACACAGTATTTATTAAAAAAATACACGTACTGAATATGGGAAAATTTACAAATCTAAATATAATTAAAATGGGGAAACATAATGTGTGCCAAAGTATTATGTACCAGCAGTTACCTCATGATATCCTATTGTTCCTGGTGACTTAGGAATTATAGGTCCCTAGTAATATATGCAAAACTTTTGGGGAATACGTATTACAGAACTTATAGTATCTCAGCTTTTAGAATAATAATATGATTTTTTTAAATGTTTATATTACATAACATTCCAACTTGTCTGGAACTGTAGACTCACCTTTTTCAAGAAAGATTTCTTTCTTAAAGAACTTAGGTAATATCAAGCATGATTGTCAAATTAATTATAAATTCCTATTTGGATTTTAGAACTTCTTGGGATTTAGTATTGTAAATATGGGCTTGTGGAATTTATCACCAAAATGTTTTATTTTCAGTGTTTTTCTGTTATTTGATAATTTTACTTATTATCAGAATTATACATTAAAATTTTGGATTTTTTTTCTAAAAAATAACTTGACATTGACACCCAAAATAATGGCAGTAACGAATACATTATATTGTGCGTGGGTTTGTCATCACTGCATAACCTTGTCCATCCTGACAACCACAGAAGTTGTGTTTTGGGAGAGGTATGCTTCCCTGATAAATCACAAACAAACAAACGAACAGATTTGATATCAGCTTAGTAGTAAATTGATGGATAGTAAGGAAAGATGTCAGCCTATGTGATCTTTTGGTAATGCTGTCATCTGTACCTATTTACAGGGGAGGTCACTTGTCTCATGCAATTATAGCTCTAGGGAAAGGAGTTAAAAAGCAAAGCCTTCATGTTACGTGTTGATGGCAAATGGCTGTGTTTGGCCATTTGTTAAAGAAACAGATGAACTCCCTTTAGGACATGAAAAGAATAAGCTCTTTGGGGGACATGAAAGGGACAAAGTCCAGAAATTTCAGGCTTTCAGACTTAAAAGAGCTAACTGCTTCTAGTGTCCAAGCATTACAAAGTGAAGAACGAGAAAGCTCAAGGGACACATGTTCTGTAAAAGATCAGAATAAGGATGTGGTCTTCCGTTAAAATCTTGGTAGCTTCAAGGCAGTCAGTCTCCTTTAAATCTAAGACAGGCAGAAAGGCACAAATGTAAAGAAATGTAGCAGATCTAAGAACTATCTCTGGAAAAGAACTGTGAGTTCAGTTACTGGTAAAGGGGAATCATAAAAGGAAGAACCTCCCAGAAAGTTAAACCAAGGCCTAATCAAGGAACACTTTCCACTTCCAGAGTAAGGAGTCCATAGTGTGCCATGGAGGGACTCAGGATGGTTGTGAACAGTGACTTCTTTGTGTCTTCTATTCACACTCTTCACAAATGGTAGTGATTATTGTCGTTACTTTCTCCCTCTTACAGCATTTATAGTATGTATAAGAAGCAAATAAATAACTCACCTTTTTAATTTATTTGACTTGAAGACCAATGGAATTCATATCTGAAATTGATTAATAAATTTAGTCCACATCTCTCTAATAACTTGGCCTTTGCACTTGATATGGTGCTGGGATATTTGTTTCATCTTCCCTGGGAAGAGTAGAGTAGAAGGAAAGGGATATTTGATGATCAGCAGGGTAGACTCCTGAGATAGTAATGTTCAACCAGCACTTCATTTGCTTCCTTATTTTTCTTGGTCCTCTCATAGTTACATGGTGTAAGTGACAGGTCTTACCAAATAAAGGATCAGGCAAGTAAAGTGTGTAATTTATGGACTAAGGCAGTAAACACAACAAAACACATGTCACTTTCTCTTTCTCCACTGTGAAGATCAAGAAGGTCTTATGTTCCAGGGTATGTACTTAGAAGGAGGTAGAGCCTCTGTGATCCTGGGATCCAACAGAACCCACTGCTGATCCAGTGGGCCTGTAATGTGAGCAAAAAAGAAGTGTTGTTGTTGTTTTAAACATGTAGGTTTTTGGGGATACATTTTTATAGAAGCGAAATGTATCCTCTCCTGACAATTACAAGATATGTAAGAGAAAATAGATGGATGATAGATGATAGATAGATAAATAGATAGATAGATAATACTGATATTAAATACAAAAATAGATTTCTGTTAATGTTTTAGTGTCCTATAAAAAGTAAAAATTATACACTATTTTTTATGTTTCCTTAATACGCAATAGAAAAAAGAAAACTACAATTTGTTTGGAAAATATGAGAATTATCCCTAAACCTTTCTTGATTAATTACATTGACTGCATTTGTTTTTACAGAGAAGAAACATTTCTGGCCAAGGTCTAATGTTTCCATGGGTTCCAATACAAGTAAACATTCCTTGAAATTAAGTAAAGTATTGTGAACAACAAAAATCATTTGGAACATAAAAATAAGTGTATTTTCATTTTTGTTCTTTGTGTTTTGCCCCAGTATATGAAAGATAGCAAGATATTTTTAAGTAATATATCTTTGGTAAATTGCTATCATAATGTTTGCACAATAGTGAAGCATCACTTTATTGAACATTTATTTGGGAGCTTGAAATATTTGTTTTATTGTAGATCAATCCCTTTGATAACAATTTTACTAGCTTTGCAATTTGCTATTTCAATTTAATATTGCCAGTGGTGTTAGACCTGCTATTACTTTTATTGCTTAGATTACTATTGAAAATATTGTTGTGAGAAAGAAGTAATATTGCCATGATTTTATTATTAGACCACTTTTCTTACACACAATGCCAGGATTCTACAAAAGCATCAGGCTCTCAGACCATATGGTATCATTTATATCTTTTATGACTGGCTCTCAGAGTTCTCCACTAAGAATAGTAATGGTGATTTTCAGAGCTATGATCATAGAAGCTTACCAGTGTACCAGATCAAATAAATATGATGCTCCAGTTTTGAAACTTTGCAGTACATTTTTTTGGGGAAAAACAAATAATAGCTGTGTCAGTTTTGTTTTTCTGCCCCATGTAATTCTAAGATAACCTATGACTTAAAAAAATTATTGAAAGCATGCAGCAGCTATTAAATTTAAACTAACATATGATTTTTATTTTTGATTAGTGTTTAGATTGTTTGAAAAATGACACATTATATGTACATTCTTGGGGGATGGATATCCCAAATTCCTTTTTCTTCAATTTAATAGCATAACCATCTTCTATTGATAAACACATAAAATATGATATTGCTTCATACTGTGAAACTGGTCCCATTTGTTGTTATCAGTATTACATTAATGTTATTACAAATAAAACTATATAGGTATTTTATATATTAGTCACATCTTATATGCATTCACTACCTAATATATAGACTTCGAATACAAGAGGTTATATGTATGTTATTCTTCAGAGCAGCAGTTCTCAAAGTGTACTCAAAGGACACCTGGGGGTCCCTGAGACACTTTCAGGAGGTCCACAAGATCAAGTCTCTTGTTATAATGTGATTGAGATGTTATTGCTTTTTACACTTTCATTCTCTTATGATTGTATAGTGGAGATTTCTGGAAGCTTTGTGGTATATGATATTGCAATAAATTGAATGCAGAAACAGGAGCATCAGATGTTTTCTCTTACGTGAGATATTAAAGAAGTTGCAAAAAGATGAAATAAAGGCAATATTTTATGAAATATATTTCATCTTAAAAATATAGGTATTTTTCAAAGTATGTTGTTTATATGTGAGGTGTCCATCACTGTTATTTTACATGAATAAAAAAATAAATATCTAATTTAATATGGTAAATACCTATGAGATAGCCCACAGAAACAAGAACTTTTCTTACCTCGAGATAAGAAGTTGAGGAACTATCAGTCCACACTTTTCCTTGTCCATCCTCAGTTACAATAATCTGTGTGTTACAGAAGTAAGGTAGTAGTGCTTGTGCTTGGAGGAATTGAGGACATAAAACAAAGTCTCTCCCTTGCCATTGGGTTTTCTATCATAGTTGCAACACCTTAAGATCTTCGTTTTGCTCAGGAGGATGCAGGAAAGGCCTGCAAGGAAGAAGAACAATACCTAAATACCTAGAAAAGCAAGACTTAATCCCTACACTGGCCCCCCTTGCCCCGCCTCCCCGCAGATTGCTGCTTCTGTGACCCTGGCCGGAATGCTAGGTATCCACTAGAGACTACAAGCCGTTTCATATTTGTTCATTGCCGTCAACAATAAAATCAATGTTCTGTAAGTGGACAATGGGTAGGGGAGGAAACTAGCCACTGGTGCCTCACCTACTTTCTTTACCTGAACTGAGTAAAATAAAACCACTAAAGCATATGGGAACAAGGGGCTTGAAATGGGAAATCATGCTTGCATGAGGAAAGAACTTGGAAAGGGAGGGATTTAATGGGATAAACAGAAAATTAAGGAAATATCTAAATCCACTTAATCTCAAAGCCCCACAATGGCTTGGAAAAGCGAGGCTTGGCAACTTGGACAAGTCCACGAGGCTGCATGTATCTGGCCACTGTCACGATGGAGCCCGTGGAGAGGTATTTGGAACTTGCTGTTTCTGGGCAAGCTGCCATTTCTGTGGAAGCTGCTAAATCTGTAGAAGTCACCATGTCACTGAATATATGGATGGAAAGTTTCTGTCACATGTCTATGGTCATAAACTCCGAGAATAATGGTTCCCACTTCATATCCTCCTTCCGCCTCCCGCAAGTTTCTCTCACCGACATGCTCTAACCTGGAGCCGTCCAAAGAAAGGGATTTGGGGAAAGAGCTCTCAGCTTTGGTCTAGTGATGATGGTTTCCAAGTTCATAATAAACAATTGACTTTATTGTGATGTGAAAATGCCATAGTCAGAGATGTTTCAATTCGGAATAAATAGAATAAGCAGGAACAGTTGGCAGAATCACATATTGTTTTTACTTTAAAAGGTTAAGGTCCTGAAAAACTTACGTATTATGGTGAAAAAATGTATTGGAGGAGCACGATATAAAATACAATTGGTTAAATTGAATCCAGATTTAAAAAATCTTCAAATATTAATATTAAATATTAAGAAATATCAGGAAATACTTTCAATTCATGACATCATAAAATAGAGAATATAACATCTCAATTCTACATAAAAGCTAATATATAAATATTTGAGGAAGGAGTTAAGGATAACTATACATCCTTAATTACTATATTATACACAGTAATCCCTACATACATAATTATATATATATATATATATGTTAATTTTATACATACAGATACATATAAATGTACATTTACACATTTATTTGTTGCCACAGGCACTGACTAGGTCTTACTGAACATTTCATCATATTTTTTATACCAGCAGATACTGGTATACATGTAAGATTTTTATAAGAAAGGAAGAAAAATAACAGCAGATTTCAAATGAATATCATACAGCCACATAGTGGCCTGGCTTCTCCATCCTTCCTAGTTGTGTGTAGAGACATTCTATGTGGCTGCTTGAGTAGTCCCCTTGTCTTGATAGTTTACCTGTTGCTTTTGCGCAGAATCTTGGTCACTTTTTTTTGTTGTTGTTCTCAGAGGTTACAGTATTTGAAAGGTATATTTACTCTTTCTTAAAGTTTGGTTTTCCAAAGTTTTAAAACAATGTATTAAGATTCTATCAAATGACCAGGGACTCAGTAATTTCTCTATAGTGCATTGAGAGTCCTACCTATACTTGGAAATATACTTGGCGTAAACTCTATCAGAATAGCGTAATATCTTATATGTTTATTGGTAGCTTATTTATAAGTCACCCACATGAACATTGTTAAGAAATGGTGACTCTGTGGGGCACTTGGGTGGCTCAGTCGGTTAAGGTTCTGACTTCAGCTCAGGACATGATCTCACAGCTTGTGAGTTCGAACCTTGCATTGGGCTGTGTGGTGACAGCTTGGGACCTGGAGCCTGCTTCGGATTCTGTGTCTCCCTCTGTCTCTGCCCCTCCATTTGCACCCTGTCTCTATTTCAAAAATAAATAAACATTAAAAAACAAAAAGGCAAAGAAAAACTTCAAGGGGCTTAATAAAAAAGAAAGAAATGGTGATTTTGTTTTTATAGTTCTAAAAATTATCTTGTTTGAAAACACTTTATAATAGTTCAATAATATGTGAATCAGGATTATTTTAATAAGTATCATACATTTTCATGTATGTTTAATAATACTTAAGATGACAACACAGTATATAAAATGCAAGTTATGGCTGAAAGTTACTTAAGTACTAATTCACCTTTTCTGTAGACCTGTGCTCATAGGGAAAGCACTAAACTTTTTTGGCCTCCACTTTCATTGTTGTGAAAGAAGAGAAACCGCTGCAAAAAAAAATGGACAACCGGTCTACAGGGGAAGGTGGTGTCAGATGTGCTTTTCCAACTTCAAGAGAAAGTGAAAATTCTTTACATATTGCTGGCTAGTGAAAGGGTATGAAATAAAATCTCTCACTTCTCACCACCATTAGTTACCCTCACCCAGGTTTCTCTGACAGTAGGCACGTGGTTTCTAGTAAGCTCCATATTCTAAGCATGTCCATAACCATATCCATTCTAATAAGCTCCATTGCCTGTGGGTTCCAGAGTCTCTCTCTAGGTATTACTTGCAAGGCTTCACATCTGGAGGGGTTTATTTAACATCTCTAAATCATGGTTTTAACATTCATACAATGGGCACAGCAATAACGATTGTGTAGAATTAAGAGGTAAGTGCCTAGAGCAGTACTTGATACTTAAAAGACACTGAATGTAAATTTTCCGTAAGCAATCTTGAATACGTACTTTGAGTTTTGCTTTTAACCCATGATTACATTTTTGCAAGATATTTTGAATATTTATCAATAGTCTGAAACTTACATATACTGTAATTTCACCACCTGAAAATCATTTGCCGGTTTCTCATCCATAAATTAAGAAATTGATCTATGTTTTTATTTTATAATGTTGCTTTCAACCTGAATTCCCTTTTTCCATAGTAATATTCAGGCTTAGAATTATAATATTTATCTTATTTCCATTCTGTTTTCCCACATGGCTAACTTGTAGTTTCATATTTTATATGACTAAACTCAAACTCTCCTTTTCCAAATGAATTATTCTGTATATGTTTACGTTTAGCTTCAACCATTTCTCTCTGGATCTTGTCAATTGGTTAAGCCATTTAAAAAATATATACTTAATTCATATTATATGTAATGTACTGTGTTAGGCTTTTGCAAATGGAAAAGACAAAGAAAAATAAAAGGTTGCTGCAACCCTCAGAGAAATATAAAATTATCACTCCTTTTATATTTCATTGAGTCTATTATTTTCCTCATTTTCTTTTCTCATAGTTGGCTTTGTGCTATAATTCCAAAATTCGAATTAGTTTCACATCACATCTCAATAAATCTGGTCTGTCCTACCGCACTGTTATGAGGTTGGATGTAATAACATTTGTGAAGTCTACCAAACAAAGGTACTTTTTAAATATAGAGAATAGTAACTTTTTCCTCATTACCTCTGTTTGTTAAGACAGAAATCATGCATTTTTCAGAGTTGGTTTGTTCTGAGCTCTATTTAATAACTGTGTCACTTTAAACAATTTGTTGAACCTTGCTAAGGTACATTTCCTCAACAGTTAAATGCAGAATATAACAGCACCCATCCCCAAGGACTGCTGTAAGGATTAAATGAGATAATCCATGTAAAGTGCTCAGCACAGCATGCCTAGACACACTGAATAAATTGTAAGAAGAAAAATAATAGCCACCATTTATCACTAATTACGAAAAAGGCATTTTATTAAGTTTTCATGGTAATTATCTAATTTCATTTACACAGAAAACCTATGAAGAAAGTACTATTTTTATAGCTACAATAATGATTCTTATTGTAGTTTTAACACAGCTAGCACAGTGATAGGCATGCTGTAGACATTTAATAAATACTTGTTATACTTTTGTTAACCTCTAGATTGTAATTACCTTTAGGCCTTTATTAGCTGTATCTACCAGTCAACGTTCTTTCAAAAATAGAATCTGACTGCAGTAGAAAAAGAATTTATTTAAAGACATGGCTTGGACGGCTCATGGAATCTGCAGGAGGACTAGAGATTCCGGCTCAGAGGCTATGCCAGGCCCAGTCCCTAAATCACATAGCAAGTGTAATTTCTTGAGGACGTCGAGAAGCAAAAGAATCTACAACTGGCACATCTGACACCCCAAAACAGCTTATTGAACTCATCATTAATTCATTTCACACAACTTCCAACATTTGTATATCTTTGTTGTAAAGGGAGTTGAAGAAGCAGTTACCTGTTCCTCTTTTTGGAGAGAATATCCAAATGTGCTCGGGGCCACTAACTTAGAAATTTCACTCAGGCATTGAGTGCTTCCGTTTTCATAAGATTGATTTGTGGTCCTTGTACATGGCAAAGGTACGGGCCAGCAGCCAGGATCTCTGCTACCTGGGTTTCCAAGTTTTTTCAGTATGATGTCATTAACAAAATATGTCCTGGGGCATGATGAGATGGTCTACGTTCCCATGAAATAAACCATATCACGGAGACTGTGAAATGATTGAATTCTAGAATGAAAGGAGAAATGAGAATGTTTACCTTTTGTACCTGACATTTGAAAGAAAACTGCTTCCGGTATATTCTCTGTTTACAATGATAGAGGAAACAATTTGTGCCACAAGAGAGGATTTATCCCTAGTGCCAGGAGTCATTCCACCAGTAAGCTGCCACATCTGGAATAGCATTTCAATTAGAGTTGCTCTATGGTTAAGCTGTAGCCAACATGATGAGTTAATTGGAGATGGAATATGAATACTATCCTCACAATTTTCAGTACTGAATGGATCTATAATTCCTGCAATTGTGTCAAACAGAACAAAATAAGCAATATCACTTTGGATTTAGTCTTTTGGTAGGAAAGGAAAGCTTCATTGTATTCTTCTTACCTTAACAGGTCTTATTTCATAATACATTAGGGAGCCAATGTTCCTCTATTCTAATTCTTTACTCAGGGACTGGGAAAATAAAGATGGCATGAGTTAAGTTCCCACTGGACCTAATTTGAGGGGATTCACGGAAAACCCAATTTACTATCTTAATTCTATAAGGCTGCCCACTGATTCCTGGAATGTTCTGGCATTCAGGAGCCCTAAGAATTAATTCACAATGTACAGAAAAGATTTGTCCTACTTAAACTTGTTACAGGAGTTCCGAGTCTTTGAGATGATTCAGGACTGGGAATTCAATAGGGCCTCATTCTTCTCTCTCATGATAACTCAAGTCAGGTCTTAGTCTCCAGATTTAATTTTTTTTTCAATTATACAAATCAAATAGGACTTCAGGGCACCAGTCCTGTATTTAAATCCCTAGGAACCATGAGGTGATTAATAAACTATAAAATTCCTACTGTTTAGACCTTTCTAAGTAGCACACTAGACCTAATGTATACTATGATACCTATGCTTCAATCAGAGTATTAATTGTATCCTCACTGAAATCAGAATTTTCCTGATTTCACACAGCTTTTCACACTAACTTGTATCCCTACCCTACCGAAAACAGCCATGTTATTCAGCAGGGATGTTAGCTTTGTCTTTCACCAATGCATGTAATTTTTTTCTCCAATAAAAATTCGCTAATTCGTGATAGCTTATTGGAAAATTAGTCTTAGTTTCAATACACTCCCCTGGGGCATAATGGCTGATGGAAGTGGGGCATGATGAACTCTGGCTTCCCAGTGAAGGTCATTCCTTTGATTAAGATTATTACAACGGCTGAAAGCAAGACAGCATTAGTTAATCAGACAAAGAAGAAGGTGCTGTTTCTTGGAGTCAAGGAAACAAGTATTAATGATTAATGCTTTGAATTATTCTGAGTTAATTTCAGTCCTTCCATATACCTACCTTGCAGTTACCCTGTTCCCATGCCTTCCCAATCAGCGTTCTTTCTAACTTTAATTTAACAGATCTAGCAGGAATTTAAATTCAGTCTTGGGATCAAAGTTTGTTTTGAAGCCCTACAGCTGCAAGAGATAAAAGATTCCTTTAGCACACTCTTTGAAAGTCTCCAACATTCATTCTGTTCTTTGAGAAGAAAGTGCAGGGATTTGAGCTCTTTAAGCAAGCCATCTCTATTTGCAGTAACCAATTCACCCTCAGTCTTTGAATTTTTCATGTTCTTCGTTCAGTTCTGTGGGCACATAGTCCCAAATGCTGTCTCCACAGCATTCTAGATGAGCACAGGTGGTAATTTCTGTTGTCAAATTTCCACTCATAATACCATATAGATTTAAAAAGCTTCATGTCTCAACCAGTCTAGGACACCAAGTATATATTGTCCCAATTCCCCAGGAGAGCTATTGCCAAAACACTTCTGATACCAGTACTTTATTAGCCCGGATTCTTTGCTGCAAGTAAGGAAAACAGGCTCTAGTTGAGCTAATCTGATAAGGAATTCATTAGAGGATATTGTATAGCATATGGAATCATCAAGAAATCTGGAGAAGCATACTTTTGGGATACATAGGATAAAGTAAAAAATCTTGCATAAGACTTAATGAGGTCATCACCGCTAACTGCAATAAATGCTAGATTGCTCCGGACACTACCATCACCGCTGTCACCACTACTGCCTGAGAGAGTTGCTCTGGGCATCCTCTTTGCTATTGCATCAATGGCTTAAGATTCAAAATCTGGGTGGGCACACTGGATTCCTATAGCTTTCATGATGCGCCCACTCTATCTGTAAGGGGATTGGGAAAGTGAAGACCTGAATCTTTCAGGTTCTGTAGTTTATGCTCTGTTTGGGTAATTTCTCAAAAGTTTGAAAAGGAGTTCATAAAGAGGATCCTCTAAAGAAGGGCAAACTAATTGGCTCGCCATACTGAAGTATTTTAATATGAAAATATGTTGTGTCTTTCAGAGAAAAGGAAAACAGGAAAAGCACAATTTATTTCTACACAACTACTAGGGATTAGGATGAGTTTTAGATTTATGCCGTTGTGTACCCATCACTTTGTAGCCTCATAAAATTGGCCAGTTCACAAGCTACTGAACAAGCTTGTCATTTAGTTTATGCAACATTATAGTATTTTGTCAATTTCAGTAGAAGCTCTATACCCATGACATAGAATGATGTGAATAGACTTCCAATGATATGTGGCCACTCAAAGTCATGTCAATGATTTACTGTAAAAGTTAGGAAAATTCTAAGCTAATAAAAATCATTCAAATAGCGGGGCGCCTGGGTGGCGCAGTCGGTTAAGCGTCCGACTTCAGCCAGGTCACGATCTCGCGGTCCGTGGGTTCGGCCCCGCGTCGGGCTCTGGGCTGATGGCTCAGAGCCCGGAGCCTGTTTCCGATTCTGTGTCTCCCTCTCTCTCTGCCTCTCCCCCGTTCATGCTCTGTCTCTCTCTGTCCCAAAAATAAATAAACGTTGAAAAAAAAAAAAAGTTAAAAAAAAATCATTCAAATAGTCCCTATGAAATGTTTGGATAAAAAATCTTTATAAAAGTAAAAATTGAATAATTATAGTCAGAATTATGGAGTGGGTCACAATTTATGTATTTATGTATTCATTGTACTCCCTCAGGGGTAAGATTTTCATTTCAAACCTTGGTAACTTTCTGCCATTCGGGACACTGATTGCATGAATTTTCTTTCTCTCAATTTTTTTTTTTTATATCAGTCTATCTTCCTACTCACATCCCCAATTGCTTCTGGATTGTGTATGTTACCAAGTAAGGCAATGATTTCTGTCATGTCAAGGTTTGCAATTAATTTGGGCAAATCTTTGCTAGTGAATATCAGAAGATAAAAGAATCCATGCTATTTTCTAGAAAACTGGCTCTTGAGGAACAAAAAGTAACTTTATACCAGGGTGTTCCGATTGAGCAATAACTTTGACGAGCATTGATGAACACAATTTCATGTTCATCTGTCAGCTTTGGAGTTAGTACTTAGTATAAATATCAACCTATTTTAGACTAAACCAACAAACAAATTAATAAATAAAAATACAGCCATAGAATCAATATATTTTGCCATGTGTTCAGGGTACAGTACAGTATTCAGTACAAGGAACTTTATTCGTTTTATTGGCTTATTGCTTACAGAAAATTTGTGTTACTACAGTCAGTTGTTATTAATATGTATTACTTCAGAAAGTCCTGCATTCGCAAACATAAGCAGGAGATGAGTTTGAAGGCATTAAATTGGTAGTGTCACAAAATCAGAAATGATGGTTCTTTCTTTTTAAAAACAATGTTTCATAGATTCGTCACATACAACTGACACACAATTTTTTTTGCCTATTAGCTTCCTTCATTTTAACATGCCCTGTGTCCCTGTTCTTTGCACATTTTGTTAGATATTGTACAATATTTTATTACTGTAGTAAGACCATTGCTATACTTTCATAATAATTAAGATTGTCATCCATATAGCATTGTCATTTCTCTGAAAAGATTTTTGATTGTCTCAATAGGTTAAGTATTCAGAAAGCAATGCATAAAATGTGAACCAGCAGGCTTCTACTTTTTTATATTAACATGTAACTAAATGAGATCATTTTATTTAAATGTGTAACACATAAGGCATGCACATAGTGTATTGACAAGTCAATAGTATTTTTTGGCTATCCTTTTATATGGATTCACAATACTTATTTAAATTTTACTCAAATAACACATTGATATGAATTCATAAAAACCATAAAAGCACAGTTTCCTCCCTCAGTCCTTCCTAACCGTAGTCCTACTTTCTAAAGGAAAGAGTTTCTGTTTTGGATTATTTTGATGGATTTATAACTGAAGAAGTAACTTCTAAATAATCATGAAAAATACCTGATTATTTTCTACGTTTTTGAGGAAATGAATTGTATTTTCTCAAAGCTCTAGAAAATTTAGAATGCTTTAGAACACATTTGAAAATATATCCTCAATAAGTTCTGAACATAGATTTTGAATATTTGAAAGTATATAATTATATTGGTCAATGCTTTTCATGCTCATCAGTATAGGCAGAAAGGCAAATCAGGATATCCATATTTATGACTGTGAAGCATGAGAATAGAGTATAAATATAAAAATCCATAAGATCAATATGTAAATGCAGTAGTGTTAATAAAAACTTTTGCTAACAGGGTTAGGAGATGAAAATCATCTGTATTCTACATCCATAACTGTGCCAATAAAATTCACATGAAGGATTATTAGAGGAATTGTATTAATATTTAAAGCACTTAAAGGAGCTCCTGTCAACCTAAGAACTAATGAGAGACAGAGAGATGGGGATGGGGAGAGATCGAATTAGTTTCAAAACTAGCTGATTAAATATCAAGTGTTAACTAGAGTTACTATCAGAGGAGGGGGGCGGAGAATGAATCTTGTTCAACTGTTTTTTAAAAAATACATTTATACTTAAAAAATATTATTTAATGGAGAAGTACTAGCAGTATAGAGAGTTAACATGGTGCCCAGCTAATCTTCTATAACTTATTTCGAAAGTGTCACTTAGCCTAATTCCCTTTGCCTCCACAGATTCATTAACGCCATACATTTCTCTTCGTATTATTCTTTGCTTCATGTGACCTAGTTTTCTTAAGAACAGTGATTGACTGCAATTTCCTGCCAGCAAGAGGTTGTTTATTACTATTATAATTATTGTTGTATTATTTTGTTTCTCCATGGTCCTCAAAACCATGTTGAACAAAATTACTTAGTTGGTACATACTTAACAGGTATTTCCAGATTTATATCTCCCTAATAATCTAGATACTAAATTTAGTTTTTCTGGGTCATTTTTATATTACCTTAATTTGTTTTCTAAGTTTATTCACCACAAAATGTATGGTTAGTCATCGTTTACTTGCCATTTGAAACGTACTTTATCTTCGACATGACTTCTGACAAATACTGTGGGCTAAAATGTTGTGTGACATCCCTTAATCATTGTATTGTCTCTTTGTAGTTATGTAAATCACTAGACATGTAATAATTCTAATGTATCACTGAAATTTCGTGTTCACATTCTATAAAAATGAATTTTACTAATTGCGAAGCACAAAAGAAAAGATATCCAGAAGCATATTTCTGGAGATTCTCTTGACCTCTAGTAGAATGAATTTCAGAAACTGAAGACATTATTTTAGTATCAAAAATAACCTTGTGTCATTTGCCATTTAAAAATTAAGATGAAAGATTATCCACACTCACTTTCATAAACTGAAACATCTGTATGTTCTGTGCACAACAGGTGTCCAATAAGTATTTTGAATGACTGTCAATAGTGACTCTTAATGACTTCATAATGAAGTCATTATTCAAGTGCCATGTTAAAACTGTGTTTCTTAGAAATTACATAGTGACAGTTTTCAGCTGACAGACACTGTTACGTACATTTTGGTAATCCAAAATGCATTCTATTTTAAAATACTATTTAACTGGAATAAAATTTACTAATTTAGAAACTTTCAGAAGTGTATTACAACAAACAATGAAAATAATTAAAATATGCATAGCCATGAAACAATAAACTCGTATCAAATGTTTTCAAGTAAAAGATGACAATGAAATGAATGATTAGTTTTCAAAGTAGTGGCATCTGCTCTGTGAATAATCCAAGAAATGCTTTCCAATTTCCATGCATCAACTCCTTTATTCAAAAGAAGGAATTTCTCAAAGAGACACATGGGACCAAACAAAATGTAGGGTACTGTGAAATTGGAATTTTAAAATGCATCTCTTATTTATACCCTGATTACTTTAAAAAAATTATTTTAGGCATATCAAATGGGTATACCCTCAAAATTCTTCTTCATAGGGGTGCCTGGATGGCTCAGTCTTTTAAGCATCTGACTCTTGATTTCGGCTCAGATCTTTATCTCATGGTTCATGGGCTTGAGCCCCATGTGGGACTCCGTGTTGACAGTGCAGAGCCTACTTGGGATTCTCTCTCTCTCTCTCTCTCTCTCCCTGTCTCTCTCTGCCTGCCTCCTCAAAATAAATAAATAAACTTTAAAATTTTTTCATCGTAATTTTTTGCTATAAAAATCATTTTTCCTTCTTCTAGTAAAAGTCTATACCTTCAATATCCAAAAGATGCCAGGACTCTGTATTCCTTTGCTCTAGAAAAATAACAATTCCAATATTCATGAATGTGATTTTCTGTTAATTGACAAAAAGTACTTGGCAGCATTGATGAAATAGTTTGGATCTGAATATTGAAATAGCCCTAATACATAAAATGAATATAAAGTAAGTGCCCTAAATATGTATATATGTTGGTGTAATTCTCTTTTGCCTGAGTGGCATAGTTTAAAAATGATAATTTGGAGGTTTTAAAACAGTGTGTTAGAAACACTGCTTGCATCACGAAACTGCTATTGACACACTTTGTCCGAATTCAGTTAAATAAAAATGACTGCAACTGACCATTTGAAAACAACTGTTTTTTGAATCGGATATTTAAAACTAAATGGAACTTTAAAGAATTGTGTGTAACATCATAGAGTTTTAAGTTAAATGAGATTATGATCATCCATAATGTTCTCATTTTCAAAGGAGGGAATGAAGGTACAGAGGAAGGGTTTAATGTGTACCATATAACTTTTTGGTGGGTATAAGAGTGAGTATAATGTCACTTGTCTCACCTGCCAAATAATACTCCTTAAGCCACTGAAAACACTTTACAAATTTTGTGGTGTGTTTGTGTGGACAAAACTCAGCCATACACTATAGTGAAATGAAAGCAACATGGAATTCTTAACAAAACCAATGCTTTTAAGAAATAGTAAAAGCCATAAAAAGTGTGTTTTTGTTTTTTGAGTCCTTGTTCATATTTACTTTGGAAGTAAAAGAGACATGGGAGAAAGGCTATACTCTTTTCTTTTGTGAAAATATATTTTTATTGAAGTAAAATATATATAAACATAAAATTTGCCATTTTATCTATACACTTCAGTGACATTAATTACATAGACAATATTGCGCAACCATCACCACTGTCTTGTTTTCAAAAAGTTTACATCACTGCAAACAGAATTTCTGTATCTAATAAACAATCATTGTGTTCCATTTGCTCTTCCCTCACCCCTGGTAAATTCTAATCTATTTTCTATCCCAATGAACTTGACTAATCTAGATATTTCATATAAGTGGAATCATCCAATATTTTGCCTTTTTTTTGGCCTGGCTTATTCCACTTACGTATTTTCAAGGTTTATTCATGTTTTAACATGTATCAGAACTTCACTTATTTTTATGGGTCAATACTGTTCGTATATTATATATATATATATATATATATTATATATATATATAATATATATATATATATATGCTACCACAATTAGTATATATAGTTATCTATGGATGGATAGTTGAGTTATTTCTATCTTTTGGCTATTGTCTCAACTATCTTTTATGTTTAGATAATTAATAAACTTTTAGATGCTTGCTTATTTTAGTGTGGCATCAACTTTGGTTTCTACCGTTGGTTAATCAGACATTTGAAAAAAACCAATTTCAGATAGATAATTAATGGCACCAGGACAAAAGTCAAAATTAGAACTTCAATTTTTTTTTAATGTTTTTCTCTTCTGTATACACTTTGTTTCAAACTATTTCGCCTTGACACATTAGAATATAGTTAAAGGGAATAACCAGATTGCATAGTTGAATTTAAAAATTTTCTATTTTAAAAGCTTTCTCTTTCTTTGAACATTAATATAATCATTTAATAATGATTATATATATTTTCTCTACTGATTTAATGAAAATATTTCTTTAAAATGGAGCACTTATAAAGAATTATTAGTATTAATGCCAAAAATGAAAGTTAAATTAATGACTACCATTTGTGGGAGAAAGTTCATTCAAATACCATCTAAGGAGAACATGGAAAAATTAAGTTCAGCTTTAACTTTCAGGCCAAACTATTTGCTTTAGCACAAGTTATTTTAATTATCTTCTTCCATGAAAGTTCTATTTTAAGGGGAACAAAAAAATAAAACAATTCGAAAGCGCCAAAAAAAAATCCCAACTTGCTATTAATTTGCTACACACAGAATCATAGATTGTATTAGTTTTTAATATTAACATATTAAATGTGTTTGGAGAAAAGGGAAAATAACTATTTTAATAAAGTATTGAATTTCAATATTTTTCCAGATGAATTCAAGTTCTTTATGAAAAGGCTACCCATGAATTATTTCCTCAACACATCTACCATAATGCATTTGTGGACAATGGATTCTAATTTTCAGCGCCGCTATGAACAACTGGAGAACAGCATGAAGCAACTGTTCCTAAAGGCGCAGAAAATTGTACACAAGCTCTTTAGCCTTAGCAAGAGGTGCCATAAACAACCCCTCATCAGCTTGCCAAGACAAAGGTAAGACATATGTGGCAATATAGACAACTAAGGACATTGTTTGGCCAGTAAACTGTATTTATTTTCTAAATGTGAATGTGGTGATATACATAGAATTGTGTTATAATTTGTATTATTAGAGATAATTTGAAAACAATATTTTCTCAATAAGTCCTCAAATAATAAATAGTGTTTTCCAAAGTAGTATTCCAATGGGGAACCCATATACTGATACTTCCTTGTTTTTCCTTTTCTTTTATTATCATAACCAAGAAATCTTCTGACTGTTTTGTATGGTAGTCAACTAATATCCATATTACAGTGAACAGAAAGACACAAAACCCTACAGGTAGATTATAAGCATAGGATGTAAGCAGTACCACAAAGTAAAATCTCTCTATATGTAATTTTCAAATAAAAGAATTTAAAGTTTATTTTCTTTGAACATTGCTCATAATAAATGAATAGGCATGAATAAACTTCGGTCTACATCAACCTCTGAAAATTGCTGTAAAAGTTGTAACAATATATATGAAAAATGACAGACTCAAAATATTTGTGTCTGAGCTAATTTAGGGAAGCATAGTTTTTGGATTTGCTATTTCAGGGTGGTCGATCGATCAGTGCAGTGAGAAGCTATATTTATTTATATGAAATTAGATTTTAAAAATACAGCAAAATTGGGTTGCCTGGGTGGCTTAGTCAGTTGAGCCTCTGACTCTTGATTTTGGCTGAAGTCATGATCCCAGGGTACTGGGACAGAGCCCTGCGTTGGGCTCTGTGCTAAGCATGAAGCTTACTTGAGAATCTCTCTTTCTTCCTTTGTGTCTTCCTCCTGCTCTGCACGCCCTCTCTAAAATGAAATTTTAGCAAATATAGCAAAATAGAAAGCTAAGGAAAAATATAGGAAAATATCATCGAACAAAAATACATCTGTATAAGTATCTCTGTTATGTAATCTCTTATATGTCTCTTATATATAATGCTTGAATTTTGACTTGAAGCTTAAATCTTCATGAGGAGAAATAGATATAAATTTTTTCACTGAAAAAAAAGGTGGGGGGAAGGCAATACATTTTTAAAAGTTCAATTTCAGAGGTGCCTGGGTGGCTCAGTCAGTTAAGCCTGACTCTTGTTTCTGGCTCAGGACATGATCTCATGGTTTCATGAGTCTGAGCCCCGTGTCAGGCTCTGTCTCAGCAGTGCAGAGCCTCTTGGATTCTCTGTCTCCCTCTCTCTCTCTGCCCCCCACCCCCCACCCTATTCCAGCTGTCTCTATCTCTCTCAGGATAAATAAGTAAACTTTAAAAAATTTTTAAAGTTCAATTTCAAAATAAATCATTGACATTTTTTTGAACTCAGTGGCTTTTAGGCTATTCAAAACATCTGCAAATATTACCACTTGAGAATATTTCCATTGTGCCAAAAAGCAACCCAGTACCAATTAGCAGTCCCTCCCCATATTTCCATACCAAGCCCTAGGATATTTGCCACTAGAAATTTGCAACCTGCTGTTTGTGCCAATAATTTGCCTATTTTTGACATTTCATATACATGGAATCATACAATATGTGGTCTTTTGTGATTGGCTTCTTTTACTTAGAGTGCTTTCAGGTTCATCCATATTGTACCACGTCAGTAGTATGGGTAGATCACATTTTGGTTTTCCATTAATTACTTGGTAGACATTTGGGTTGTTTCCACTTTTTGGCTACTATGAATAATGCTGCTATGAATATTCGTGTACATTTTTTGAAGTGTGCACATATTTTTAATTTTCTTCGGTATACCTAAGAGTGAAGTTGACAAGTCATAAGATATCTTTATATTTATCATTTAGAGGGGATGCCAAAGTGTTTTCTAAAGTGGCTGCACCATTTTATATTTCCACCAGCCATGAGTGACCGTTCTAATCATTCCACAACTTTACCACCACTTGTTATTGTCTGTCCTTTTGACTATAGTCAACCTAGTGGATGTGAAGTAGTACACTTTTGTGGGTTTTTTAAATGTTTATTTATTTTTGAGAAAGAGAGAGAGCATGAGTGTGAGTGGGGGAGGGGCAGGGAGCAAGGGAGACAAAGAATCTGAAGCAGGCTCCAGGTTTTGAACTGTCAGCACAGGCATCAAATCTATGAACTGTGAGATCATGACCTGAGCCAAAGTTGGACACTCAACAAACTGAGCCACCCAGGTGCACCAAATTTTTGGTTTTTTTTAATTTACATTTCCCCAATGACTAATGATACTGGTTACCTTTTCACGTGTTTGTTGTCCACTGTGTATCTTCTTTGATGAATTTTCTATTTAAATTCTTCCCTATTTTTAAATTCTTTAATTTCTATTATTGAGTTTAAGCATAAGTTACATATTTGAATGTCAGTCTCTTTTCAGCTATATGATATACAAATATACCATACCATTCTCTGAGATGTATTTTTTTAATTGTTTTCATCGACATTTTCTCTCTCTTTCATCAGTCCAGCTAAAAGTTTGTCAATTTTGTTGATCTTTTGAAAGAAATTTTAGTTTTCTTAATCTTCTTTACTATTTTCCTTTCCTTATTTGACTTGTCCACTGTAATCATTATTATTTCCTTACTCTGTTTGCTTTGTGTTTATCATGATTTTCTTTTTCTAATCTCGTAGAGAGAAGAGTTAGTTTAGTGATTTGAATACTTTCATCTTTTTTAGTATAGGCTTTCACAGTTATAAATTTCTCTCTAAGCACTGCTATGAGTTTTGTTATTTTATGCATCCTGTAAGCTTCTTATTCTCTCCATGCATAGAATATTTTTTTATATATCTGTCTGCATATGTCCAGGGAACATTTCCTAATAGAGAATCATGGCTAGGGAAAACAACTGTTATTTAATTATAATGAACTTTATGCTTTATGTGGGTGGGTTAAGTGCAATTTGCAAACTACTCAAATAGATGGTTCTACACTCCAACCAAATCAGAAATGCAAGATGAGGCAGGTTAGAAAGCAAATTGATGAGTTTGGTTATTAAGATGTTCTGTTAAGCAAGTACAACTAGAGCAGGATATATACATCTAAGCTCAGAGGAGATCTGAATAACCGGGATGGCAATTATCAGCGCATGTCAAATTGTGGAAGTGGAATATAATACCGTGGAAAATGGGTAGACAGAACCTGAAGATATATTTACGGGGTAAGTGGAGAAATGGAGCCTGGAAATGAGCAGATGGTGGGGTAAAATATACCTTGAGAGCCTCATTAATTTCTAGCAAAAATAAATAAAATTTAAACATACATATATGCAAGATTTATAAGAAAAACATGAAAATATGAAACAATTCAAATTGGATGTGTACAAATAAATAAGCAAAATAAAATAAAGGTGTTTGGAACTACATTTAATGCAAAATAAATGGAACTAAATTAAATAAACCAAGGAAATAAATTCTTATTTTCTAAAACTTTTAAGCTAAATAAATCAAATATCACCAGAGGCTTTCTTGACTTTATATTTTAAATTTAGCATAATTCCTATATTGACTATTACTCATCACACACACACACACACACACACACACACACACACATGAAATGTAGACTTCTTGCTAGATAAAAGATTTTACTGAATTTGGATTTTTTCCCATTATTATTTTTCTTTTACTAAGAACGCGGGATTTATTTGTTTTGCTTTTTTTTTTTTTCAATTTTAATACAGTAATATAAAATGACATTAGGAGACAACAACCAACAATGTACTATAGTCTGTTAGGATACAGTGGGGGAAAAAAAGAGGTTAAATATTTGTGGGGTATGTTTTGAAACATTTTTGAAAGAAGTAGGTAAGCAATACTTGCAACTCACTTTCATCTGAGATTTTTTTTTTTTTTTTTTTTGTCCTGCCTTTATGGAATTTTTCTCAGCTTTTTTCTTGACTTTATCCCACCCTCAAAATTGGTCTGTTACACTAAAATGTGGAAAAATAAGCAAGAACAAATAAAATGAGACCTACAAAATGAACCTCAACTAGTAAGATGACTTATTGACCCTTTCTGTGTAATGACATGTAGGTTGAAATTTTTCTTTGTAATACATAGTATAATTCCTCCTTGAGATAAAAGATAGATTCATCTCATCAAGTTTACACTGACACCACTGTTGATCTCATGAAGCCACGTGACATTAAAATCCTCTTTCTTACTTGAATAAATTGAGAAGTGGTAATCTGGCTTTCTTGAGGTAGTCCCCTTTTGCTGCTGTTCTAAAATTGTTGAGATTACAATGATATATGCACTTCATAGAAGGGCAACAATTCTAGCAATTATTAAAAAGTATTCATATATAATAATTCTTACAAAATAACTCAACTACACTATTTTGTGCTGTCAAAGCTTATTTACAGAGCAGTCTTAGGCACATAAAAATACATTTAAGTTGTGTTGGTAAAAGTTTAACCACCAGCTTTCAAGGTCGGTGGGGGGGGATAAAAAAAAACTAATAGCATTTGCCTATTTTTGTTATATGCACAATTGGCTCTTCTGAGCTAGTACATGCAGGCAGCAGCAAACCACTAAAAAAGATTAAGACATTTTTATGAAATTGTCTCTTCTTCATTAGTAATGGAAGGTGGGATATGATAAAATCCCTTCTCTAATGTCACAGAGAAGAAT
This sequence comes from Leopardus geoffroyi, assembly GCF_018350155.1. Classification (NCBI taxonomy): domain Eukaryota; kingdom Metazoa; phylum Chordata; class Mammalia; order Carnivora; family Felidae; genus Leopardus; species Leopardus geoffroyi. The sequence goes on along the minus strand of NC_059338.1, from coordinate 18,844,619 downwards.
AAGTTCAGGTCTACGTCACTCTTATCTAAGAATTATGTCATGCACTTCCTGTATATGCTCAACAACAGGGTTTAGCAAATTAGCTCATGGCCATAGCTGGCCCTCCACCTCTTTTGTATCAGCTCCTAAGGAAAGACTGTGCCATACATTTCAAATTATTGAAAAACAAATAAAAGTATAATAGCAGGGGCATCTGGGTGGCTCAGTCAGTTAAGCGTTCGATTCTTGATTTCGGCTCAGGTCAGGATCTTGTGGTTGGTTCGTGAGTTGGAGCCCCGCATCTGGCTTTGCACTGATGGCAAAGGGCTTGGTTGGGATTTTCTTCCTCCCTCTCTCTCTACCCCTTCTATGCTGTCTGTGGTCTCTTTCTCTATCTCTCTCAAAATAAATAAATAAACTTAAAAAAAGGTACAATAGCATTTTTTGATGGATGAAAATTGTATGGAATTAACATTTTAATGTCCATATATAAAGAAGCACACTCATGTGGTTACATATTGTCTATGGTTACTTTCGTACTATGATGGCAGAGCCAGAGAGTTCCCACATAGTTATATGGTCCTGAAATGCTACAATATTTGTTACCTGGTTCCTCACAGAATAAAAATTTGCCAACCTCTGCTCTTATATAACATATACTCTGTCTTTAAAAGTGCTATTGAGTGTTTTAAAAGTATTTTAATTCCTATATCATTGAAATATTTTATATTATAAATACATGTTTTGCTAAATACAGGGTATTATAATAATCTTCATCATATGGAGAACTTATACAACTAGATTAAATCTTGAATCCTGAGTATTCATGGAGTAATATTGAATATTTTACTAATAATTTCTCTACATATACATCTACATTACATATTATAATGTATAATATAGAATATATATGGATATATGAATATATATGCATGTATTTGTTTATGTCACTCAGTGGCTTATATATACATACATCTATATAAAATATATAATAGAGACATAATACATATATACATAATATATAAGATTATTAACTATATACATTATGTATATACATATGTATATATAATTTGACTAATATAACACCTATAGGAGTAGTCTAAAACCCTATAGATCAAAATGATTTCAATTCAAATGCTATTTCAAATTGGTATCTAAATACAGAATTAGATTATTTCATAAAGTTGGCCAACTTTCCTATTTTCTCCTTCCTCTACTCCGGATCTCCAATTCTAGTACAATTCAGAATGATACTTTGATCATGAACTAAAGAGAACAATAACAACAACAAAACAACAAAAGTGAACAACAAAAATGAACAACAAAACAACAACAAAAATGAACTTTGGGGAAAATGAATTTGAAAGATTTAACAGTATCTTTGGATAAGAGAGGATAAAATAAGTCTGAAATGTTGAAATGAAATAGCTGTTAATTTGTTTGGGAAGAATTGCCCTGCCCACTGGAACTCTCTGGTAATATGAGATTCAGGCAGAGTTTACAGGAAATCTGATTGTTTGGCTATCTGCTGGAGTTCCTAGAGACAGCTCTCCAATTCACAGACAGCAAGTACTCAATAAATATTTGATATATACTCTGTGATATGTTTTCTAATACTTTAGTTCAACTTCTAGAATCATAGGGCAGTGAGTTGTCATTTTATGTGAAATATTTCCTACTCTATATACATTGGATCTCCTGTTACAATAAGCATACCATGTTCTGTTTGTTTGTTTGGTTTGCCAATAAACAGGTGAATGCCTTCCTCCATTCTATCAAATGGACCTGAGACAATGTATTAGTTAGTTAGGACTGCTATAACAAAATTCCCAAACTAGAGTGACTTATAAACAGTTCACAGTTCTGAGGTTAGAAGTCCCAGTGAAGGTGCCAACCTATCCCTCTTCAGGGCTATAAAATGCTGACTCTCCTCTATGTGTTCACATGGTAGAAGGTGCGAGGGATCTCTTTGGGGTTTTGTTTATAAGAATACTAATCCCACTCACAAAGGCTCCATCCTCATGACCTAAGCACCTCCCAAAGGCCCCACCTCCTAATATCATCTTCTGTGGGGGTTAAGATTCCTCCATAAGAATTGTGAGGGGACACAGATAATCAGATGATAGTTGACAGGACTGGTCTCTACCTATCAGTAAGACTTTGAGATGTGAGGGTGAGAAGGGTAGCTAACCATCTCTTGTGCAGGGATTCTGTCCATGGTGGATGACAGTGTTGCTGGCATGTGCCCAATCTGGGGCAGAGCATTCAAGTACCACTCAACTCCAATTTTCACTTGACCCCTAGATCCAGTGCATTTCTCTTTCCAAGGTTTTGTTATCCAACTTTTTTTTTCTAACTGAAACATGACTCTTTCTGCCCCATATGTGTCACCAAGTACTTACAATTCTATAGCACATGCAAGAAAAATAGAAATTATAATTTTCCAGGTGAAAATTAGAATGGCATTAATATCTGACATACAGGAATAATGTGTAAAAATCCTTTAAATCCTATTTGTTTTTCCCTTTAGTTTCTTTTAAGCCCCTTTCAGCCTATTTTATTACTTCCCTTTCTCTTTTGCAGAATATCCATTTTCTTCTTTTAACCCTTCCTCTTTATTGACCCTCATTTCTTCAGTATAACCCCTTTTTACCGAAATCTTTTTTTTTTAAATGCAGACTTATTTGGTGCTCTTAGAAAATCAATTTACAACTCTTACTTATCTTCTGCAAAATAGTGTCTCTCCACATTGGATCAACTTCTTTTTTTCACGCATTAGAGGATTACATATAACGGGTTTTTTTCTCTTTATTTTTTCATGTTTTCAAGTATATGAGATATCAGATTATTCTTTCAATAATTTTCTCTTATAACATCAACTAATTCAAGTTGGTTTCCTTCACTTATTATAAGAGGGAACTTTTTAGTCAATATAAAATCTAATAAAAACATCCATCCATTTTGATTATGTCCTAAACGCAATGAAAATGAAGTATAAAGATGTGATTTGCCTGTGGTAATAAATATCTTCTACTTTCCTGTAAAGCTTATTTGAGATAGAGAAGAACCTTCAAAGTCTAGTTCTATTAATATGTTTGCTTTTTTTGTTTGTTTTGATAGTTAATTTTGTCAAAGCCCATGTATTATTAGAGTATGTTGATAATCTTCCAATGCACCATTATTGCACAATGTTGAGAAAGGCAATTTGGGAGAATATTGGCCCCAGGGATGGGGCAGTGAAAAAGCATAAGTTGTTGCCAAGTCTTAATGGTGCATTACATAAACTAATAAAGAAACTAATAAATATATAACATTAAAAGCAACAATATAAAGTAAATATAGCTATTAAACATTGGGGAAAAAAATCACATTTTATTTGGCACATGAACCAAATGGAAATCTGTGAAGATAAATTGCAACTTCCTAATTTATGAACAGCAGAATTATAGAAATGAAAATAATTTTAAGTCATTACAGGACATTTTTATAAGTAGTCTTCATGCATTCAATTAAAGCAATCAGGGATTACAATCTTTATCTTGAATTAAAATATACAATCTTGGCAAACAAAAAAGATTTATTTTGTTGTTTCTTTAATGAAGAGAGACAAACTTTGAGTAGATAAAATATTCACATATGACGTTACAGTATTTACTCCTTGACAGCATAGATTAAATATGCTTAGAAAAGGCATTTATACTTAAGCGTTTTTTAGACTACTATCAGCTTGGGCAAGAATAATTATAGGATTTTAGGTACTATGCCCTGACAAAAAAAAGCAAAGGCTGGGTTGGAAGTGGATTTCATCCAGATCATTTTTTTCTTGTTATTTTTTTTTTAATTTTTTACTTAAATTTGTATTTGTTTTGGGGAGAGATTGTGTGCAAGCAGGGTATGGGCAGAGAGAGGGGAGTCAGAGGATCGGAAGTGGGTTCCGTGCTGACAGCAGAGAGCTAGATGTGAGGCTCAAAATTACTAGCTGCGAGATCATGACCTGAGTCAAAGTCGGAAGCTCAGCAGCCTGAGCTACCCATGCGCCCCTAGATCATTTTAATTTTAATGACCCTTATTTCGTTCTTGAAAAGTCACACTATACGGTGAGTTGAGAAAACCATCTCTCTTGTTTGGGAGATATGGATGTGAAAGCTCAAGACTCCTTCCACTTACCTTCAGCCATATTTGTGTCTGAGCTCAAATTCCAGACTTGCGCTGCTCTACCCTCAATTCCCACTCCCTGGCTGATAACCTGATTCAGAGTTTCCTTTTAGTGGCGCTATATACACAGCAGCTTAAAAGCTTACCCTTAAAAGCCTATGTAATCTATAAATTAAGATTTAATTACTTTAAAATACTTAAAAAATTCTGTTTTAAAATATAATCAACTAATTCTTTTCGCTGTATTGTTTTGCATAGTATTTATCTTAAAATCTATTTCATAACCATTTGCATTTTTTCCTGATTATTTTGTTATCATATGCAACAATCAATTCGACCAGTTTTTGTAAATTTGTTTTCAAGTGTTGTCTTGGGGGTTTCAACTATGTAATTTTAAACTAATCTTTGGTAATCGTGGTATGTAATTTAAATAATTAGCATCAAAGAATCAATGAATTCTGTAATATTTAACTAATGAATCCGTAATGTAAATCCTTAAGTTGGTCAACTGCTTATAGTTGATTTCGGACTACAGAATTGTGACAGTTGAAACACCATCCATATCACTACAAAAATTAAAATGTGTCAAATTAAGTTGCACACTACTTCCTGAGATGACAATCCATAGCTTAGTATGTCAAGAGAAATGCCCCAGGTCCTTGCCATCTTTGCACTGACCTTTGGAAAAATAAACCACAGTGATGTAAGAACACATTTTATCTAAGTTTATTATTTTAATTACATTATTCACAGTATACCAATGAACTGGTTGAAGCAACACCCTGCACCAAGTTAACAATGCTTAAAATAGGGGAAAAATCAGAATTAAAAGTCTTTATTATTTTCTTAGGGCAATTTTCACTTTTAATTACATGTTTTATCCTATCACCATTCCCTCTTTATGCTCAAGAGAAGAAAAACAAACTTAAATGACAAAGCATTTCTACTTCCTAGCAGCAGGTATGATATTCAGGTGACATGTACATAAAGCATTCTGCTGCTTTATATGTTTCCATTGTAGCTTTTATGTTATCTTAGTGGCAAAACCTCTAGCTGAAATCTTCTGTAATGACTTTGACCAGCAGATGTCAAACTATTTGGCCTCAGGATCCCCTAATCTTAAAAATTATGGAGAAATTCAAAGAGTTTTTGTGTATGAAAGATAGAAATCCAATATATACGTATATGTATACACATACAAATATTTATATAGTAAAAATTAAAAAAAGAAATTTTAAAATATGTATTTATTAATATAATTAGAACAATAAGATCACTGCATCTTAATATACATAAATTTAAATTTGAGTGATTTCTGCACATTTGCTTAATATTTGGCCTAAGTGAGGATAGCTGAATTCTCAGGGTTATATCTCTATACAATTGGTTGCAAATTGTAATTTTGTAATCTCACACATATTTATTGGAGAAGTGAGTATTATAATAGACCTTTTAGGTAACTGTGGATATTACTTTTTATACTGCACCCAAAATTCAGCAAGTAGTAGATTTTAAATACTTAGACGTAATGTGGAATCTAAAACCATGTGATGAACATTTGGACACCTCTTACATCAAATTATTTTGTCTATCTTGGGGCGCCTGGGTGGTTCAGTTGGTTAAGTGTCTGACTTAGGCTCAGATCATGATCTCGCGGTTCATGGGTTCTAGACCCATGATGGGCTCTGTGCTGACAGCTCAAACCTGGAGCCTGTTTCGGGTCCTGTGTGTCTCCCTCTCAGTCTGCCCCTCCCCTGCTTTCACTCTGTCCCTGTCTCTGTCTCTGTCTCTCTCTCAAAAATAAGTAAACATTAAAAAAATAAGTTATGTTGTCTATCTTGAGCTTTGAAAAGGATATTTAACCATGCATATAAATCAATTGCCTGTCGTTTGGAAAACTGATGTACTAAGTTTTGAAGATCTTCCAAATGTTGACAACATATCATTATAAAATAACAAAAAAAAAATCATTCCTTAATACCATCAATAGATTCTTGAGAAAAATCTTTATGTATTGGGAAGCTGTCACTCTCATACTTGCAGTTATAAGTTTTCCAAATTTCTAACTTTCACCTGAAAACTACACTTTTACCATTGATATTAAATATGTCAGTGGTTTGACTAGAAGTGATAGGTTTTCTTTCTTTCAGTTTTGATAACAGATCTGCCAAATATCTAAACATGAATAAACTAGTTGGTCTGTCAATTATTCTTTCAAGTAAAAGTGGTTTGCCATGAAAAAGTGCTTACCTCAGCTTGCAACCAAAACAATTGCACAGGTGTTTTGCCTCAAGGCAACCATTATAGTTCCTTGTGTAACACAAGTGCTTTATTCATATTCCCACTTTGTTCTGACATACGGATTTGTACTGAAAATTGAGAGCAGTAAACTTTTGTATACTGCTTCACCAAGAATATTGTTAAGTGAAACTTCCTTTCTTTTTGTTCTACAAGTATGTGGCAGAAAATAATATATGCCTACTAGTACCACAGTTTGGTTCTACTGCCTTGCTTTGAGCTAAGTCTCCAGCAATAGTTTATCCACCATTGCTTTTGGCATCAATGCAAATGTCAACACAATGCAAAGGAAAAATAATGCCTTAGTATTTCTATGAACTAGTTTTCCCCTTAGATACCGCCCATAGGATCATGCCTCCACTTCCCCACTGCCACTCATCCACACCCAGAGCTATGTGAACAACTCCAAGAATGCTGCCTTAGATCAGTTTCAACTCCCCATAAGGACCTAATACTAGACCTGGAAGACAAACCGTGGGACTACAATGGAGATTATTTATCCTCTTCCTTTAGGTCTCTTTCCTTACTAACACAACCCCTGGTTAAAGACGAACTAATGCTACACCGTACCTTTTGGGTTTCCGTGACCAAGGATGGATAATTCTAGTAAAATATATGTTAAGTGGAAGGAATACAGGAGACTTCTGACTTGGATCCTTAAAGGAATAGAAATACATGTCACCTGCCTTCTCTTCTTACCCCTGGCTAAAATGAAAATGCAATGGCTTGGAACTAAAAATCATAACATGAAGAAAACTGTTAAGGATATTAAAGCCCAATCCTTTTGAAGCTACCAAGTCCTGGATTGTTTATGTTGGTACTGCTTTAGAGAGAAATAAAATTGCACTTTTTTCTCAGCCAATATTATCTGGCTTATGCTACTGCAGCCAAACTTGCTGTCCTAATAATAAAAGGACCTTACTGAATAGCCTCCAAGTCCTTTAATATTGTAGAATCTGTGATTTAATTAAACATGGCATTTATATGATTAATACAAGAGACTTTTGCTGAGAACAATTTTATATGAAACTGTAGGGAAAAGTCAGGATATTAATTTCTTTACATTTCTATGTTACAAAAGACTTTTTTTTTTTTTTTTTTTTTAATTTTTTTTTTTCAACGTTTTATTTATTTTTGGGACAGAGAGAGACAGAGCATGAACGGGGCAGGGGCAGAGAGAGAGGGAGACACAGAATCGGAAACAGGCTCCAGGCTCTGAGCCATCAGCCCAGAGCCCGACGCGGGGCTCGAACTCACAGACCGCGAGATCGTGACCTGGCTGAAGTCGGACGCTTAACCGACTGCGCCACCCAGGCGCCCCACAAAAGACTTTTTTAAAAAATTATTTTTGTATGTGTGTTTCAGCCACTCTGTGATGACTCACAGGCACATGCTAAGTAATAATGAAGCAGTATATTTAAAGAGTTTAATATTTAGATATCTTCAATGTGTGATGGGGAAATATAAAAGACACAATTAACAATTATAAATACTCAGCACATGGGAGGTGCTTAAATAATTTTTAACTTTCCAAAACAGAAAACACAATTTCTTATGTGTAACTGTTTCTAATATATTAACAAGTGAGTTTCATAGTTAAAATTTGTCATGAAGATAATAATATAAACTATAAGAAACACATAAGCTATAAGAAACATATTGTTACTTGTATAGAATGACAGACAGTAAATTGGATTCTGATTCAGGAAATCCAGGGATGTAAGATTTCAAGGAAAGAAGAAAATAGAATGCTCCCCACTTTCTTGGCACAGGGCCACTTCTACACGAACTTCACAGCAGACAAATTTTTAGTTTCTCTCATGCCACTTCCTTTTACTTAATTCTTGGTGTAGTTTATAATTCATCTCTCAGGGCTCTAAAATGTCCTTATCTTTTCACTATAACATTCCTACTTTGACCTTGAGCTCAAAAATCATTTTGTAATCCTTTGGGGCTCCTGGGTGGCTCAGTCGGTTAAGCGTCCCACTTCAGCTCAGGTCATGATCTCATGGTTCATGAGTTCGAGCCCCACATCTTGCTCTGTGCTAACAGCTCGGAGCCTGGAGCCTGCTTCCGATTCTGTGTCTCCCTCTCTCTTTCTGTCCCCTCCCCAGCTCATGTTCTGTCTCTGTCTCTCAAACACTAAGTAAACATTAAAAAAAAATTTAGAAATCATTTTGTGATCTTTTAATTCGTTAGATTTAGACCAAAGTTAGCTGAAAATAATTATTTTAAAACTGAGTTATATTTAGGTATAAAAATGATTTGTGCTTTTCACATTTTATTTGCTAGCCATAGCAGGACCCAATCTTATCCATTTTAGGTAGACTTAAAAAATATTAAAATGGAATCTGTGAGATTATAGCGCTGTGCTTCCTCCTTTTTGTCTCTCTCACGTATAAAAGATGATGTGAAGCAGTCAGAGATCTTGTCACCTTGACATTTTATTGACAGTACGCTCTCCACCAACCACAACCTTTAGAATGAGGTCCAAATGCAAGCCAAAGAAGCAGTGTCTTTATATAGCTGCTTTTGGAAACATTAATAAAATCAAGGGACGTTGCTCCTCTTGGAAATTCTGTGCACTTAAGTGTATGTGTCCATGCGTATATGTGTGAGAATAGTGCAAAATGACAGAGCATCAGCTCATTACTCGCTTTAAGTAAAAGTCTTATAGTGGCGTATTATTCTGTCTTTAAATCAGTCTGTTCTCTCAAGTGAGGAAAATGAAGCCAAGAAACAAAGGACAAGGCTTGAGTATAACATATATTCCAAATGAAAAAGATTTCTTTTTCTCTTTTTTTTTATATTGTTCATTATGAAAATGTCAGTTCAGTACCCCCTACTCTATTTTCTTGGCATTACAACACTCTGCTAAGAAAGATAAAGAATGTCATTCCCAGGGGTTCCTGAATCGTTCAGTCAGTTAACTGTCTTTCTGGCTCTTGTTTCGGCTCAGGTCATGATCTCATGGTAGTGAGTTCGAGTCCCCCCTTGTGGGACTCTTTGCTGAGCCTGGAGCCTACTTAAGATTCTCTCCCTCCCTCTCTTTCTTCCCTGGCCATGCTTGGCACACAAGCATGCACATGCTCTCTCTCAAAATGAATGAATCTTAAAAAAAAATAGAATGTCATTCCCAACATATCCCCCCCCCCCCAGTAACTCACTGGAGTTCCTGACTAAAATATCAGGTTTTTGAACAGTAACAGTGTAGACAGCTATATTGAAAGAGAACTCTTTTAACACTTAGGCTAACTTGCTTGAAAGAAAAAGAGTCTTCTCAGGAAAATCTTGGAAATAAAGTCATAAGGTCTATAATATCCAAGATTAAGAAGCCCCTTTAACAGCACTATTTCGAGTAGTGCTACTTTGTTAAACAATCAGAATCAGTTCCTTACTTGACACCAACCGTTAAGTTTATGCAACAGAGAGTGGTTAAACAGCTATGCTATCAGTCATCATTTTCTCTTCACTAAAGAGTTGATGATGATTCTTCTTATGTTTCACTAAATAACTTGCATCTTGTGAGATGTTAATGCTTGTTTCTTGAAATAAATACATAGACACACACTTTAAAAGAAGCTATGACTAAGCAAATTTGGAGACTATAGTTACTAGAAACCCTACTTGGAAATCTACAGTGTATATATGCATGCCAAACTCTAAAACGTCCTACAATTAAAATACATTTGTTCAAACACGGACTTTTCAGAACAGTTTTTTTTTTTTTTCCTAAAACTGTTAACATCTTAAAGTATACAGTTGGAAAACACTGTACTATCATTTTTAATCCAAATATTACAGATTCTAGAATTGCCATCAGTTGTGATCCAGTCACCTCAATCACCATAAAATATTTGATTAATTACCTTGAGCTTAAAATGATTTTAGATCTTTATTTTCTCAACTTCTCAGATGTTTTCTGATTACTACGTACCAGTTCTTGGCAAGTAGTCATTTTAAATACTTTCTCAGAAAGATTTAGAGATTATACTACATCACTCTATATACGTATAACTTGAAATGGTCCTACAAATTAAATGCTAATTCATTTACCAAAACACTGTTTTAAAAAAAAGAGTCTGAGATTTTTATCCCAATATTTTGCATGAGGTAGAGATTTGCATTAAATGCACCCTTTGCTGTGATGATTAATTATTACGTGGAGTCACATCTCAGAGAGAAAAATGTTATGGAGTACAGGAGAATAAAAATATTGTTTGTTGATATTGTATTAACCATCAGTGGTTTGTATATGGATCACAAAGTACGAATCAATACAGATCCCAGGATGCTAATATTTTTCTAAATCCTACAATGTTATTGACAATCAAATTCTTAGAATGGATACACATTCAATTTTTGAGTATGTTTAAATCAGGGCTGAGAATCAGTCTCATTTCTATTTGGATCACTTCTAAGCATTTATATTGTGGAAGAAATGGATACAGGTTTACTTGCCAAAATAAATAGGAAGCTGAACTTCATCCACTTTTGGGATGGTGTGGTGATTTTATTACCTCAAAGCAGAAATCTCTTATAAATCAGAATTATTATGTTATCCATGAATCTTTCTCCCTGAATATTCTTCCTGTAAAATGTCGAAACGAGAGGTAAACACTGTGATGTAGGGGTGATCTGACAAACTTAAAGTAAAATAGAATTTCAAATCTCTTTTCCCACAAAGAGTATTATAGTATATACATAAAAGGAGAATAACTCAAAGTGTTTTTTTTCATATTATATGAAAGTCTTTTCTTATGTCAGTTTTCATACAAGTGATATTGGAAAATTTAATGTGTGTGGATGTTGACAATAAATTATATTTAAAAAAATAATGTGTGTGAATGGAATTGGTTATGTTAAAACTGTCACTAGTAAATACATGAGAAGATAGTATTTGTCCTACACTACTATTTTAAATTACAGAACTAATAAAAAATAATTCGATGTTGAACTAAAGACTAAAAATTAAGTATATCTTAAAATACTGCCTTTTTACAATCAAACAGGAGGGAAAATCTCATTTGGATTGTTTTAATAATAAATTTAATCTAATTCTTAATTTGGTAGTGCCATGTAGGGGCAGTGTGCAATCATTAATCTTCATGTATGTTTTATAATCTTCATGTTAAGGGCAAAAAAATAGGAAAATAGCTTTCTTCATATCCTCTCATTATTGTTATTTCACTACATATATTCCTTGTGTGCATATGTATGTATATGTATACACACACATGCACACACAGGCATGAACATATATATACCAAGCTATTAAAATAGTTTATGACTAAAACCCAGAGCGGTTTTCCTTGAGTATTATTAAAGTAAGATACTATTTTCTAAAGGCAAATGGAGTTATGAATCAATAAAACTAAATATTACCAAAATATACACCAACTTAAATCCCTAACACTGAAAAAAAAAGAGCAACGTGTGAAGCACTTCATTTGAGACAGCCACTACAAGTTATAAAGCGAGTGAATAAATTTCAAAAATCAATGCCAATTGCAATCAAAATCCCCTATCTCACAATCCAGATGCACTTCACACAGCAACAAATAGAAGAGCACAAAAGAACATTGATGTGACAAAAGAATACAGGAGAAAATGAAGGTCAGTTTGTTGTGGGTGTTCTTTGTTCTATTAAACCCAGCAGGAAGACTTCGTGTAAGGCTTCTCAAAGGAAAGAAAAAAGATTAAGTCTGAGGTAGTAACTTTTATTGAGCTGGAGAAAAATTACTTCATACAAGTACGAAAGTTAGCTAAAAACAAATCTAAACATAGTGTAGTAAGAATATAATGAAACCCTGCTAATTTATGGGATATATATATACTCATATGTATACTTATATCATCCCTATCATTACCACACACACATACACGCATGCACGCACACACACACACACACACACACACACACACAATGCTCACATCTTCATCTATATATTAAAAACAAAAGGAGAGGGGCACCTGGGTGGCTCAGTCAATTAAGCATCTGCCTTTTGATTTAGACTCAGGTCATGATTTCACAGTAGTGAGCTCAAACTCTGGTCGGGCTCTGCACTGAACATGGAGTCCCTGTAGGATTCTCCTTCTCTCTTTGCCAATATCCCACTCTCACATGTGCTCTCTCTGTAAAAGAAAAAAAAAAAAGGAAATTACATGATTATGATCTTAAGACATGATTTTTGTTTTATAACCTAATCTAAATTACCATAAATTAAGCTATATCACAACATGAAGTTATAGAATTTTTCAATTCATATGGAAGAATGTGGAGAGATTTTTTGAGAGATGTACTGCAGGAAACAAACAGAAATGAAGGCAAAGCTGATCAATTTGCAAATTACCATGTCCAAGTGAAATAGCCTAAGTAGCAAATAGAGGAGACACTCAAGTGGAAGCCACGGATACTCTTTAATACAGAACCAGGGACACATTATGGCAAAGGGTGATAATTCTGAAGTTGAATTGCTAACGAGAGCCATTATAATTAGGTAACAGGTATTAAGCACAAACTATTGTCAAACTCTTCGAAGTCATTACCATTGTTGCTCATTTAATACAATGTTACATGGGGAGTCTGGGTGGCTCAGTCTGTTAAGCATCCAACTTTGGCTCAGGTCATGATGTCGATGTCGTGGTTTGTGAGTTCCAGTGTCATGTCAGGCTCTGTGCTGACAGCTCAGAACCTGAAGCCTGCTTTAGATTCTGTGGGTCTATCTCTCTCTCTGCCCCTCCCCCACTTGTTCTCTCTCTCTCTCTCTTTCTCTCTCTCTCTCTCTCTCTCATAAGTCATTTAGACTTATGAGGTCATTTTTTATCATAATCTAATGAGGTTAAATATTTTAAGTGAAACTTTTGAAGCACAATATTTTAAATGACATTATTACCTGACTGGGAATTTACCCCTACTAATCCTTGGATCAAAGAAATCCAAAGTCTAACTCTAGAAAAAGCAATAAAAGAAAGAATTCATAACAATACCTATTAGATCATAAGAAAGTTTTGGGCTCCAAGTAAAATTTATAGTTTTAAATGCCTTAAATATTAAAGAAGAAAAAATTAAAAATTAATGTTACTTAGACCTGTAATCATTTATTTTTTCACTCAACAAATCAATATTTAATGACATTATAGGTAAAGGGGGTGCACCAGCCTCCAAAATAAAAAGAATTTTTTATATATTTATGTATATATGAATAGTTTTATATATATATATATATATATATATATATATATATATATATATATATCCTGGAAATTTGGAGTTACTGTTTTAGTGAAGTGAGAAAGAAAATAAACAGGTAAATTTTATTGTTTTAGGAGTTGATGGGTGCTCTGAAGAAAAATTAACCAGAAAGATAGAAAGTTTTAAGGATACTGTGTGTGTATTTTCTTAATATCTCTTTCTAATAGTTCATTATTAGTATATAGTTCATTGTTAGGATGAATAATAGTTCATAATTAGAATATAACAGATTTTTATATTTTTGTTTTGTATTCTGAAACTGTACTGAATATTTATTAGTTCTAACAATATTTTGGTGAAATTTCTATATTTTTAAAATATATAATATCATGTCATTTGAAAACAGAGACAATATTACTTCTTCCTTTCCAATTTGGATGTTTTTTATTCGTTTTTATTACCTAATTGCTCTGGTTAAGACTTCCAGTACTATGTTGAACAAAAGGGATGAGAGTGGAGATTTTTACTCTGTTCTTGATCTTAGAAGAAAAGCTTTTACCTTTTCACCATTGAGTGTGATGCTAGCTGTGGGCTTGTCATATGGGTCCTTATTATGTTGAAGTATGCTCCTTATATACCAATCTGTTGAGAAATTTTATCATGAAAGGATGTTGAATATTTTCAAATGTTTTTTTTCTTTTTAAGTTTATTCATTTTTGAGAGCTAGAGAAAGAGCATGAGTGGGGGAGGAGAAGAGAGAGGAGGAGAGAGAGTCCCAAGCAGGCTCTGCTGTGCAGAGCCCAATGTAGGGCTCAAACTCAGGAATCGTGAGATCATGACCTGAGCCAAAATCAAGAGTCAGTCGCTTAACTGACTGAACCACCTAGGCACTCCTCAAATGCTTCTTTTGAATCTACTAGCATGATCACATGAAGTTGAGCCTTCGTTTTGTTAATGCAGTGGATTACATTGATTGATTGGTGTAGTTGAACCATCTTTGCATTATCCAAATATATCCTCCAGAAGGTGAGGATTGCAGTTAGCAAGCACCGAGATGTACACAAATTAGAAGCCGGGCCCTGAGGCAGCAGCTGTAAAATACTCGTATTTCTTCCAGGGAAATCCTGAGAGGTAGGTATTTTTGGCCTGCTCTCTCTGCACTGAGCCCTGGGGCAGAAGTGAAGTGAGGGCTTGCACCTCCATTAACAACTTTACTGTTTTCTACAGTCCTGTGGAATTGTGACACATACGTTGTTGCCTTTCAGAGCTAGGTAGTTTGGGGGCCCATCTCCTGGGCTGTAGCTGAAAGACTTTACATTTGAGTAAGCCACTGGTGAACCAGTTTCTCTTTTTTTCAGATTTTGGGAAGCATCTCATTGTTTTCATCCGGTTCTGTCTGTCCTCCCCTCTGTTTTATTATCTGTTGTGGCTTAATTAAATTGAAGTGAGTGGACGTATGGTCTGGAGCAACATCAATCCCAGGGTGTGAGAGATAGTCTGATGTGGGGCTGAGAATCTCACTGTGCTCCAAGAGCCCAAAATCTTTATAAATATAACCAACTAACCCATGGGCTCTTAGTCTTTTACTTCCTCCATTTCATGCTGATGCATAATTCCATGAAATCTTCACAGATTTGAAAATGTTTTCAATTTTTTTATTGAAAACCTCTTGCAAATTGCCTTTATTTTAAACTAGGAAATGTGTATGTGGCCTCTATTCCTCTATAATTTTTTCTCAGAAAAATCTAGATTTCTCAAGCCAAAATTCTAAACTACCAAAAAGAAGAATAAAATTATTTCCAGACTTTAAGGAAACTTTTTTGGTAACAGTTACTCAGGCATATTTCCAGTCCTTCCTTTTTCTCGGGTCTCAACTTCATTCATTCTTTCTTTTTTTTCTTTTTTGTTTACCTATTAAAGTTTATCCCTTAAACAAAAAGTGAGCGGGGGCGCCTGGGTGGCTCAGTCAGTTGAGCGGCCGACTTCGGCTCAGGTCACGATCTCGCAGTCCGTGAGTTCGAGCCCCGCGTCGGGCTCTGTGCTGACAGCTCAGAGCCTGGAGCCTGTTTCAGATTCTGTGTCTCCCTTTCTCTGACCCTCCCCCGTTCATGCTCTGTCTCTCTCTGTCTCCAAAATAAATAAGCATTAAAAAAAAAAGTGAGCATTTTCATAGATTAATTGCCTGAAGAGTACTTCAATTCCATATTTAAAAGTTTTCCATTTGGAAATTACATTTTTCTAAGTATAAAAATATTTTCAGGAGATTTTCCTCTCAAAAACTATTAAACAAAACCCACTAAAACAAAACCCACTAAAACAAAACCCACTAAAACAAAAACCCACTAAAACAAAACCCACAAAACCGTCTCAAAAACTATTAAACAAAACCCACTAAAATTAGCGTGGAAACAAAAATCAACAGATACATGTTAAAATAGAATTCCTAAGCAGAATAGTAGTATGGATTTCATCATTTCTTTCTGAAAGCCGAGTACATAAAACTTAAAATATTTCTTACTTCTGTTCTTAGCTTTAGTTATATCTAAATTCTCACTTCTCTGGTTTCTGACTGGAGTGCTACTGCATTTTTCTATTCCTATAACTAATCATGTTAAGTATTGTTTCAGATGCTTATTGACTATTCATATATCATGTTCTGTGAGATATCTGTTGAAGTATTTTGTCCATTTTTCATTAAATGTATCTTTTTTATTGAATTGTAGCAGTTCTTTGTATATTCTGATACAAATATTTTCTCCTATAGATATTTACAAATATAGTCAGCCCACATGTGTCTGGCTACTTTATTTTCTTAGTGGTATCCTTCACAGAACAGATTTAAATGTTTTTTGAAATCTTATTTATCAATTATTTACTTCTGTAGTTGACACTTTTGAGTCATAAGCAATCTTTGCCAATCAAAAGGCTGAGAAGGTTTTTTCCAATGTTTTCTTCTGAGAAGAGAGGGTTTTTAAAAAAATATTTTATATTATTTTCCTTTTTCATATTCATTTCTTACATTTTTATTATATACATAGTTTTCATAACTGATCTTATATCCGATCCTCCCATTAACTCTTTGAGATATACAACAGGTCTTTATTATTCTGTTTTACAGGTAAGAAAAATGAAGATCAAAATATTAAATGATATTCAAAAGAGTATACTGTAAGTGAATGGTGGTGATAAGTCTCAAATAGCCCTAGTCTAGTGTAATTTTCTCTACATGGCCAACAAACATCTCCAAGTACCAGAGTCTCAGTCAAGAGAGCTTGGATTGAAATCCCAGACATAAAGTCCTCTTCATTCCTGGAAAATAGCCAAGGGTGTTAGCAATTTAGTGCAGACAAAGAAATGGGATTTTTTAATGTAAAAAATCACCAAATCTATAAAAACTTGTTAATATCTTAATGGTAAAATTTTCACAAGAGACACAATCCAACTGGCATTTGGTATTTTTTTTATTAGTAAAATAAACTGGGTACAGTATGAAGAGTTGGAGCATTTAAATTAAAAGACCTATGAAAAGCAGGCCTCATTTAAAGAGACAGGGAATAAAAACGCTAACGCGAAGGGATCCTTTCAAGAATATTCATAAGAGAGCCAGTGTACCATTCTGCACCTGTTGTTAAGAGGAGGTACCACTGCTCAAGTTCCAAACTGAATTGGCTTCAAAGATTTTGAAAAATAGCCCCTCTGTTTGTAAGTTTTTCTCTCTTGTGAATAGAGACGTTTCTTTGCGAGAGAGGAGTGGCAGACTGTAGGGGCATTCTCTGCACGAGGCACCTGTGAAATTTGGCAAACTCAAGTGTCTTAAGCTGCTGGTATGAATAGCTTTACAGTATGTGGGTAAAGAGGCAACCAGTACGTTCTGCTGCACGAATCCATGGAATGCTAATTTTGTTATCCCCGAATTGAGTGACTAACGCAATGTTTTAAGTGTTATTTTGAAATACGGTTCACTTCATCTCACCAAGTCTGAAAACACATCGTTCAGCTTTAATTTCAGCACGTTTTTTGTAAAGTTTGTTTTGGTGTTGAGAAAATGTCAAAACTAAGTTATGTCTGGCCCTAAAATTTCTGGTTTTAGTAAATAAAATTAACTCCTTGGTTAATCTGCAGTTAACTTCTATGTCTGCAGTAGGATCAATAGTTCATAATAGTTAATAATATGCACAAATGTAGTCCTGTATCTGGAACATTTTTACATAATACGATTAAGCAAATAGGTAAGTTACTTTTTCATGGCCGATGACCCCAGTGCCAATAATAAGCATATAATATTGATGATAGTATCACATACAAAAGTAGATTTTGTATATTTTTTTTTTTTAATTTTTTTTCAAGGTTTATTTATTCTTTTTGGGACAGAGAGAGACAGAGCATGAACGGGGGAGGGGCAGAGAGAGAGGGAGACACAGAATCGGAAACAGGCTCCAGGCTCTGAGCCATCAGCCCAGAGCCCGACGCGGGGCTCAAACTCACGGACCGCGAGATCGTGACCTGGCTGAAGTCGGACGCTTAACCGACTGCGCCACCCAGGCGCCCCAGATTTTGTATATTTTAATGTATATAAGAATCTTTATTTTAGATTAATACAAATAAATTTTAAAGTACAAATCAATATGGTTTTGAATATTAGTGAAAATGTTTATATAGGGTAACATAAATAAAAACAGCTTTTAAAAGAAATAAAGTTTTATAAGTAGAGAGATACTTATGGCCACATGGAATAAAATTAAAAATACTCAAGTTAGCCCAACTTGAACATTCTTTTCCTGTGTCTTTACCTTATTTCCTCCCCCTATTTGCTTGGTGAATTTCTACACATTTGTCAAGACTCTGTTGAAATGTTACCTTCTTTCTGAAAACTTCTCTTAACCACCTTTCTCTCCAACAAGTTAAGAATCGCCTTTCTGTGCTCTATCTTCCTCAATTAGGACTTATGCCATTTTTATTATATTTATTTGCTATGTGTTTGCCATGTGAACCCCTCAGAGACAAGAATTATGTTTTAATGATTATGTAGCCCTTTTGTTTCCCATAATGAACATTAAATACACATTTATAATAGATATAATATTGAGTATAAAAAAGAGATAGATAACATTACACATTGACTGGAGAAAACCTTAATTGTGTGGATTTATGTCATGCGCTGTATTTTTGCAGCCTGGCTTAGCTGACTCCAGCTACCACTCAGCAGTCAATTAGCATTGTCTCTCATTACCTATAGTGACTTGAAATGTTTACTATCTTTCTCAAGTTACTCTACTCATCTTTCCTGCTAATACTGTTTACCATCAGATTTGATGGGATTTGCTTCAGATTTAAAATGGAAATAAGAGGGGTGCCTGGTGGGCTTAGTTGTTTAAGCATCTGACTTCAGCCCAGGTCATGATCTCATAACTTGTGAGTTTGAGCCCCGCTTCAGTCTCTATGTTGACAGTGTGGAGCCTG
The DNA here is from genome assembly GCF_018350155.1 of Leopardus geoffroyi. NCBI lineage: Eukaryota > Metazoa > Chordata > Mammalia > Carnivora > Felidae > Leopardus > Leopardus geoffroyi. Next base: position 18,825,532 of record NC_059338.1, on the reverse strand, counting down.
CTTGGGATTCTCTCTCTCTCTCTCTCTCTCTCTCTCTCTCTCTCATTCTCTCCCTCTGCCCCTCCCCTACTCATGCTCTAAATAAAAATAACTAACTAACTAACTAAATAAATAAATAAATAAATAAATAAAATTTAAAAAAATTAAATATAAATAAGACATAGCATGCTTTTGAGAGTCACATCCACAGATGTGAAAAACAGGTGTCATTTTTTCTTGTGATGCAATATTTTGACATTTAGCCATCTATTGTATCAAATGCAAAAATTTGATCTAATCATCTTTGGGCTATTCTTTCTAAATCTAACAGTTAACTCTTGTCTGTATTTTCATTGTATTAAGTTCTAAAATCTTCTCTTTAGGATTCTTCCTCTCTTTGGGTTGATTCTCAACCTAACATGGATTTTCTATACCCCAGTCAGAATGGCCTTATTGTGGAACTCCAGACGTGTTTGCCTGTCTCTGTTTGTCCCCTTTGAAATGTATGTGGTTCAGACGTGGGCTCTGGTTGACAAATCTATACAGCCCCCTGTGTCATCCTCCTTTTTACATTAAAGTCATTCAGATGTTTTTGTCCCTCCTTAGACCATCTGGACCCAAAGGAGGAATTGGATGTTCTGCAGTCCTGTGGAGGCACATTTTTGTCTACACACTGCTACAGTCCTACAAAGTGTGTAAGTGGGCAGCTGGCTCCCTTTGTACTGATCCCAAGCTTCACAGGGGTGCCAGCACAGTCCTCTAGGAATACCACCTACACTCAGGCTCAACACAGGGTCCAAAGCATGAACACTGGCCAGCATTCCACTTTCTGGGTTTTTCTCTGATTCTCTTCTCTGGGATGGGCTATCAAATCATTTTCTGACTTAACCCCCGCATCCCAACATTTCTTGTTTTACTTCCAAACTGTGATTTCAATAATTTAATACTTTGGTTCTTAATTTATGCAGTAACTTCTTCTTTGCCTCATTACTCATTACTATGTTTAACTGACTACACTGAGAGAAGGGATCCTAGAATACTAATAAATTAGTTTGGGTTTGAATAAGCTCTACCATTCAATAACTGTCAAGTATTTTCTTCATTTCTATAAACCTAAGTTGCACCATTTATCAGACGAGGACAGGAAAGATGTGAAGGTTGAAAGAAACTGCATATATAAAGTACGTAGCACATAATAGTACCTGGTACATTTATTAATAAATGGAATAAACATTCACTTCCTTTATTTCCTCTCTTTTTGAGCAGTTTCCATTTCCTTACCTATCATCCAGCCTTCCACAGATTATAAAATGGTTTTCCCTCCATCTTTCCATTTTATTCCTCCAGCTTAAAATAATGACCCCAGCTAAGTACCAGCAATAGATTGTCTTTCCTTTCCAACCTGGAAATATTTATTTTAAAACCCGGTAGCTTCTGTTCTTTCTTGAAACCCTCTCTTCTCAATGTATATGATCTTATATCCCCCTGATACTCTTCCTGCTTTTTTTTAAATTATTCTCAAGTTAGTTAACATACAGTGTAGTCTTGGCTGTAGGATTAGAGCACAGTGATTCATCTCTTATGTATGAAACCCAGTGTTCATCCCCAGAAGTCCCCACCTTAATGCCTGTCATACATTCAACCCACCCTCCCCACCTTTTTCTCCTCCCCACCCCCATCAACCCTCAGTTTGTTCTCTGTATTTAAGGTCTCTTATGGTTCGTCTTCCTCTTTGTTTTGTCTTATTTTTCCTTCCCTTCCCCTATCTTCATCTGTTACGTTTTTCAAATTCCACATATGAGTGAAATCATATGTATCTGTCTTTATCTGACTGATTTATTTCAACTACCATAAGACCCTCCAGTTCCATTCGTGTTGTTGCAAATGGCAAGAGTTCATTATCTTTCATCGCCAAGTAATGTTCCATTATATGTATATAAACCACATCTTCTTAATCCATTTATCAGTTGATGGACACTTGGGCTCTTTCCCTAATTTGACTATTATTTATAGTGCTGATATAAACATTGGGGTGCATGTGCCCCTTCAAATCAACATTTTTGTATCCTTTGGATAAATTCCTAGTAGTGCTATTGCTGGGTTGTAGGATAGTTATGTTTCAATTTTTGAGGAACCTACACACTGTTTTCCAGAGTGGCTGCACCAATTTGCATTCCCACCAACAGTGCAATAATGTTCCCTTTCTCCACATCCTCGCCAATATCTGTTGTTTCCTAAGTTGTTAATTTTAGCCATTCTGACCAGTGTGAGGTGGTATCTCATTGTGGTTTTGATACGTACTTCCTCAGTCTACACATTGCAGTTTTCCTTTTCCCTTGGTTCTGAGTCTAGAGTTCAGTTAATAGAATATCTACATATCCAATCATGATATCTCCCTACTTCCAGTCTCAGATCACTGTTATATGTCCTTTGTATAGTAGAGTCATTTTTCTTTCAAAAATCAAACTCTGATTATGTGGCATTATATTTACTCCCTTCCTATCTATAACTCCTCATTGTTTGTTAAGAAAAATTCATATTGATATGAGCATTTACTATCTCCTCTTGCCTTTTGTCCCAAACCTCCTTCAGTAGTGTCTGAAGGACACAGTGTTTTCGTTCAGAAAAAGTCATATTCAAGTCATGGACCTGTCATTATTCACCTGCTCTATAAATTAGTTGATTTCCCTATAAATTAGAGAAAAATAATGCCTCCTCCTCTAGATACTGTGAGGATTTATAAAAGCTCAGTTTTATTGAGTACTTACCATATGCTAGACATTTAAAAGGCATTTTTATAAATATGCATTCAATTTTTTGGAGTTAATTCAATTAAATAGTTTTTTTTAATTTAAACTGACTAATGCCTAATATATAGAAAGTGCTCAATGATTAATGACCGTGATTATTTGATACACACCTCTTTCATTGTTCTTCTAGTCATAAATTTGCTTCTTACTACTGCTTTCGACAAGTCTCTTCTTAATTTTTTTTAAGATTTTAGCTTTAAATAATCTCTATACCCAACGTGAGGATCGACTTCACACTCTGAGATTGTCATGCACTCAACCAACTGAGCCAAACAGGTGTTCCTAAATTTCTTTATCAGTAAATACTGAGATAAGAATAATGATTCTCCTCAATTTATAGGACTTATGAAAATAATATGAAATATATATAAGTTTGGGGTGCCTAGGTGGCTCAGTCCATTGAGTGCTTGACTCTTGATTTCATCGCAAGTTATAATTCTAGGATTGTGGGAACAAGCCCACGTGGGGCTCTGCACTGAGCATGAAACCGGCTTAAGATTCTCTCCCCATCACTATCTGCCTCCCTCCCCCATTTGCATGCTCTCTCTCAAAAAAACAGAAAGAAAAATATATATGTATATAAAGAAAATAAATCAGATTATGGAATAGAGAAAAATGAGTGAATATGTGGAGACTGTAATCTCATGGTAATTAAAATTTTCAATGATGACAAAAATATTGAAGCATTATTTTATGGAGTTAAATGTTTTAATGATAAAGTTATTCAAAGAATGAAGGCACAGAGAAATGTTAAAAGCATGTTCCATAATGTGTTAGGTAAAGGCTGCAACCAGTACATTCCATTGGGAATAGAAAAAACAGAACTCATTGAGAGGGACTGAGATGACAAGTTGTAGTGGCTGAATATAGATCCAAAAGATGGTGATTTTATTAAGCAATGCTTGTTGGACCTTTGATGATGTTGCTAATTAAGTCAACATTTTCAAAACTCTCTTTAAGTCAGATAGATTGTATAGCATTCTTTTAATTCAAACAAAAGCTAAAGAAAAATGGAAAAAATGATAGAAATATAATGTTCTTGAGATCTGGGATAATAATACTATTTTAATGTGATTGTACTATGCTAGAATCTCTGTCTAAATAAAAGAGTATTTGTTTTATTGTTAAAAAGACAAGAACCTAGTGCATGTGCCTCTTCCTGTAAGTGAATCAATAGAAGATATTCTCTATACACATGCATACCCACAGTTACATGTGTGTCTTAACTGTCTTGTTTCTAGACTTAATTTTTAGAACATTTTATGGTAACTTTGTTCTGCAAGAGGTACCTCCTATAGTAATATTATAGTAATAGAGTATTTAATATACTATATAGTATACTATAATATAGAGTATATAGTATACTATTTAGTACATTATAATTAGTATATTAATTTTTTTAAGTTTATTTATTTATCTTGAGAGAAAGAGAGAGAGAGAGAGAGAGAGAGTGATCATGGGAGGTGCAAAGAGAGAGGGAGAGAGAGAGAATCCCAAGCAGGCTCTGCACTGGCAGTGAGGGACTGTAAGACTGTGAGATCATGACCTGAGCCTAAACCAAGGGTCGGGCGTTTAACCAACTGAGCCAACCAACTGAGTTTAACCAACTATAGTTTGTAGATTATACACTATATACAGAATATAGTAAGAGTAATATGTAGTAACAATATATATTATTAACATATTTATATATTGGTGTAGAGGTAATAAAGTTAAAGATGTATACAGACATTTTAACAAAATAGATATAACGGCATATACTACATTCCATCCTAGCTTTTCACTTATATTGTAAACAACTCAAAATATTAAAGGTAAATGAAGAATATAAACTAAAGCAGAAAGAATTATTTATTTATAATTTATAAACCTACACCTACTCCTACTCCTTTCCAATATCATGATTTGAGATAAATACATTGAAGTTCTTGTTTATCTTGGGTTTATAATCAAAATCAAATTGTCAGATGCAAACATCATTGGTCGCTTTATTAAACGCAAACATACTTGTAATAAGCATGCCATTATCTCCATGGAACAAAAAGTATATAAAGTTAGGAGCTCTGGTTACTCTTACCATATTGCCTTAATTTCCCCACATAATTTTTGTTGCCCATTACTATACATACACATCACAATTAAGTGTAATCACACATTAAAAATGACAAAAACTTTGAAAATTAAGTGTCATCTTCACAGTACTAAAACTAATGAACTCCAAATTCTATCAACACATGAGAAAAGTATCAGAGCATAACTGAAACAAAGAACATTCCCAAAAGCATTTCCATAAAAATGCTTTATAGAGAGCTTTTAACAAAATATATACCATTAGCAACGTTTTATTTAACAATTCTACAGTGGTAGCATTACCAATTCTCAGTTTAAATTGACAGTCTTTCATGATAATTCTAAAGGATTAATTTCCATAGATATTTCTAATGACAAAGGCTACAATGCCTTGTGGAGATCTGTTCAAGAGAAACCAATCTGTTGTTAGAAAGATCTCATTTTAATCAAGACCACTATCTTACAAGCTGGGCACTGGCAACCAACTCTGATGCTGACTGAAGGATATATATTTGCTACTCCGGAGTCAAATCTTCCTGGAATTCCATGTGGATTTAAGCTTGTGACCCATGTCACTAGACTTGTGATAAAGAAGACGTGGGGTACACCCCAGGTCTGACCTTTTCCTAGCCTCCTCCAGGGCATTATTTTCCTGTTGTAAAGGCTCATTCTCCATCTCTCCAAGACAAGTTATCTTAATTGTTGGCATTTCATCATTACTCATATATTTAATATGTGAACATTATGCAAACTAAATACCCCTCCCAACAAGCATGAGCTAAAATATAAGCTATAATTTTATAAATCAGATCATATAATTCCATTCCCACTCATTTTCTCTGAGATAAAATTGAAGTCCCTCATGTAGCCCCCTTGGTTTTTATGACCCTTCCTGTGTCTGGAACCTCCTCCTGGCCACACCATTGCACCCCACCCCATTGGCCCCAGTCTTCCCTGTACATGCATGCACAGCACCAAGTCCTTGCACATTCTCTTCCTTAAGCTTAGCACATTCAACCCACTCCCCTTCCCTGCTGTCATGGTTCAATCTATCTGTAATTTTTACATCTTTCACAAGTGTAATTTTATATGATTTATATGGCTATTTGAGCATCTTTCTCCCCTGTTAGATAGTAGTCTCCAAATGGTGTGATGACCATTTATTATCTGGCTCAATATTTTTTGGCTCAATAAATTTTTTCATCAAAGTTTTAGCATGCTTTCTGGAACAGACATGCACATTATACCAATTTCACCCAGGAAAATATATCTTTTGGGAAAGAGATATTATCTTATTTAGATTTTTATATTGTTTTGAGAGGCACATTATTGAGAGATTTCTATGCATCAAGCACTATATAAAGTTATTTTCATGCCTTAGCCTGTGTAATTCTCATGGGTTATGTATTATTATTATCTCCATTGACAGTTGGGGAAATAGAGTTGAAGAGAAATTAAGTGTCTTGTCCAGTATCCAAAAGCTAATAAAAGACAGAGTTGGTGAGAACACAGGACTTGTAATATTTAAGCTCATGTCTTCAAAGTCTACATATTCTAATTCTGGCAGGGGAGAGGGGGATATTTAACTATTATAAATTTACTAAGAACTCTATTCAAGTTAACAGAAAAAGCTCTAATATATATATATATATATATATATATATATATATACACATATATATATATGTATATATATATATATATACACATATATATATATGTGTGTATATATATATATATATACACACACACACACACACACACACACAAATAACTCTCAATTTTGTCGAGGTTTCAGGGTCTCATTTAAGATAAATGATCAAATACTCAAAAGATTTTTTTAAACCGATCTTTATATATCATTACTTATTCATACTGCAGTGGCCCCATCCACCTGCTTGTTCAGATACAACACATAGGAATTGTCCCTGTTTTCTCTCTTTCCTTCATACTGTGTATGCCATCTAACAACAAGTCCTGTTAGTTTCACTTCAAAATATCTACATTCTATTTATCTAGGTCTTTCTGGCCCCACTGTTGCCACCATTGCCTGAGTTACCATCACATCTTCCTGAAATTATACTGTACCTGTGGCATCTTAACTGATCTGCCTCATTCCATTTCTGTCCCCACCTCCTAAATTCCTACTGCATGCAGCAGTCAGGATACTGTTTCTTTTCTTCTTTTTTTTTTAATTTAAATATTTTTAATGTTACTTTTTGAAGGAGAGAGAGACAGAGCATGAGTGGGGGAGGGGCAGAGGGAGAATGAGACACAGAATCCCAAGCAGGCTCCAGGCTCTGAGCCATCAGCACAGAACCTGATGCAGGGCTCAAACTCACGAACTGTGAGATCATGACCTGGGCCGAAGCCGGACGCCCAACCGACTGAGCCACCCAGGCGCCACAGGATGCTGTTTCTTAAAACAATTTTTTTTCTTCTTTGCTTTCTATTTTACTCTAAAGCTGTAATCCAAATCTGCTTCTTATGACTAACATTATCCTACTGGAGCTGGCCCCGGTTTTATCACTCTCCACTAACTCATGATGCTGTAGCCATGACGATCTTTGTTATCCCTTTCATGCCAAGCCAAAGCATTTGCACTCTGCCTGGAATTCATATTCTTTGCTCAGCTTTGCAACGATAATGAATTCTAATCATTTAGCTCTCACTTTAAATATCACCTCCACAGGGAAGCTTTCCCAAGGCTCCCTTCTCACAGTAGCCCTTGTACATTATTCCCTATCACATTACACTTTTAGTCTTTTCATAGCACTTATACTTCTTTAATGTCTCCTGTTTAGTGTTCCACTTATTTATTGCAGGTTAAACCCACAATGGGACTGTGTGTCTTTTCTCACTGTTTCAGTTTTAATCATAAAATACAAGAAATATTATAGGTGTTTTTTGTTTGTTTGTTTTTTTTGTATTGAACCTAAGTACAGAGATTTTAGTTAATCACATATATGGATCATAGTCATAATTTTCTTTTTATGCTAGGACCCAGTCTCATTTTATGTATATATGTATTATGCTATTCTTTGTTCTTTATCCCTACTAACATTCTGATGGATGCCCTCTCTGCCAGGATTGAAATATGTCTTTAAAATGTGGCTCTCTCATTGTAAAATATGTAGTGATGATTTTAAAGTACGAATATTTACTTTGTATCACTGTCTTATACATTTTGTTTATTACTTTTTTCCATAAAACATGTTTTTAAAATCCATTCATTCTTCTGTATTTATATTTTGTGGTTTCTAATTGCTGCATGATATTTTATAATTTGCATCCACTCCACTTTTTCACTGATTTGTACCCAAATTCTCTTTAACACCCACAAGCATACACTATGCCCCAGTGAACATGCACCTCCATATTCTGCCTCTAATCTGGGGAAAATTCCCCTGTGATGTATACTCAAGAGTGGGGTTGCTAAGCCCTAACACACACATATACATATTTTTCTACATGACATAGTAGTTGTTTAGTAATACTTGTAAAATCAATTATTATGTCTTAATTTTTTTAAAGTTTATTCATTTTTGAGAAGGAGAGAGAGAGAGACAGAAAGAGAGACACAGCATGAAGGTGGGGGCAGAGAGAGAGGAAGACACAGAATACAAAGCAGGCTCCAGGCTCTGAACTGTCAGCACATAGCCCAACTCAGGGCTTGAGCTCATGAACTGTGAGATCATGAACTGAGCCAAACTTAGACACCCAACCAACCAAGGGCCACCCAGGTGACCCTAAAATTAATTGTTTTAGTAGTGTTTAATAAACTCTTAAATTACATTTTTGTCCTGAATATAATATAAAGCCCCACATAAAAAAATAACAAATTCTTGGAGAATAAGTTTATAGTCTTACTATAGACTATAAAATATCAGTTAAAAATTACTTTAAAATTTAGCATCTTACAATAATAGATACTTATAATTTCTGTGAGTCAGAATTTGGGGAGTATCTTAGTTGGGTGTTGTTTACTCAGAGTATCTCATGACTTTGAATGGTAAGCTGCAGTCATCTCAATGATTGACTGGGCTGGAAGATACACTTCTTTAAAAAAAGCTATTTATTTTGAGAAAGAGCAAACATGAGTGGGAGCGGGGGGGGGGGGGGTGGGGTGGAGCAGCGAAAGAGGGAGAAAGAATCCCAAGCAGGCTTCGGGCTGTCAGGGCCGAGCCTGATGAAGGGCTCAATCCCAGGAGCCTTGAGATCATGACTTGAGCTGAAATCAAGAGTCAGCCAGCAGTCAGACACTCACCCAAGTGAGCCACCCAGGCACCCTTGGAAGATACATTACTAAGCTGGATCACGGACATGTGCATTGGAAGCAGTTCTCAGTTCTGTGACAAGTGGATTTGTCAAAGTTCTCAGTGGGTGTTCTCCTGGTATGTCAGTTTGCTTCTCCCTGAGTTAGTGATCCAAGAGAGAGCAAGAAGGAGACACAGATCTTTTTATGACATATTCTCAGAACTGATAGTCACTTTCATAATTTTCTATCTGCTATATGCAAACAACCCTCACTCAAGGAGAAGAGAATTAAGCTCCACTTATTGAAGAAAAGAGTGTTAAGCAATTTTAGGCATATTTCAAAACCATTATAATTCCACAAGTTATAATCGAGTGTTATATCTTGTAAACCTATTTCTTAATTTTTGGTTTTGATTCAGTAAATAACATTATCTACTTTGTACTAAACATTTGGCTAAATAATGGGAAGAGTAAGATAAATAGTATTGATGCTGTGGAGGGACTTAAATTAGTTAAAACAAAATATGAAATAAACAACTTGAAATATAACTCAATGCAGATCCACTGAAGTACATTTCACTACCACCCAATATAATATAATTCAAATATGTGGAATAACATGGTCCTACGTGACACATTAGGATAATAACAAAATGTGTAATGGCACAATACAAAGGTAATCAACATAGGTGAAATTAGCCTATGTAGTAAAATAAAGGCTTCACAATTATAATTTGAGTTAAGATTTAAAGAGTGATTGCATAGGCACTTGCCAGATAAACCACCCATCTGTAGAAGGTTCTATGCAGAAAGAGCATCATGTGCAATGTGCAGAAGCACAAACACTTCAAGTGTGCTTGGAAATCCATGAATGTAAGTCCTGGCAAATTTAACATGTAGGACCTGAGTACTTCATTACTTTCATATTAGAGAATGTCACAAATTAATATAGGCACTTGAAAGGCTTCCTTTATAGGCAAACAGTTTTCTTCTACACATTAGCCAAGACTAACAGTTCAAACCTTTGCTACACGTTTTGCATGCATTTTCTTAGTCATCCCATCACACTGTGTTGTACATATTACTATCTCAATTACAAATGACTAACGGTTCATACAGCTCCAAGATTAGTTGTAAATGACCAAAACACAAATCCAAATTCAATAATGCCCTGGATATACTATAGTTTACAGTTTCTAGCTCATAAAGTTCAAGGGGAAGAATTGGGGTAACTGAAAATGGACTTGTAGATAGGAGCAACGTCATGGAGAACTTTATTAGCCCACAACATAGAGCCATTGATTATTTGAGCAGGGGGATGGTGATACCAGATTTACTTGTTAGACAGTTCACTTTGGTGATAGTATAAAAGTAAGGAAGAGAGGTTGAAATAAAATCAGGGGACATGCAGGCAAAAGTTGATAAACATTTTCACAGAGTAAGAGGGTAAATATGAGACACATTTAAGGAATAGAGTAGAAAGACCTTGGCAATTGAGGCTGTGCAAGGATGAGGAAATCAGAAGCAATTAGAAAGATGTAAGCATCTAGCTTTGCACCGGGGTTGACAGAGATATTATTTACTGAGTTGGATGGTCACAATATTTGAAACAGATGGTGTCTTCTGTTTTATTATAACTATTTCAGGGATCTTCAATGAGAAGATTATACATTTCTAGCTAATCTCAAAATTTTATCTCATAAATCTCCAGTGAAGGTTATAGTCAACACATTCTGTATCCACTTCACTGTAAGTGAGAGTTTTTGCACAGCTTTTGGGGGCAAACTTTGGACTGAGAGAATTCATCACCTTTACTGTGCAACCTGAGGCAACTAACCTAACTTCCGTTGGTCTCAGTTCCATTTCCTATAAAATGGAGATAATCACCTATATCAGTTAGGGCAGGCTACCTAATAGAAGGCTACAAATAGACCCACAATGTATAGTGAACAAACAAAATAGGAGTTTGTTTTCCTCACTAAAAGAAACCAAGAATGTTCTATGTTGGTAGGGGATGGAGAGCAGGATTGTATTGTTGTGGGAACTTGTTTACTATGCTTCATTCAGGGATCCTGAGTTATGGAGGCTTTGTGTTTTAAATGAGTAGCTTCGAAGGTTACCCAAGACATTGACGTCCAGCCAGTAAAAAGGACAGGAGTGTGTGCAAAAGCACTTACCACCTGCCCCTTAAGGCCTAGATCAGTTTAGTTATCTCTTCAATCTCCACTTCCTGCCAAGAACTTGTCACTTGGTCATAACTGGATGCAGAGATGACTGGGAAATGCAATCCCTGGCTGTTTCACCACTTCCTGGTGATACCTCAAAAATGCCCTGCTAATTTTTAGAATTGTTGTGGAAATTAAATAAGATTATATACATAGTGCTTAGACCAGTAAGTGCTCATATACTGTAAGTGTTCAGCAAATACTAGGTTGAAGGGAAGTATTATGAGCAGCCATACTCTTTCCCTGCTTTGCTTAGGATCTTCACAGCACATTTTTCTTTTAAAGAAGTGATTAAATTAAGGCTTAAGGTAAATAAAAGCAACTAAAGAGGTTTGAGACCACTAAATCTGAGTAATTACCTGATTACCTCATGAGAGGGAGTCAAAAATGTTTTGATGAAAGACAAATTGAATAAAAGAAACCAACAAACCAGAAAGAGAGCAAAGAGTTTGGCCAGTTTAGATACCTGATTGCTCAAAAGATAGCATAAGACACAGGGCAGCAAGACTAAAGAAAGATTCCTTTTAATTATTTTTAAGGAGAAAGTCATACGTGCAGTCAAATAGCACAAAAGTGTCGGTCAAGTCCTTTATTTGCTCTGAAAAACCGGCAAATTAGAGGGATAAAGTGACATGTCTAAAACCAGACAAAAAGCTTTATGGCAGAAACAGAGTTGATATCTGGACATCTTTCCAGAATTCTTTCCTGAAGATCTACCTTTCCCCCGACCCGCTTTCCCCTTGCTTGGCAACTCCTCTTTGTGAGCACAACCACACTCGGATCTGTATTCAGAAATTCAGAAGATAAAATCATGCCTCCAAAATAGATGCATAAATCCTAAGGGATTTTACTCTAAAGAACGGAATTTTGTGCACCACATTGTTTTAAAATTAGGCCTGGCTTCCTATTCACATGCTTACCATCATCATTTACCTCTTCTTCTATCTTGATTTTAGAACTATAGCCTTCTCTGTGTTATTCATTACAGTATATGGAATTGATGTAACCATTTCTCTATACATCTTCTGTGACTTTTGGCAGAAAATGCTAGACAATTAAAGACTAACTAGGCAGCTAAAAACAACCTTTGTTTGCTAACGTCATCTACAGTTTAAAAGTATGATGTCAATAGCATTCTCATTGTTCACATCAGGCATGCTGCTCAGAACACAGATTGGCTTATTGTCCTTAGTGTTCAGAAACTGCACCTGTTCTTTTTACTGGTATTTGAAGAACATAATGCTGTAATTTCTAGTGCATGAATTACAAGTATCCCCAGAACTGGTAAATAATATAACACTACAAACTAAAATTATAATTCAATGCTTATTTGCATGTAGATGACTGAATATATGTCTGCTCACTCTTCATCTACTAGACAATGAAATTACTATCACTTCACTTCTAAAGATACTTGCTTTTAATTATTGGCTGAGCTGGATAAACTTTAGAATTGGTTTATATAGAGGAAACTGTCAGTAAGAATGAAGAGAATGAAGGGTTAGGGTGTGTTCGTTATTAACCTTCTAACACTCCTACCCCTTATCTTGATCCTCATTTAAAGGAAAATAATAGAGTAGTTTTGCGTGAATAAGGTCATCATATAAAATTGAATCTGATGTTTTCAGTGTTTTGAAGGAAATTGAGCTATGTATAAATGAAGAAGGCCTAACAAAAATTCTATTCTGAATTCCATGTATAAACATGATAGACTTACTTATCCAATCGGGTCAGAACTTCCAAGTGTTTATTCTAATGAAATGACAACCAGACGCAATTTAAAGTTTTCAATTATTTTTGCATTTTGTACTTTCTGTTGCAGATTTGGAATTGACATAAAAGCCTTTATTGATCTAGTGTAAGTCAAGCCTTGATAAATAAGCAGATTCAGCAAGGATTTGCCAGATGCAAGCCATATATTCATGTTTTATCCAATATCCTCCTCCCTCACACATGTCGGACAATGTGGTTTGTGTGGGTTAGTCTTCCTCCTGATTATCTGCTTCTTCAGACATAGGTAAAGGCATTTCAGTGTTTATTTGCTAAACTGGTAAGCCATAGAAAATATCAAGTGAGAGTTAATCCTGGAAAACTATTTTATTAACAGACGATGTGTATTCAGTGTGACCGTTTGGGCACATATCAGGCAGATTTCTCTTGTAAGATATTTAGTTGTGAGCCAAGTTGATATTTAAGTTTCATGAAATCAGTAGACAGGATTATCTTTATCTATTAACCAATTCTTGCCCATTGATATTTATTTATTTTTATTTTTTATTAAAAAATTTTTAATGTTTATTTATTTTTGAGAGAGAAAGAGACAGAGTATGAGCGGGCGAGGGGCAGAGAGAGAGGAAGACACAGAATCTGTAGCAGGCTCCAGGCTCTGAGGTGTCAGCACAGAGCCTGATGTGGGGCTTGAACTCAGAACTGCGAGAGAATGACCTGAGGCGGGGTCAGGTGCTTAACCGATTGAGCCACCCAGGCTCCCCTAATTTTTTAATTAGAAGCTTCAAAAAATAGTCTGTGGCTGATAAAATTGAATTGGCAGCTACATAACACATAATAGTTACTTACTACATATCTGTAGAAAGAAATTAAATTATTGAATTATAAAATAATATGGCTAAAAGCCATTTTATAGTCTAAAGTATTTGTTTAAGTTTATTGATTTTGAGAGAGAGAGAGAGAACACAAGCAGTGAAGGGTCAAAGAGAGAGAGGCAGAGATAATTCCAAGCAATCTCTGCCTTGCCAGAGCAGAGTCCATACCCACTATGGTCATGAGATCGTGACCTGTGCCGAAACCTAGAGTCAGATGCTTAACCGACTGAGCCACTCAAGTGCACCTAGAGTCTAAAGTCTTTAAAGAAAAGCAGCTAATACTTGCTGGGGACTTACCATGTGATTATCTCTTACACATGTCATCCTTACCACAATGGTATAAAGTAGTTACTTATTTCTCCATTTATGTAAAGGGAGAAACAAAGTTGGAAGAAGTACATTATAAAAATTACATGACTGTATGAGGTTTGCAATAGAAACATTTACTGACTACTGAGTATCCATGTGACTCTCCCTCCCATCTGCTTTTTCAAGCTCCATGATAGTTAGATGAGGCCACAAGACTAGTTATAGCTAATGGATTGAGAGGAGCAATGGTGTGTGTCACCTCTGAACCACAGCATTTAAAAGTCAGTGAATGACCCTCCAGCTTTTCTTCTACCTTATTGACCTTGGAGACTTCATGTTGACATGGTGAGTAGGTTATACTTCTATAGCTTACAAACTCTAAAGGTCAGTGATGTAACACGACAAAAGATTGTTTCTTACTCTACCTGTACAGAAAGAGCTAGCAGGCTCTCTGTTCGTTGTGATTACTCAGATACCCAGGTTGATTGGCAGCCCACCTGGGCGCATACTTTCACGATTGCTGAGGCAGGAAATGCAATACTTAACTGTGCATTCATTTTTAGGTCTTCCTTTCAGGAGTGACATACATCACTTTTATTCTCACTCGATTGGTGAATAAATTCACTTGGCCACTGTGATGGTCCGTGTTATGTGTCAAACTGGCTATGCTAAAGTATTTAGTTGTTCAGTCAGATGATTGTGCGGGGAACAAAAACAAAATTGTATAACTTTTAGAGAATTTGTGTGCTCAGAGTTGTAAAAAACAAAGAAGACAGTATGAAAGTCAAATGCATGTTGACAGTACTGACATTTGATTATATAACTTAGAAAAAGACTGGTCTTTTATTTTATAAAATGTTTTACATAGCCCAACCTTTTATATTTTATATGAATGAGTAACTAAAAATATTTTCAAATACTTGAACATTTCAAATGAATTTATTAGGTAATCTTTATTTTCATTAGGTAATCTTTATTCATGTAAACATAGAAAAAATTAATGTTATTCCAGTTTCAAGGACAAAATTTGGAATAGTTATTCAAATATATTGTAAGTCCTTCAATTGATGAACAAAAATAAATTCATGTAAAAAGATATAAAATGTATCTATTTATATTACAATTTATTAGAAGAGACTCATAACACTCTAAGTTACTGATTTATGAATACTTGTAGCTTTACACCATATTGTGTACAGTGCTGAGATTCAGTGAGCCTATGATTCATAGTTTTAAGAAACAAGTGAATTCTGGGGCACCTGGGTGGCTCAGTCTGCTGAGCGTCTAACTTGGGCTCAGGTCATGATCTCACAGTTCTCTTGTTGAGTTCAAGGCCTGCATGGGGCTCTCTGTTGTCAGTGCAGAACCTGCTTCAGATCCTATGTCCCCTCCTCTCTGTGCCCTTCCCATACTCTCTCTCTCTCTCTCTCTCTCTGAAAAATAAATAAAAGAAACATTAAAAAAAGAAACAAATGAAGTCTGATTCTGATTAAATTTAACACTTTGTATAAGAGCCACACCACCCTCTTAATGATTACCTTAGTAATTCTTTGTTAAATGTTTTCTTCAGTGTCCTGTAAATCCAATTAAAGTAGAAAACGTGTACATGTTTGAGATTGCTGAATCTCAGCACCTCTTCTTGTATGCAATGTGCATTCTTGAAGATGGCAAGGGGAAGGCAGAAAATAAACAATCAACAAACAAATACATAAGACAATAATAAGGGAGTAAACAGGTGGATGTAGTAAGGATTGACTAGGGAAGAAAGTGCCATTTTCCATAGAGTGTCTGAAAAGTAGGATTTGCACAAAGACAAGAAGGATGGAGTGAGAGCTTGGCCATATAGTTCTGAGAAAAGGATGTAGCAAATGCAAGACATGGAGCATTGTCTGGAAGCTGAGGATGAAAAGATCTAACACTGAGGTATCCTGCCTTCAGTGGAAAGTACAGATAAGTAAATAAACAATTATAATACCAGTTGATAAGTTTTAGGGCACAGGTACATTAACAGGATATACCTCTGGGATATCCAGAAAAGCACAGGGCAGAGGCAGTCGAAGTGGACTGTGGGAGAGCTAGGAATGTGCAACTGACTCCGTAAAATAGTAGGTAGTGCTGTCAACCCATGGTTAAGATGTGGAAAATGCAGAAATTCAATTTAATAAAATGAGAGTTTTTTTAAAAAAATATCAATGTGTCTCTGCAATGAATCATTTCAAGGCCCACTGTTTAGTCCAATTTTCTCAAATATTCCATACATCACATGGTCAATGAAGCCTCCCAGTCAAATAAATTCCATTGGTATCAAGCAGGATATCTGATAGGCTGCTATGAAAGGAAAGACTCAAACGGTAGTTTACAGAGTCTACCAGTGTCTTTCCCTCTTTTGTAAGTAACCACGTAGGACTTTGAGGACTGGTTTCGTGGCTTCACAACATCCAAGAGCCACCTTCTTCCAGCTGTCGCTCTGCCATCTCCCACACCCCGAGGGTTCATGATGGCTTTCAGCTATCTATGTGGTGACTCTATTTGAGAAGTGAAAAAGACATGGAAAAACGAACACTCTACTTTACTTTGAACGGCTAACCCCAAAGTTATATACGTCATCTCTGTTACAACCCAGAGACGAGAACTTATTCTTAGGTCACTTCAGCTGCAAGAAAGTTTAGGAAATGTAGTTTTTGGCTGAGTGACCATGTCCTCAGCTAAAAAGTTTATTACTGCACAAAGAAAGGAGGAATGGATATTAAGAAACAAGTTGTGGTCTCTTCCATACTATACCATCATGATTGTAATTTCCAAGTGTTAGATTCATTTCTGGAAATGGAGCAGGTTCCTTAAGATATAATCAAATGAACTGTGCAGAAAAACAATTACATATTCCGAATAGCAACCTCATTCTCACTGCTTATGCCTTCATCATTATCAACAAAACCATCATGTTTAATAATTGTTAAAATAAAAAGTGAAACCTATTCTTTAAGAAGAACAAACATGCATTTTAAAGAATTTTTTTTTTAACGTTTATTTATTTTTGGGACAGAGAGAGACAGAGCATGAACGGGGGAGGGGCAGAGAGAGGGAGACACAGAATCAGAAACAGGCTCCAGGCTCTGAGCCATCAGCCCAGAGCCTGACGCGGGGCTCGAACTCACGGACCGCGAGATCGTGACCTGGCTGAAGTCGGACGCTTAACCGACTGCGCCACCCAGGCGCCCCTTAAAGAATTTTTTAAAAAGAGCAAAGATATATGTACATATCTACATGTCTTTCTATAACATATTATATATGAATATTTTTTACCTGTTCACTTTTATTTTTTGAGAATGTGCTTGATGATGGAGCCTTTTATTCTATTTTATTTTTTAGTGCTTTGAAACAGCATGACCTTTATTCAGTTGAAAGGACCCCGGTTAAGAGTTTGAACACTTATGTTCAAGGCCTTGTTCTGCTACTAATTATCTGTGCGACCTTGGGAAATTATCCTTACCAATCTAGTTTCAATTTCCTCATCTGCCAAATGAAGGTGTTGGACAAGGTGATCTCCAAGGTCCTATCCTGCTCTAATTTCCATGATTCTGACTCATGGTACATTGTGAATGCTGATCTAATTAATTTTCTTAGTCACTCTCATGACACTCAATGGAATATATTTTCTCATGATGTTCAAAAGGCTGATATGTATATACATAAAGATCTCAGTTAAATATAAACACTAATTTGGGCTTTCCTGAAAGGCACAGTGTTGAATTAATGATATTGTACATTAGATGCATAGGACAACAACTCTCTCTTTTCTTTGTTCTTCTTACATCAATTTTGCACATCTCTGCCTCCTTTGATAAGCTATGCAATGGTGTCAAATTAATTTTTATACCAACAGTTATATGTAATGCTTTGTGGTTCAGACTATTTCTCAAATACATAGCAAAAACAAATGAGCTTTCTAAAATAGTGTTCAAACTGTTTAAATTGGAGTGATTTCTTTAAATATCATCCATGCATCATTTTTATGCATGATGTTGTTATTTTCACTGTAAGTAAATATTTACTGAGCAGCTTCTATATGTTGCACATTTTGCTGGTCTTCAAGAATTAAAACCTAGGAGCCTGAGCCTGGTGGCTCAGTCCGTTAAGCATCTGACTTTGGCTTAGGTCACGATCTCGTGGTTTGTGAGTTTAAGCCCTATGTCGGGCCCTGTGCTGGCAGCTGACAGCCTGGAGCCTGCTTCTAATTCTGTGTCTCCCTCTCTCTCTCTGCCCCTCTCCCACCCGTGCTCTCTCTCTCTCAAAAATAAATAAACATTAAAAAATTTTAAAAAGAGAATTAAAACCTAAATATTGTCATCAGTCCTCAAAAGTTTAGCACTACTTAGGGGCTTAATAAGGATGTACATTCTATATAAGCACAAAGATGCTTTAAATGACTTCAGAATCAACAAAGGGTAGGGGAGCTGAAGACAGTTTGGGGATCCTACCATGTGTGTCCATTAATATAAGAGCGAGACTTAAGGAAAGTTGATGCGGCTATCTAAAATTTTTTTTTTCAACGTTTATTTTATTTTTGGGACAGAGAGAGACAGAGCATGAACGGGGGAGGGGCAGAGAGAGAGGGAGACACAGAATCGGAAACAGGCTCCAGGCTCTGAGCCATCAGCCCAGAGCCCGACGCGGGGCTCGAACTCACGGACCGCGAGATCGTGACCTGGCTGAAGTCGGACGCTTAACCGACTGCGCCACCCAGGCACCCCGATGAGGCTATCTAAATAAGGGAAATAATTTAAACAAAGATGTGGAAGTGAACATATTTAGAGAGAGTGCTTAGAGATATATAGTAAATACAAATTCCAGGCACCATATGAGGTCAGATTGTAAGGGCCTAGAATGTTGCATTGAGAGCTTTGCAATGGGGACTCAATGCATTTGTGGGTTTTTCCCCCTCCTGCTAAGTGATATGGATGCTCATTTAGAAAACATTTTTAAAAAGTGTTTCTAGTAATCCAGTTGGTAATTTGGTGGCATGATGAATAGGGCTAAGAGACAGTGAAAATGATAAAACCATAATATTTCGTAAATTAATGAACATGGAGGAAGTTTCAAGAAATGTGTAGGATTCTGAAGTTTTATACTACTTGCAAGCTACTATGTTAGCCTCTTACCTCTCACTGGCAAAGAACTCAAGACTCCTGAATCAGACACAAAGGGTTTTATTACTACTCAGGGCAAAGTAAAGCAGAGTAAACATCAGCTCAATTGCATCTGCTCCCCTTGCCTGAAACTCACACAGAAAGGATGTGATGGGTCCAGATGGATGCTTTACAAGTGGTAAGATTTCATCACAGCTGAGAAATGTAGCACCAAGGGTCTAACACCTTTTGAGGAAAAACCAAGCATGACAATAATCAGTAAACAAGCTTGTCCCCCTTCCCCTGGGACAACTACAAAATAGTCCCCATCAGGCTGTAGTAGTCTTCATCTACTTAGCCACCTGTGTAAGTAGCTACAGAAATGCTTATTGTCAGGATACAGATAACCCTCGCATCCTGGCATGCTCAAAAAGGATGTGCTGGAAGCTCAGGGCCCATGGTGACTATGTTCAAACAGAATCCCAAACTGATTGTTGATTAGTTTTAGTTTGGAAGAGCATGACCACAGACTCATTTTATAGATCTCAGGGACTGGCACCAGACCCAATAGTTTTCTTTCTTTCTATCTATCTATCATCTATCTATCTATCTATCTATCTATCATCTATTTACCTATCTTTCATCTATTATCTATACCTATATCTCTATTTGCTTCCTAGGGCTGCTCTAACATATTGCCACAATCTGGGTGACTGAAAAAAAAATAGGACATTTATTCTCTCAACACTCTCTAGGTCAGAAATCTGAAATCAAGGTGTTCACAGGCCATGATCCCCCAGGCTCTGGAGAAGAATACTTCCTTGCGGCTTGCTATCTTCTGATGGTTGTCAATTATCACTGGCAACTTTTGGCTTGGAATTACATCACTCCAATCGCTAACTCCATTTGTACATGGTCTTCTTTCCTCTGTGTGCCTGTGTCTCTCTGTCATCTCTTATATAAGGATACTCATACACTTGCCCTTGAAAAAAATGGATTCAAACTGTGGGAGTCCACTTATACATGGATGTTTTTCAATAGACACAGTACAGTACTGTAAATTTATTTTTCTTTATGATTTCATATTTTCTTTTTTCTGGCTTACTTTGTAATAAGAATACAGTATAAAATATATATACAAAATAAGTATTAAGAGATTGTTTACATAATGGGTAAGATTTCCAGTCAACAGTTGTCTATTAGTAGTTATGTTTCTGAGGAATCAGACTTGTATGCGGATTTTTGACTGAGGGTCTAACATTTGTTCAAGGGTCAACTGCATTTGGATTTAGAGCCTACCCAAATCCAGCAGAGACCCTTGTGAGCTTAACTAATTGTAAAGACCCTCTTTCCAAATAAAGTCACATTTTGGAGTCCAGGGGGCCGTGATTTTTGAGGGGGGAATGACATAATCCGCTATAACATCTATATCGATGTCTAGCTCATGAGCATATATGTGTATCAATATGAGTGAACAAATGAATGAATTCAAGACCATATAATTTGATGAACAATGGATCCAACTGCAAAAAAATATTATAGGAGGATTCAATACTAGACATGCTGATTTAACTTGATTAATGGGACTTAAGGTAAAAGGACCCACTGTCAGTTGGAAAAAACATGGGTGTTGTCTCTCTACTACTTACTACTTCATGTAATATATGCTTCTCCTCAATAATATTACCCTGGTGTTCCCTTTGCTTATCCATATTTTATTCATTTTCTACGTGTCAGCTAAGGGACCATCTCTTTTTGGCTATTTTCACTCACACAACTTGTATTTTTATAACTTCTCCTACACTTATTAACATAACCTATGCTTTGCTTTTTATTTAAGTTATATATTTATTATATATTTGTATGTATTTCTAGTGTAATAGGCACTTGGAATTCACAAAAAAAACTATTTTTTAATTCCCATTTTGCTCACATACTATTATCTAAAATTGATGCTAGACACCTAATTAGAACTTAATAAGTACTTACTAAACTTCCATATTTATGTATATGCAAGTTTTCTGTAAGTAGACTAATTCAGATTTTGTGTACAAGTTAACGTATTTCAAAATAGGGGAACAAAGTAATACCAGTTTTAGCATTTATTTATAGAAATATTATTTTTATTAAGAATTGTATATGAAAAGATTTCAATAGTTTCTCTATGCAAATTGCTTTTAAGCAGCATTTGATATTTATCCAACTTTGACTTTAAACATTTTTGTTTTATCTCTAATATTAATATACCATTTGCATTATCTTCATATCCTCAAATAATGAAACACATTTTGTATGATCTTGGAGATTATACTAGTAACAGTCTGCCATGAACAAAGCAAACTACAGTTCGAGCCCAGCACACTGTGTGTCTGGTTCAGCAGAAGGTTAACTTTCAAGGTTTTTTTTTTTCAGTTTTGCAAATTTGCCTGATCTATTTTTCATTCCATATTTAATTTGATTTCATGGCATTTTCACCTTAGTTGACAACATGTACTATACTAAAAATGGTCTCTTGTCTGCATTTTCCTTAGTTTAATTTTAATTCTGTATTATAGCTTAAGTTTTGGTTTACAGACCTAGAGATGCATTATCTGTGGCTACTGTATGTACTTAATTCAAATATTATTTTTAAAAGGCACTATATTTTGGTGCACCTGGGTGGCTCGATCTGTTAACCATCTGACTCTTGATTTCAGCTGAGGTCATGATTCATGGTTGTGAGATCAAGCCCCACCTTGGACTCGGTGCTGGGTATGGAAACTGATATGATTCTATCTTTCCTTCCCTCTCCCCCATCCCCACCCCAGCTCACACATGTGCACATATAAGTGCGTCTCTCTCTCTCTCTCTCTCTCAAAAATAAAAGAAAAACCAAAAGGCACTATCTTTTGTATACAACCAGTTATAGGTAAATTCTATACTTAATAAAAGGCAGTTTTGTAAAATTGTATTTAAATTTTGCCATTATGAGAAACATTAATTATAATGACAATATTTTTATGTCCTAGGGGAAGAAGCTTTTAAATGTTTTCTTTGTGATATGTTGCATTTTCTAATCCACATATTCCATACAACACATTCTTTTCTAGTCTCTTTTCATGGAATGATAAGATTTTATTATTAAATACTTCATCGTGCATTGAGTACAATGAAATAAGGTTGCAGTAGAGAAATAAGGTACAATGAAATAAGGTTGCAGCATTATTTTAATGCTGAAGAAGGATGAGGGAGAACTGAGTTTTTCAGAATTCTCTATTGTTAGAATTCAGAATCATTCACTTCTTATCACTAGCCTTCAGGCTTTTTCAAATGTACCCTTCATAATGGTCAGAGAAAGCCGTTAACCAACCTTCTTTCCCTGCAAAGATAAAATAAGTAAAAAACTAAAATAAAATGAAAACAACTGAACTAACAATTGGAAGGAAGAGTCAAGGAAATGCAGCAGTGAGATATTTACTTATTAGATTTGATGGAGTCATAAATTGACCCATTAGTTTATTGCAAAGTGATAGGCAAACAGAGAGCTGCTGAGAATTAGTAGATGGCGTGTATTGGCACCCGTCTTCACCACAGCAGCACTGAGGGGTGAGACCTGTGGGGCCCCCAGCTGCAAGGTCTTCGGACAGCATAAAAGTACTCCACCTTGAGTGCTACTCATACCAGGTCGTGGGGCCTTTATTTGTATTTATTTTGAGAGACATAGGGAGCAAGCAGAGGAGGGACACAGAGGGAGGGAGACAGAATCCCAGGCAGGCTCCTTCGCTGATGGCACAGGGCCCAACGTGGGTCTCAAACCCATGCACCGAGAGTTCACGACCTGAGCCAAAATCAAGAGTCGGACACCTAACTGACCAAGGCACACAGGCACCCCTATCTAGAAGATTTTATAGCATAAGAAGATATATGTAAGGTTTTAATCAATCAGAATAAACTACAATTCAATATTGTCATTGCTGTTTTCCCTGTCCCTCGCATAATTTTGAACCCCATGATAAAATTACCTGAAATCTGCATTCAGTATAAGTGAACTTTGTGGATAATAAATGTCTAAAAAAATAGAAGGGGGGCGCCTGGGTGGCGCAGTCGGTTGAGCGTCCAACTTCAGCCAGGTCACGATCTCGCGGTCCGGGAGTTCGAGCCCCGCGTTGGGCTCTGGGCTGATGGCTCAGAGCCTGGAGCCTGTTTCTGATTCTGTGTCTCCCTCTCTCTCTGCCCCTCCCGCGTTCATGCTCTGTCTCTCTCTGTCCCCAAAAAAAAAATAAACGTTGAAAAAAAAAAATAAAAAATAAAAATAGAAGGAAAATTTTTTTAAATAAGTTTAGTCTAATGTAATATCTTAAAAATTTAGAGACTATCAGGAAGTACTGACATGCAAAAGATATAAACTTTTATATTAATTCTGATAATGGTACTGTTACAGAACCTGGTCTGGATCACCCGGCAGAAGAACCAAGCAGCACTCAGAGATCTTGGAAGGCAGGGGATATATTTTACACCGGTCGGCTCAGAGGAGATCATTCTCCAGAGATCTGAGTCCTGAGCATAAACTGAGGGGACAATTTTATAGGCTGTTACTTCCTCATTCCTCATTAGTAGTCATTTGGCAAGAGCAGCAAGCAGGGTAGGAAGAAGAACCTGGAAGGGGAGTCTTTGGGCAGGGACTGAAATTCCCTTATCAGTCCTGTCAGCCATCTTATAACAGAGTTTTCCCTATGAATACCGTGGAAATGAATCTAGTTGAATTTTTGCTTTTGTTTAGCTACACACCAGAAAATCAGAAAAGTATAAACAACAATTATCTTGTTTTTCTCTTCTTATTTCAAATACAATTTCAACAGGTTTTTAAAATTCAGATTTTAGCTCTTATTATTAATGTAGAAACAATGGCTTTTGTCACAAATAAGCAAACCAAAAAGGACCTGAGATAACCTGTTGGAAGATGCTTTGAATCGATGAATCTGCCAGAAATAAATAAGCTCAGCTCAGTAAGTGATTCATGAATCAACAAATAACTGAATAATTTAGGTTTTCTCTATTTCTCTGTTAAAAAGTGTTCCTCTCCATCGCCTCTTCCTCGGTAGTGGCATACATTCTTACCTCTTTCATGTATCAATGAGTCTCTTAGAATTGATTGAGGTTTTAATTATCTGAAGGAAATGTCATTACCTTTCATTGTACCTTTTAAAAGAAGCCAGTTTTATGGAAATGCAATATTAAGTAGTGCATAAGAGTATCATATTTGCCTGTTTAAGTCCCAGCTCAGCCATTTCCGTGTTCATATTCAAAATTACTTCACTCCTCACTGTCATTCACTTTCCAAATCTGCAAAATGGAGAAGGTATCAGTCCCTATCTTTGGTTCCTGTTGAGTCTAAATGAGTTAATAAAGGTAAGGTGTTTAGGAAAGTACCTGAACACAGTAGGCAGTGCATACTATCCACTATGGTAAAATTAAACCCTTATAAAAATACTTACCTATTTCAAAATTAAAATATAAATACCAGTTAATAAATCAATACCTTTGTTTATACCTAAAGTAATTATTCTAAGGCTAAAATTTAGGGAAAACTTAACAGTAGTTTGCAGTTAAGCTGGGAACAAAACCAAATACTTTCTAATATAATAAGCAGTCTTGGTTCTATATTCTCATAATTTTCATTTGAATTACTAGCTCTTTTCTTTCTTTCTTTCTTTCTTTCTTTCTTTCTTTCTTTCTTTCTTTCTTTCTTCTTTCTTTCTTTCTTATCCAAGGAAATATGTTTTCTTTCTTTCTTTCTTTCTTTCTTTCTTTCTTTCTTTCTTTCTTCTTTCTTTCTTTCTTTCTTTCTTTCTTTCTTTCTTTCTTTCTTTCTTTCGTTCTTTCTTTCTTTCTTATCCAAGGAAATATGTTTTCTAATGACAGAATTACAAACAGCAAAGCAATTTATTTGCAGCAGGGTTCCTGATTTATAATGGTTCAACTTGTTGTAGTCTCTAAGTCTAAAGTTCTCTTTTGGCCAGCAAAAGAGAGGATGCAGGATTAAAACAAAAGATGGCTAATGTCTGGGAAAAAGATAAGAGCCCTGAATAAGAGTCCTTGCCCCATTTTTATTAGGATCAGAAGGCTTACAGACATGGCGATGGATGTGCACAAAGGGACAATGAATCTGTGAACATTAACTTGTGGACGTGAGGGAAGGGGGTCATAAGGATACTTGGGGTTAGGGATTTGGCTTAATACAAAACAAGATCTGGGCGCTGGGCAGTTGGGAGGAAGGTTGTTTACAGTGGACAGGAGGCAGCATCTCTGTTTACCTTAGTTAACCTAGGGGATGAGACAGGTAGGGGAAATAACCTCAGGGTTGACAAGGCACCTTTTCTTTTGTTAACCATCTCAGCTCTGGGCTGCTTTGCCTGCAGCGCAGGGGTCCATAGTCCAATTCACTAATTTACCTAAACTGGCCCTATTCTCCTATGAAAGCAACTTTCTGCTATAGTACTAAATTGGGGGTGCTTTCACCCTGAATATCTAATCTTGTTAGTCCTATGTATTGGGCACCTTTGCACTGTTTCTATTTCAGGCCTTTGCCTCTCTTTCTCTATTTTTTGGGGTTCTGCACCCCTCCTTATTTGGGGGTGATTTTGCACCTCCCTATTTCTGGCACCTTTGCGCCTCCCTATTCTTGGGGTGCCAATCTGATTTCCCCAAACTCGGGTGTGAGCATTTTATGACTTTGTATTTCTTTATGCCTTGTTAACAACCCGTTGGTGTAAGCCTGTGGGATTCCTAAGCTTTTCCCCCACGTCAACTTATGATTTTTTGACTTCATGATGCATAATGGTAGGAAAGGAATAATCATTCAGTCGAAATTGTACTTCAAAATGTGGATTTTTTCTATTTTCCCAGACTAGCCATATACAGTATGATACTTTCATAATGATGGGCAGCTCCCAGTCAGCCACATGGTCATGATCTTCAACAACCCATACACTGAACAAACAATCTGTATCCATACAACCATTCTGTTTTTCACTTTCAGTATAGGATTCAAAAAATTACTGGAGATATTCAACACTTTATTATAATTTTTTAATGTTGATTTATTTTTGAGAGACAGAACATGAGCATGGGAGGGGCAGAGAGAGAGGGAGGCACAGAATCCAAAGCAGGTTCCAGGCTCTGAACTTTCAGCACAGAGCCTGATGTGGGGTTCGAATTCACGAGCTATGAGATCATGACTTGAACCACCCAGGCACCCCTCAATATTTTATTATAATACAGATTGTTTTCTAGATATTTTGCCCAAGTGTAGGCTAATGTAAGTGTTCTGAGCATGCTTAAGTTAGGGTAGGCTAAGATATGATGTTCAGTACTGTTCAATGCTTTTCTGGCTTATGATATTTTCAGTTTATGAGAGGTTTATCAGGACAGAACTCCATCGTAAGTGGAGGATGATCTGTGCTCATACTCATCTATGTACTTCTAAGTTTGAGCTAGTTAGTAGGAAGATCTTTGCTCAAACCCCTAATCCCCCCGCCCCTTACTCATTATCTATATGACCTTAGGAAAGTTATTCAAACTGTCTCAGTAATCTGCTCTATAAAAAAAATAGTGTTAATACCATTTACCTCAGAGTAGTGAGAATTATATGAATATGTAGGTAAAGTGACTAAAATAGCTACTTAATAAAGTTATATATCTTTCTCCTCTCTCTTAGATCCCTTGTGAAGGCCCGTTGTGAAAAGCTGTGTCTATTACAAACTCATTTCTTAACCTAATTCCAGCTGTATACTTTATCAAATAACATTTTATTTCTTATTTGCACAGGAAGAAATAGAAATCTAGGGTTAGACAGAATGCCCTGGTTTGGTTTAATCATGCTGTTTCTTAATGAAAATTTTTTAGATCCTAACACAGCTTGGTTTGAAATCTGAGTTGTATTTCTGTGAGTTTGTGTGTGTGCATTTATGATTTGAAGGAAGAATATTAATGTAAACATAAAAATAGTGAATATTCAGAATCACTTATGAGATTTATATCCTGTGCCCCAAAACACAATGTACTTGAGTTTATTCATACATTTGATGCCAATTAATCATACAGATAATTAATAAAGGATAGAAGAACAAGTTTCATGGCACCATCAGATGACACTGAGAAATCTATTATTCAAATTCAAAATAGGATATTTTACAAAACTGATCTCATGTCTTCAAAAAGTCAATGGCATGGGGAGAAACCAAGAAAGACTGAAAAGATTTAAGGGAAGTAACTGTCTAATGAAATGAATAGAATCTCTTTGAATCCTGATTTTTAATAACATATATATATATATATATATATATATATATATATATATTCTTTTAACTATATATATATAGACTTTCAGAGGAATTTGAATACAGCCTGGGTATTAGTTGATAAGGTTTTTGGGGTGTTGGTGGGGCTTCCGGGGTCCAGAGTCAATGACGAAGAAAAATTCTTGAAGACCTCCTGGGTGCAAAAATGTGATTTTATTAAAGCATGGGGACAGGACTGGTGGGCTAGAAGAGCTGCCCTGGGACCATGAGGAGAGACTGGTTATATACTAAGGAGTTGGGGGAGGTAAAGTCCAAAGGAAGTTTCCAGTGGGATTTTGATATGCTAAAGAAGACTCCCAGGATAGTGGAGGCCTAGCTATTGTCAAGCTAAGGTTGTTTTCCCCTCTAGCAAAGCATTAGAGTTAAGACTGGAGGAGTTCTGTGAGTACAGTAACATGTTTTACTCTGACAGCCTCAAGTATTTGTCAATGGGCTGCAGGTTATAAGGAAATTGAGTTCTATCTTCCATTTCCTTTTGGCTTTGTTTCCCACATCACTATGGAGAGATAATGTTGGGGTTCCAGGAAATGGAGTCTATAAGTTTCTGGAGATTAGGCTATAGATAAGATTGCCCTTTTCTTGTAATTTACTAAAATATTTATGAATAGATGGAGATTCAGGTCCTGCAGGACTATGATCTCTATCAGTTAACCATTTATTTTTCCCCTTTCCTTTGTTCTTTGGCAGCCAAGAGTGCCCAAGGAGTATCACACACATCCCACCTGGGGGTGGGGAGTGTTTGCGGCCTGTCAGCTTGCCTTAGGCTCCTTCGTCATTACTCACTGTCAATAAATTATGGTTACTTTTTGTTATGTGATAACTGCAATTGTGATCATGTAAGTTAATATTCTTCTAACATTTTAATTTTTGAGATTCATATTGAATTGCACACAGAGTATTTAAGAGTGAAATTAAAGATGTGCCTTAAGACCTTTTAAATTATCCCAACCTACCCTCCTCATAAAATGGGAGGAGGTAGATAAAATATGTAAAATAAAATGTTGGTAGTTGTTGAGGCTGACTAATGAATGAATACTTAGAACTTGAGTGGAATTCTTACTGTTGGTGTGCATTTAAAAATTTCAAATTTGGGGAGCCTGGGTGGCTCAGTCAGTTGAGCCTCCGACTTCGGCTCAGGTCATGATCTCACAGTTGAGGAGTTCGAGCCCCACGTCGGGCTCTGTGCTGACAGCTTGGAGCCTGGGGCCTGTTTTGGATTCTGTGTCTCCCTCTCTCTCTGCCTTTCCCCCGCTCATGCTCTGTCTCTGTCTCAAAAATAAAGATAAACATTAAAAAAAAAAAAAAAAACTAAGAAAAAATTTCAAATTGAAAATTGTTTAAAATTAATTAAAAAATTGATTGTAGTGTCCTTAACATTAGTTAGTATGTCTTTCCGGACTTCAAACAATTTACAGAGTAGGAACTTAAATAGCTATCAAATTGCATGTATTGTTATGTGCACATTTTAGTTTACACTAACACAAGATGTTTGTAGAAATGTGTTAAACAAAAAAGTTTAAAGGTGGATACTACAATTTTAAAACCTTTAAAAAGAAGTTTCTTCTTAATTTACCCTGAATAACAATGAAACAGCACTAGGATAGAGCAATTGGATTACAAAGGCATTTAGACCCTTTAGTTCTACAATTTGCAAAAGCATTATATTGAAAAGGTCATTATATTTTGCATAGAGTAGGAGTTTAAATACCCAAAGTAGTGGCAATTGCTCCGTTTTAGCCAACTTTGACTTGATTTAAAGAGGTAATAATCTTTTTTAAGTTGGAGAATAACTGTAAGGATTATGGCACCCCTATACCCAAAACACTGTTTTTGTTGCTGTTGTTGTTTGTTTGTTTGTTTGTTTGTTTGTTTTTTAACAATCATACAGGAAACCAGAAATCTGTCTTTGTGTACAGAATTTTCAGGAAACACAAAGCTGTCAAATTCATTGAGCAAAAGGCAAACATGAATGTATCAAAAGTATTTCATATGTAGATAGTTAAATATAGCTTCAAGTCATCCCTTTAATTCTCTTCAGGTAACTGCTCCATAAATAAGATCTCATATTTATCTCACTTAATTTTTGAATCAGAAAATCTATTAAGAAAGGTAATGGAAATATGTTCATTTGAAATTGTGTTTAGTCCCTTTAGAATGTTGTGTTTACACCAACTGCTGACATTGCAAGAACGTTTGATGGGCTTACACCAGGGTGGGTATCCAGTTATATGGCGGTCATGCTACTTTGAATTTAATTTGTCAAACAAATAACAGAAAAGACAGCAGGTGTTTTTGTCTAACCCCATTGGTTATGATTAGAGATATTACAAAACTATGAAAATTAATGTTGACATACCACTTTGAAAGCTAATTTTCTCGAGTATGTGACATGCCATAGCATATCTGAAATGTGTGTATTCCCACTTGCCAGAACACCATATTATTTGTTGGAGCCTTTGGTTGTAAAAGCAGATGTTGTCTACTTCAATCAATTTTCAGCTATTAACAGCAGCTTTTAAAATTTTTTTTTCAACGTTTATTTATTTTTGGGACAGAGAGAGACAGAGCATGAACGGGGGAGGGGCAGAGAGAGAGGGAGACACAGAATCGGAAACAGGCTCCAGGCTCTGAGCCATCAGCCCAGAGCCTGACGCGGGTCTTGAACTCACGGACCGCGAGATCGTGACCTGGCTGAAGGTGGACGCTTAACCGACTGCGCCACCCAGGCGCCCCTAACGGCAGCTTTTAACTACATTTGTGAAAGGCAGATACCTCCAATTAGTATTTTTCGGGAACAACATGAAGTTTATTCTGAGGAGAAAGTTATGGCTGCCAGAATCCATTGCAATGTAGCATCATGTAGATAAAAATTACCAAGTATAAGCAGTACTATGCAGCTTTAGGGAACAACTTCATTTTGCCTCTGATCTTACACTACACAGGAAGCAATGAATGTTGATTATTGGTCTTAGTGGAATGGAAGGAAAAGAACAGAAATAGAGTGAATGGATTAGCAAGTTAAGATGCACCGAAAAACTCCCCTAATGGCTGTCAGCTGTTTGGGATAATACAGTTGCTTTGTTTCTCAGAAGACTCCTCAGAGAAACATATACATTTACTTCAAATCTCATTTCCCCATTAATGTGTAAGGAAGCCAAATAGAAAGCTGAATTAGAACGTGTTCAGAAAATTAATTTTGTCTACTGTGTTTTATATGTAATCAGAGCCATTAAGCAAAATATTACTAAATCAAATATTAAAGCTACAATGAAACTGTCACCTTTGCTTTTCTGCAGCTATCCGTGACTGTGACGTGCAGACTTCTCTCGTAGTCTGAATGTCTCTACATCTCCCTGTGTACAGAAAGCACTGAGCACAGGGGGCTATTAAGTCATCCTAAGTTATTTGATTTAATTGTTCAACCTTGACTTCTATTGCTAATACGTAAAAACATTAAGCTTCTTTCCCATGTTCTTCTTTTCTTTAAGAAATGCAGTAAATAATAAACTCAGATATTGATGATAAAATAAGAGATTTTTGATATGGGTGGAGGTAATACCCATTGACTCTTCAGGGGAAAGGCAGATAGATGCTATCTAGAGCATGTTATAAGAAGCTAGGATCTAGAAATATTTGTCAAGTTATAGGGGAGAAATCTATTCAAAGATTGACCCTTCTCTTTGCTCTTCAATTTTGCTTTATTCTAACATTTCCCCAAGTGGAATTTTTATTCCAAATACCCCTGTGCTTGACAAAAGAAAACTAAATGGAGTGAAATTTGATTGTTGAAGCATAGAACATAAAGTTGGGAACAAAAGGAAAAGAAATGGGTAATAATTTTCAGGCAAAGGTATTTCTACTTCGCTGAGAAATGTTGATACTATATCTAAAAGAACCTTCTGAAAATTGAAGATAGGCAAATTGAACAGGCTATGCGTATTTGTGTCTACTAAATATGCCTCTCACTTTATAAATTTTCTAAGGAATTAGTTCATTTATCTGTCAGTATAATTTATTGAATGCATACTATAAGCCAGATAGTGTTTCTGGGAATAAACTGTAAATAAGTGACATAAAAATTCCTACCTTCCCTGGAGCTAATATTCTGGTGAAGAGAGACATTTAAAACAACATGAAAATTAATGCTCCAAGAAAAATAAAGCAAAGAAGGGTGATAGGGAGGACTGGGGTGGGCAACACTTTTAAACAGGATATTTGCAGAAATCCTCAGCTAAGAGAATAGAAGGTTAAACATCTGAAGGAGGTGAAATAAAAAACCAAACAAATGTATGATCAAGGGAGTCCCAGGACTAGGAAAAAGCTAATGTAAATGCCTAGAGGCAGGAGTAAAGGAGTGTTTTGTTCAGGAAGGGGTGAGGACACAGTGAGGCAGATGTGGAGCTAGAGTGTGGGAACACAATCCTGGTGAGGTTAGAAAGTGCTAGGGGGCATGGTTATGCAGGATCTTAGAGGTCACTCTAAGGACTTTTATGCTAAATGAGATGATTGGAAGGTTTTGATCTGAGGGGTGATGATCCTACCCCTAGGCATTAATGGAATCATGCTGTAATCAGAAGAGAAGAATTTGGGAACTAAATGTTCATAGAGACAGTCAGTGCCACCTCAATCCGTCTGTTCTCTAGATAATAATAATGTATTCAAAGGCACTTAGAGGAGAGCAGGAGAAGGAGTGGATGAATTTGACCCAGTTGTTTTTAACACTTGTTAGGAAGAAAACATACTCTGCTATTTTCTTTTCATCTGAAAAATGTGCCTTGAGTATTGAAATGGAAGTTGTAGATTTAATTTAATCCCGGGTTCTTTCCTGGGGGAATGTGGTGCCTGAGCACAACTCCCACCAAAACCACTGTGGCATTGATATATGGTGACAGGCGTCTTTCAGTTTGGAGGAGTAGGAAGAGGTTGTACTTCAGGTCACTTGCGGGAGTGATATATGTGGGAATAAACTGAAGTGAGAAATAAAACATTTCTTGTAAGGGTCCAAATACTTACTATCAAAAAAAAAAAAATTAAAAAAAAAAAAGAAAAAGAAAAAAGGGGCGCCTGGGTAGCGCAGTCGGTTAAGCGTCCGACTTCAGCCAGGTCACGATCTCGCGGTCCATGAGTTCGAGCCCCGCGTCGGGCTCTGGGCTGATGGCTCATGATGGCTCAGAGCCTGGAGCCTGTTTCCGATTCTGTGTCTCCCTCTCTCTCTGCCCCTCCCCCGTTCATGCTCTGTCTCTCTCTGTCCCAAAAATAAATAAACGTTGAAAAAAAAAAATCAAATACTTACTATCGAAGACACTAAAACCACACTTTTGATTCGCTGAAAAAGGAAAAGCATACATTGGATTTAAAAATTCAGTACATATTTATTGGTTTACTTTGTTTCACAATTTAGAAGTGCACATGGATTCTCCAAACCTTTCATTGCAAAACAAAAGGCATTCCAAAATATGTAGAATATTCGACTTGGCTTATGTGGTGGCACAAAGGGGTCAGAATATATTAATACATAGAAATAGTCAATCATTTCAATAATATCAGTTAATACCTTTTATTTTTTTTGAAATTCTACTAAATCCTCACGAACTAAGAAAACAAAATAAACTCTGAACATTCATTTGACATTGTTTCAAAAATAATTGCATTATAGGGATATGGCTGAGGCTTAAAAGCACTGATTTAATTAAAATAAAATTTGTATGTTTACTTTTGAGAGAGAGAGAGAGAGAGTCTGAGTGGGGGAGAGGCAGGGGAGGGGCAGAGAGAGAGGGAGACACAGAATCCTAAGCAGGCTCTAGGCTTTGAGCTGTCAGCCCAGAGCCAGATGCGGGGCTTGACTCACGAACTGTGAGATCATGACCTGAGCCGAAGTTGGACGCTTAACCAACTGAGCCACCCAGGTGCCCCTGACTTCATTTTTTTTTTTTTTTTTTTTTTACATACCTCCACCTCCAGGTTTTATTTTAGACAAGCATTGAAAATCTTTCAGGTGTATTCAATAAAGCCTAAAGAATCCATATTCTTTCCCAAGTTGTTAATACTTTTGTTGATTGTTAAGTGTTTTCCGTCTTTTTTCAGTGACATAAAATCACTTGTCCAGTAAGCCAGTAGATTCAATTTTCTGCTTCAGATTGTCAGTCTTTATATATTTTGATTCCAATAAGTTCCAAGAATTTGGCTTGCTTGGGTTTTATTTTAGTTTTGCTAAAATTAGTCACTTTTTGTTGAATTTCCTTCTAAAACTTTGTTATAGTTAGTACACAAATTACTTAAAGTTGCTCCACCCTAAGATATCCCTCCATCCCTAAGTCCAACTGGTTTCTTTTTTCTTTTCTTTTCTTTTTTCTTCTCTTTTCCTTTCCTTTTCTTTCTTTCTTTCTTTCTTTCTTTTTCCAGGAACAAGATCAAGGAATTATTTTATTTCAAAGTTTACATGCTTCTCTGAAACTTTTCATCTTGTTACTAGTAATCAATATGCTGCTACAAGTAACACAAAACTTGGTGAATTGAACCCTAAGAGGAAAGATTTTTCCTTTTTTTTCCAGTAACAGGAATTCTGTAGAAAATCACTATTGGCAATGGTTCTGCAACTCGATGTTGTAGATGTTGCTGTTGTTGATGGTTCTTGATTATGGGACCAGTTTCCATGCTTTTGTTTGTTTGGTTTTTATTTCTGTCTTCCCTGCAACTTTTCTTGCATGTCTGTTGTCTTCAAACCATGGGACGGTTCTTGTTGCTTTAGACATCAGAATCATTTTCAGGATCAGTAGCAAGAACAGGTGTGGTGAGCCATGGCTATTGACTTCTTTCAGAAAATAGAAGCTACCTCAGGCTCTTCCACCACAGAGTTCTGTTTGTATCAGAACTGTGGCATGGGCCCAGTGCTAACCTCAAGGAAAACTGAGAAAGTGGGTCATTTTTGGCACACTGAACAAAATCAAGCTTCTGTTTGTAGAAATAAGGGACCCATGGGATATTGCATAGGCAATTAACAACAAATAAAATATCCATTCTTAATTTATATAGTGTATATATATAAATATACAGCTTGACTTTGCCTCTTACACAACCAGATGCTGTAACATCTGATATATATTAAGATAACTTCATAAGTGAAAACAGAATAGGCACGCCTAGGTAGCTGAGTCCTTGAAGTGTCCGACTTTTGGTTTCTGCTCAGGTCATGATCTCACAGTTTGTGAATTCAAGCCCTATGTGGGGCTCTGTGCTGACAGCTCTGAGTCTGCTTGGGGTTTTCTCCCTCTCTCTCTCTGACCTTTCCCACTTGTGCTTGTGCTTGTGCGCTCTCTCTCTCTCTCTCTCTCTCTCTGTCTCTCAAGATAAATAAATAAACCACCTCCCTTAAAAAAAAATTCAGAATGGGAAGAAATCTTGAATAAACCACTATGTTTAGATAAGGATGTGATTATGATAAAACTAATCCCCTTCCCTAGGTGAAACATTCCATGAAAACAGTTCATGATTATTCTCCAATAGGCTTATCCTATGGTAGAAGAATAAGGAAACATGACTAAAAATGTTTAAATAATAACAATTTAACTTCCAGAATCAAAGACAAGTTGGTTTTAGTCCTGGATCCACGTAGGTGTTGTTTCTCTTTCATGGAAGATACATATGACCTAAAAGTCTATTTATTATTGTTCCAAACAGAAGCTGAGGTAGGACCTACCCTTTTTCCAATTTAGTGATAGAATAGCTCTGAGACACACTGATCCAAATTACTTCAGAATATCCTTCATATATGGGGTACCTGGATGGCTGAGTTGGTTAAGTGCCTGACTTTGGTTCAGGTCATGATGTCGTGATTTGGGAGTTCGAGCCCTGCATCAGGCTCTGTAGAGCCTACATGGGATTCTCTCTTTCTCCCTCTCTCTCTCTGTCCCTCCATCACTGGAACTGTCTCTCTCAAAATAAATGAACTTGAAAAAAAGGAAACACACACACACACACACACACACACAAACACAATAAATAAAGTTAAAAGAAATACAAAAAAACTTCAACTTAAAAAAAATCTCTTTTGTACAACATGACTCCTTTTCACTGTCACATGGCTTTAACATAATCTATAAAATAATGGTTTTAAGATTATTATAAATACTATGATGATACTAAGATGTCAGTGTGAACTATGTTTTCATCTCACTTTCTGTTTGTTAATCCAGAAACAGTTTAGTGGCTCACATTTTGTCCGAAGCTTGTGTGAACTGTCCAAACACTTCAGACAATTGTCACCTGAGGAGGTAGACTGAAATAATAATTATCTAGAAAAATATACTTTCTGGACATTTTTTCACATATGCCTTTTATCGGGTCCATAACATCATAGATAAAATAACGGAGTGGTGAAGAGCGTGGAGGCTTGCTCATTTTTATAGACAATCTGTGCTGTTGCTTAAGAGGCTCCTTGTGGAAAATGATAGTACTCACTTCATAGACTTGTTGCAAGGGCTAAATGTTAATGTCTATATGTAAAATGCTTAAACAGTCCTTGGCATATAGTAAGTGCTCTTTATGTATTTGTGATTATTACTTAATCGTGCACATGAGGATGTGTGATTATGGTGGTGGCTCTGAGGCCTGAAGAGAATGTGGTTTTGACCTCTAGTATATAAGCTTTCTGTAGATCTGACCAACTAGCTCTGGAATGGCCTTTGTTAACCCTTGGCTTGCAAATTACATATGATTTTATAAGGTCATACTATTTGCATTAGAATAGGTACTTATTCTATGTCTCATATATAACCACACAAAAAGAATTAATTATCTGATTGTTTTACATCATGGTTTCAGCAGGTATTTGCATTATAATGTCTTTTTCCTTTTATTTTCCAAAGGATGGTTTGGAAGATTAAATTTATTTATTTACTAAATAAATTTGTTACTACTAAAAGATAATAAATGACAATGGTAATAAAGAAAACAAAAACTAAGGTAATTTAAAACCATTTTGTAAGCAAAACAATAATAATAACTAATTTCCAAATAATTTCAACATGGATTTATGGTTCAAAAATTAAATTAAGGCTAAACCTGCAGCACTAAGGAATAAACTTGTGGATTTTTCCCCCTGCCAACAGAACAGATTAAGCTCTTGAAGTGACATAAGTTTCTCTCTATCTTTCTGCCAATTGATAAGAAGCTCCCATTTGTATTGTTGTGGTTTACCCTGCAAGTAAGAGAACCATACATTTTGAATACCCATTTGATTTGTGTCACTGCTGATATCCTCCAGAGTGACTCATTTTTTTCCCTATCAGATGATATTTTGGTTAATGGAACGTCTTGTGCGCTGAGGAAAAAAGCGATGTTCTACATAATGTAAGTCTGCTTGAGAACCCAAGGATTAAAGTGATTGCTCTACTATTTGTTTTCTGAATAGATGTGGAATGGTCATTTGAGGTAATTCATCATTTTCTGTAGTCTCATTTGGAAAATAATGAGGCCGGGGAAGGCTAGACTTACTGAGTTGCTTCTGTTTTCTAAACAGTCATTTGCTCCACGTTTCTTTTCCACAGACTTAAATGTGATATTAAGTTGGCAGAAAAATTAGGAGACAATACCTGTCTTAGTCAATTTGGGCTGCTATAACAAAATTACCATAGACTAGGTGACTCGAACAATGAACTTTTATTTCAAACAGTTCTGGAGGCTAGAAGACCAAGATCAAGGCACTGAAAGACTTGGTGTCTAGTGTGGGGTCACTTCCTCCTTCATAGATGGCCATCTCCTCACTGTGTCCTCACATGATGGAAACAAGGTGAGACAGCTGTTTAGGATCCCTTTTCTAAGGGCATTAATTCCATGGATGATGGCTGCATCCTCATTATCAAATTACCTCCCAAAGTTCCTAACTCCTAATACTATCCATTGAGAAATGGGTTTCAACATATAAAATTTGAGTGCATATACACATTTGGTCCATTGTAATACCTGCATACTTTTCTTTCTGATGAACCAAATTATGTGAAATAGGGCCACAGGTTATTGTTATATTAGCAAGCTAAGTAAGCCAACTTTTTAAAATAGTTATTCCCTACATCATTGTATAAATTTTGCAACATTTAACACATTCACACACAAACCACAATATTTCCTTATTCCTATAAAAGGTGACATTTTGGGGGCATAAGCACCCATTTTTTTCTGAGATTGTGGTATAATCATTAACTATATCTATGGTTCAGAGTATAGTATTTTATCTCCAACAGGAGGCAATGTTCATATAAAGCCACGACCCTGAGCATGTGACTCTGAGACAGTTTTGATGGATAACAGAACTCTGGAAGGCGATTTTTTTTGGTGTTTCCCACACCCTCCCCCAATGGTCTACTTTCTGACAACCATAAAGCTCCAGAATCGCCATTTACATTAACACCTTGAAGATGACCAGTTTGGGGATCATAGTCCAGTCAACAAAATTCTTAAAGAATAACATACAATCCAGAAGACTACATTGTTATTTGCTGTCCTAGCTGTTATATAACTTATAAATCTTCTATAATTTGGTCAGTCAGATTTGTTCCTTTAAGAAACTTACATGGGAATCCAAATTATTATCATAAAAGTTCTTAGTGATCATGGAATAAGAGCAAGTGATTTAGTTGATTGACTTTCTTTCCTAACGGCATTACATTTTGATATCTAGATACATTAAGGTCCAAATGCTAATTTACCAAGAGGTCTGAGTCCACTCACTGTTCTGTCAGGGCAACCTCATGCTCAGATAATGCTAGATAAACATTGCTAAATATCACTATACTGAATCCCCAGCTTTCTTTGTCCTCGTGTTTCCATCCTCTTTATTTAGATAAATAGTATTAAACATATGCAAATGCAATTACTTAGTCTGAAGTTACATTCTTTTGTTCCAATTTCTGAGTTAGGAGATAATCTTTTTTTTTTTTTTTTTCAAAATTACTTCATATCTATCTTGTCTCCATAGTACAGATTAATAATTAAATTAGCAGTCTGAAAATAATCCTCTGCAATATCACATTTATAATTGCCATAAATTCAATGAAACCTTTTCAGCTTTGTAGTTTGAGTACAGCACTGGTATTCACATTATAGAATCAACGTCATTCTTATACTACTCACAGTTGTTCATTAATTTGAGAAGCATAAATAATATATGTAATACTGATGTCTTATAAATTATAACTATAGTGCTTTCAGATTTTCAAATTTCTTCATGTGGTGCATAAAAACATGATTTTGCCAGTTTCTTGTCCTTTATTATCGAGATAATCAGGGTTAAGTTCTTGCCAAGTGGAAACAAAGAGCTGAAAATACATGTACGAGGGGACACCTGGGTGGCTCAGTCAGTTGAGCAACAGACTCTTGATTTCGGCTCAGGCGATGATCCCACGGTCTTGGGAGAGAGGCCCATGCTGGCCTCTGCACTGAACATGGTGCCTGTTTAAGATTCTCTCTCTCCTCCAGGCCCTGTCCCCTGCTCACTCTCTCTCTAAAATAAATAATGATAGTAATAATAATAACAATAAATAAAATTTAAAAAATAAAAAAATAATTATTTTGTGGTTTTGAATGTAGAGATTATACATTTTTCCCTTCTATTAACAATAAGGTGAGGGCAAGCACTCATTTGTCTCTCTTCCTTCACTAGATGTTTATTGCTATTGCTTTTGTTGTTTTTTAATCTGACTCTAAATCCACAGTGTCTGTCTTTCCAAACATAGTGGATCCCTAATTCAACTTCTTGCCTTTCAAGTGTACCAGACTTTGTCTTTGATACAGATCAGGCAAATGTACATCTTCCTTCATATTGTTCTTTATTTCAGTTTCAGCCTCTGAAGTTTACTGCATCTTACTTTCCATATCATAAATGCATTAAAAATAATTATTGCCGGAATTACTTGCCATTTTGTGTTGAGGAGTTTTTCCACAGACTTAAGTCCATAATTCAATTTTGATTTAGCAGTTTGGTTTGGGAGGGTCAGGAAGGCATTTTATTGGTCTCTGGAATTCCAATGAATATGCATTTTCTTTTTTCTGAGGAGCTTATATTCCAATTAAGAAAACTAACATGTAGGGGTGCCTGGGTGGCTCAGTCAGTTAGGCGTCTGACTTCAGCTCATGTCGTGATCTCATGGTTGGTGGACTAGAGCCCCACATTGGCCTCTGTGCCGACAGCTCAGAGCCTGGAGTCTGCTTCAGATTCTGTGTCTCCCTCTCTCTCTCTCCCTTTCCCACTTACTCTCTCAAAAAGAAATAAACATTAAAAATAAAAAAAGAGAAAACTGACATGTAGAAAATTACAGATATTATCATAAATAGTATACTTCAGTTGAAATGATACAAGAATCTATTAAACCACAATATATGTTTATACATGGTTTAATTACAAATACAGTAATATAGATAACTGATACATTTGTTCAAAGAATTAAGTTGTAGTTAATTAGATTGTCCAAAAGAGACTGTTTAGAGTAAAAATGGTCCAATTTGCATCTTGAGCTGGTTAAGCAGAGGAGAAAGGACATTCAATTCTAAAACAAGAAAATTCAATGTAGTTGAAGTCGCGAATCATATATTTAGGGAAGGAAACAGGAGCAGCCTAAATGGAGGATATATTGAACTGAACAATGAAAGTTAAGTGTTGTCAGTTCGTAAAGGGATTCAAAATTAGGCAAAACACATAGTATATATGAAAAAAATTGGGGTGTCATGCAATTAAAAATGGATCAATTTTAAGGGTAGTTTGCTAGTACACAAATGTAATAAAATGACCAAAAGAGCAGGTGCAGGGCTTCTAAAAACCAGATTCTTGCTTTACTTGGGGCACAAAGGGTTAAGCTGATATCCACCATTGCAGATAAGAGTGATTGTTGTATTTAGAGAGAAGAAAATGGTAAGTTCAGAGACATTCTACTTGGAAGGATGCTCCCCAGACAAACACAGGTATATCATAGACAGTTCATGTCATAATTGTGTTCATGGGTATAAGAATAGATGGACACCAGATTTGGGAAAATTATATTTTTTTACTTAATTGAAAAATATGCCTTAAATGTAAATAGTATGCTATTAGTTTTAGAAAAAAAATGTTAAAATCTTTTAAATCATTTAAATGGTAGAGTTAGTAGAGAACATTTTATTGATGTTCTCTAAGTTGGTAAGAAATTGGTCATGAACCATACTTAAAAAAAAAAAAAAAGATATTATGGTGCCTGGGTGGCTCAGTCAGTTAAGCGTTCAACTCTTGATATCAGCTCAGATCATGAACTCACGGTGTGGGATTGAGCCCCCGATGGGACTCCACTGGGTGTAGAGCCTTCTTGGTATTATCTCCCTTTCTCTTTACCTCTCCCCTGCTCATGCTCTCTCTCTCTCTCTCTCTCTCTCTCTCTCTCTCTCTCTCTGTCTCTCTCTCTCAAAATAAATAAACTTTAAAAAATAAATATTTAAAAACTAGATATAATAAAAATAAGACTTTTTTAAAGGTTCATCACTTACTGGATATCAAGAAAACATATGAAATATTAACAAAAAAGTACAATGGACATTTCCAATTTAGTATTAAATTTGATCTTTCAACTTACTCTCTTGTTCACTAATTTATTCACTCATGTAAAATTTATATTAAATTTGAAGTATTAGGATCAGAGATGAACACATCTGTGAAGTATGAAATGGAGTGGTCTCTTTATAAGTATTTTATTTTAAATTCCTAAATTATATTATTTAGATTTTCAAATTTAGATCCATAATGCACAATTTTAAGACCAATAAAGGTTTAGAAGGTTTTAATGGGGGAATTTAAGCATAGACATCATAAATTGATTTAGCATGTTATGGTGAAGTAAGCAAATATATATTTTTCTTCACAGAATGTGTAGTATAATGGCAGACATAAATTATTTGGTAATAATGACTTAGTGTAAAGGACATTATAATGGATGAAAACCAGGACGTCTTGGGTGCACTTGGGAGAAGCTAGATTTCCCCATCTTTGTGAAATAATTGCATTTGTGTCAATGTTCATCACTTACACTAACCACTTTTAATAGCTGAACTTGCACATAATAAATACTTTTTAAACCTTTTTTTAAAAAAATTTATGTTTATTTATTTTTGACAGAAAGACAGAACATGAGTGGGGGAGGGGCAGAGAGAGAGGAATACACAGAATCTGAAACAGGCTCCAGGCTCTGGGCTGTCAGCACAGAGCCTGATGCCGGGCTTGAACTCACAGACCTTGAAATCGCGACCTGAGCCAAAGTCAGATGCTCAACCGACTCAGCCACCCAGGAGCCGCACTTTTTAAATCTTTTTAACTTAGTATCTAATGTGATTTAATGAGTGAGGTATTCCAATTTTTGGTAATCTTTGGAAGAAAATGAAATGTGAACCCTAATGAGGAAAATATCGGGGTTCTTTTGGTAATATCTTCTCTTTATTTATAATAACGTAATTGTGTTCGTTTTCATGTGCTTCACATTTCACACCCTGAATGTTGACCTGTTTCTTTTCATATTTTATGTCACAAGTAAAAGAAAAACATATTTATTGATGTTTTTTGAACTATAGTATCAAATGCAGCATCTTTGGGGACAAAGTGTTTCAGTCGCTCTCTAAGAAGTAAGCAGATTGGTCTCTGTACACCATTCAACCAAATGAATTACAAATTAGTCGGACTGAAACCTTTTAGTTTGATGTTGTCCCATGCATTAATTTTTGCTTTTGTTGCTTGTGCTTTTGATGTCATATCAAAAACAAAATCACTGGGAGTAATAAAGACCAGGGATGTGTTTTCAGTTCTATCACTTACTGGCTGTTGGACTTGGGGCAGGTTTAAGTTATTTAAGCTTTAAAAGGCATGCCCTTATCTACAAATTGGGGCAGTAAGCATCCTTACTGTGAGTATTGAGAATCATGAGGAGTAAATAAATAACGCCTGTTAACGTACTGTATTTCTGATAAATCCTCAATGAATGTTACTTATCAGCTAATAATTTCTTTAGAATACAGCAAAAACCTACAACTGTCCCACTCACTTCTTCGTTGTCCTTCTGCAAGCCAAATTATTAGTAGATACTACAGTTTACATTAATAAATTAAAATGTGTGTATATATGTGTCCATAGGTCTCTAGATATATATCGATATACCCACGTAGTATATAGATGCTTCCTTGGGGACTTTTTTATAATGACATTCTTTTTCTTGGGGCGTAAACTTGTTTCCAAGAGTGAAACTACTATTATGTATTGGAGGAGGCGTCAACATGAGCCCCAGACCCCATTGCCAAGGCTGAGATGGCCAGAACAACAGAAATGGAAGACGGCGAGTGACAGAATATTATTTGGTTATTACCTGCCTGTGACTGAGCTAATAATCAGCTTATGATTGTTTAAATAGCTGTGGGTGCTTAATACCAAATTCATATTTAGTTTAAGGTATTAGAGTCTGAGAAACACAAATCTATGAAGGCTAAAACAAAATTCTCTATGCAAAAAACTGATATTGAACTTCAAAAAGATGCTGAAATTATATTGTTTAGGTTTTAAGATTTGGATCCACATTGCACAGATTTGGAGAGCAATAAAAGATTAGAAGGTTGAAATAAGAGACCTTTGAAATAAGATTATTAGTGCTCAGAGAGGATTTAACCATGAGAGGAGGTAATTGTTTTTGTATCAACATATGTTCTAATACCTCAGTGCAAACCATTATACATCAGAATATATGTCCTGAACTTGAGCAATATTGCCTTTACACATGGTTTAGAGTTTCAAAACTGTCACAAAGAGGCTGTACATGTACTTTTAAATACAGTCTTAATTGTGTTATCAATAACTAGGTCTATTTTGATAAAGGTGAAACACAGACATACAGTGTAATATGCATGTGATGCATGAATTGTCATAGAAGAAATAAAATCTTCAGTTTTCTGGAGGAAAAAAGGATTTGTATTAAAGGAACTGCATACAGCGACATTTCTTTAAAAGATAACACTAGTAATAACAGCGATAATAGGACTAAGCATTTACATTTATTTTCCATTTATTCTGTACATAGGCACTCTTAAGTACTTTTGAAATTGTGCTTTAATTTTTACAACTACCTATATTTTATTCCCAATTTACATATGAGGTAAGTGAAACAAGGTTCAAAGTTGATAGTTGGCTCCCCAGAAGCGATTGAAGCCAATATAGTGTTGTGTGACTCAAAAACCTAAACTTTATATCATAATTAAAAGTTATTTTATTTTTGATGCTGTCTGCCTATAGCAAAACATAGATACTTTCTGTAAAGTCATTTGTTAAGCACTTTTTCTTGCTATCTCATGGAACACTTTCAACAACATTTAAAAAATAATATTTGAATTTGCTTCTCTGAGTTTGTCTTCATTGTAATAGTTAATAGCTGTGTAATGGAGAAAGTCATTGAAACTACGAACCTCAGTATTTTTTAAATATTAAAATGAGGTTAACCTTTAGAAGCAACTGTGAAGAAT
Source organism: Leopardus geoffroyi (assembly GCF_018350155.1). Lineage (NCBI taxonomy): Eukaryota > Metazoa > Chordata > Mammalia > Carnivora > Felidae > Leopardus > Leopardus geoffroyi. The sequence continues at coordinate 18,781,305 of NC_059338.1, read as the reverse complement.
TTTCAATAATGAATACAAAGTAGCTGGCCCATGACATGGGAGATATTCACTAAATAATTAATATTACTGTAACATAGTAGAATTCATTTATTAAGGCAGGATTTAGTATTTGCCTTGTCTTCAGTGAATGCACATGGCAAATTTTTCTAGTGTAGGGTTTACAAGTTTTAGTGTATATGGTGGCCACCAGCCCCACATACATGTAATTTCAAAGTCATTTGCTGGTGACTCTTCTCCACAGAAATCTTAACTTTTCTCGACCTTTTTGGACACAGTTTGTTAATACTTACCTCTTTTGGGGAGAGCGCAAGTGAGGAAGGGGCAGAGAGAGGGACCAGAGCATCCAAAGCAAGCTCTGCACCTACAGGCTGACAGCAGTGAGCCCAATGTGGGACTTGAACTCACGAACCACAAGATCATGACCCGAGTCGAAGTTGGACGCTCAACTGACTGTGCCACCCAGGTGCCCCCTTTGGACATATTCTTACATGCTGATGGCTAGCTTCTTTTTAAAGAGCACCTTGTAGATATTTGGGTTGTTAATTTTCTTACAGCCTACGTGTACATAATGTCCTCTGGGATCGCATATTCCCGGGCCCTGTTCCTAGAAATTCTTATAGTATCTCTGGAGTGAGGCCCAGGAATCTGTTTCATCAATCACACTTACTATCATTCAAAAGATATAAGCATTTCATTCATACTGTTTTATTATGAGCAGCTACTGTGTGTGACACAGTGATGATGGGGTATATATGTTACATCATTTCACCCTGGTCAAAGGCTGGCAAGTGCAGTCACACATTAAAGCATGAAGGTTCAGACAGTTATCTGCAGTCCCCAGGGTCACACAGAACCAAACTTTGAACCAGTGTTTTTTTGAGCTTCTGCTTAAGATTAAGACCCGTCCCAGGTCACCAGGTAAACTCTGGCCCCAGAATGAGGTATCCATCTTCCAGTCTCAGATAACATGTATCCTGTGGACAAGAGCAGATCTTAAATACACAGGGAACATCACATGTCAAACAGGGAAAACTGGTTAAACGGCTGTCTAAAGTTCTCAAATTAGGATGCCATGGGATTCCTCAAATATAAACATGCTATAGGCTTTTAACTTAAATTTTACATTTTCACTTAATTTTGGAAGGCAGTTTTCTCTTTTTAATACTATCCCATAAAAGCTTTGTAGAAATTATTTTCAAAATGCAAACTGTGTTCCTGATAGATAAGGAGTTCCTCCCCTTCCTGAAATGCTATATATCATAGTAGTTATTACATGTCAATGGCTTTTTAAAATGTTGTCTTTCATTTTTTTTTTTTTTTAAGAGAACAAGGGAGTGGGGTTGAGGGGCAGAGAGAGAAGCAGAGACAGAATCTTAAGAAGGCTCCACACTCAGTGCAGAGCCCTATATGGGGCTCAATCTCACGACCCCGGGATCATGACCTGAGCTGAAATCAAGAGTAAGAGACTTAACTGACTGAGCTACCCAGGTGCCCCAATGCTGTCTTCTACTATTTCTGTCTTCTGTTCTTCCATAATCCATAGTTCTTTCACTTTAATTTGTCTTTCCCTCCCTCCTTACTCTACTTCCTCCTTTCTCCTTTCCTTTCTTACTTCCTGTATTAGTAACTGTTTATTGAAGTGCAATTAAGTAGATGTCATACACAACACCACATGCTTGACAAAGAGTAGCAAAAGACCTGCCTGCCAGTAGCCCATCTTCTGACATTGCAACCTCTATCCTTAACCCTAGTGACACCAGATAGCTTGTGTGAACAAAAGCTATATACCAGACTTAAAAAAAAAAATTGGTACTCTTTTGCTTAAACATTTAGGTATTTTTTAAACAGTGTTTAAAAAAATACTCGATACAGCCTACTTTTCATTTTTATTTATTTTACATTAATTACATTAATTTATAAATTTATTTAACCATTAAACTCACTTAAAATAAATTTAAAATTTGTATTTATATTAAATATATATTAAATATAAATTTATGTTATAAATTTATATTTATATTCCAATTTAAAATTGTTTAAAGTAAAGAAAAAGCAGTTAAATTTTACTTTGCTGGGAAAAATAAAGCTATGTGGTTTTTTGGGTAAGTGAAAAATCCAGGGTAGGTTTCTCTCTTTATTTTTGGCTCCTTGTTTAGCCTAGATTTTGCCAGGATTATTTTTTCCTTTAAAAATCTATTCCCTACTTGTGAAATAACGTAAAATAGTCAAAAGGTAGGTAGTAGGGGAGAAAGGACAAGCAAAAAAGAAGAAAATCCACATGCTAACTCTTCCATCCCAGGGTACGGGAGCTTTGACAGCGTGCCAAGTTATCAATATTCATACATGACAAGCTGAAACCCGCAAAGCTGAAACACATTCCTTCAGTAATGCATCTGTGGGGATGTGAAAAGGATTGGAGGAGATTGAAAGCTGAAAAAGCCATTGCTTTTCTAAAGTGTCCAAATGCTTCTTTCTACAGTGCCCTAGTTTTGTGAGCTCTGTCTTTAGCCTTAAGGTCCATTTATTTCGTTTTTTGTTTGTTTGTTTGTCCTTATGATTTGGAAACATGATTAGAGCTTACAGTGAAAGATGAATTGGCTAAGGGAATTTATGCTTTGGTTTCAGGGAGGAAAATATAATTTCCAATCCAGATAGGATATATATTTTATATTCTTTATATTAGAAGGACAAAAGTAGAGTTACAGAAGACAGAGAGAGAGAGAAAGGAAGGATGAAGGGAAGGAAAGAAGGAAGGAAGGAGAGAGAGACAGACAGGAGGGAGGGAGGAAGGAAAAGGGAGAGAAGAAAGAGATAGAAGTCAATAGGGCGAGACGTTAATGGCCCGTGAAAGAGAAAATTGATGAAATATATGTATCAGTAACTACATATTAAAAATTAGTAGGGGCGCCTGGGTGGCGCAGTCGGTTAAGCGTCCGACTTCAGCCAGGTCACGATCTCGCGGTCCGTGAGTTCGAGCCCCGCGTCGGGCTCTGGGCTGATGGCTCAGAGCCTGGAGCCTGTTTCCGATTCTGTGTCTCCCTCTCTCTCTGCCCCTCCCCCGTTCATGCTCTGTCTCTCTGTCCCAAAAATAAATAAACGTTGAAAAAAAAAAATTAAAAAATTAGTAATAATTTCTATGTATCTAGACTGAATACAGAAATAAATCAAGTTATTTCATAAACCACAAAAGGAGGCTTTTTGCACATTTCTTCTGTGGGAAGAAAACAAGAAGCATCATATATAGATGTCTGACTCATGAAGTGCCAAAGAGCCTCACATCATTCACAACTCTTGAGTGTACTCCTGGGAGATTTTTTTTTTTTTTTCTGAGAACTTGTTTTTAAATTATCTAGAGAAAGTTCGAAGTGAATTTAATAGGTTCAGTTTCCCTGTCAGTGTTTTTCAGTGTGAGAAATAATTAAGAGGACAATGTTTTATGCTTTGGCTGGGTTTGGTATATTTATTTTTCTTCTTTTCTTCTGGGTCTATAGCAAACCGTTTCATTTAGTAAAGGTGGAAAAGAAAGGCTTTTCATATATTTAATTGTGGAAATGTCAAAGTGTATGTTGTGTAACTCCACTTCCTAGCTGGGTCTTTACAATTGAATTAAATGTTCTTTTTAGAGCTTTAAATTTCACTCAGAATTACACTTACGAAGAAAATGTCTTTTAATTCATCTGTGCATTTGACTTAAGATTCCGTAAACATTAACGGGCTGTGATCTCCTAGCATGCTAGCTGGTACTGTGCTGTATACTGATAAATAGGCCTACAGGGTTCTGGCAAGCTGGTTACTATAGTTGACAGAGGAAATAGAGTACGGACAAGTAGGTACCAGTAATATAAAATTTAAAATTAAAAAAAAAGGTACCATGAAAAAAAGAAGTGAGTGTTATCAGAGGGAAGAAAGGAGTCATTTAATTTATTTGGGAAAACAAAGAAAAACTCACTTAAAAAAAGTAAGTGTTGCATAGCAAGGGGAGGCTGGGCAGGGACCAAAAATGACTATGTAATATAAATAGCTCAAATATTGTTCTGAGTATCTTAATAGATTGTTTTTATTGATTATTTGCACAGATTAATACCTGTGCTTTACCAATCGTCTCCATAAACAAATTCTTTAAACAGCAGCAGCATACAGGTATAAAGGATCGTGTGTAATAGATTTCGCTGAAAGTCTCATAGGTACTAAATAATGAACACCAGAAAAGCATAAGAATATTAAAGATAGATACACTGTGCAATATTCTAAACACAAGCATACCGTCTGAGCCTATTTTTCCCAAGAATGCAATGTGGGAGACATCACTATTCCCACTCTTCACGTGAGAGAACGACAGGTTATAGACGCCCTTCAACTTCTCCCTAATCATATGGCTAGTGTGAGATAGCAGCATGATAAAAACAAAGAATTATCTGATGACAGGGCCACACATTTCACTTCGTTATTTTACTGAGATTTTAAACACACCAAAAGAGTTTGAATAATGTGGGAAAACAGGGAAAAGCAAAATCTGACATTTGCATCATGAAGAAAAAAATGTTAATAATTCTAATCAAACACGTCAAACTGGCACACTTAACTCTTATTAAAACAACTTGTAGTTGGTTTTAACGAGATATTTTCAACAATATTGTTAAGCAGCCTGTAAGAATAAAGCCAAACACGTTTTAATAATATTTTCCCTCTCAGTGGGTACTTGTTCTGTCAATGTTGATAACACCCCGGGATTTAAATACATTGATTGACATTTTAGAGTTGTTTATTTTTCTTTCATTTTTATTTTACTTTCTATTTAGCTGCCTACCACATCAGTGCTTTATGAAGCTAAGAGTGAATGAATGAGCCGTCCTCATGTATATGCTGTAATTCTACTGTAGATATTTTACGATAATATCACTTTTATTTCCTGTTGCTGGATAGCATTTCAAAACAATAACCGACCCAATTATGTTCACAGTCAGCCTCTGAGTACCCTAGTGAAATGGCATGCAATCATTGGAAGGTACCCCGTGGGCTACTCTAGATCTAATCTTGTGCAGTGAAGAATGGAAACAATTATACAGTATAAATATATATAACATATATAAATGTTATATAAATATGTATCGTTTTCAATCATAAGCCGTATAGCTCTTTTACCTCAGTTAAGTAACTGGAAATAACCTGAAGAAACGATAAAGCTTTCAGAGCTAAGGTTAACTTTGTTGCGGTACACAAAGAACATGTCTTTGTATTTACACGGAGCCGTGCTGTTTTGTGTTTCTAGAACCTCAACCTACTGGCTCACTCGCATCCAGTCTTTTCTCTACTGCAACGAGAACGGCCTCCTGGGCAGCTTTTCGGAAGAGACGCACTCGTGCACGTGTCCGAACGACCAGGTGGTGTGCACCGCGTTCCTGCCCTGCACGGTGGGCGACGCTTCGGCCTGCCTGACCTGCGCCCCGGACAACCGCACCCGCTGCGGCACCTGCAACACCGGCTACATGCTGAGCCAGGGGCTCTGCAAGCCGGAGGTCGCCGAGTCCACCGATCACTACATCGGCTTCGAGACCGACCTGCAGGACCTCGAGATGAAATACCTGTTGCAGAAAACGGACAGACGAATAGAAGTCCATGCCATTTTTATCAGCAACGACATGCGCCTCAATAGTTGGTTCGACCCCTCCTGGCGCAAGCGGATGCTCCTCACCTTGAAGAGCAACAAGTACAAGTCAAGTCTGGTCCACATGATCTTGGGCCTCTCCTTACAGATTTGCTTAACTAAAAACAGCACCCTGGAGCCAGTGTTGGCTGTGTACGTCAATCCCTTCGGAGGCAGCCACTCAGAGAGCTGGTTTATGCCTGTGAATGAAAACAGCTTTCCAGACTGGGAGCGGACTAAGCTGGACCTCCCACTGCAGTGTTACAACTGGTCGCTGACTCTGGGGAACAAATGGAAGACATTTTTTGAGACAGTGCACATCTACCTGAGGAGTCGCATCAAGTCAAACGGCCCCAATGGCAATGAGAGCATTTACTACGAACCTCTGGAATTCATTGACCCTTCCCGGAACCTGGGTTATATGAAAATCAATAACATTCAAGTGTTTGGTTACAGCATGCACTTTGACCCTGAAGCAATTCGGGACTTGATTTTGCAGCTGGACTACCCCTATACTCAGGGATCCCAGGACTCAGCACTTTTGCAACTTCTAGAGATAAGAGACCGTGTAAATAAACTCTCCCCACCTGGTCAGCGTCGTCTAGATCTTTTCTCTTGCTTGCTTCGTCATAGACTCAAGCTGTCTACCAGTGAGGTGGTGAGGATCCAATCTGCTCTGCAGGCGTTTAATGCCAAATTGCCAAACACGGTGGATTATGACACGACCAAATTATGTAGTTAACCATAAATGTCAAGCACAACCCAAAATCTTGAAGGAGTTTTTACAGTGCTTTTGTGGAACAGTTTATGTTTGGAAGAGTACATTTAAATTGTCTTTTCAATATCTGTCTTATATCAGTCAATAACATTGGATGGCAATTTACACACATGAACTTGCTGACAATGAATATATTATACTGCAGTTTTGGTTTATGAATGAAATAAATACTGACACCAGTCTAGAAGACATTCTACTTTTTACAATAAATTTCATTTGTAATTTTATATGTTCCGTGGCAATGCTTTTGTGCATTACATCCTCTAGAGGGAACATAAAAAGATACCAATAAAATTTTGTAGCTGAACAGTTATTAAAAAGAAGTGCTGTGGGATTCCTTTTTTTCCATGAAATGAGTTTTATTTTGATGTAGCTTGTTAGAACCTGGGGAAAATTCACCAAGAGTTTTTTAACATTTGAAGTTCCCCTTCAATAGCCTTTAGAGAGAACCCCACTAGGTAGAATGTTTAGTATTCAGTTGTATTTTCATGGTGGACAGCAGAATGGAAGTGGTACCTTTATTACCTGTGCTTATAAATCATTCCTAGAGACACCATCATTATTAAAATAAACAGAGAGACTATTTCCCAACTAAATATGAGAACATTCTGGCAAACATAAAGAAGAGTCAGTGTGATTAGAAGCTCATGGAGAAAGTAAACCCTTTATTTCCTTAGCAACTTGCTTTGGTCTTGCTTTTCTTTCTAAATTCTAATAACCAATAATCAGCATACTCTGAATAATCATTTTCATTTCAAGTACTGAAAACCCTAGTTATTCCAGCACTTTACCAAAGTCAGTAAAATAACATCTCTAGAATTCACAGGTTGTAATGTGTTGGTATAAAATAAAGAAGCAAATAAATAATTCAAATGTAAATAGACATTTTGTTTTTCTCCCAGAGAAACTGCTATTACTAAAGTATATTTTGAAGACTAAACTCCTTCAATATAAAACTGATTTTCATTCAGAGTTTTGGCTTGAAATTTAAGTTGACCTCCCATATTACACATGATATAATATTAGATTTATAATTTGTACTTTTTTCTAGAAATTTAAATTGAATTTTTGTTTAGACATATAGCTGTATCTGTAGTGTGGTTATGATATTTGTCACTCGGCACTTGTCTAAATATTTTATAAATATTTCTTTTTTAAAATTTTTTTCTTAACATTCGTTTATTTTTAAGAGAGAAAGTGAGAACACGAATGGGGGAGGCACAGGGAGATGGATACACGGAATCCAAAGCAGGCTCCAGGCTCTGAGCTGTCAGCACATAGCCCAACGTGGGAATTGAACTATGAACTGTGAGATCATGACCTGAGCCAAAGTCGGTTGCTTAACTGACTGAGTTACCCATGTGCCCTACACACATTTCTTATAATTGAAACACTGTTCAGGCCAGCTTTCCTGTTGATTTCATGGAGTATTTCTCAGGGCATAGAGAAAGGAACCTATGACATGAATGAAAAAGATAAGACTGATGACAAAAACATTACACAGACATTCTAGATTCTTGGGCTGTTTGTTTTTGGTTCCAAAGCATTTTAGACAACAGCTCAGACAGCAAATGCTTATTTAACTTACCATAGGCAAGACATTGTTTTTCCACCCACTGAGGAGGAGCCAAGATGGCAGAACAGCATGGAAGTTTTTTGTGTTTTTCCACCCATTGTTATCTGAGTAGCTGATTATCTTTCATTTTTCACCTAATTTTTTCTGCTATTGAATAAAAAAAAATACACACCTATTAAATGCTGTATTTCTGGTATCATAGCAGACATTCTCTTCATTTAATTCTGACAAAACCACTAGGTTATGGATTATTATACCCATTTTCTTGGTAGTAAAAAACAAAAAACAAAAAAACAGGCTCAGTGTTGTTAGTCAAATTCCTCAAGATCACAAACCAAGAAGTTGAAAGACCAAGACTCCAAGATAGACTCTTTTGGAATGAATCTATCTTCTTTTCAGTGCATCACTGAGCTTTAAATGAATCATCTTATTTCTGTATTTAATCCCATTATATGCAAAGACTTATGGCAAAATAAGAATCACTCACAAAATTGAGGTCTAAGTCATTATAAAACACATACTTTCAGAGTACATTTGAACAATTAAATAAAACAAGAATTTATCATCCCTCATCAATCATCTACAGAATGACCAATCTTATCAAATATAAACAATGTGTTTCAAAATATATTCACTGTAAAGTCAAGAACTGCCACTAGGACTTTTTCCAGAAGAGTCTTGGAGGCCCAGATATCTGGCCTCTGTGACCTAGAAACCACCAAGCAACATGCATGGTCACCAATTGACTCTGAACAGCAATCACTCCTTGGAACATAAGGAAATTTGTCAGTAATGTGACTTATGGCTCAGCTCACTCTGACGTAGCTGGCTCAGGCGAGAGAAGATTCTAGAATCACAGGTAAGAAAGTACATAACTAGGCTAAGTCCTGGGACTTCTTGTGTCTGGTATGAGTTGGCACAAAAGTCCCATTGGATATGATCAAATTATCTTAGTTCCAACAGTCTTGGTAACACTGTCAGTGAATTCTTTATATCTCTGAGTCAGCTTTCCCCCTCAAGGTGGAAAAGTGATATGAATGCATTTCTCTGAATGTTTTATCTAAGGTAACATATACACTATAAGTAAACACATCAAGCAAATTCTAGAGTGCTTTACAGAGTTAAGGGATAAATAATCAGCACACATTTTTATATTTCTATTTCTCATGTGTTACCAGCTATTAGAGAGTGTCCAGTAAGCAATAGAAAATATAATCTAGCTTAATACAAAATGTGTTTGCCAGTGTATGGGGAAATAGCCTGTAAACATTTCATTTTTCCTGAATTAACTTATATGCAACATTTTTGCTCATTATTACTTTAGGAATTTGAAAAAAAATATAGCTTTATTGTCAAAATCTTATCCAGAGCAAAATATCAGGAGGTGTATATGCAAAAGCATATCTTAAAAGGTGGGTGGGGTGCCTGGGTAGCTTAGTAGGTTGAGCATCTGACTCTTGATCTTGTCTCAAGTCATGTTCTAATGGTTTGTGAGTTCAAGTCCTGCATCGGTCTATGCACTGACAGCATGGAGCCTGCTTGGAATTCTCTCTCTCTCTCTCTCTCTCTCTCTCTCTCTCTCTCGCCCCTACCCCACTCGTGCTATTTCTCCCTCACAATAAATAAGTAAACTGAAAAAAATAACAATAAAATGAAAATAAACGATGGGATATTTTATTTCTTTTTCAGTATTTCTACTTTAGGTCTCTAAATTAAGGACTAAAATAAAACCTTGGTTTGCAAGCATAATTTGTTCCAGAAACATGCTTGTAATCCAAAGCGCCTGTATATTAAAGCAAATTTCAAGAACCATTGGCTTAGCTGTGATCATGTGGCACTCAGCATCAGGTACTACTTATATTGCAAGACATTGCTCTTTTATCAAGTTAAAATATATTAGAAATGTATGCTCGTTTTATGGAACACTTGCAGAACAAGGTACTCACAGTCCAAGGTTTTACTGTAATTGAATTTAATAAATTTTCTGAAACTTGAAATTCTGAAAATCAGAAATGTACTGAGAATACATTTCCTCCAGAAACATCTGTTAGTGCTATAGTTATTTTGATGACTATCTTAATTTGACTTGCCTCCTTATCCCTGGAATTTCTGTCAAATTGAGTTTTAGCAAGTTGCATCAATAGTCAAATGATCAGTGTCAGAAAAAAAATAAATAAAAAATAAACTAAAGTAGCTAATGGCCTTCTCTAACTGCATTTAAATAATGCAAGAAAATTAATTTTCTCTCTCCTTTTTTTGGTGATTCTTGTCGAAATAGGAAAAAATATTTTGGAGGAACCAGGACCAGGTACTGCTGTCTAATAGTTTATGTTTCTTCTATGTGAATGAGCCCCCTATTCTTTTTATGAGGATATTGATGACCCCTTTGTATAAACAGACCTAAAATTTATTCACCATTTAAAACAATTTGAGAACAAAATAAAACTATGTGTATTTGCTAAATGGAACTTACAAAATATAGAAATTCAACTGAAAGGAAAGTTGAAATTTTGGAAACCTGGTAGAACACACAACTTAATTTTAAGGAATAGACTTTGCTTAAGGCTTTAAAAAGCTACACACAGGTCTCTCAAATCGATGCACTTGAAAAAAAAATTAAATAAATGCAGCTCAGAGAAACTGTAATAGCAATTTCATTCTGATATGGTGCCTAGATCATTTAATTAGAATGATGATCCTTGAGCAAAACTGCATTTTCCCTTTGGTCATAAGTATGGTGTTTATAATTTGAAACCACAGAGTCACAGATGGTAAACTTGTGGTGTTCTTAGGCAATAATTGTGCAATCAGCTGAAGTTTTGACATCTGACAGCTTCTATTTTACCATGCCCATTCACTGCACTACTATTCTGCTGCTATTGACTCCACTTTCCTCTCCTCCACCAACATGATCAGATTTATATTTCTACCTGCAGGCTTTCCTGGACATAGAAATAGAAATCATAATTCAATCACTCCATAATATTCCAATCATTGGTAAATCTATGTTAGGTGGAAATTTTTACCAACATCTCCATTATCTTTAACATTACCCATTTTAATGAATCATGAGTGACTGATGAATTGGAATACCCACATCAAATCATTTGATATTGACGACATGCAGTCAATTGTGGTAAGTTAGCACACGTAAATGAAATTCAATCTGAAGCAAACATCCCACGTTTGAAATTATCTCCTCTGCTGGCAAACTATTTAATGACTGGTACTATATCATTCTGTGATTGTGGAGTATAGCTATCACATAATAACTATCCCATATTCTATTTGATGAATTAAATACCTATGCAGTACTTACCTTGAGTAAAGCACTGTTCTGAGGGTATATATAGTGAATACAAAGATTTCGAGGTAAGGTAGTGACCTGACCTGCCTTTCCCTCTAAGCAACATTACAATGGGTGTAAAAAAGTCCTGAAAGGATCTTCAAAAGTGCAATGGCGAACAAATAGGAGAAAGAAAAAAAAAAGGGCTCAGAAAAAAGATTTGTAGCAATAATACAGAACATGACATTCAAAATGTCAACAGTTATGCATTTAAAAATTAACTATATAGAACAGAAAACTGAAATCAACTTCATGATTTACACAAAGCATTTGAAAAAGCATCCCATATATTCTTGATTTTTGAATCAAAAATACAGTTTTGTTTGTTCATTTATAGTAATGTGGGCAGATTCTTTAAAAATACACCAATTTCAAATCATGAAAGCAAGGGAAAAATTAGTAAAAATTCCTCCATAGAGTGAATATGCTCTCAGCTATGCAGATTTTATACTTAGTGTTTAAGAGATCTAGGGTAATTAACATAAAATATTATGAAAATAAGAATAATAAATGTTTAAAATGCTTTTAACTAAACTAACAATTATGAGTGTGTAATGGGAACAAAAAAGGTTTTTATTTTTTATAGCAAAAATGAGCTATTAGACCCTAATTTCTAATATAATTTGATATTTTTCTTAACATATATTGAAAAAGTCTTAATGCATAAGAAGAAACTATAATATAAAAGACAGAAGCTTAACTAGTTAAATATAAGAAATAAAAATTTAAAATATTGTCAAGAAAAATACAAAATAAAACTGATGGTCTGGGAAATACATACAATGCTATCAGTGGGACGCCTGGGTGGCTCAGTCAGTTAAGAATCTGACTTCAACTCAGGTCATGATCTCACCATTTCTGGGTTTCGAGCCCTGTGTTGGGCTCTGCGCTGACAGCTCAGAGCCTGGAGCCTGCTTCAGATTCCATGTCTCCCTCTTCTCTCTACCCCTCGCCCCCCCCCAAGCCCTGTCTCTCTCTCTCTCTCTCTCTCTGTCTCTCTCTCAAGAATAAGTAAACATTAAAAAAAGTAAACAAAATCTCTGATTAAAAAAAAGAAAGAAAGAAAATTACACTAAATTTCCTATAAAAGATGTAAACTTCATTCCAAAATAATGTTTAAGTTTACTTCCAGTTAAATAAGATTTAATGGAATCTTTTATTAATATAAACATAACACAATAATTTGAAACGTGTTTGGAGAAACTAATGGTTTTGAACAAACAAATCAATAAGAAAATAAGATCAATCAGTGGGAACTTCTATCAAAAGACATTAGAATGTATAAGTGGTGGAAAAAAATGTAATATCAAGAAATATAGAAGGTGTGAAAATGGCATTTATGATAAAATTGTCATTTTAAGGGGAAGGTGGTCATACTGGCTGGAGCATTTGATTTTCTATTTGGAAAAGGAGATTCATTAATCAAATTTATATTTTAAAGCAAAAGCAAAAACCAAATTAAACTCTAGTGTCCTAGGAAGTTAACAATATAAACAAAAAATAATGTAGTTACTAACTGGAAGATCTTAGTGCTAAAAGGTCATCCCCTAGGGCAGAGCTGTCCAATAGAAAGATAAGTTGAGCCCCAAATGCAAGAAATGCATGTAATTTAAATTTTTTTGTAGCCATCTATTTTTTAAAAAGTAGAAGAAAAGAGGGAGAGCTGGGTGGCTCAGTCCATTAATGCTTCTGACTCTTGATTTCAGCTCAGCTCACAATCTCATGGTTCATGAGTTCGAGCCCTATGTCAGGCTCTATGCTGGTGCCAGGGAGCCTGCTTGGTGTTCTCTCTCTCTCTCTCTCTCTCTCTTTCTGTTCCTTCCTCTGTCTCTCAAACTAAGTAAATAAATATACATTAAAAAAGTAGAAGGAAACAGAAATTTTAACATATCTTAATTAAACTAGTGTATCTAAGATACTATACTTTCAAGTGTAATTGACAAGAAACTATTATCAGTGGGATATTTGTATCATTTTTTGGTATCATCTCTTGGAAACTTGACATATATTTTACATTTACATCTCATTTTGGTCTAGCCACATTTCTAGGGCTCACAAGTAGTCAATGGATACTGTTTTGACAGTGCAGCTCCAACCTGTGACCCTCATTCTTGCTGTTTTCCCTTAGCAGCCTGACCTATGAATTCACTTTTTCTAGGTGGGAGACTATCTGTTACCTTGATTAAACTTTTTCTTACCTACATTTTATAAGATTTTGTTTGAATATTTTCATTATCTTTATTTAAATACTTTTATGGTTGGGGCGCCTGGGTGGCTCAGTCAGTTAAGCGGCCAACTTCGGCTCAGGTCATGATCTTGCGGTCTGTGAGTTCGAGCCCCGCGTCGGGCTCTGTGCTGGCAGCTCAGAGCCTGGAGCCTGTTTCAGATTCTGTGTCTCCCTCTCTCTGACCCTTCCCCACTCATGCTCTGTCTCTCTCTGTCTCAAAAATAAATAAACGTTAAAAAAATTTTCTTTTTAAAAAAATAAAAAAAAATACTTTTATGGTTTTTCCTATGTTGTACTATGGTTAAAATCTGAACCAACTGATTAGCATGACTCTACTTGCGCACCAACTGCTCCTCATTATCTTACCTCTACACTTCCTCCTTGATCCCAGGGTTCACAGCAGCCTCTGTGTTTCAATTTATGTTTAATTTGTGGACTTTGACAATTTCTCTTGCTTTCTTACTTGTTACCTCTGCTTAAAAGGACAGTTGGATAGTTGTTTATTTAATTTGTCAGTTTTAAATGTTTGTTAAGGATCTTTTTATCCCCTCAAATTGCTGAGTCTGCTGTATTGATGCAAGTCTACAATTCATCTTTTCTAATTCCTCTTGATACTTTTCCAATCCATCTTTTGTCTAGTCACCAGCATGAACTTTTACATTATAAATCTTTTAAAATGGTAATGTTACACAACTCTCTACAGGATAGGGATCTAACTCTTTATTTGGCATGTAATTCCTTTCTTAATCTAGCTCCTAGCTATTTCCCTATCTTCTTCTTTCAAAGTATTTATTTCATGTCAAACTATAATCTACATATATACGTGTATGTGACATGTTCTTTCATGCCTCCAGGCTTTTTCTTATGCAGCCTCCTGCCTTCTGTCTGCAACATTCTTCCACCCTTTACCATTGATTATCTTCTAAAAAGCAAAGTAATAATAATTCTCATTCATGAGTCAGATAAAAAAATTATCTCATATTTGAATTTATTTTTCCTCTTTCCATTGGTAAGATGGATTATTTCCTTTTATACTCCAATTGCAACTAGGTAAAAATACACATTTTTTTTGATATTTTACTTTACTAATTTTTATATCCCTATTATATGGTAGATTTTTATTTTTATTTTTTTGAATATTTATTTATTTGGAGACAGTACAAGCTGGGGAGGGACAGAGAGGAGGAAAGAAGATGCAAAGTGGGTTCTGCACTGACAGGCTGATAGCACCAAGCGTGATGTGGGGCTTTAACTCAGGAACCGCAAGATCATGACCTGAGCCAAAGTCGGATGCTCAATCAATGAGCCACCCAGGTGACCCTAGATTGTAGATTTTTAGAAAGCAAAAGCTGTACATACTCATATTTTTTAATATTTACAGTTATTGACAATGCGGAAATCAATGTCTTTATTACCCAGCACATTTTTTTAAGTTCAATAACTGGTGGTTCTATGAATAACTGATATGGATAGGTTGTTCTGAATTGAAAGATTCTAAAAAAATTCCTTGAAAGATTGACGGTAATAAATATTTTAACCTTGTGCATTCCTTATATTATACTAAATTTGAAATCAATAGACTTAAGAGTAAACAGTACACAATGAGCAATTTACTATGTTTTTGTTTAAATTAAACATGATCATTCAATCCTTTAAATAGTATTCATTGATCATTGTATCAGCAAAATATGTATCAGCATCATTGTATCAGCAAAATATGGCTGATTCCACTGCTAGAGCTTGGTATCATTTACCTGAGATACATCATCTTTTAATATGTATGTAATAAAGGGTGATAATTAAAGCAGTTATTCAGATATAAATTTAGATGACCTTCCCTTAACAAGACATCTATGCTACCTGACACAAAAAGAAAAGATTGGAAAATGAGTAACTCTCTCAAGAAAATTCACTTCCTTGATTTTCATACAACAGAGCTAATATAATTAATTATTTTAATAAAACATATTTGGTGGAAAATCACCAAATTCATTATTTAATATTGGGCTGGATTAAAAAAAGAAAATAAGGAGGAAAAAACATGCATGTTTGTACTATCTACTTTGCCTTAGTGCTATCTGTGATTTTTTTTTCTAGAAATATTGTTACAAATTTTAATAGCATAAACGTAAAGTTATAAATTACTTGCTTGTTTTTAATTTAAAAAATTGTAACATGTCTTCCTTATTCAAATTTAATTGATTTAAAATGAATTTAGATTGATATACAGTTTCAAAGCCCTGATCATTCATTTTCCAGATTATTGCTTATCATTTATTTTTTCCTATATTTAAGTTATCCCATTTCTTTTTTTTTTTTTTTTAATTTTTTTTTTCAATGTTTATTTATTTTTGGGACAGAGAGAGACAGAGCATGAACGGGGGAGGGGCAGAGAGAGAGGGAGACACAGAATCGGAAACAGGCTCCAGGCTCCGAGCCATCAGCCCAGAGCCCGACGCGGGGCTCGAACTCACGGACCGCGAGATCGTGACCTGGCTGAAGTCGGACGCTTAACCGACTGCGCCACCCAGGCTCCCCTAAGTTATCCCATTTCTATCAGTATTTACTCAATCACTTATTCACCTACCAAATAAAAATTTACTATGTGTCATAGACAGTGCTAGGTATCAATTGTACAAAGATTTTTAATGTGATCACTTCTCTTAAGGACCTGAGTATGTTATAAATAAATAAATAAATAAATAAATAAATAAATAAATAAATTTAAAAAAGGTAGGGTCAAGAGAGCTTTTACTCTTTTACTTTTGTATCTGTAATGAAAGGGATAGTGGCAGTATAGTAACAAAATTAATCACAATTCAGAAATTTAATTTTCTAGTCTGGGTTTTCATCTTGTTTACTTTATATAATTTAACTTGACTATAATAAACATCTAGTTTCATGCAGAAAGCTGATGGAATTTTCTAAACTTTTTAAAAATAAAATCACGCAATATCCTCTCAATTAAATATGTTCTTTAATAAATTGTATATGTTAATAGCAAAATGATATGCAATAAAATGTAATGTGTTAAATATACAAAATAAAACATCATAACTGGCCTTCAGACTCAATGGTGACATAGAAAGAGCTTGGAAGTCATCACTCTTCTTCATACAATAAGAAAAACTAAACTACCTGAAAATCAATGACTTTTATTGAACCAATTAGAGAACTAAAGAACTTGAATTTGCAGATCAAACCACAACCTCAAAGTCTGGAGAAACAAATGAACCCAGAGAATAAAAGCCATGATATGCCTCTCTGGATCAGAAGCTGCTGGCGCCATAAACTGATGGGAACACCTGCATGGTAATTTTATGAATTGCTGAAAGCTGATTTTGGTCCGGCACAAAATTAACAATCTCCTGGGGGCCATTCTTAGCCTCCCCACTACCCACGCCCTTTGTGAATTATACCTTTAGGAACACCAATAGATTTTCATGGTGAAGATCAAAAAGAATGACTACATAGGTCTGACAGAACGAGAGGAAGAGAATTATTGTGAAATATGCCCAGAGATTTCTCCTTAAGAAAGGATTACTCTTCAGGAGAAAACCTTTGCCAGAGTTTATACCACATTATGGAAGGGCATTCTGCTTATTTTGGTCTCACTAGCCCACTTGTCTTGTGAAAAGGGTGACAAGGTAGGAATACCACTAGAGAAAAAACACTTGGTCACAGTGAGAGGCAGAGGTCCACTAAGAGACTACTATTTAATCAAAAGATTATAGAATGCATTCTCTCTTGCCCTGATGCCTTACCATGATAGCAATAGGGTTCCAATACAGTAACTGTGGACCACAGCTGAAACAGCAGACTCTTTCCAAGAGGGAGTGAGAACTAAGAACCAACTGAACATGGGAGACAAAAACAAGAGAACTAAAGTCCGGGCATCTGTAAGTACAGAAGGCTTTAAAAATAGCCCAACTGCCATCCAGATTAACATCATCACTTGTCACTAAGGCACATTTACCTCATTTCCAATTACCCGATACAATGTGTCTACATTTCAAGAAAAAATTACAAGGCATTCCAAAGGGAAAAAAAGAAAGATACTGGATTTTTTAACTGGGAATTTAAAACAGCTATGATTAACATGTTAAAAATTCTATTGGAGAAAGTAGACAAAAGGCAAGAACGTATTGGTAATGTAAGCAAAGAGACAGAAATTCTAATAAAGTACCAACGGTGAATGGTTGAAATGAAAACACCCTAACAGAAATGAAAACTGTAATTGATCAGTTTTTTGGTAGACTGTATCCAGTTGAGGAAAGAATCAAAGAATCCATGGGTTTAAAGATGCATTAATAGAAATGTCCCAAACTGAAAAGCAAAGAGAAAAAAAAAATGAATGAAAAAATAAATAAAAACACATCTGAACATCCAAAAACTGAACTGTGTGCTCCCAAAGTTTATAGGTTGATGCCCTAATCAACAGTACCTTAGAATGTGATTGACTTTGGAGATAGGGTCTTTAAAGAGGTTAAACTAAAACAGAGGATCACTAGTATGGGGCCTAATCCAATATAACTGATGTCCATATCAGAGATTAAGACACAGGGTGCCTAGGTGGCTCAGTCTGTTAGGCGTTGGACTCTTGGTTTCTGCTCAGGTCATGATCTCAGGGTTCATCAGTTCGAGCCCCACATCGGGCTTGACACTGAGAGTGCACAGCCTATTCGAGATTCTCTCTCTCCTTCTCTCTCCGCCCCTCCTTCTCTCACTCTCTGTCTTTCTCTCTCAAAATAAATAAATAAACTTAAAACAAAAGAGAGAGATTAGGACACAGACACACAGAGTGAAGACCTTGTGAGGACACAGGGAGAAGACAGCTACCTCCTAGGCAATCAGAGAGGCCACAGAAGAAACCAATCCTACAGTCACCTTAACTTTTAGCTTCCAGAATTGTAAGAAAATAAATGTCTCTTCTGTAAGCCACCAAGTTGGTGGTACTTTCTTAGGGCAGCCTTATCCAGCTAATGCAGCTATGGAACAATTTCAAGAGTTGTAACATACAGATAATCATAATAACAGAAGAATCAGGAACTTTTGAACAAAATATTTGAAGAAGGAATGACAAAGAACTCACCAAAACCAACAATAGACAACGAACCACAGATTCTGGAAGCTCAAAAAATCCTAAATAGGATAAATATCAAAAATTCTAACCCTAGACTAGTCATATTTGAGTCACAGAAAACCAGACAAAGATAAAATCTTGAAAGCAGATGGGGGGGGGGGGTAACTTTAATCAAAGAGGAATAAGAATTAATTAAACTTCTAGTCTCAAACCATGCAAGCAAGAAGAAAGAGGAATAAAATATTTACGTTCTGAGAGAAAACAAAAACAAAAACAAGACAAACTCAGAATGTTATGCCCAGTTATATTATTCCTTAAAATGTCTAAAGTCTATTCCTTTATAATCCTCCCCAAAAAATGAGAGAACTAATTACTAGCAAATTTGACGTTTTTTAACAAAAAATGTTTTTAAAAAGTTCTTCAGGGAGAAAGAAAATTATATCGGTCAGAAATTTGATCTGTGTAAAGAAAGAAAAGCATTGGGGCGCCTGGGTGGCTCAGTCGGTTAAGTGTCCGACTTCGGTTCAGGTCATGATCTCATGGTCCGTGAGTTCGAGCCCCGCGTTGGGCTCTGTGCTGACAGCTCAGAGCCTGGAGCCTGTTTCAGATTCTGTGTCTCCCTCTCTCTCTGATCCTCCTCCGTTCATGCTCTGTCTCTCTCTGTCTCAAAAATAAATAAACGTTAAAAAAAAATAAAAATAAATAAAAAATAAAAAAAATAAAAAAAGAAAGAAAAGCATTGATAAAAGAAAAATGTAGGTTAATAATTTATTTTTCTTGTTAGTTGATTTAAAAATAACTGCTTAAATTCTAAAAAGCAACAATTTGATAGATAATTATAGCACATATGTAAGTGAAATAAATGAGATCAATGTCTTAAAAGATCAGAGAAAGGTATTGGAAATACTCTGTTACAAGTTACCTGAATTAACATGATGTTGTATAGTGTTGTTTGAACTTGGAATTAAGACAGTTATATATATATATATATATATATATATATATATATATATATACATATATATATATGTATATATATATATGTATATATATATATGTAATATATATACACATATATATACATATACACATATACACATGTACACACACACATATATATACACATACATATATACACTTATACATATATACACGTGTGTATATGTGTATATATATATACACATATTTGTATATGTGTATATATATACATATGTGTATATATATATGTAATATATAGGTATACGTATATACCTATACATACATATATTCCTATACATACCTGTACATATAATATATAGGTATACATATATACCTATATATTACTCATTTTAGAACAACCACTATACATATATTTTTTAAAACTATATAACTGATATGTTAAGAAAGGAGATAAAAGATAATAACAAAGTTATCAATTAACCAGAGAAGGCAGAAACAGACAGAAAAATAAAACAGAAATAAGAATTCGCTTAATATAAAATGATTAGAAACATAGTAGGTATAACTACAAGTATATCAACAATAAGAGAGTGAATAGTCTCAACACACCAATTAAATGTCAGATTGTCCTAATCAATTAAACAAGACGTTATCCAAAAGAAACCATTTTAAATATAGAAATTCAGATAGCTTGAAAATAAAGGAATGAAAAACGATATACCATCCTAACACTAATCAAAAGAAAGCTGAAGTAACTATAATCACTGATGAAACAAGTTTCAGAAGGAGGAAAATTATCAAAGATAAAGATGGGCATTGTGTTATGAAAAAGTGGTCAAGTTCAAGAATACATAACAGCTTTAGCATGTATGTACCTGAGAGCAGAGTATTAAAATACATAGGGCGACAACTGATAGCACTAAAAGCACTAGACAAATCTCCTATTATAGTTTGAGACTTCAACATCTCTCTCCAAGTAATTAATAGATCAAGCAGACAGAAGATTAATAAAAATATAGTTGACCTGAGCAGAACCATCAATCAAGTTGTTCCAATCAACATTTATAGAATACTCCATCCAGCAACAGTGGAGTACATGTTCTTAACATGATTAGACTGTAGCTCTGTACTTTTGGGAAAAAGCCATGCATTGGCATTTATTACATCATATAAAGGGTACAAACTATCCATTTGAATTATTGGTGTTGATGTCAGCCTTGATGATCTAGCTGAAGTAGTATTTGTAAGAGTTGTGCACTGTAAACTTACTATTTCCCCCTTTCCTTATTATACTCTTTGAAAGGAAGTTACTTTCTTCACCACACACTTGAGTGGGTAATTATGCTCAACCTGCTTGAGAATACAGGAGCTACAAAACCTAACTGAAATTCTGCATGGGAGAAAAGTCTCTTGTCCCTCAACTCTTTATGTCAGTATGGAATCATCAATATTTATTTTATACTTTGCCTTATAACCTGCCATTACTTATTTTACCCTCAGCTTTGGCTATGAAAGTTCTTTAAGGTGATGTCTGTGTGCCTTTGGCCTGTCAGTGTCATGGTGCTTTTGTTTATGTTTTTTGAGCACCTTTTTACTCTCTATCACTATATGATGCTTTCAGCTCACATATATTTCCTATCCTGGTCCTGGAGTTAGCCATTTCTCCAAGCAGCTCCCTTTCCTTTTACTGGAGAAAAGCATTAGTAATCAAGATCTGGGCGCTCGGATGTGCTCATGGCCACAGAGCTGTTACTGTGGCTAGGCCTTAGCCACTAACAAAGCAAGGATACAAAGTTAACACTGTCAGTTCTTTCTTACATACCAGCAATGAAAAAAAGGCATTAGGTAAAAATTGAGGAAATCTGAATCGAATACAAACTTTAGTTAATAATAATGTTACAATATTTATTCATTGTAACAAAGTACCATACTAATATAAAGTCTTCATAGTGGGGGAAACTTGGAGTGGAGTATATGGGAACACTGTCTTCACCATTATTCCATAAATCTAAATCTATTCTAAGTAAAAGCTGTTGTAGACATAAGTCCATTAAGACATTCAGTGTATTGCTCAAAATTTCCTAAGTACAAATAATTTTCAAACAAAAATCTCATTTTTTTTTTTAATGTTTATTTATTTTTGAGACAGAGAGAGACAGAGCATGAACGGGGGAGGGGCAGAGAGAGAGAGGGAGACACAGAATCAGAAGCAGGCTCCAGGCTCTGAGCTATCAGCCCGGAGCCCGACGCGGGGCTCAAACTCACGGACCGCAAGATCATGACCGGAGCCGAAGTCAGCTGCTCAACCGACTGAGCCACCCAGGCGCCCCAAAAATCTCAATTCTTAAATGAGGTGTTGCTACAATTCTTGTTTATCACCTCAAATTAATCTACTTTTCCCTAAATACAAACCTTCCTAGGTAGACAGCATTTCTTTGCCTCACTTGTAGGTAAGTGTGATTATGTCTAAATTTTCAACTGGTGAAATGTGAATGAAAATCCTATCAGCAGCTCCCGCCTCACTTGCTTAAATTAGCCTGGGGGCTCCTGGGGGGCTCAGTGGGTTAAGCGGTTAAGTGTCCTACTTCATCTCAGGTCATGATCTCACAGTCTGTAAGTTTTGGCCCTAAGTCCAGCTGTGTGCTGACAGCTGTGTCTCCCTCTCTCTGCCCCTCTCCTTCTTAAACTCTCTCTCTCCTCTCTCTTTCTCTCAATAATAAATAAAACTATTTTTTTAATTAAAAAGAAAAAAGAAACTTAGCCTGGACTCACTCTTACTTTCCTCCCTGCCTATGAATGGTCATTAATGGAGCTGCCTGGAAAATCATGTTTCAAGGGCAGCAGAGCCCCTACTTACTCTGAAATGAATACTCTGAGCAGACCCTACGTACCCATACTATACATTATGGAAGAGAAGAATTCATTTCTCTCTTTTTTGAGTCATTCCATTTTAAATCTTCTTAAAATTATTGTTTAGCTTTTATTAAACTACAGTAACACACTCTATGCATTACTTTTTCTTTCCAATGCATCCTCTAATTGAATATTATGTGTTTTTATAGAAATGGGCAAAAAATTTACAATGTACAAAATATAAAAATGTTTTTAGGTTTTTATAAGAATATTTTCCAAATATACAAACCTTAACATCCCTTTTATGGCCTCAAACTGTTTTGTTGTTATTCTTTTGATTGAGCTTTTTCTAAATTCCTTATACAAAGATAGCAAGTAATCAAAATGACCATCAGTTATCTTAGGTTGTTGTAATAACATATAAAACATAGTGATTATTTTGGCAATAAGCTTGTTTTGCTCTCTACTAGAGGACTAGATGTTGCTATAATTTTTGTGTTTATGTCACTTTCACAAACATCAGCCTACCATTTGGGTACCTAGCATCACACGAAATTGTCCTAACACTCTTTCTTTTTTTTTTTTTTTTTTTTTATGTATTACTCTTAGTGGTTACAAAAAGGAAGTTATGATACCAAAACTATGCCTGAATTAAGACTATTTTGCAAGAGTCATTTGATACACTCAGCGATTAGAGAACATGAGATTTTTGTACCTCTGAACATATGGTTTGATCAAATATGATTTATACTTATGAAAATATAACTCCACAGGACTACTACTATCCTAATTTTGCCTATTGTGTATCAAGGATTTTGTGTATTTTCTAATCTTTGGAAATGTGTACTTAGCATTAAATATTACTAGTTTGGGATGGTCTCATTTTCCTTTGATGACATGCATCTACCTAAAATGGAAAGATTTTAGTTTGTTTTGCCTCCATTTACTCAGTTATTGAACCATATATTCATTGAGCTACCAACAACAAAAAGCATGTTAAACACCAACCATGTGCCTATAGTATTGCTAGGTTCTGGGAATAAACAAGGGAAAACATGGGCATGTGGCTACGTACACTGGTTATAAGTAACATTCTTTATTTTCTTCTTTTAATATTAGAACTCCTGAGTTTTAGCTGGCATTGGCTACCAGCAAGATATTACATTCCTTAGTTTTCTTAGAATAAGTTGTGGTCACATAGCCACATTCTGGCAAATAAGAGGTGAAAAGAAAGAATGTGTACTTGAGTCATTCTCTCAGGGTCAGATACATAATTTGTTCTTCAAAGAACAAAAATGCAGGGATCTTATTAAAAATGATTAAGAATTTCAAGATGGTGGCAGTGGTGCATTGGTCCCAAGCATGGGACCCTTCTAAAGGAGATATCTTTGGAATCTCCTGAGGCCTTGGGATCTGACTTTGCAGCCTCTTAAGAATGCGGTTAAATAGTCCTTGTACTTTTCTTCCTTCTGCACTTGCTGAGATACAAAACTTAGATCAGGGCCGGAAAGAGCCATGAATGCAGAAGTAAAAGAGATGACAATGGAACAGCTACCCGTTATCCCTGGTCTAGCTACCTATTTCCTCATTATCATGTGAGATAAAAATAGAAATCTTGTATAAGTTATTGCAAATTTTAGTCTCTTCGCTAGAGCACTTGGTCAGATGCCAAGTGTTCCATACATACATTTTCAAAAGGCCACCTTGTAAATTTGCCTTTATTTTATTTCAATACCCATATAGTTGAATGTTTACTATCATTATGTTTACTTTCTTGAGATGTAAATTAAAACTGAATAGGTAGACTCGTAGAAAGTTATTTAAGTGATCCTAAACTCTTTTAATATGGTTGAGCATATGTTCATTGTACCCTGCTATATAAAAACATGTTTCTTTGATATTTGATTTCATTTAATGAATCATTAATTTTATTAATTAATGTTGATGTCAGTTATGTCAAACTGTTGATACATATAAAATTACATACTGTTTCCACTTCAACTGACTTTATTACTCTCATTATCATTAATATCAGAAATCATACTGAATACATAGTTTAGGCTGTTGTGAATAAACTGGATGGGTTGGGGTAATATAAGTTTTTTTTTTTAAAGAAAGTATAACATTTTTTTAGGACTGATAAACACAATGGTTTACTCAGTTGTTCAGGGAGATTGAAAAATTAATGCCATTTTCCACTGGCAAGACTTTCTGTGCACAATTAGATATATTTTGGCATTTGCAGTAACACAGCCACAGTTAAATTTGCCAATACAGCAATTGCTAAAACCATAATTGTACCATAATGACTGGTGGAATAAAAAGAATATACAAAGAATGATTCATCAGATTAATTCACTTTGTACAATAAACCAAATTCTTGAAAATTTATTTTAGTCATGTTCGTTACAGGGATTACCAAAAAGTATATATAAAATTTAGAGATATCTTTCAAAAAGCTGAACCTTTAAAATCAACACATAACAGATTCACCAGTGTATTCTGAATTTTTTTTTTTTACAAGAAAAAAGGTCCTCAAAAGAGATTAATGTAGTGGTGCCTAGGTGGCTCAGTTGGTTAAGCAATCAACTCTTGATTTCAACTCAGGTTATGATATCACGGTCATGAGATCCAGCCCTGTTTTGGGCTCCATGCAGGGCTAGAGCCTGCTTATGATTCTCTTTCTCCCACTCTCTCTGCCCCCACTCATGCTCTCTCTCTCTCTCTCTCTCAAAAACCAAAAAATAAATAGGTCAATGTAAAAGAAGGCTGTAAGCTTTTCAATTGCATTGCCATTTACAAAGGTAGAATGTCTCAATAAAAGTAAAGTTGCCTATATGGGTTCTAAAGAAAGGGGAGCTCCAGAATCATGATTCATCCATAGTTCTCCAAACCATCCTGAAGCATACCTGCCCTGATCAGTCTATTTCCTCTTTTATTTTTTTAAAGATTTTATTTTTAAGTTATCTCTACACCCAATGTGGGGCTCAAACTTACAACCCTGAAATCAAGAGTCACATGTATACCAACTGAGCCAGCCAGGTGCCCCTATTTCCTCTTTTAAATGTTTGTTTTCCGTGTTAACATTTCTTTTTTTTTTTTTTTTCAACGTTTATTATTTTTTTTTTTGGGACAGAGAGAGACAGAGCATGAACGGGGGAGGGGCAGAGAGAGAGGGAGACACAGAATCGGAAACAGGCTCCAGGCTCTGAGCCATCAGCCCAGAGCCCGACGCGGGGCTCGAACTCACGGACCGCGAGATCGTGACCTGGCTGAAGTCGGACGCTTAACCGACTGCGCCACCCAGGCGCCCCCCGTGTTAACATTTCTGAAACATGTTACTCCTAATAAGAAGCGTTAACATGGTAGTACTATTTTTAGTTCTGGTTTTCCAAAACTAGCAATTTTTTATTGCTATAGATTGAAAGTTTGTGTCCTTCAAAATTTATATGTTGAAACCTAATTGCCAATGTGATGGTATTTGGAGGTGTGGCCTTTGGGGTGATTGGGTCATAATGGTGGAGCTCTCATGAATGGGATTAGTGTTTTTATAAAAGAGACCTTAGAGAGCTCCCTCATCCCTTCTACTATGTGAGGACACAGGTAGAACACAGTCATTTATGCACCAGTACATGGACTCTCCTAAGACACTAATCTTCTGGCACCTTGGTCTTGACTTTCCAGCTTCCACATCTGTGAAATATAAATGTTTGTTGTTTAAGCCACGACTCTATGGTATTTTTGTTATAACAATCTGAATGGATTGGCAATTATAACGTTGGCAAAATTTCTTAAAATCACTTGTGCCTTATTAAAGATCATAAACTTAGCTCATGCCCAGCATGATAAGTACCTCAAGTCTACCTTGTTTATTTATTTATTTATTTATTTATTTATTTATTTATTTTTAATTTTTTTTAGCGTTTATTTATTTCTGAGACAGAGAGAGACAGAGCATGAACAGGGAGGGGCAGAGAGAGAGGGAGACACAGAATCCAAAACAGGCTCCAGACTCTGAGCGGTCAGCACAGAGCCTGACATGGGGCTCGTACCCACGGACCGTGAGATCATGACCTGAGCCGAAGTCGGACGCTTAACCGACCAAGCCACTCAGGCACCCCTACCTTGTTGATTTATTAAAAAACATTTTTAAAGTACCAAATGCCTGGTATAGTTCTAAGTATTATATAAATATGAATCCATTTAGTTCATAGATTAACCCAGTGAAGTCTATTTAAATCACTAGTTTACAGCTCGAATAAACTAAGACACAGAAAAGTAAAATAGTATACTCAAGGTCAATCAACTGGCAAATAATAAAATCAGACTTAAACAGTGGCATTTTTAGTCCCAAACTCTATGCTCTTAAGTGTCATACTTTTAATCTTTTTAAAAAAAAATGCAATATGATATATGCATTTAAACTTAGCAACTTCATTCATACTCTCAATTTCTTCATAAATAAATAAATAACCTTTAGGGACCATAAATGACTCATGTTGTTAGGTACAGAACAATAATTTTAGCTAATTTTTAAAATGCATTAATTATCCATTCACTTCAATTACTTCATTTGTTGCACTTGTGTTTACTTAAAATAATTGAGTGCTTACACATGATAGTATAAAAACTCTGGAAATTAATTTTCCTTCAGCCATATGTAAATTACTGTATACTTAAAACTATAACCAAATTACTTTCTCAGATGCTAACCATATCCCTTGGGTCCTTAATTCTTAACTTTTTTCTTTCCCACCTACATTTTTTTTTAACTCAGTCAACATCAATCATTCATTCCGTTATTTGTGTGTTTGCATTCAAAGCACAACTCATATCCATGTGAAGTTAGTAACTGTATTATTTTCCTGTGGCTGCTGAAACAAATTACCACATACAGAGTGGCTTAAAATAATTTAAATTTATTTTCTTACATTTCTGAAGCTCAGAAGTAAGAAATTGTTATTCCTGGGCTGAAATCAATGTGCTAGCAAGACCATACTCTCTGAGGACATTCTTGAGGACAATCCATTCTTTGTCTCTTGCTGCTTCTGGTGGCTGCTTGCAATTTTAGCTCCCACAACCATCACTCCAATTTCTGCCTCTGACTTCACATTGTCTTCCGTGTGTAGTCAGCCTGGCTAGAAATCCTGGAGACTTCTCAAGCCCATTCTGGTAATGCATCCTCTCTGGGCTTGCGCATATAACCCCCTAGTTGAACAGGTGTGTTTCTTTCTAAGGTGTGAGTCTACTATACTGAAGGGTCGCTGGTAACAAGCCATGGTCCTGGAGCTTCCCCTAGTGTCTGTGTGTGGTAATTCTCTGCAAACACTGGTGCTAGACCAAACCATAGTGATGTCCTCTTTACTCAGTGGCCACCGAGCCGGTGCCCATTCGTGTCAGCATTTAGATTGAGGCAAATCAGAAACCAGTCTTCAGGCAGCCTCCCCCTGAACACAGAACATGAGACATGTGTCCCATTCTTCTTTTTCTATCCTCAGAAAGAAGTCAGGAATTGGGAGTTTTCTCCTGATTGTGTACCAGGGTGTCAGAGGAAGAGGCATGGCACGTAAATGCCACCGATTTTCCTACTAGATTCAGTGCAGATCTTCTTGGCTATCCCTTGCTTGAAAGGTGGGAAACTCTTAATTGCTCTCTGGGTTTCTAACAAGTCAATTGGTCCATGTGTTGTTGTTAAGTCACTGTCTCCATGGGGAAGGAAGGTGTGGGGTTACCTATTCTACCATGCTGTCACTACCCAAGATGTTTTTAAAGTCTATATATGTCAGTCCCTGTGATTCAAGTTGGTGACACAAGGCTGAAATAGCATAATTCTATCCCTCAAATAGCCCAAAAACTAATAAAAATTGAATATAAACTGAAACTATAACACTGATACAAAGAATTGATGAACAGTGGTATTATAGGTAATAAAAATGGAGGTTTAATAACAAGGGTCTCAGAAAAGAAAACATCCAACCTGTGACCTGTGACCTGAATGCTCAACAGAAATTTTCTAGTTGCGTGAGTGATAAATAATATGGGAAATACCACATGAAAATAACCATAGTTATACATATATACATATATAGCCATCCATGTGGGCAGGTGGAGTGAAATTAGTTTGGACATAGAAATGTGATTCAGTTTTAAGCAGAGAAATAAAATAATTAGAATTGTCTTTTTCAGTCAAGAAGAATAGGTAGTAGGGTGGAGACCAGATTTAGAAAGATAAAGAAAGAAGAGGAGGAAAGGTTAAAAACATAAGAGTTGATGGGATTGGGAAATTTATTTTAAGTTAGTCATGAGGAATTGGGAGTTTAGATTTAATTCCAACAGTCTATCTCGGACTGTCTGGTCAAAAGGGGTATTATCATCAATAGGATAGGTAATGTGGCAGGAAAAGAAGGTTGGCAAAAAGGATAAGGGGTTTAGTTTGGCCACACTGAAATTCACACTCCTAGAAAACTTTTAGTTGAAATTATCCAAGGGACACAAACTATTGCACAATGAATATGCATTATCATAAATGTATCTCAGATAAAACTCTGAACAAATACATACAAGAAAAGAAACTGGCAGAGGGCACAAAAACAAAACAAGTGGCAACAAATAATGTAAACAATGGGAAAACTTGGTTTCTTCCTACAAATCAACAAATAAAAGAAGAGAGTGTTCAGGAAAGTAATAGGCCATGGATAGCTGCTGGAACAAAGATTGCCATGCTTATGACCTTAGCAAGAGAATTTCCAAGGCATAACCTGATGGAACGATGCTCTTACTTATTTTAAAAGGGGATGGGAAATAAGGTAAAAATTAGAAAACATAGTTTCTTCTTAAAGAAGTCTGGCTATGTGATGTAGGCTAACGGTTCATCTGCACTGGCCTCCTGATATTTTCACATGGGTTGTCAAAGGTGTCAAATGCAGTCTGCAGATGCTTTTTAAATGCATTCCTGGTAAATGAAGAACTGGAGAAGGACACAGAATAAAACATATATGACTGTCTGCACATCTTCCAGCATAAGTTTACTCATGTTACTATTACTTTGCCTTTGCACCAATGTTAATGTTTTTCCTGGTCTTTGGCTTCCTTGGCACAGCCTCCCTATTTTTCAACCTATTGGGAAAATACTGAAACCAGAGTATGAGGAAGAAGATCTACTCCTTAAGTACTCCTTAGGAAGGAATGCGATGGTTCCTGTATATAAGAGAGGGGTCATAGTAAAATTGCTATCGTGCAGTTGTAAATGGGAAAGCCCATGGTCATGTACATAGGCTAAGATAAGGAACCAATGGAAAGAATGAAGGTAAACTCTGAATAAAAAAGAAACTAAGAATTTGGTAGAGGTGAAACTGTAAACATAAACATTTCCAGTTTAATTACAGACAACAAGATTCTGAAATGAAAAAAATAATGAAATTAGGAGTGTGGAGGAAATAATTCAAAAGCAAATGGACACATAGAGATATATCCTGAATGATCCTGAGAACAAAAGTGCTGATCCATAATTGGTATTGTTAAAAGGCAGGGTTGCATTTGGGAGGATTGTTTTGTTACGATTAAAGTGTATTTTAGGTGAGTCTTAATTTAGTTGTGGATGCAAAGCTTCAGACCTTCTGAAGGAAATCCTTTCTCATTGAAATGAACAGACTGAGTGTAACAGAGAAAAATTACAAGGAAACAAAAAGAATTAATGACGGGCTTGAATCATATTTTGAGCTAGTCAAACTTTGATATGATTGATATATATCAATAACTTGGTAAAAGATGAGAATGTGCAAGAATTTCTTAATGAATAAAAGTTCATAATAGTATATTTCCAAAAGGATTCTATTTGGGACAAAATGATTGAATATGTTTTCCCAGAGGCATGATATGAATTTTGTCTTCACAAAATCAACATCAAATTCCCAACTAGGGTTGTGTATCATATTCCAATAAAATGTGGAATGAAAAATATTTTTGTTACTTGCTTCAGAAGTTTTCTGTTTCCTACGGTTACTTTTTTTTTAATTGCTATTAAATAACTTGACTGTAAAAAGGAACCACAGAAAGTAGATTGCTCATTTTTATTTGATACACATTGCTTTCTATTATTTTTAAAAAATTTGTTTAATGTTTATTTATTTTTGAGAGAGACAGAGACAGAGCATGAGTGGGAGAGAGGCAAAGAGAGAGGGAGACACAGAATTGGAAGCAGGCTCCAGGCTCTGAACTGTCAGCACAGAGCCCAACGTGGGGCTCAAACTCATGAACCACAAGATCATGACCTGGGTGGAAGTCGGTCACCCAACTGACTGAGCCACTCAGGCACCCCCATTGCTTATTATTTTTAAGCCAGGCAAAATGTTGTAACATCAAGTAGATGGACATCTGTTGAAAACTTTAAATTGATTTTTACATAAACCCACAGGATCAAAACATATTCTTCTTGTTTTTTTTGTTTTTTTAAAAAGTCATCTTCTAATAGCCAATACTTCCTGTAAAAGCATGAAATATGGTGTGAAAAGCTACTTTTTAACCCTGTTGAGTTAAAAAAAAAATATTTCAAGGGTCATTGTGGAGAAGGATGCTATTTTATTTGCAGATTTTCAACACATACTGAATGTCCAACATTGCTAAAAAGGAGCTAAATAAATTACCTTTTTCAAGCTAATGAAACTGATCTTTCAAACCTGTAGTATTGACATCTGAATTACTATTGGCTGCAGAAACCTGGGGCTGTATTTCAATGGCCAGGAAATTTCAAAGAGGATTCTAATAGGAATAAGAGGAAAACAGAGCTAAGGTAGATTAAATGGCAATTGATACAGGTTGAAATAGTGAAACAATTAAGTGGGGCTAAATTCTAAAACTAATTTTAGATAGATGTTTTGGTTTCTTTAAATAAATTTCAAAATATTATGTTCCTTTAAAGTAAATTGTAGAGGATGTAGAAGTAGTAACTTTTGCTCATTCATATTATAATGTGGAAGCATATTTATAATAAAAAAATAAGTTATAAGATGGGTATACTTTTTAGTTGAATGGGAATAGTCATTACTGGTAAAATAATTTTGCTATTCAAAATACTCCTAATAGCATCTACCAGAACTGAAAACATAAAGAGTCCAGAAAATATGGATTCAAAATTCAACATATTATAGTGACAAACACTATTTGATATATTTGCAATAAGCTTGTTTACTTTTTGTTTAAACTTACAAGTCATTTTTTCAAAGAAAATGCCTCAATCAAATAAAGATTAAAAACTTGATGAGAAATATATTAGTTCTGGCAACACTATGATAATATTGGCGATAATATCAATTACTTAAACAATAGCAGTTTACCTTTTGCTCATGAAACGATGCCATGTGGATGTTACCGGTTAGCGCACAGAATTTCTACAAGTTACCCACAAGCTTGGTTTGTGGACCAGACTCCTTTTGCTCTGAGAGCATATTAGCTGCCAAGGCCTCAAAATACTTTGGGTCAAGTTTGCAAACATTCTCTAAACTTAGAGAAGGTGCATGCACTTCTTAAATTCCAAAGTCAGAAGTTGGTGTTGAAATTAGAGAATAGTCCACTCTCATCTCTGAGAATACCTGAAGAATTTGGTGGCCCCCAGATCAGCCTCAAGTTCAATAATTCACTACAGAAAAAAATTATATGACTAATTGAAAGCTTTGATATTCACAGTTACAATTATTACAGGAAAATGGCACAGATTAAATACAGTTAAGGGAAGAGACTGTGAGGAGGAGTCCAAGCATGTTCTATGTGTGTAGCTTCCTCTTGTCTTCTTCCAGTGGAGTCATGGACAATGCTGTTTCCCAGAAAGAAAGTGTGACAATATGCATGAGGTATCTTGTCACCGGGGTAGTCACCCAAGACTTAGTGTCTAGAATTTTTATTAGGGCTTATCACAGAGACTTGGTTCGCTGCCTACATGACTGACCTGATCTCTACCCATTTCCCAACTCCAGAGATCAAGCTCATACAATGTAACCCAGAGAACCCACCCTAAATCACATTGTTAGACTACCTACTGTGGCCCAAAGCACCCAGGAATACTAAGGAATCTTTATAAGGCAAAGCATTCTGAGAGTTTAGAGATCATCTCCCTGGAGGCAAGTACAAAGCCTAGACCATTCTTCGAGCAAGGTTAAATTCTTTACTACACTGTAACATCACTTCTACTAATGTGTTTGTTGTTGGTGGTGGTGGTGTTGTGTGTGCTTTCTTCTTTTTCTTTTTTTTTTTTGTGACAAATAGTCATGTAATACCATTTAAAGTTTAGGGCAATTGGAATTTGGAGTCCTTGTCTGAATAGCCTCTTCCCAAAAATGACTATACACAATAGAAAAGGGAGCACAACTGTTAGACAGCTATTTCTGGACTAAGGTAACTTTTTATAAATTAGTATTTTCTCAAATTTGTACAGATTTGTGGTGGGTTTGTGGATATATACTTGAAGATACATAATTTCTTATAATTATTGTTCATGATAATCTTAAAATTAGCATACTCTCATCTTAATAAAGATAAAAATAGGTAATATTTATTGAGCCCATACTACATGACGGCCAATATTCTAACTACTTTACAAACATTATAATATTTAATTCTTAGAATACTCATAAAAGAACAAAATCAATAGGAAAAAAAATAAATAACCCAGGCACTTGTCCCATAAAAAGTTCATGCTGCTAAGCATAAATCTTTTGGGTTGAAAGATTTTATTTTGACAAAGAACTGATAGATCATTTTAGTGCCTAGGATTATTTGTGTTTGCTCTCATATAGAATCTTACAACAGGAATAATATTTTTGAAATATTAAAGTTGTTTTTAATTTCTGGAAATCATATTGCCTTGCTGCACCTGTTAGGTTATCCTGGGTACTAGTGACTGAGTGTTAAATAAGTCAATTTTCTGACTCATTGAGAAATTGGAGTGCTAGAGTGGACTTTAGGGACTGTCTTTTTTTTTTTTATCATCCAGATTTATTGAGGCATAATTGACACGGACCCTTGCATGTATTTAAGGAGGTAACATGAAGTTTGATCTGTGTATACATTGTGAAATGATTACCACAATTAAAGTAATTAACATATCCATCAGTTCACATAATTATTTTTTTTCTTCATGGTTAGAACACTGAAGATCTACTCTCAGATAATTTGAAATATCAATACAGTATTATAAACAATAATTACTATGCAGTACATTGTATCTCCAGATTTGATTCATTGTGTATGACTAAGATGTTTTACACTTTGACCGACATCTCTCATTTTACCCCAAGTCCCATTCCCTGGCAACCACAATTCCACTCTGCTTTTATGAGTTCTACTTTTTTAGATTTTACAGGAAGTGAAATGTAATATTCACACTTCCGTGTCAGGCTTATTTACTTAGCATAATGACATCTATGTTGTTGCACATGGCAGGATCTCTCTCTCTCTTTTTTTAAGGCTGAATAATAGTCCACTGTGTGTATATACCACTTTTTCTTTATTCCTTCATCCATTGATAAACATTTAGGTTGTCTTCATACTTCAGATATTGTGAATAATGCTGCAATGAACATGGGAGTGTAGATACCTTTTCAAGATAATAATTTCATTTCTTTTTGATTATCTGCCCAGAAGTGGGATAGCTAGATCATATGGTAGTTCTAATTTTAGTTTTTGAGGAATTCCCATGCCATTTTCCTTAATGGCTATGCCAATTTATTTCTTGCCAAACAGTGTTACCAAGGTTTCCTTTTCCACCAACACTTTTTTTTCTACCAACACTTTAACTTTGTCTTCTTGATAGTAACCATTCCAACAGGTTTGAAGTGATATCTCATTGTGGTCTTGATGTATGTTTTCTGATAATTAGTGATATTGAGCATATTTTCATATGCTTGTTGGTGATTTGTACGTCTTTTGAGAAACATCTGTTCATTTCCCATATTTTTAATTGGGTTATTTGTTTTTGTTTTTGTTTTGTGTTTTTTGATATTTTATTATTTGAGTTCCTTATATATCTTGGATATTAGCTCTGTAGGTTTGCAAATATTTTTCCATGTTCCATAAGTTGTGTCTTCACTGTGTTCATTTTGCATAAGTTTTTTTAGTTTGACATAGTCCCACTTGCTTATTTTCACTTTTGTGTCTTCTGCTTTTGCTACCAGATCCAAAAACTCCTTGCCAAGATCAATGTCAAGACTTTTCCCTTTGTTTTCTTCTAGCAGTTTTACAGTTTCAGGTGTGACGTTTGTCTTTTATCCATTTCGAGTTGATTTTTGCACATGATGTGAGATAAGAGTTCAATTTAGTTCTTCCGGATATAGATATCCAGCTTTTGCAACATCATTTATTGAAGAAACTGTCTTTCCCCATTGAGTATTCTTAGCACACTTGTCAAAGATCAGTTGAATGTAGATATGTAGATTAGTTTAGTCTCTCTATTCTGGTCCATTAGTTTATACGTCTATTTTCATGGCAGTTCCACACTGTTTTGGTGTACAATTGTTCATGGTAGTCTCTAATGATCCATTGTATTTCTGTGGCATGAGTTGTAATTTCTTTCTTATTTAAAACTTTATTTTATTTGAGTCCTTTCTTTCTTTTTTTTTCTGGTTAGTCAATTTTGTTCATTCTTTCTAGACTTCTGTTTGTTTGTCTTTTAATTTCTTCTCTAATCTTTATTATTTCCTTCTGCCAATTTTGGGCTTCACTCGTTCTTTCTTTGAGGTGTAAAGTTAGCTTGTTTACTAGACATGCTTCTTTTTTTCTTAATATGTGTTTATTATCATAAACTTCCCTCTAAGAATAGCTTTTGCAGCATCTTACAAGTTTCAGTACATTGTGCTCCCATTTTCATTTGTCTCAAGGCTTTTTTTAAAATTTTCATTTGATTTCCTCTTTGATTCATTGGTTGTTTAGCAATGTGTTATTTAATTTTCATGTATTGGTGAATTCTCTAATTTTCCTCCTGTTATTCACTTCCGGTTTCTTCCTGTTATGATCAGAAATCATACCATACCTGATATGATTTCACCTTTTTAAAAAAAAAATTTCATGTTTTATTTATTTTTGAGACAGAGAGAGACAGAGCGTGAGCAGGGGAGGGGCAGAGAGAGAGGGAGACACAGAATCCGAAGCAGGCTCCAGGCTCTGAGCTGTCAGCACAGAGCCCGACACGGAGCTGGAACTCACAGACCAGGAGGTCATGACCTGAGCTGAAGTCGGACGCTCAACCGACTGAGCCACCCAGGCGCCCCGGATTTCAATTTTTAAAATTTGTTACAACTTGTTTTGTGACCTAACATCTGATCTATTCTGGAGAATATTCTGTGTGCACTTGAGAAGAATGTATAGTCTGTTGCAGTTGGATGGAATCTTCTGCACATGTCCAAGAGGTCCATCTGGGCAAAGTGTTATTCAAGTCTTCTGTTTCTTGATTGATTTTCGGTTCGGATGATCCAGCCATTGTTGAGAATAGAATATTGAAGTTCCTACTATTATTGTATTGCTGTCTACTTTTCCCTTCAGTTCTGTTAATATTTGCTTTATATATTTAAGTGTTTCAATGTTGGGTGCATATTTATTTATAACTGTTATTGATTCCTCTTGATGAATTGTCTCATTTCTCATTATCTAACAGCCTTCTCTGGTCTCTGTGACATTCTTGCACTTAAAGTCTATTTTGTCTGATATTAGTATAACCACCCTGTTTCCTTTGGTTACTATATGGAATACCTTGATTACTTTACTTTCAACCTGAATGGTTTCCTAAAGAGAAAGTGAGTCGCTGGTAAGCATCAGATAGATTTTGTTTTTAATGCATTCAACCACCCTATGTATTCCTGGTTTGTTAATTAACTACTTAATTAATTCTGGATTTTACTTTCCGTCTTTGCTTAAACAGGCAGTTGGAATAGCACTAAGCATTGGTTATCACCTACCATATTTCATACTTATTCTATTGATGTTTTAATTCCTCTAAACATTTTGTCATCTGAGGTAGTATATATATCATCTAAACCTCTTGTTAAAATCCTTTTTTTTTTCAGAGAAGAAGGATAATATGATCGATCTTAATCAACCAGGCCTAATGTTCACCATAGAACTGGAATAGGGTCAAGGAGGCCCTAAGCAGTCAGGATCAAAAGTTTATTTACTGAAGCATGGAGTGGCGAGAAGATTCTGGAGAAAGAATTTGGCACCTGGAGATTTGGAATTTTCAGAGGACTTACAGAAGTGACTGTTCATTGAGGAATGTGTAAGACAGGTCACTGGCTGCATCACTGGAGTTTTGAAATATCTAAATAGCTTTGAGTAATTGAGGACATTGGGATTCATTATAGATTCCCCCCTCTAAATACCACTCTTCAATTTCACACATGTAAGCCATAATTTCCAATATGACTGTATTTGACAATAGGGTCTTTAAATATGTAAATAAAATTAAATGAGATCATAAAGACATGGCAATAATCTAATATAATAGTGTTTTTGTAAGAAGACGAAGAGACACCCGTAATACATAGTCACAGAAAAAAGACCATACAAGAACACAGTGACAGGGTGGCCACTTAGAATCTAAGAACAGAGATCTCAAGAAAAACTAAACCTATTAACACTTTGATTTTGGACTTCCAGCCTCTAGAACCGTAAAATCTAAATTTCTATTTTTTTAAGCCATCCAGTCGATAGTACCATTCTGCGGCAATCCTAAGCAAACTGATATAGCACCTATCCCTTCACATCTTGACATAGACTTTGGAGGTTACGTTTTTCTCAGAGAAGCCCTAGGTCAATATGGGACTAATCATATTAAATCAGAGAGAACTAAGTAATGTATGAGGCAGAGATAAAACTTAATCCAACACCCTTCTTGTTCCCCATGGTATGTATCAGTTTGAAATGATACATTTACTTTCAAATAACCCTTAGGGAAAGAACAGTGGTAGCTGAGAAGCAAATTTTATGTGCCTGCCTGCTTCTCGGAAGCATGAGACTGAAGAACTCGGATAAGTATTTAAAGTTTAGCAGCACCAGCTACAACGGAGGTGGAAAACCTCATCAGCAAAGCAAGATAGTTGAGCAATTACCATCAATGTCTTGTCCGAAGATAACAGACCACCAGCTGGCACTCAAATCCTGTGAAGATAATCTATACTATACAAGATGGCAAAGTATTTAGAGCACTGACACAGCCATGGAATAAATATAAAATACAGTGGAGAATAACCAGGGACTCCACATGGTGTTTTCCACAAGTCAGAATAATCCAATGTAGTCTTATTCCTGCACACTTAGACAAAGACTTAAACTATAATTCAAAACTAATTAATTATTTAAACATGCCAGAAATGCTCCTTGCTTAAATGGACGTTTTACACACACACACACACACACACACACACACACACACACACACACACAAATAAGGCAGAATAAATATTTTGTAAAATGTACCTTGATGTCAAGTATTCAATCTTCTCAGGTTATACTTTGCACTTGACGGTATCTGAACGAGTTGTGCATCATGAGAGTTTGTAAAGAACACTAAATGATTTTATAAGAATTAATGAAATCATATTATCAAACAGTAATGATATTGGTTTCAGAACAGGGAAGCATAGTTACAGATGTACAAGCACATTCGCACACACCTCCCCAAACTCAGTTACTATGCCATGTACTTCTATTAATCACTTTAAATCCTATCTTCCCAGTGACTTGTGTCCAGATGTTCTGTAGGCAGGCACAGGTTTTGCAGATCCTCTGCTTTGCTCCTCGTGCCGGTGTGTTCAGGAATTACTTCTGTCTGGCCAGTTTACGTCACTTATGAAGAATTCTATCCCTACAGCTACACACATTTAATCAAAACTGAAATGTTTTCTGAGGAAATTTGTGTCAACAAACTGTTCACTTTCGTCATGATGATTGTTTATGCAGGATTTGTGAGGATCCCATAAGTTTAGCAACTAGAGAATATTCTCTCCCTCATTCTCCAGTTTGTAAATTTTATCTCTAGTATTCTGTAATTCCATACCAATCTTTCTACATTGGTGTGCTGCACACTTGAGAAAATTTTACAATATTCAGATGCTTGACATCCAAGAATAGGAATTTACTTCTTTTTATGTTGATAATATCTCCCCATCTGATTTTCCTCTTCTTTCTTTGTCTCACTGAGTCTCATATACATATATATATATATATATATATATATATATATATTTCTTTTTTTTTCCACCAGTTTGCATTCATCAGTTGCTTCAGCTGGTAACTGGATGGAATTAGTTTGAGGCAGAAATTGGCAGGGATTGATTCCTGACAATAAATAACACGCTTACATGTATCTAATATAATGATGGTAGACATTGGTGAAACAGAAGAGGTGTGTAGTTTGGGGATAAAGTCACTTTTTAGAAGTTAAAATCTCTGTCTCTATGCTTTTTTTTTTTTTAAAAAAAAGTTCACATTAAAATAACAAGAATTACACATAACAGCTTTTGAGTGGATTGCAGAAGCTGTGTGCCTAATTTGCAAAGTTACAGAATTTCCTAGCATAAAAGCACTTAAAGAAGCTTGTTGTGTTGAGAGGTTGGCACTGTAAAGGCCAAATTAGTGCAGATGGAAGGTAGAAATACTTGCAGCATATGATTTGGGAAGCAGGTAATGGAAATAAATAGTGGCATAATGGAGAAGGTATTATTGAAAAACTCAATTTGATGAAACAATTGCTAAATGTTTAATGGGGTAACTCTTTTAAAATTATCCCTCCCAGATAGCATACTTCAAATTTTACTCCACTTCTCCCATGTTTCCTTATTTTTAGATAGCTATTGATTTATTGTACTTCTTTCAAATTACCAATTAGATTCATTGCTTTGAATTTAGGGATATTTGAACTGAAAAATTTTTTAAAAAGCATGTTATTTGGTTTTAACTAACTTTTGGTTTTTAATTTTAATTTTTGAGAGAGAGAGAGAGCACAAGTAGGGGAAAGGGTCAGAGGAAGAGAGAGAGAATCTCAAGCAGTCTCCATGTGGAGCTCAATCCCATGACCATGAGATTATGACCTGAGCCAAAACCAAGAGTTGGACACTCAACTAACTGGACCACTCAGGCACTCCCTCCCCTTTTTTTGAAGTAGGCTCCACACCTAAACGTGGGGCCCAATGAAGGCTTGAACATATGACCCTGAGATCAAGACCTCAGCTAATACCAAGAGTTGGACACTTAACCGACTGAGCCACCCAGGCACCCCTTAACTAGCATAGTTTTTGAACAAAAGTTTATTCTATATTTCCACACCTAAGAACATCCTATAAAATGGCTGCATGAAATACTCAATTAAATGCATTGTATTAATTTCTCCTTTTGTATTATAGTATATAACGTGTTGTAAAAATTCTTGTTGGCAAACTTCCTTCATATTTCTAATTATTTCCTTAGAACACATTTCTAGAAATGGAAAAACTTGAAAACAAGTCATGAATATATTAATCACATAAGATACATGGAAAAATTGGCTTCAAGAAATACAATAAAAATTTATTTTTCAGACTCAGTGAAATTTACACAAAACTTTTACAATATTAATTATTTTGTAATTGAAAAACTGAATTCAATAAAAGCATAAATGTTAAAGTAAGCATAACTGTATAGAGTTAGAAGCTACTTAATAATTTAATGTGATGACATCATTTAGTTAATGACTCAGTTCAAAACCAGTTCATTGCAATCAGTAGTTATATGTTAAAATACAGGCATATCTGATCTAGATTTTTTCCTTGATATACATTGCATTTCAAATATCAAGTGATATCTTGTAGATATCTTAGAATTACAAATGAAGCGAGTGATATCCTAGACCACTGCCAAGATAAAACTGTATTTTCACAGCTAAAATTGATTTCTTATTGTATCTATCTTAGCTGACAACTTGAATGAACATCTTTATCAGGATGAAAAAACAATAGAGTATTTTTCCCAAAGTGACTAATTATTGGAATTGGGCTGACCTTGAAAGGCTAATAAACTCTGTTAGATAACTTTTTTGGCTATATTTAATAGATATAATTATTTAACAAGATGTTTGAGTATGGGCTGTATGAATGAGAAATTATGTGACTCTTTTTTAAGTGAAAATAATAGGTTACTTGTAAACACTACAGTAAGATGATGAAAGTCCAAGACTACACTCACAGGACTGCATCAGATGTTTCTGGTTATCTCAGCAAACATTTTTATCAATTTCAACTTGTAATTCTTGCCAATGTGTATATTCAATGTTTATGTATTTCCTAAAAATATTTTGATATTATCTTCAGTTAGAATTAATCTAGTTTTGCTCTCACATTTGCTGCAATCTGTTTTTTGTTTTCCTTGCCAACTTCCTTCCTTTCTGTCTTCTATCACTCCAAGTAGTGATGCCCTTCACACACACACACACACGTACACACACATGCATGCACACGCACAAATAAAGGATAGTTTCCTTTTGTACTTTACAAATATTGAATCCTCCCATATAGAACTTAATTTCTTCCTCAATACACAATGTCACATGAAAATATTTACCATTTACTGGACAAAAACCTGTCCCATTCATGTTAATGAGGTAATTGAACTTTGCCTAAATCTAATATGTATCATCCTTGAATTATGGTAATGGTGTAATTCATTTTTTGATATACAGCTCCAGAATTAAAATTGTTTGGCTTTTGTATATGTAAACTCCTAATTTTAATATACATTGAAAGTTTCTGACAACTGGAGATGTTGAGAGCATCTTTAAATGTGTTTTTGCCATGTTTGTTTTGTGAATTGCCTTGTCAAATCTCATTAGTTCACTTTTCTTTTGGCATTATTGTCTTTTCTTAACAACTGATAGAAGTAGTTTCTATATATTGTAGAAAAACTCTTTAATATATGTTTTATAGTTTTCAATCATTTTGATTTCTTTATTTTCATTTCTATGTAACGCTTAAAAATAGATTCTCTATTCTCCTTTAACTGAATTTTCTTGTTCCCTTATACTACCAATCATAGGTTTCTGAGTATGTTTGTAAGTTTAGTATATACCAAAAGTTTTTTATATAATTCAGTAAGAAAATTATATTTGTTTTATTTTATTATTTTGGGGGGAAGGTGAAGGAGAAGAGAGAGTGGGAGAGAGAGAGTTTTAAGCAGACTTCACACTCAGCGAAGGGCTAAGTCTTATGACCGTAAGATCATGACGTGAGCCCAAATCTTTACTGACTGAGCCACCTAGTAGCTCCCCCAAAATTATGCTTGCTTTAAAAAATAATTAGCTGTCCACCTGAAATAAAGTTGAATTTTTCCTTACATTATATAAAAATATATCATTTATATTGTTAATATATTTAAACATAAGAAAAAAAGAGTTTTGGAAAAATATTAAAATATATGCATATTATATATTGTATTTTACACCATAATTTTAAAGGTTTTACATTGAAATCAGAAGAAACACGTATTTTATTAATGCTAGCCACAGCTATTAATAACTGTATATATTGTATGTATAGAAGAATAAACCAATAATGAAT
Source organism: Leopardus geoffroyi (assembly GCF_018350155.1). NCBI lineage: Eukaryota > Metazoa > Chordata > Mammalia > Carnivora > Felidae > Leopardus > Leopardus geoffroyi. The sequence goes on along the minus strand of NC_059338.1, from coordinate 18,739,294 downwards.
TAATACATGAATGAATATAAATTAAATAATAGTTTAAATAAAGCTAAAGATTTTAATGTTTATACAAATTTTTACTCCTTCAGTTACCTACCTTTCCTAAAGTTTTCACAATATTTTTCAAATTTCAAAATATTTTATTTTCTATTTTAGGTTGATCATTCAAATATTCACCAATTCTATATTGCCAATTCTATATTTTGATTTTCTTACTTTTTTATCAATTTATATTTTAAACTTGATGGAACATTTTAAATATAAGCATTGCTTGCATCTTCTATTTTACTTCATTATCTCTTTTTTTTCCTTGATTTGCCATTTTTCTTTTGTCCTTCTGTACCTTGTGATGATATTAATTTTCTCATGTCCCTCAACTCTTTGAGACACAGTTTGGGGTTGGAATCTCTCATAGAGAAAGCCTTTTCTACCCACAGACTATCATCCAGCAATAATGTTAGGAGTATGGAAAGCTATTTCAGGTTCCCTTTTACAGGTATAATAGATCTTTTCTGGCTCTTCCTCAAGTGCTTGGCCTCAGCTCAACTCCTGTGGCCTAGGCTGCAGTTTGCATGATGACCATCATAGCCATCAAAGAGTATATCTGATCTTTGTTGCTACCGGATAAAATGTGGTAACTTCTGATAACAATGCTGTGGTACAGCTATTAATTTTTCATATCCAGAAATTTTCTTTCTTGCCTTAGATCTTCCAAAAGTATATTTATTGATTGCATCTTGCATTTCTAAATATGCGGAGAGTGAGGTGGAACTTCCTGTGTTTGTTCAGCCAACTTGCGCAGAAATTCCTTATTAACAATCTATAGATAGATATCACATATCACCATATGTATCCAGTGCATAAGCCACAGTTTAGTTTCTTTTAAATATTATTTAGGTATGACCATTAAATTGTTGTTATACTTTATTGCAATTCAAATAATTTATTTATATGAGATACATAACGAAAATATTTTTGGTTATGTTTTAACATTTATTCACCAATTAAAAATTTTCTGGGGCTGCTGGGTGCCTCAGTCAGCTAAGCATCTGACTCTTGATTTCAGCTCAGGTCATGACCTCGCGGTTCATGAAATCGAGCTCTATGTCAGGCTCTGTGTTGACAGCTCGAAGCCTGCTTTGTGTTGTCTCTCTCCCTTCCTCTTTGCCCTCCCCCACTCATTCTCTCTTTCTCTTTCTGTCAAAATAAATAACACTAAAAGAAAAAAAGTTTTCTACATAATATTTCTTTAAAAACGTAGGTGATGTAAACAATAAAAGGAAATTAATCTGCTTTTTTTTTATTTTGAGAGAGAGGGCGGGGGGAGGACAGAAAGGGAGAGAAAGAATCCCAAGCAGGCTCCACCAGCACTGAGCCTTACCCATGGAGCTCAGTCTCAGGAACCATGAGATCATGACCTGAGCTGAAATCAAGAGTGGAGGTTTATGTGGAGGTTCCACAAAAAATTAAAAATAGACCTACCCTATGACCCAGCAGTAGCACTGCTAGGAATTTACCCAAGGGATACAGGAGTATTGATGCATAGGGGCACTTGTACCCCAATGTTTATAGCAGCACTCTCAACAATAGCCAAATTGTGGAAAAAGCCTAAATGTCCATCAACTGATGAATGGATGAAGAAATTGTGGTTTATATACACAATGGAGTACTACACGGCAATGAGAAAGAATTAAATATGGCCCTTTGTAGCAACGTGGATGGAACTGGAGAGTGTGATGCTAAGTGAAATAAGTCATACAGAGAGAGACAGATACCATATGGTTTCACTCTTATGTGGATCCTGAGAAACTTAACAGAAACCCATGGGGGAGGGGAAGGAAAAAAAAAGAGGTTAGAGTGGAAGAGAGCCAAAGCATATGAGACTCTTAAAAACTGAGAACTGAGGGTTGATGGGGGGTGTGAGGGAGGGGAGGATGGGTGATGGGTATTGAGGAGGGCACCTTTTGGGATGAGCACTGGGTGTTGAATGGAAACCAATTTGACAATAAATTTCATATATTAAAAAAAAAAGAGTGGAGGTTTAACTGACTGTGCTGCCCAGGCATCCCAATCTTTTTTTTATTTTCATGAGTTCAGGTCTTTGAAAACATATGGATATGGAGTGGGTAATAAGTTGTATCCTACTTTTTTGAAACAGTTAATATGAGCTCCAAAAGTTTTGAGAATTTAAAGGTAAGATAAATTACAGTAATTTAGGTAGAAGCTGCATTCTAAATTTATGTATTCTAAAACTTATTAAACATTTAAGTTAAGATAAATATATGTCACATTGTGACAATGTTTTAAAAGATTTATAACTAGTAAAGCAATGTCATTTTGCTTCTGGTTTTGACATCAGCTAGCTCCTGAGTGTTTTGTAATAACCATTTTGAAGACAAAAGTTTAAGACTCAACTTAGTTTAAGATTTTCCAATTACAGTGTGTGTGTGTGTGTGTGTGTGTGCTTGTGTATTCCCCCCGCCACCCACCCCGACACACACAAAGGAGTGCTCTTGCCAGAAACAATTGTATTTCCCCAGACTCTGCTGTTATGTCAAATCTGTTTGAGCTCAGATTTAGGGCATTATCCCAGAGGCACTTCAAAGTCTGATGATCCAGAAACAAAAGAGAACATCCAGAATTCTCTAGCTCATAATAAAATGGGTCCTCCGGATCTAAATTAGCCAAGCAATCCATCCATGTCACGTTATTGGAATAAGATGGTCATTAAAATATTTAATCTGGTCTTTTTCTGACCTCTTGTATACTTTTATCTCCCCCGAAATTAAAGCATAAGCTGTACAGATGATTTGTAAATACCACTGTTTGAAATAAAAAGATTTGAGACATGCAAAAGGAGGCTAGCTTTTACAGGAAAATGAAATTCCAGAAGTAAGTAAGGAGTTAGTTAGTACTGATCATAATTCGTAGAAATATGTCATAATATTAATTAGAAAAAATAGGAAATGCAACATTCCTGAATTCAGAGGCAATATTGAAAAAAGTGGACACGATAAGGAGAACACATGGTATTTATGAGCTTCAATGGATGAGTGAAACGAGCTACAGTCAGAATCCCATTCAAATGGCGCAAAGTGTCCAAACGACACTGAACTGTGCAAACACCACTCCTGGTTGTCCAGGTTCAAGTTACCTATCTGGTACTAACAAGATATAATTTTTAAAAAGAATAACAGGGGCACCTGGGTGCCTCCATGGGTTAATTCTTGATTCTTGACTTCGGCTCAGGTCGCGTTTTTGCAGCTCATGGGTTTGAGCCCCGCATTAGGCTCCATGCTGACAGCATAGAGCCTGCTTCGGATTCTCTGCCTCCCTCTCTCTGCCCCTTCCTCCCTACCCCTCAAAAATAAATAAATAAACATCAAAACATAAACTAAGAAAGAATATTCAAAAGAAGCAAGTAATACGCTTGGCCAATTTGATCAAATAAAACATTTTGAAAAATTATGTAGTCAAATAGGTAAATTATTTAGTCTCTTCATGTGTGATTTTAATTGGTTTCACTATAGAAAAACCTAGAATTATTGCATGGACAGTAACGATAGTAAGTTTTTTAGTCTCTTGGTGACATATTTCTGTGTCGCTTGTTCTTTTTGCGTGTGTCAACTGCCACTTACTCTCTCCGCTTAATGAGCTTAATAAAACTTAATGAAAGAAACTTCAAACTGAATGAAGCACTTTAAAATGCAAAACAAAGGACAAGAAAGATTGGACAACAGCTGCAGACCAAAAGAAAAAAAAATTCTGGGGACCAGGATGTGGACAGGGCATAAATCTATCACAATGAATATTTAGATAATAGTAAAGTTTACTTGACAAAGTATGTTGTGTTTCTCCCGTTAGTTGGGAAAAGGCTATTTTGTAATATAATCTGAATTATATATACACAGATAAATATACATTTCTGTTGTATTTCATAATTCTGAATACATTAAAAGCTTTACTGCAGGGGCGCCTGGTTGGCTTAATCGGTTAAGCATCTGACTTCGGCTCAGCTCATGATCTCATGGTTCATGAGTTCGAGCCCTGCCTCAGGATCTGTGCTGACAGCTCAGAGCCTGGAGCCTGCTTTGGATCTGTGTCTCCCTTTCTCTCTCTCTCTGCCCCTCATCTCCTTACTCTCTGACTCTCTCTCAAAAATAAATGTTAAATTTTTTTAAAAAAACTTTATTGCACAAAACTACACAGAATAAATTACTGATTTGTGATGTGGTAGGACCAAAATGAGGGTTGAAGTCTAAAATATTTATGCATGGTGGGTTTTAGGGATTCCAAGATATTTGTAGAAGGTAAGGTAAGCTAAAGGCAACTGACATCATCACAGAGTTTAACATTCAATTGCACGGGCTTTTCTGAAGTTCAGATTTGCATGCAATCTCTCTTTGTGAAAGCATCTTTGTTAGATTTAATTTACAAAGATTTTTAATTCCACTTTAAAAATAAATAAATAAATATAAGGAAGAGTGACAGTGAAAACTAAGTTAAGGTTAAAAAACACCCTAAAGTCATTGGACATATTTAAAACATTAATAAATCAGTTTAAGGTCAATAAAAACCTATGATGTATTCTAAATTACAGATTTTTTTATGAAAGAATACTAATTCTGCACTTAACAAACCTGATTAACAAAATGTCTTCTAGCTGAACATATTGTTTTAATATAAGAAAAAAGTTAATTAATGACATGCTGTTAAATTTTTTAAGGTGAATTACTCAGCATGGTTCTAAAGATGAGAGCTTGAGCCCAAGTTTGTATGGTATGGCCATAGTAAATTACCTCTCAAACCTTAATACCCTAGTTAGAAAAATGAGGACTAACAATTTCATTTCTTCCATCTCCATTGTTCTTTGGGGCAGTCCAAGAAATTTCATGCATAGAAAAACTGTAAAATCATGTACACTGTTAGTTTCTGTTCTTATTATTTGTCTTCTGTTCTGGATAGTGATAACATATATATTATGCCCTTCAAGATATTGTGGAGTAATTATAAACATGTTATTTGTACTGGCTTTTGGAACATATTACTTCTTTATAAACACAGAGAGACTGAAATATTATTGGCCAGTCTTTTCATAAACATGACTGGCTCTTAACTCAAGCTGTCAACAAGTGTTATAAAACTTTGAATATTTCTTTCTATTTTTGACATAATTAGCAGATGGAAAGTCAACCCATATTCATTGAGAATGAGAAACAACTTTAAATAATGTTGGGGTTAATTGGAATATTCAACAAATAACCTCTCAACTTTCCCTCTGTTTTGGAGAAAGACATATTTTCTGTCCAAAGGACTCTGGGGTTGGTCATGTGAATTACTTTGGATGGCAGTATGAGGGAGAAATAATGTGAACAAAGGATCAAAGTGCGTTCCAATGATTTGGCCAGTTTTTGGTTTCTAAAATTCCTCCAGGCAATTGCTGTTACTCAGGCTGTGACTCAGACAGAGGCGCGTGCTTAACCCAACAAAAGAGCCTGAAACCAAGGCAGCCTAGATCGGCCAAAGTGCAGCAGTTGCCTTGTAAACACAGAACCAAGTAGTAAACACTTGATATTTTAAGATATTAAGTTTAAAATGATTGCTACTCTATATCACTGCAGCAATAAATGATTGATACAAATAACTAGTCCAAATGTTCTAAATTCAAAAATGGATTAAACGTTAGTGTGAAGATAGAAGTTCTGTGTTGGGAGATAATCCTCCATGGGTCTAGTATTTTCGCACATCTTGTAAGCAGAGGCACCAACAGCTTTTATTACAGACCAGATTTCCAAGGATGTTTATAGAGCAATCAACCTTAGAAGATAAGTTGACTTGTTATCTTACACTGAGAGTAAAATCCTAGACACTTCATGACAACATAACCAAGATTTAATATTTGGGGATAAAGGTCTGTTCTACACATTCGATCATAAAAATGTACCTAATTCACCAAAAAGGCATAATTATTATAGTTCTGTGCAATTAATTATCAAAAATAAAAGACCAATATAATACAGCAGATTAAACTTGAGATGTAAGTGGGATTCTATATATAATTACTATATACATATATATATATAGTAATGTATAAAGAGTTTAAGTCTTAGAAGTTTAAAATGTATAAAGAGTTTAAGTCTTAGAAGTAGTTTGAAATTTTGTTAAATCTGAAAATTTTCTTGTCAAGTACTCATTGTCTAAGGAGAATCCCAAAGTAAACTTGCTTAATCACCAAAAATTACATATTAGTAAATAATACAAGAGGAAGGATTTACTGTAGTTTCAAAGTCAGATACAACAGATTTTCCAATTTGTATATATTGCTGAGATGTGGAAAAGGGAAAGACGGTATTTAAATATAGAATACCAATTTCAGTATCACTTCATAAATTATATAGTATATTATTAGATACATATTCCATTACAGACTTCAAATGATTTAGGTACTGAAAGGAAACAAACGAAAATGTTGTGTGCCAGTATATGTTTACTGACACAAGTATGTAGGTTGTATAGTTGGTATTCCCTGCTAAAGATTTCCTCTTGTATCTAATTTTCATTCTGTATTTTAAGTTTTTTTCCCTCTGCTTTGTGTTGGAATATAGCTTTTCTTTTTTTTTTTAATGTTTTATTTATATTTGAGAGAGAGAGAGACAGAGCATGAGTGGGGAAGGGGCAGAGAGAGACGGAGACAGAATCTGAAGCAGGCTCCAGGCTCTGAGCTGTCAGCACAGAGCCCGATGTGGGGCTTGAACTCATGAACCACGAGATCATGATCTGAGCTGAAGTCAGACGCTTAACTGACCAAGCCACCCAGGCGCCCCGGAATATAGCTTTTCTACACACGGACTGTCATATTTGACAACTAAGATATCTGTTGAAGCAGCTTCTCCATATTTTGTTACACACAATGCAAGTGTTGTTTCTCTGCAAGATAAATGACTATTACAGCTCATGCCACTGTGTAAAACACATGGATGCTGTGTGCATGCTCAAAGGCCCAAAGTTTGGAGATTAAAAAAAAATAATGGTGTTTTTGATGCTTTGCTTATAAAAATAATGAAATCTCTCACTGAATATGGCTATACCGAGATTTATTGATTTGACTATTTTATCATTTCCATGTCTAAATCTCAGAGCCAAACCCCAACCCGTAAGTTACTAATCAGAATTTAAGCACATGTTTTGTTAAAAGACCAGGAATATGAATTCAAAATACTTTAGTACTTAAGATTAAGTAGTATTATTGACCACTTTAATTTTTTTGAAAAAGCTCATGTCAAGAAGAAAGGTTATGACATATAAGTTTTTCATGTTTTTCTTCCTTCATTCCATGTATTCCTATACTTATTCATATATTTGTAAATTCATTCATCAAAATTATCATTTGTTGGGTTCTAGAAGTTTAAAAAAACTTCTATGTAGGTAGATACTGAAAAACAGTTTTGATTTAGTTCCATGTAGGTAAATATCTTCTGTGGGCATTTATTCTGATAGTCTTACATCCCAAACTGTCCCTATTTGAAAATCAGGCAGATGTGGGCAATGTTACTCACATCTCACAGCCTGAAAACTCACAGACACTCAGTATTTGGTTTTGTAAAGATTGAATGAATACATCATAGAACAAATAGGAAAATGTATAGGTTAAAAAATTGCTAACTTAAGGGGCGCCTGGGTGGTTCAGTTGGTTAAGTGTCTGACTGGAGCTCAGGTTATGACCTTGCAGCTTGTGGGTTTGAGCCCCACATCGGGCTCTATGCTGACAGCTCAGAGCCTGGAACCTGCTTCGGGGACTGTGTCTTTCTCTCGCCCCCTCCGTGCATGTGCTCTCTCTCAAAATAAATAAATAAACATTTGAAAAACATAACTAACTTTAGAATATTGCTTTACAGTGAACAGAACACCATCTTATATGTTTTTTACATAAGCATTAAATGCTTATTCGTTTATGAATACACTAATGACTAAATATGTATTCGTAAATACTTATTAACTACTCATTTTCTATTCTTTATTTGCATATTAATCTGAAGTCAGCAAAGACTAGAATAAATAGACTCTAAAGAAAAGTAAAATTTATCCATGAACAGATAGACTCCCCCTTGTGACCTACTTATTCATATTCTTCAGGAGGCCATAAAGATTTGTCTGCTCAATGCTAAAAAAATAGATTATATTCCTCTTATTCTCCTGTATTACTATCCTCCAAAATCAATATATTATTTCAGAATTATATACAAAGTGAAAGGAAGCTCAATAAATGTGTTCATTGGTAAATATAATCATTACAAAATTGAGTAGTCTTTATAATCTCTCAGATTACTCTGATATCCATTAATATCATTAGCTGAACAACAGTGGTGTGTAGGGAGGCCAACAATTAACACTCTCCACTTGCACAAGAGAAAAACTGAACTCAGAGAATTACATTGCTTCCCCATGGTCCTCCATGGTTAGTAAATCATAATCTTGGAAGGGAAGCCTCATTTTATTATTTGAAGATCAGTATTATTCCAATTCGTCTGCTGTAGCAATGTTGTTTGTTGTCTGTACTAAGATATCCTTAGTTTTTAATTAATTTATTTTTTTTTTACCTATTACCCAGTCCAACCCAAGAGGAAGCCAGACTGGAGAATCCAGGCAAGTGCAGAGCCCATCCAGGCACTGTGATTAGGCAGGAAACTGAGGCAGCAGTCCTATCCAATTGTTCCCAGCCAGCAGCTCACCCCCTTGTCTCACCCCAAAATAGACCCAAATGGCAAGCCCCATCTGCCCAAGGAATCTACTCACTGATTCATCCAGAACCACAAATAGGTTGAACCTAAAAATGGCAATATCAACGTTCATTATAATTAAATTAAGGACAGAAAAAAGTTTGAAAGTAGCAAAGAAAAAGTGACACATTACGTCCAGTGTAGCCCCATCAGACTATAGGAAGATTTGTCAACAGACTCTTGACAAACAAGGAGAAAAGGGGATGATAGATTAAAAATATTGAATGAAAAAAAAAAACTATCTACCAAGATTATTATACTTGGTAAAGCTGCCCTTCAGAAATAAAGGAAAGATGAAGATTTCTTTAAACAAACAAAAACTGAAGGAGTTCATCATCTCTAGACCTGTCTTAGAAGAAATGCTAAAGATGAGCTTTCAACAATAGCCAAATTATGGAAAGAGCCTAAATGCCCATCAACTGATGAATGGATAAAGAAGATGTGGTTTATATATACAATGGAATACTACTTGGCAATGAGAAAGAATGAAATCCTGCCATTTACAGCAATGTGGATGGAACTGGAAGGTATTATGCCGAGTGAGATAAGTCAGTCAGAGAAAGACAGATATCATATGTTTTCACTCATTTGTGGATCTTGAGAAACTTAATGGAAGACCATGAGGGACAGGAAGGAGAAAAAAATAGTCACAAACAGGAAGGGAGGGAGGCAAACCACAAGAGACTCTTAAATACAGAGAACAAACTGAGGGGGGATGGGGGAGAGAGGAAAATGGGTGATGGGCGTTGAGGAGGGCACTTGTTGGGATGATCACTGGGTGTTGTATGTAAGCCAATTTGACAGTAAATTATATTAAAAAAAGAATAAATGGTAAAGAGAGTTCTTCAAGCAGAAATAAAAAGATACTAATTAAAATTGTGAAACATATGAATGTATGTGTAAAACTCACTGACAAAGAAATATGTTTACTCAATGGTAAATATATAGTAAAAACCAGATTCTCTAATATTGTAATGGTGTATAATACACTTATAAATCTAGTTTAAAAGTTTAAAAAGCAAAGCAAATTTAAAATAACCATAACTATAATAATTTTGTTATTGGATGCACATATGAAAAAATATGTAAACCGTAGGGGCGCCTGGGTGGCTCAGTCAGGTAAGCATCTGACTCTTGATTTTGGCTCAGGTCATAATCTCACAGTCTGTGAGATCCAGCCCCACATTGGGCTTTGTGCTGACAGTACTGAGCCAGTTGAAGAGTTTTTCCTTCTCTCTCTGACAGTAAATAAGTAAACTTTAATTTATTTAAGTGAACTTTTAATTTATTAAAACTATATGTAAACTGTAATATCAATAACCTAAAATGTGAGAGGGATGGGAGTAAAAGTATAAAACTTAGGCATACTATTGAATTTAAGATGATAGCAGCCCAAAGTAGTGGATTATAAATGCAAAGTATCAAGATAACTGCAAAGGAAAACCAGTAGCGGTTACACAAAAGATTAAGATAAAGGAGACAGATCATATTGCTACCAAAAACATCACCAAAACACACATATAGAAGATCCAACAATATGCTGCTAATGATCCATTCACTTTAATTTTACAGATACACCTACCCCGAGAGTGATAGAATTGAACCAGACATTTCAAACAAATGGTAACAAAAAGAAAGCAGGGCTGGCTGCCCCTATATCAGACAAAATAGACTTTGAGCTGAAAATGGTTATAAAAAAAAGACAAAGGAGGTTATTATCTAATGATAAGAGGGTCAATCCTTCAAGAAGATGTAGCAATTGTAAATATACACCAACACTAAAGCACCTAAACATATTAATGCATAAAGCAAATACTAACAGGACTAGAAGAAGAAATAAAGAACAATGCAATAATAGTTGGTGACTTTACTACTCCGCTCTCAAGAAAGGGTAAATTATCCAGACAGAGAATCAACAAGGAAACAGTAGATTTGAACATTATAAATCAAATGGACCTAACAGACATATACAGAATATTCTATACAATGACCACAAAATATGTATATTCTTTTCGACACCACATGGAACATTTTCTAGGATAGATCATATGTTAGGCCACAAAACAAGTTTTAGCAAATTTAAAAAGATTGAAACCATATCATGTGTCTTTAATGACCACAGTATATGAAACTAGAAGTCAATAACAGGAGGAAATTGGAATATCCACAAATACATGGAAATTAAACAACTCACTACTGAACAACTAATGTTTTTAAAAAATTAATTAAAAAGGAAAAAAGAATCTTGAGATAAACACAAATGGAAACAAAATGTTCTAAAACTGATAGGTTGCAGCAAAACAGTTATAAGAGGGAAGTTTAGAGCTATAAACTCATGCTTTAAGAAAATAGAAAGACCTCAGGAGCACCTGGGTGACGCAGTCAGCTGAGCGTCCGACTTCGGCTCAGGTCATGATCTCCCAATTCATGAGTTCAAGCCCCGCGTCAGGCTCTGTGCTGACATCTCAGGGCCTGGCGCCTGCTTCAGATTCTGTCTTTCTCTCTGCCCTTCCCCTGCTTGTGCTGCTCTGTCTCTGTCTCTCTCTCTCTCTCAAAAATAAATAAACATCAAAAAAATTAAAAAAAAAGAAAATATAAAGACCTCTAATAAACAACCTAATTTATCTATCTAAAAGAACTAGATATGAACACACTAAGCCCAAATTTAACAGAAGGCAGGAAACAATAAGGATTAGGGCAGATATAACTAAAGGGGAAAATTGGAAAACAATAGAAAAGATTCACAAAGCTGAGTTCATTCTTTGAAAAGAAATGAAAATTTGGCAATCCTTTAGCTAGACTAACCAAGAAAAAAAAAAAGGAGAAAGAACACAAATAACAGCACAGAAACACAAAGCCTCATAAGAGACTACTGTGAACAACTATACATCAATAACGTAGACAAATGAAAAGAAATTTTAGAAGAAATGAAAAAAAAATTTGTATAAACATACTGCCTACCAAAACCAAGTCAGAAAGAAATACAAAATTTGAACAGAACAGATTGAATCAGCAACCAAAAACCTCCCAAGGGAGAAGAGTCCTAGGAACAGATAGCTTCACTAGTAAATTCTACCAAACATTTAAAGAAGACTTAATGCCAATCCTCAAACTCTTCCAAAGCACTTCATTTTTCCTGTAAGTTTCCATTGTTATTTATCTTCTGATCTGTATACTATTCTCTCTCTCTTTTACTATCATTGATTTCTGGTAAACATTTGTCTACTGAATGCTAACCAGTAAATGCCAAAAAAGATTAAAATAATGGAAAGTAAAATACATATCATTACAAAAGAAAGTTTTAATTTGTTGATGTGTTGCATATGTTTAAAGGAGAATTCTACAATGAAGTTTTTTATATTATTTGACCAAATTCCATTAATGACACTGCAACCCCATGAGATATAGGTAGTTTGGTAAATACTTATTTCGATCACCAACAATTGCTAATGATAATTTTGGAAATTTCTCAATGAAACTATTGGCTTTCAGTGATGTACTAGTTTCTTATCTAACTTTAGAATAAACATAATTATGTAATAGAATTACATAATAATTGTAATAATGATCTTTTACATTGACCCTTAATGTACAACCACAGGATTGTCTCTGTCTTCAGAGTTTTCTTTGTGCTTTCTGGCTCAGAGTCATTTGTTTCTTTCCACAGTGTCCAATCTTTTCATTTTTTAATTTAAATTTTAGTTAGTTAACATACAGTGCAATATTGGTTTCAGAAGTAGAATTCAATGATTGATCACTTACATATAATGCCCAGGGCTCATCACAAATACGCTCCTTGATACCCATCAGGCATCCAGCCCATACTCTACTCACTTCTCTCCATCAACCCTCAGTTTGTTCTCTATCTTTAAGAGTCTCTCATGGTTTGCTTCCCTCTCTTTCCCCTCACTCCCATACGTTCATCTGTTTTGCTTCTTAAATTCCACATAAAAGTGAAATTATGTGGTATTTGCCTTTCTCCGATTGACTTATTTTGCTTAGCATAATACATTCTATCTCTATGCATGTCACTGCAAATGGCAAGCATTCATTCCTTTTGATGGCTGGTTACACCAGTGTCCAATCTTAAAGGACATTTGAATCATGAGTCTAAAATTCTGCTACTTTTCCAGTTTACTGTACTCCATAACCATGGCATGGTTTTGTACCGTTTTACTTTTGAGATATGAACTGATTCCTTTTTTTCTCCAATTTATTTGGAACAAATACATGTTCTACGAGTTCCACGACAAAACTCTTCTTAGATAGGAGCCTGACATCATTAAACATTTTATTAAATTAACTTGGAGGTTTGAAAAGGTGCAAGAAAGAAATTTTGCAGCCATGCATACATCCTTCCTAACTAACATGCGATCCTCAAAGTAAGGCCTCTTGGGTTGTTCCACATGGAACAGTTTTTCATTTTAGAGTAAATCTGATACTTGTTGCTTAGGTAATGCTATCATCAAAATGAAAAATGTCATTTAGTTGTGTGTGTATGTGTATGTATCAGGCTATTGATATTTTCTGGTGGACAACAGAGTGTTTAAATCATGCAATATGATATTTCTTTAGCTCAGAGCTATTTTCCTGTTGTATATAAACTTCTTCAATTCCATTTTCCTTTGTCTTCTAAAATCAATATACATAATGGCTTATTATATCTCCATTTCTGACGTGTGTTTCTGTCATCTTCTCACTGGTTGTTTTAATCTATTTTTTTTTTTCTAAATTCTGGGTAAGTATATCTTTTACATCACATTTTTTTCTGTATGTTGTTTCTGATATAAACCTCTAATAATACTAATATTTATGCTAAAACTATATTTTTTTTTAAACTAAGTCCTTACCATTTTTTGTTTTTACTTTTTTCCTAATTCTCAATCATCTTCTTTTTTAATTCAGCAGTATTCTTATTACCTTTTTTCCTCTCTTATCATATATAATCTATTCTTCTAAAATTTAATAATGTGCCAAGCAGATACTTTTTAATTTGTTTTTCACTTTGTTAATTTGTTTAACTTTTTTATTTGTTCTGTGTTCAATACTAAATCTATATCAAAATACAACAGCTATGTATTAATAGTGTCAAAGGTGTATTTTCCTTTATGTTGTAGGATCATACCATAATACCCATTCTGATTTTATTTTTCATTAGCCCTGTTTATCCGTCTGTGAATGAGAGAACTAGTCAGGCCTGATGTTTTCCATAAATAGGTGTATGGCTTATCTTATCTTCACTTCCTAAATATGTATTTGCTTTATGAATCCTCCTTCCTGACAGTTTCTGGTAGGCTGATAAGTATACGCAGCAAACTCTCAGGTATTTTTCCAGATGTCTATTTAGTATATGAATTGACTCCTCTAAAAAGGAATCTATTTCTAATCCCATTAGAAATGTTCAGGATTGGATTTCATTTCTGAATAATATGAATGAGTCTGCAGTTTAGTGTTCGGTCTCTTGATTTAAAAAAAGTGAATGAGAACTATAAATCCCAGGGTATACTGTCGCAACAATTTATTCAGTTCCACTCTCTTTTCATTGTGACCTTCCACATAGGAAGTGACTTGTCTTCCTACATAAACTGCAGTTTTATTACCAAGAGTTGATTTTTTAGGAAGTTACTGACTGGCGAATGAAAGAATGTGATGTTCCTGGCTACCCTAAAAACAGCAACTGAGTATATACCAATGGGGAAAGACAGGCATAGGAGTTGATGAGGCTGACTGTAAGATATAAAGATATAAAGGAATCGAGGTAAAGGGAATGAGATAATCTACTACATTCTAGTTCATCCTACTTGGTCCAAGTATTTTCCCCAGGATGCCTATAAATAAACTTGTGCCTTCAAACTGAACCAGACAGCCTGAGTTTGCATAAAAACCTTGCCACTTTTCTAATGGAATGATCTTGGATAAATTATATTACCTCTCTTTACTATAATTTACTTATTTGTAAAATCTACTTAATAATTATACCTCTCTCATGAAGGTTATAATGGTATCTATGAAGGTTAAATGAGCTAATACTTGTAAATGTTTAGATTAGTAATAAATTCTGAGTTATTTAATGGTTTTGTAATATATAAATACATATCTATCAGACATATCTCTCAACCTTTTTAGTGAAAGGTGAAGTGTTTAAAACATATTTTTCTAGTGATATTTAAAATCAAGTATCTCCTAAGCGTTTATTGACACATATATTTAATAATACTTTAGTCCTCAATATATAACATTTGTATTAGATCTAGATTTAGATAATTCAGATATTTATCTAAGTGTCTCCCAAGAGAAATTCCTGAAATACAACCCTTTAAGTTTTTTTATTCCTTTTTGAATTATAGCTCATATAAAGCAACTATTGTAGCACTTAGGTAGTGATGTTTTTTCCCTGCTACTTTCTGCAGGATATTTTTTCAAGTGGAAAATTATTTCAAATGAAGCCAACTCAGGATAGGGCTGCCTATAGAGAATTGTAAATAGCATGTATGGCATGTAAAAATGTTGTACTTAGATATTCATATAAATATTTAAAATGAAGAGGTTCTCCGGGGAGGTCATAATCAAACTCAGACATAATCAATCAAAAATCACTTGATATAGTGGAGTCATATTTGGCACTCTATTTTTCAGAAATTAAGGATGCGATATATTCGTCAGGGTTCAAAATTCCTCATATGTCCAATGCTCTTTATTATGTCATATAAAATTCATGTGTGTGTAACATTTTTTCTTAATTAGTTTAGATAATAGTCTTTTAAGTAGTATTTCCTGAACCTGATATGGGACAATTAAGCTCTCTGATCAAATTATCCTGGTCTCTCTTAAGGTCTTCTTTTAAGCAAACTTTTCAAAATTTTTTTTTGTTTTCTTTGTTTCTTAATGAAACTGCCAATGAGGGTTTTCTGTTAATAGTCATGTAAATCCCGTTGAACACATACAACTTCAACTATGTTTATTCAGATGAGTCCTGTTCAGTTCATTTAAAAAATCTAAAGATGTTCATTTATTGATGGTGTCTATATACACACATCAGTTTAACTGTTTTGATGGAATTTTCTAGTCATTAACCTGTTACTAAATGTGTGATAGACTAAATTGCTCAGTGAATGTATTTTATGGAGAGCAAAATCAGGAGACAGCTTTCATCTGTTTTGTATAGATGACCAACTTTTTCATAAGTCCTAGTATCATTTTAATTTTCTATTTCATATTTTTCCCCTAAGAATAGATTAAATCTTTTAATAAATAAACTGATTGACTGAATTGTTTTACTAATCAAAGTCGCTACTCAATCCAGGAGCTTGTGGCAGAAATAGCTTATAAAATGATTTCCGATACTTGTCAAACACATAATTATCCCTTCTTAAAATTGGGTTCTTTAACATTGTGTGTCAAGATATAGCAATTTAAAAAAATGGATTTTAAAAACCAGAAACTGTTTGAAAGAAGATTTTAGGAAAAGAAACATGCTACTGTGGGAAGTGAAGATGGACATTAGGAGGCATCCCAGAATAGAACCAACGATTTGAGCATTGTCTAGAGACGACAGTCAACCTTGTGGGTTCACAAAATTGATCTTGTTAGAACTTTGAATTGGTCAGACTCAGAAAAATTGACTTAGAACTAAACTGATTGAATTATAGATAAACCAGAGGACCAATTTAAAAGGAAAAATGTAATTTTCAAGAGATTTGTGTCATTTGGCAAGTACTTTATTTACTGAAAAAAAATTACCAACCAATATTTGTTAGGTCCCTCCTATATGTCATGCACTGGGCATGCAATATTTAAAAAAGATACACACGTTCTGTACTTTCAAAGACATTTCACATTAAAAGGGATAATGGCTATTATGCCACAGAATTTCAGGAAAAGCATAGTGTAACTTTGGAAAAATTAAGTTATATACTTTAAGCTTTATGAACTATGAGAGCACGGTACACATGCCTCTAGCACATGGAAATGCTTCTAAACCCAGTTGAGTCCTTGAGACAGGATTTCTTCTAGTACTACGTTACAATGCTGGCTGTCAATGTGTTTCTCTCTCTCTCTTTTTTTTTTTTTTTAACGTTTTACTTATTTTTGAGACAGGGGGAGACAGAGCATGAACACGGGAGAGTCAGAGAGAGGGAGACACAGAATCTGAAACAGGTTCCAGGCTCTGAGCTGTCAGCACAGAGCCTGACGCGGGGCTTGAACTCACGGACTATGAGATCATGACCTGAGCCAAAGTCTG
Organism: Leopardus geoffroyi; assembly: GCF_018350155.1. Taxonomy (NCBI): domain Eukaryota; kingdom Metazoa; phylum Chordata; class Mammalia; order Carnivora; family Felidae; genus Leopardus; species Leopardus geoffroyi. The sequence goes on along the minus strand of NC_059338.1, from coordinate 18,722,281 downwards.
CCACTTAACCGACTGAGCCACCCAGGCGCCCCTCTCTCATTTTTTTTTAAGACATAAAACTCCTTTCAAAGATCTCACAAATATCACCAAACCAAACAAAACAAAACAAACCAACCAAACCCATAGCTATAAAACACTGTTTCTCCAGCACTGCATGCTGACCCCCAATTTCCTCAAGTTTATTTTTAGAGAACCTGGTGGTATTTCCCGTTTGCTCCTCAAATTGGTCCCCTTGGCTCTATCATGGGATCTATCATTTTTCTCCTTTGTTACTCAGCCCCTTATACATGTACATGGTATGTTTCTATTGCCCCCAGTCCCCCCAAAAATAGCGTTATTGAGTAAACCACAAAGATATTACCGTGAGGTATTATATAATTTCAAAATGTCAATGTTTACATTGAACACATCAATTCCCAATGTCCCACTAAACTACTGTATGCCATTGACCTGCCCCTGCAGGTATCTATGTTGGGCTTGCGATGCCTGAATACAAAGGCTGTTAACAGTTGCAGATACCAATATTATTAATGGCTTGTTTTTAATGTTTCATAGTTTTTAATTCAACATATGTTGAACTAGTGTGTGCCGCGCGTGCGCACGCATCTGTGTATATGTGTACAACTTGTTTTTGTTGCAATTGTTCTACCTATGAGTAAAACACAAACTCTACACGCTGAGGAGCACCATTTGGAGAACACTACTCTGTCCTTTTAATGCCCCAAGCTCTTAACAATTAATTGTGCGCCTTAAATCTCTCTGCCTTGAATCCTTCCCCTGAGGTTACTCTGTTCTACATGTAGTGATAGTGGGCTTGTGCTAGGAGCTCTGGATATTTCTGAAGTGTAGGGTAACCATAAATAATTCTTAAAATTAAAACCCAGCTATATGACAATTAAATTAATTTGGAATATTTTTATACAAATGTATTTCAATGCTTGGAACCATTTATCACTTATAAATTGATTTTTCTGTATTTGATATGATTCGTTATATTGATTCATTATATTGTCATTCATTTCTCTTGTTTCTGAGATTTTGGAAGTCACTTCACTATCTTCTTTGTGCTGTCAGTCACAAATGTTTGCAATTTAGCAATTTTTTACATTAATTATGTTTAATTTGAAAGCTTATTATCACTTGATATCATATTCTTAAAAGCATATACATTATTGCGTGACTTCATCACATAAATTTATTTTTTTTCTTTAAATTTTTTTTTTTCAACGTTTATTTATTTTTGGGACAGAGAGAGACAGAGCATGAATAGGGGAGGGGCAGAGAGAGAGGGAGACACAGAATCGGAAACAGGCTCCAGGCTCTGAGCCATCAGCCCAGAGCCTGACGTGGGGCTCGAACTCCCGGATCGGGAGATCGTGACCTGGCTGAAGTCGGACGCTTAACCGACTGCGCCACCCAGGCGCCCCTATTTTTTTTCTTTCAAAAATATTTTACTTTAAAAAACTTTTGCTCTAAAAGGTTTTTTTTTTAGTTATGTTCTCTTTCTTTTTTTTTAGTTCATTTTTTCCAATTTCATTGGGATATAACTAACACATAACATTGCATAAATTTAAGGTTTACAACATGATCTGATATATGTATTTATTGTGGAATGGTCACCACAAGAAGTATAGTTAACATCCATCACATCACATAGTTACAAATTGTTTCTTTCATGATAAGAACTTTTAAGATCTACTATCTTATCATCCTTCAAATGTACAATACAGCATTGTTAACTATAGTCATCATATCGTATGTTTCATCCTCAGAACTTATTTAATCTATAACTAGAAGCTTTTGCCTTTTGACCACATTCTCCCAATTTTCCCAGCCCACACCTCCCTACCTCAGGCAACCACCAACCTGATCTCTGTTTCTATGAGTTTACTTTTTAAATTCCACATACAGGTGAAATTATATGGTCTTTGTCTTTCTCTGTCTCATTTGTTTCACTTACCATAATGCCCTCGATGTCATTTCTTGATGTTACAAGTGGCAGACTTTTCTTATTTTTATGGCTGAATAATGTTATATTACATACGTATTATAATATATAATTACATAAAATATTATATATAATATATAGTGTATATATGTGTATACAAAAAAACATTATAATATATAATACATAGTTATATAAACACATCTTTTCCCATTTGTCTGAACTTAGATTATTTCCATGTTCACTATTGTACATAGTGCTTCAAGGAACATGGTGTGCAAATACCACTTTGGAATAATGATTTCGCGTCTTTTTGATGTACATACAGAAGTGGAATTGCTGATTGATAGTTCTATTTTTAATTTCTTGAAAAACATCCATACTATTTTCCATAATGACTGTATCAATATACATTCGTACCAACAGTTTACAGGGGTCCCCTTTCTCTATTTCCTTGCCGCCACTTCTTATCTTTTATCCTTCTGATGATAGCCATGCTAATAGATGAGAGGTGATACCTCATTGTGGTTTTGTGGTTTTAATTGGCATTTTCCTGATGTTACTGATGTTGAGTGCCTTTTCATGTACCTGCTGGTCATTTGAATATCTTTGGATAAATGCACGTCTCTTTGGGTACTTTGACAATTTTTAATTGGATTATTTGGTGTTTTCTTTCTTTCTTTCTTTCTTTCTTTCTTTCTTTCTTTCTTTCCTTCTTTCTTTCTCTTTCTTTCTCCTTTCTTTCTTTTTCTTTCTTCTTTCTTTCTTTCTTTCTCTCTCTTCTTTCATCTTTCTTTCTTACTCTATTGAGTTATATGAGTATCTTCTACATTTTGGATATTACCTCCTTATTAGACATGTGGTTTAAAAATATTTTCTCTCATTCCATAGGTTTTCTTCTTGTTTTGTTTATTATTTTGCCGTGCAGAAACTTTTTAGTTTGGTATAATTCAATCAACAGAATGAAAAGCAACACACAGAATAGAAAAGAGAAATATTGTATGATCTCTTACGTGGAGTGTAAAACATCAAACCCATAGAAACAGAGTAACATAGAAACATAGAAACAGAATTATCATTGCTGGGGGCTGAGAAGTAGGGGAAATAGGAAGACATTGGTCAAAGTGTATAAACATTTAGTCATAAGATGAATAGTTTCCAGGGATCTAATGTACAACACAGAGACCTAGTTAGCAATACTGTATTTTATATTTGCAAGAGTAGATTTTATATTTGCTGAAAGAGTAGTTCTTCAGTGTTCTTACCGTAACAGCAACAATAAGATGGCAGTTATGTGAGCTGAAGGATGTGTTAACTAACCTTATTATGGTAATCCTTTTACAATATATGCATGTATCAAATCATTACATTGTACACCTTACACTTCTTAACACTTAATATCATTTGTCAATTATATGACAATAAACCTGAAAAAATGTTTAAATCTTTCAAAATATTGAACTTAGATGAAATGTACCTCGACATAATAAAGGCCACATATGACAAGCACACAGCTAACATAGTCAGCGGTGAAAAGCTGAAAGCTTTTTCTCTATGATCAGGAACAAGACAACAACATCCACTCTTGCCACTCTTGTTCACTGGAAGTCCCAGCCAGAACAAATAGACAAGACAAAGAAATAAAAAGCACCTACACTGGAAATACAGAAATAAAATTGTCTCTGTTTGCAGATGAAATTATATTGTATACACAAAACCCTACAGACTCCACCAGAAAACCTGTTAGAACTAATAAATGAGTTAAGTAAAGTTGGAGGATACAGAATCAGTATACAAAACTGGACAAATTAATATTATGAAAAAGGCCATATGACCCAAAGAGGTTGACAGATCCAATGAAGTCCCTATCAAGATACCAATGACACTTTCCAAAAAAAGGGGAAAAAAAAGAAAAATAGAAAAAAATTCTAAAATATTGTTTTGCACATTACTGGACCTCAACAATATTTGTTTACTAAATAACATGTAAGAAAAATAACCAGCATCAACAGAAGAAAAAAAATAATCAAATGATATTAACAGACAATTCGGGGAAAATATCAAAAATCGCAAATACATATGAAAAAATTATCTGCATATCTTTGTGCACGTGCACACACACACACACACACAGGTGTGTGTTCATGAACACAAAAGAGATCTTGGGAAAATGGCTGTCAGATAAGATAAGGCAATTATTTTAAAGGTTTTATGGTTCAGCTTTCTGTTTTAGACTTGCAATGACCCAAAAGGGATTCTGCCAAGGCTAGATCAGTGGAAGAGAATTTATGGTATTCAGAGTGCTCAGAGAGAATTGTCTCAGTCATTTCCAGAAGAGGTAGTGAGTTGACCCGTGACATTGGCATCTTTGTACTAACTTGGATGCCTCATCCCTTTTTCCTTTCTCTTACCTGCAGAGCAACTCTTTTTTTCCTTCCAGTTTGGAAATGCCTGTCTTACCAAAGAATTATACAGACTAATTAGCTTACAAATGAGAAACCAAAAACGAAGTGGTTCTTCTAAAATAACCACTGTCTGTCTTTAGAGAAGAATTAAACTAAGAAAAAAAAAAAAGGTTAAGCTTGAAATGATAAGTGACATGAATTCCACTGGTGAAAACCAGAACTTGGAAAACTGTGTTTACATTTCCAGAAAAGAATTGCCTGATGATGATGTCTGGTGGTTGCCTCAATGCTGAAAGGGACTTTTCATCATAAATGTATTTTTCTGACATAACATTTCCAGCCCCTAAAAAGATGATTGCTGAGAATTCCTTGCAGGTATGTTATGGATTACAATAAAGGTACACAGATTGCTGCTCTTGAGTTGACAGAACATGGCTGGAAAAGTAATACTGGAAAATGCTACCCTGCTTTGTGTGTGATGCCTGACATGCTAAATGTATCACACACACCTGTATGGTAGTGATTAATGGCAAATATGCAGTAATCCAAGACCTAAATCTAAGCCTGGGGAGGATAATTTATGGAAGTTGTTTTTTTTACCAAAGAATGATCTGCTGAAGAAATTTAATGCCTGATAACGTCGCAAGTATCGTGCTAGAGTTTATCTCTAGTCTCTGGCGTAAGACGATGTGGTTGTAAAAATATTTATGAAATCTCATTTACACCAACATGGCAATATTAACCATTATTTTTAATGTACAATTTTTCTTCAGATTTTTATTGAAATAATTTAGTGTAATGTTGAAAAAAACACTTTTGCAGGATAGAAAAGTTTATAGAGTATAAAAAGAACAAGAAAGTATTAATTTTTCAAAATTGTCTATTGCTTTATGGTCAATAAGTGTTTGTCCTACAATTTATGAATAAGATGAATAGTGAACAAGTAAATAACTATCAGCAGAGAAATCATACATATTAAAGGTTGTATTTGTTATATACTGGTTCTGGAACTGAATGATATTCAAGAGCTAAAAAAAGGCAAGAGGTCAGACATGATACACAGCTCTAATAGTCTTCCTTACCATTAAAGATACAAACAAACAAACAAACAAACAAACAAACAGTGTTTCCTCTGGTTTCTTCACTCTTGGATTCTTTATCCTGCCTCCCCATCTCTAAGTGAGTGGGCATAAGCTTAGACCTCTGGGCTTTGTTTAAAAGAATCCACATTAATTACTGCTCATCAGCATTCATCATGGTGACAGATCCTGTTAGTGGTGCTGTTTATTTTGTTCTCACCTTTTCTGCTTGGCTGTCAAATGGAAGAATTTTATGGTTCTTGAGGGAACAATCCTTCTCTATGACCAGCTGCTTTGAGGGGAAAAAAAATGTCTTCTCTTCAGTGTTGTACTGGCTTTGGTAATTCTTTGTAAATGAAATGGCACAAATGCAGCAATTAATAGTCTCCTTTAATTGAGTTCATTTATAACAGAGTGGAGTTAAACCAACCAAGAAACCACTGAACAAAATCCTGAACTCTAATAATATCTCAAGTGCTTTTCAAAGATAATAACTAAACTTACATTGTCCTGTGAAGATTATGTTTGTATATTGCTTGACTTAAAGTATAAGAAAACACTATTACTTTATAAATATTATTTGTGTTGCTTTTGTTTTCCATGCCAGCAAATAATGTTAGGGTTGTTTTGAACTAGTCAGTATTTAATGCTACAGTCTTCTTTAATTGTATCCTAAACTCTGTGTTTAATAAAGATCCGTGCGTCCCTTGCCAGCTTTTTGGCTAATCAACACCTTTGCTTCTGAAAAGAATAAGTTTATACTAAAAAGTGAAGACTGACCTTCAAATAAGCAGATGCATTAAAAAAAAATATTGGAACGTTACCAGGAGAGAGTATGACTTATAGTAAGGATGGATGAATTTAGCAATTTTAGAAAAGTACTCTACTAAAAACAACTGAAAAAATAGATGGATGAAAATATTTTTTTAATATTTGAAATATCACTTAGCTAATAAATAGTTGAAAATTACTGGCCACAATACCGAGAAATAATTTTCAAGAGGTAGACCCAGTAATGGGACCATCTTTTAACAAGAGGAGGGAAGAAGGTGGAATCCCAGAGATGGCTAAGATAAAGAGGGCTCTTGGCAGTCTTAGAGGGCTGAAAAAATAAATGCAAGCTACCTTAAAATCAGCAAGTGCAAATCAGACATAAATTTTCCCTCATAAGGATTTCAGTCCTGCTTAGAATCATTGTCCCTGCCTAGAAAATTTCAAGATTCGAAACTGGATTGAGGTGAGTAATTCAAAATAAAAATCAAGTACTCTATGGAAAAAAATTGCATAAATTTACCCTCTAATTAATTCTGTAATTGTTTTAATTTTCAGACTTAATGCCTATCATACAATCAAAGATACTCGAGCACACCAGGATAAAGGACAAGATGATTAACACGCAGTACAAGACATGTTGTCCTAGATTAATGTACAAAGATTGTAAAACAAGCATGGTCAGTGTGATCATAGTGTAAAAGCTAAATTTTAAAACTCCAACAAGGACCTGGAGACTGCAGAAAGTGGAAGTAGATTTTTTAAAGATCCGTAGTAAAAATTTTAATCTTAATATCTCAATGAGCAAAATTAGAATTTAGTGGTTTAACAGGAGTGTGGCTATAACTTAATAAAGAATTATTATATTGGAAGCTATATATCCAGAATGACACATCAGGTACAAAAGGGTTGAAAATATTTAAAAAATATTTAATAAGCTTAATAGATACAGGAAAGATCTAATATACATTGAGTTGGGATCCAAGGAAAGGAGATACATAACATAGCAGAGATAATGTGTGAAAAAATAAGAACTAAAATTTTCCCAAACTGATAGAAGATAGCAATCCAAAAATGTAAAGAATTTAACAAGTCCCAACCAACAAAAATAGAATAACCGCCCCCCTAGGTATATGCAGTTTCTATGGAGAAGTTATAACATATTAAAAACAATAAAGAAAATGTTATAAATAGCCACTAAAGAGAGTAGAAGTGGTTATACCTATCCTGCACATTTCTTCCTAGTTTTATTTTAAAGACTCTATAATTTTATTGCTATAGTAAATGTGGTATTATCTCCAATTGCAATTTGATGTAGTTATTTTTAATGCTGTTTATAATAGGCACAGAATGTACATGGCTAACTGGCTCATAATTAGTCTTCAAGGACCATCTCCATCCTTTCTTGTAACCATGAATCCAAGCAGGATTCACGTGACCCACGCTGAATGAATCATAATGTTTTATTCCTTTGATTGCAGCATGAGATCCTACTGGATAATTTGCCATATGTCAAACCAAAAATCTTTAGAATATTTTTAATCACACTTCTGAAAGAAATAGATCTAAGGATATGAACATGCCTGTTACTGTCAAATCTGTGTCTCCCACCATGTGAGAAAAGAGAGAACATATATAAATAAAAGAGAATAATATGTGAGAGATATAAATTTCTTTTTTTAAGTTTATTTATTTTTTTTTTGAGAGAGAGAAAGAGAGAGAGAGAGAAGGAATGGGGGAGGGGGCAGAAAAGGAGGAAGGGAGAGAGTCCCAAGCAGACTCTGAGTTCATCTCAGAGCCCAGCACAGCTCTTGATCTCACGACCAGGGGATCAGGACCTCAACTGATATCAAGAGTCAGACGCTTAACTTACTGAACCACCCAGGCACCCTGAGAGATATGGATTTCTACAATAATCATCTTTTTGACAACTTCCACCGTTATTCTTCCTGAAATTTAGTTGTGTGAGTTCACAAAATATTTATGTATGTATTATCTCATTTTGCTATATATAAATTGTATTTTGCTAATTGTAGTTTCTTAATATAAATTGTAGTTTCTATTGCTTAAAGATAGGTGCATTGGAAATATTTATGCCTTTTTAGAAAATTGTCAATTTTGTCACAATAATAAAATAAATTTCAACCCCAAGTCTATGTACCTAGATTCATTGTTCTTCTCAAAAATGATGTAGAGTTCAGCATCATTTACTCTGCAGTTATCAGTTTATCACTTCTTGACCCAAATTTACCTTGTTTTGCCCTGCTTTGCAACGCTTGAAGTAGACCCTGTAACCATTTCTTTTGCAAGCTGGCATAGTGTTTGGCTGTGCCAATAGAAGGCATGCAAAGGACACTAAAAGCTGAGAAAGGGCCTCTTTCTGGTTACATTGTTTACCATTTTCTATCTCTTTGGAAAAAAAATGATCATTTAGAGGTATTTTAAAGTCTTTGCTAACTCAAAAATCTGAATTCTCTATGGACCTGCCTTTATTATTTATTTTTTGTCTTGATATTGGCCATATTTTCCTGACTTTCCTATATTTAATAATTTTTTTTTACTGTTAGCTTGACAGTTGCATCATAGTATCATAGAGACTTCTTCAAATGATGCCTTTTCCCCATGGGGGAATGACTGATTGCTTCAGGCCTGTCAGGAATGGAGTCAAGGCAGGTCTGGGCTTCAACTTTGGTTGAGACTTATTCCCCATTTGATTTGTTTCCTTTTGTTGAATATGACCCTCTCGGGTTTTGGTTGAAAACAGGATGGATTTCTGTCTCCAGAGCCCTGAAAGACTGTGAAGTTCAGGTTTGCCCATGAGCAATTTCTAAATTAATTTTTCACCCTGTATTCCTGTGGCTGAAAAATTTGGCAGATGTCTTGCGGGGCCGCCTGGTAACCTGTCTGAGGCAGCTACCTCCTCCGAGTACATTTGTCTCCTGAGCACAGTGAGAGATTTCATGCTGATTTACCAGACCCGTCTGCTCCAGAAATCAGTCAGAATAGTAGGAAATGCATTGTCCCCTTTGAAGTTCCTTCAGTTTTCATGCTACCATAACAGTCCTGTGTGACCATAATGCACCACTGGTGTGGCTCTCCCACAGTGTCTGTCCCTCTGCTGTGGTGGGCAAATTGGAATCTCAGCTTATGCTCAGAATCAAACACTTCCTAGGGGAAAACAGGCCACTTGGGAAGGACTCGTCTCCACAGGTTTGATGTAGAGTGAAAGATATATTTTTTATAATTTATCTGACTTTCCTTATTCATTTTTGTAGGTGTGAAAATCTTGAAATCTACCACAAACCACCGAAAGTGCAAGTTTTTACTTTTCTTTATTGAAACCTGTGTTCATGTGATAAAATGCTCTCAATCTAGATAAACACTTTGAAATATTTTGCCAATTGTATATAATCCTGTGACCATAAGAGCAACGGAGACTCACATTACTCTAACATACATCCCTACACTTCACTAAATATGATCCTTTGGTATGTTTTGATTTAGTTTTTTCTCTTGGAGATTATTTTTTTTTATTTAATTTTATTTTCTTGAGTGCTATCAACTCTGATTTCACAGATCTTTTTTTTTTTTTTTGTATATTCTCTCTTTTTTTAAGTTTATTTATTTATTTTGAGAGAGAGAGAAAATCTCAAGCAGGCTCCACACTTCCAGCACAGAGCCCGACACGGGACCAGATCCCACGCACCACGAGACCATGTTCTGAGCCAAAATCAAGAGTCAGCTGCTTAACTGACTGAACCATCCAAGCACCCCATACTTCTATTCTAAGTTTTTAAATTTCTGACTTGTGGTATCCTGTTATATCTTTCATTGCTTATTTAATTATAATTAATTAATTTTGAAATACTGTGTTATATATAAGGGAGAACCCTTTGTGGTTGGATTTTTGGAAAGTATTTTTATTACTAATTAATATTGATTATTTCCTGTTTTACACTCACTGTTTCTTTTTATGGATGATGCCTGCCTTTTCCCATTCATTTTAATTTGTGTGTGTGTGTGTGTGTGTGTGTGTGTGTGTGTGTTTTCTGCACCAACAATTACAAGTATTTCTACATAGAGGTCAACCTCTAGGGGCCCTTTCCTGTTGGTAGGTAAATGCAGTTTCTTAAATACATGGCATCTTTTTTTGATAGAGAAGTTTTGGTAAATCTGATTTTGTAATGAAACCCTTACTTTTCGCCCTCCAATTTGTTTTTTTCTAAACACTATTGTGACTGTGAACGCACTTACCAACCATGCCTTTAGGTCCCCTGGTAGTCAGTGATCTGATCCACTGGTTCTTGGACCATTTCAAAACCTCTTGCAATGTCAAAACTTTTGCCTCTGCAGGTGATATTATTCATGTATCCATTCTTGGGACTCTGCTATATTTTCCTTATTTTCACTTAATTTTTACTTGTCTCTATGAAACAATAAGGAATCCAGAGTAGGCACTGCTGTTTTCTAATATGATTTACATATTTTGCAAGAGGGTTCTGCAGAGAAACATAGACAATAGGATATGTATCCTAAAGAACTGAGAACCAGGAGAGCTGCAGGTGTAAGTCTTAGGACCGAAGGCCTGAGAACCAGGGACTCCAATGTCAGAGGGCAGGAGTAGAATATCCTAACTCAAGGAGAAAGAGAGAGAGAGAGAGAGAGAGAGAGAGAGAGAGAGAGAAAGAGGCTGGCTGGGGAGGAATTCACCCTTTCTCTGCCTTTTTGTTCTATTCAGACCCTCACAGATTGGAAGATCCTCATGTCACTTTGGTGAGGGAAGATCTTCTTTATTCAGTATACTGATTGAAATGTTAACCTTTCCTGGAAACATCTTCACAGATATATTATTTTACAAGTTCTCTGGGCATCCCTTAGCCCAGTTGACACATAAAATTAACCATCACATATAGGTAAACAAAAAAGTTGAAGAAGTCTCCTAGTTTTGATTAGGTATGCATTTTGGAGGAGGTGGGAGATTTTTTTTTTAACCAAATTCCACATTTCCCCCGATTTCCCTAATTTTATCTGGATGTTTGGCAATTTAGATGGTTACCCAAGAAAGCCAATTCTTCCCTCATTTCTACTTTTCCCTTTGTCAGTATCAATATTCACGATGTTCAGGCCACCCTGGATGTTTTCCATCTCCAAAAGATGTAAACTCATTGTAGTCTCAAAACCTTTGGGTATCTTAATTCCTTGCGCTGGATTCTGGTTCTTTAGATATTTAAATCCTTCTTATTATCTGAATGTCTGCTCAAATTTTACCCATTCTCAGAATTTTCTGGGCATCCTAGTCAAAGTAGCTCCCACTCCTCAATTGCATGAACATTCTTTCCCTATAACTACCATACCTCCTTTTCTTCATAATACTTATTACTCTTTGAATATGTATTATGTATACAGTTGTCAATATATTTATAGCTGTCTTCTCCAATAGAATGTAACTTCCGATGAACAGATGCTTGTTATTATTGTATTTTCAGCACCTAGAACCATTCCAACACACAGTAGGTATGTAATACATATCTGTTGAACAAATAGTTTTTGTCAGTTTCAGTTTCATATTTTTTTTTTGCCTATTTGTAAACAGTAGTACTCTGAGAAAAATCCAATATTTTGCCGGAAAAGAGTGTCAACTCTGTACTCCATTTTGATTTATCACATCAGGAGCGTTCTCTGTTCTGGAAGTAGGATTACTGGATCAAATTGAAACTTTGAATTATGATTCAATTTATAGGTTTTGTATAGACATCATCTGAAAGTTATTTAAACTTCTGTCATTATCAATAAAGAAGCATTTTCTGTCATTCTGACCTATGTGTAAGTTCAGAGGGAGACTTCCTTGCTGAAAAGCATTTCTTACGATGTAGGCTTTCTAAGTTTCTCTGCATGATTTCTCTCTATGCACAACTTTCACTCTGCAGGGAATATTATTTACCCAATATTCTTTACTCTACCTCAAAGCCATAAGCGCTTTCAAGAAACTCACTAACAAGATATAAACATAACATTTATCATTTCACAAATGTTTTGCTTTTCTTTGAAATGCTTTTTCCTCAAACTTAAAGCCTACAACAAATCTTAGTCTTTAAAGATCCATAACAAAGGAAAAGGAAACTATAATGAGAAAATTGCACAATGCTCTGGGTACTCTTCCTTTGAGCTCTGTGGGGTTCTCAATTTTTCCAAGACATTTGAGCCAAGAGAAGAAGAAGCAATTTTGGCTGCTCCTTCTCTGAGCAATATCCCCAGGGCAGAGTACATTAAATAATGAGAGAGAAAGAAAGAGAAAGGGAAAAAGAAAGAAAAAGAAAAATCTCACCATTGCTTAAGTCTACTCTTGTCACTGTGTATTTTCACTTATCATTTCTGAGAGCAGCATTTCATGAACATCTTGGTGCCACACTGTAGAGTCACTATACATTACAGATGTTACAGGGTTAGGAAAATTCAGAAATATAGGTTACTAAAGGACAATAACATAGAAAATAATTATTACTCAAGAAATGTAATAAGAAAAAATGAAGATGATATACATTATTCAAAGAACATTGAAATAATTAGCGATTTGTACATGATTCCCCTAACCAAATATTGTCAGAGTTATTGGATAATGCATTTCACATATTAATTCAATATATACCTGTTTCGTTGTAATGCTACAGCTAACAGAAAATCTGAGAAGGCAAAAACACACACAGTATATCAGCTCCTTGAGAGATTAATTTAATTTCAGTATTTTTCCATATAAAGGAAGAGTATAATTAAAGTTACTCACCATTTGTGTTATTCAGATACAAATATAATGGCACTTTTTAAGACAAAATATTGAGTACGACTGGGAAACATGATCACATCTTTCTCCTCAAAACATATCCTTGGATTTTTTTCACAGTTCGCCTTCTGGTTCTCCTAGGTATTTAGTCAGAATTCCTGTGAATCTGATGTCCTTATTGTTACTCAGCGCATTCTGACCTCCTTGAACTTGGTTATGTTATTTCCTTTATCTTGAAGGTTTTCAGTTATCAGCCATTTTTTTTTCTTGACTAACTTAAAAACCTGGCTGTCGCAGGTGATTTATAAAACTAAAATGATGTTTAGTCTTAAGTAAAAGGATCAGAGACCATACAAACTAATCAAACATTGGATTGGATCCTAAATGTCTTTTTATTCTGCCTGTGGCAGTACTGGTGAATTTAGCTGCATAAAATGGGGAACACTGGGCAGAGGATATCCCACATGAGAGATACCAGCTATGACGGAGCCAACATGAATGGAAAGGTAATTAAAAAAAAGAGGGGTACCTGGGTGGTTCAGTAGGTTGAGTGTACCCTCTTGATTTTAGCTCTGGTCATGATCCTATGGTTGTGGGATCAAGCCCCACTTCAGGCTAAACTTGGAGCCTGCTTGAGATTCTCTCTCACTCCCCTTACGCCAACCACTTGTTCTCTCATGCACTGTCTCTCAAAAAAAAAAAAAAAAAAAAAAAAAAAAAAAAGAGGGGCACCTGGGTGGTTCAGTTGGTTAAGTGACCAACTCTTAATTTTGGCTTTCAGCTCAGGTTATGATCTCATGGTTCATGAGTTTGAGCCCCACATTAGGCTCTGAGCTGACAACACGGAAATTCTCTCTCCTCTCTGCTTCTGTACCTCTCTCTTTTTCTCTCAAAATACATAAACTTAAAAAAAAGAATAAAATCATGGTCCTCATACATATGTAAAGAGGAGCACACTTTAGTTTTATTTTAGAGGCAAAGCTTCTTTTTCCCCACAGTTGTCTTTTCATAAGAGAGATCCCTTGTATGTCTATAGAAAACAGTTATTTTGCATTGCTATCAGTTATCTAACAACTTACAAAGTTATAAAAGGGTTCTCATAATATCAGACTCAGATAACCTGGAGAGTGTGCTATAGGCATGCATAAATTTCCATTAAAGCACAAATTTTCTCTTACAAATGTCAGAGTGATGGTATAAAAGATGCCAGTTAACTCTGACAGATTAAAGGTGGAGTGAAACAGATTTCTCAGAGGTTGTACAACACGAAATAGTATTTCTACTCACAAGGATGAGAGAAAGCATCGATGGTTAGGAAAGTTTAGGAATTGTAATGATGATTTTGTGTTTACCTGTCCTTACAGTTTTGAATTATTATATTTCATTTAACTTGGATTTGGATCACCAATTTGAGAAAAATAGAAAGTGTACCAGATTTCCCATGAACAGAGGAAATGAGGGAATGATAGAGGCAATCACTTATATATTTAAGAATGACGAGAGTCATACTTTCATATAAACCATTGGAAAATTCTCCTTTTGGCCTATGGTCTAGAGCACATGTACAGAGTTTTGGAATACCCTCTTTTCTTTGGAATCGTCGCCTCTGGTTTTGGCTTTAGTTGTGTTTGCCCAATCTGTTTGGTGGAGTTAGTCCAATTCTGAGGAAAAGTGAGGAGGCTGACTTCACATTTATTGTTTAATTGCCTCCTAGCTCCTCATCACTTTGCTGTGGAAGTCTGGCCTGAAGATGCCAACAGGGAAAGGGAGATCACCATTCTCTCCAAATAACATCATTTTCTAAATGACTATTGACATTATGAAGCTATTGAAGCTAACCTATTAAAAACATAAAAAGGCAATCAAGTTAGCTTACTAACATTTACAGCAATATTCTATTCAAGAGGTTGAGAAGCTGACTCATCAGTATGCTAATACACACCTCTGACAAGGAATACATGAATTCTGAATCCATACATTCACCAAGAGCACAGTGTATAGATTGGGTTCTTCACAGCACACACCTGGTTGGAATTAATACAAATAAATAAATAAAATTGTAGTCAGAGGAAAGGTAGTGATGTCTACTTAGCTGTGTGTATCCACATTTCTAGTGTATTGTATCTGTGTTATTCACAGGGCATAATGTTATCTGTATCTTCCCATTGGTATAATGTTTTTTGTTTTTGTTTTTGTTGTTTTATTTTTTTTAGCAAAATAAGGCTATCAATCAAAACCATCTATATTATAAATGCAGTTACATAATGCAATTTGAAATTTGGTTACTTGTCTAAAGTAACACTGCATAAGATTCATTTTTCTCTCTTGCACATTGCATACAAGTTCTTTAATATACTTACAGAAAAAAAAGATTTTAAAATGATTCTCTTGCCTCATAAAGTTTATTCTAATACTGTTTTTGAAAGAATAAAATGCAATTCATTGTTTCCTTTTATCCCATGTGATGGCTCCATTGTTTGCAAGTTATATTATACAAAAACAGCAGCTAATGAGGTACCCGAGGACAAAAATATATTTGAATTATTAAGATAATGTCAGTTACAAACACAGAAAAATGTATTAATGTTATACCAGCCAAGTGTTTTGTTGTTGTTGTTGTTGTTGTTAATTTCTACTTCACTATCCTTTAAATTTTTGAAATTTTTTTCATAGGATATCCTTTAAACCTTCCAAAATTTATTTTTCTAAAACCTCTTCTATCTTTGGTGAGAAATGCCATTACTATATTCATATGGACACGCCTATGCTGTGCAGGGATCTCCATATATAGAGAGTGGCTTTTATGTACTTACGACTCTAAGAGTAATACGTGATGACTGTATTGTTTCCTGTATTCTTTCCTGAGGTATATCCTTTTTTTGAATTACAAGATATTTCATCCGTTAATGAATATACTAAAACAAAACTGTAAACCTAACTATCATGAGTTTGAATCTCTGTTTAAGAGTATCCATCAAATAATAAAATATTATGAAAATAATTGTGTCACTTTTTTCATTAGAAGATTCCCCTATTCTATTAATAAAACAAAAACAAATGATCACATCATTTTTATTTGGGCACCTCTCTTGAATAGCTTTTAAAGCAATTTTATAAATAATTTAAGGAGGGGCACCTGGTGGCTCAGTAGGTTAAACATCTGACTCTTGGTTTCAGCTCAGGTCATGATCTCATGATTCGAGTCCCAGGTCAGGCTCTTGGATCCATTCAGGGCTCCTAGCTGAAGGCTTGCTTGGGATCCTCCCTCTCTCCCTCTCTCTCTACCCCTCCCCCGCCCCTTGCTAGCTCTCTCTTGGTATCTCTCTCAAAAATAAATAAATAAAATTTAAAAATAATAAATAATTTAAGGATAATATTTATTTGATATGCTTTCATTTTAGAAGGTTTTCCATTATGTTATCAAATTTATACCACTTTTGTGAATGAAACGACAAAGAACGCATTATTTCTATAATACTATTGTGTTGTTTATTTTAGCTAAAGACCTAGGGTGGGATTGTAGAGAAAGTATTTTTTATGTTTTTAAATAGGGCTGGGGCACCTGGGTGGCTCAGTCGGCTAGCGTCCGACTTCGGCTCAGGTCATGATCTCCCAGTTCGTGAGTTTGAGCCCCGCGTCGGGCTCTGGGTTGACAGCTCAGAGCGTGGAGCCTACTTCAAATTCTAAGTCTCCCTCTCTCTCTGCTCCTCCCCTGCTCATGCTCAGTCTCTCTCTCCTTCAAAAATAAATAAAAACATTAAAAAAAATTTTTTAAAGGGGCGCCTGGGTGGCGCAGTCGTTTAAGCTTCCGACTTCAGCCAGGTCATGATCTCGCGGTCCGTGAGTTCGAGCCCCGCGTCAGGCTCTGGGCTGATGGCTCAGAGCCTGGAGCCTGTTTCCGATTCTGAGTCTCCCTCTCTCTCTGCCCCTCCCCCGTTCATGCTCTGTCTCTCTCTGTCCCAAAAATAAATAAACATTGAAAAAAAAAATTTTTTTTAAATAAATAGGGCTTTCTGTGAAAATTTTACTGAAATTCTGTGGACTAAAAAGCCTTGAAAATTAAATTTTTGATCTACTAGATACAAAATTCTAGATAGAGATTTACCCCAAGAGATATATGCAGTTACATTCCAAGGGGGATAAGACAAAGACCACTGAGCTATCCCAGGGGTTCTAAAGCTTAGGGGGAGTAGTTTGATTTTTTCTCCTGGAAATATAAATTTGTATCCCAAGGATAAGAACCCAGGATCCTTCCCTTTTGAATTCCCAAAAGAATTGTTTACATTAGGAGCAAAAGATCCCTATCTTTAAGGAAGAGAGGAAAGGATAGTTGGTTCACTTCTATACAATTTCCTCTTTTCATATATTCAAGGGTTCTTGCCAACAGCACAGACTCCATCCAGCGTTTGTGGGTGATCTTTTTTCCTGTTCATCATGTTGTTCTAGAAGAGGAAACTGGGGCTTGGAGAATCAGCATGGTTATTGGCTGTAAATAAATACAAATCTGCTTTGCCCCAGAAACCATGTGTCTGCATTTAGAATAATATTAATGAATATATATCTAAAAATTTAGCACACAGTGTTCCTAAACAGATCATTATTTTCATGCATAATTGTTACAGAATGAATGTTTGTGTGCCCCTCCCAAAAAATTGCATGTTGAAACTCCACCCCCCACCATGTGATGGTATTAGGGGGTGGGGCCTTTGGGAGATAATTAGAATTAGATGAGGACATGGAGAGAGGAGCCCTCATGAAGGGGATTCTTGTCCGTATAAGATTCATGGTAGAGCTTGCTTCTTCTGCTCTGCTCACCATCATGTGAGGATACAATGAGAAAATGGCTATCTGTAAGACAGAAGAGGGCTCTCACCAAAACCTAACTGCACTGGCACCCTGATTTTGTCTATAAGGCAACATGTTTTTGATATTTTGTTATATTACCCCAAACTTTCAAGAAAATAGTTGTTAAATTCCTGGGAAAAATATTTCCAGCTCTCTAGTCCATGCCTAAACATTTTAACAGTAACTAGTCTGTGAAATCACAATGAGAGCTTACATTCAAATGTTGTCAGATCTCAGAAACAATGCCTACAGAAAGGCAGGCTAGACAAAGTTTATACTGCTTGCTTAAGAAAACCAGAGTTCTGTGGCATTCGTGAATTGCTCAACAATTTTTTATATATAACAGAGTAACTTCCAGAATTTCCAGAAAATAATAGAAACGTTTTAAAATATTCATTGAAACTGAAAAAATTATGTCAGTGATTTCCAGTGTTCCAAAACTCAACATGTCCTTCACAGTTCATTATTGCTTCAAGGTCAGGTCCTTCAAGTGTCAACCTCAAGCAGTCTCTTTCAGCTTCACCATTACTTGAGAGTAGGTAGTGTTCAACTCAAGATTTTATCTGATGATTTTACTGAGTTCTTTTTGTGGTAAGGGCAGAAATCATGAATGTTCTTCCCATATGGCCACTTACAAAAAGTCGGAAAGGAAAGGTTAAATTGTGAATTGAGTCAGATAGACTCAGAGACAAATCAACCGACCACCATAGCTTAAGGAGGTGAATTTCCATAGAGAGATTTTACTATTGGTTAGCACTGCATGTTACAAGACAAAATAAACTGAAGGTGTTAGGATTGAAGGTTTGGAGTTTATATAGTACATGTTTGTTTTCTTTCAGGCAGTTTTGAATTTCAACAAGTTTTAAGAAAGAAAATCCAAAGGTTCCCTACAAATTCTTTAAAATCTCTATTTGAAAAGCCAATTTATGAAAGTAACTGTAGAAATGATAATACAAAATTTAAAACACAGATGTAAAGGCACTTTAGATAGAAGTGTCCCTGGATACACGAAGATTATACAAATCCATACTTGTGATTCAGAGGCCACTGCTGTATGATAGATTTGTTTTTCCTCAATGGCTATGATTCTTTAAATCACATGTAAATTTCTATAATCCAAACCATCACTCTGTAAATTCAATCTAATCCATCTTTTGAAAGCTGAAAGGCCTACAAGTGTAATAACTAACTGAAAGACAACATAGCCTTCTCTGGAAACACTGCCAAAAACAGGACATACCATTGGATCTATGCTTTCCGTTTCAGGGGCAGCAGCGTCTTCAAAGGAAGAAGCGATTGATTCATACTAAGCAACCTCAGGCTAATTCTCTAATTAGGTGACAATTTAGATGCAGCGCACGCCCTAAGTGCTGTGTAGAGTATGAAGTCCAGACTGGGGAAGATGCCCAACTGTGGTATTGTAAAGACAGCAGATGGCTGGGAAAACAATTTCTAGAATTATTTCAGAGTTCTAACTTTCAAGTCAATTTAGCATTATTATTTAAATTTAATTATTGGAATTTTCATTAGGAAAACCATGCAAATATTTTCCTTTCTCTAAAATAATTTACCAAGTAGATCAGTAGACCTGCAATCAAAGTTTCACCATAGCATAAAATTGAAATAATTTTGCCTCTGTATTCTGCTATATGAATGCAACAACTATGGAACTGGAGCTTTAAAGCATTTAGTCTTGTTTGGACACATTGCTCAGTAAAGGAACTTTGTGCACAATGTGTGCATTTTATTTATCATTAAAATATACCTGTTATAAAAACCGATATGCATTAGTTTGCATATAAAACATTAAGACGAAAATAGACACAATGTTTTAAATGTTTATTTATTTTGAAAGAGAGAGTTTGTGAGCAGGAGAGGGGCAGAGAGAGAGGGAGAGAGAGAATCCCAAGCAGGTTCCACTGACATCATCACAGAGTCTGACCGGGGGCTTGATTCCACCAACCCTAAGATACTGACCTGAGCCCAAATGAAGAGTCTGAAGCTTAAAGGACTGAATCACCCAAATGCCCCTAGAAACAATGGTTTTGAAGTTGTACTTTCAATCAGTTACAGTGAAAGATAAACTGTATTTTGAAAATAGGTTACCAGATAAAAGGACCAAAACTTCCCTTAAAATATTGGTACCAGTACAGGATTATCAAATTTGTAATTTGTGAATCTTTTTTTTTTTTTAATTTTTTTTTCAACGTTTATTTATTTTTGGGACAGAGAGAGACAGAGCATGAACGGGGGAGGGGCAGAGAGAGAGGGAGACACAGAATCGGAAACAGGCTCCAGGCTCTGAGCCATCAGCCCAGAGCCTGACGCGGGGCTCGAACTCACGGACCGCGAGATCGTGACCTGGCTGAAGTCAGATGCTTAACCGACTGCGCCACCCAGGCGCCCCTGTAATTTGTGAATCTTAACTCATATCTCTGCTTGCTGTTTGCAAAAGTTGTACATTTTAATAAACATGGTAATGCAAGATAGGGCATTTAGCATCACTTTGTTGATATTTGTTTGGTATCTCTCTACTTTACCAGTGTCGTGTTCTGCTGAAACTGAAATTCTACCTTGAAAACACCTTTGTTCATTTCCAAACTTGGTTATCCCTGCCTCCTTCATTGCAAGCATTTCTGATTACATTCCATTCATGCAGTAATTTTGTCACACCTCAGGATTTCTTTCTCAGTAATTGTCATTAAAAAAAAAATTGTAACAAAAGTCTGCATTATATTTAAAAAAATCATGGAGATTTCAGGAAGTGAAATCTAGTTACTCTCAGGAGGATATGTTGTATGGAAAGTAGATTTTCTCACCAAAAATCAAACTGAAGAACTTATAAGAGCAAGAAGAGAACACAAATTCAAGAAACAAATGAAAACAATAAGCTGTACATTCAGACAATGCAGGAGACAGGGGACTGTGGGAGATGCATAGCTTCAGGCTGAGATCAGAGGGCAGCTAGAAGCAGCCCTGAGAGGTTAGGTTGAAGTAAGTCTTTTAAAAATTGGCTCTTGCTTTTACTCCCCACGTTGTTTTGGAAAAATGATTGCCTGACCTTTTGCTGCAGAAATCAGCAACACCAGCTGATAGCGGAGTCTGCAGGATATCAAGGCAGTGCAAAAAGTTTTGGCGGAGTGAAGAGTTGATTTAGAGATGTGTCCACTGTCGAGAGCTTTGCTTCTTGAACTTTCAATTCTCCCTTCCCTGGGTAAGTTGTACCCAGGAAATTGTTTCCGCATATCTGTTACTCCTTGAAAATTTGAAGATAAAACTAAGAACAAAGGGGTTTGCCTGTGGAAGAAAAAGTATTGAGGAAGGAGAGCAAGACAGAGTGACCACACTAGTTCTGAAGTGACTGGAGGCTACCATTCTGAGGCTATCCCCTCCCGCTCTTCACTCATGGACGGAAGCCATGACAAATCTTATCAAAATAGCTTATTGCACTGAAAGCACAAATCTATAGACTAAAACTGCATAATTAGAGACTATAAATAAAATACACATTCATACACTAAAACCTTGGATTGAGAGTAACTTGTTCTGCGAGAGTTCCACATGACAAGCAAATATTTTTAATAAATTTTAATTTGATAAACAAGCCATGTCTTGCAATATGAATAGGACATGATGCCGAATGTCACATGGTCACAACTGAGCCAATGGTTCTTGAAATTCGCTATGATATATAAGTGCTTTGGATTACAAGCGTGTTTCCAGAATCAACGATGCTCACAAACCGAGGTTTTATTGTATCTGAAAAACATATTTCACCAAAGCAAAGTTAGTTAAAGAGAAAGACAAATAATTAAACATAATTAAACATAAGATTATTTTGTAAGGATAGAAAAGAGAATACTAGCACTGTAAAACAAAAATAGGAAATAAAAAGACCCAAGTGTTCTGGTTTCCAGTTTTGCATGTAAAAGGAGCTTAGAAGTTACTGCTCCACCCTTACAACACGTAAAAAGCTAAACAGACTGAAAAATAAGCAACGCTTCTTGGATCCATAAAGGAGGAGTGGACACAGGGCAAGCCACTGACCCCTCGAATGGAGAGATGGGAGAATATGAGGTACCATGGTTTAATGGAGCAGACTCACTAGAAGAAACTGGGTTGAGGGAACCATCATTGGATAGAAAACCTGAACTGTATTAAGAAATTGCTAGAAACTCAGTATGTATAACCCTAAGAGTTAAAAACTCTGGGGGGGACCCAGTCGTAAGAGGGTTTCACAGTATAGTGAGATTTACCTCCAGGAGCTTGATTTGATTCCCTCAGAAAAATGGAGAAAAATCTTGTCAGTCTCCTAATAGGAGGAAAAGAAAGGCACCATTTTGAAATATGCCAGAGCGATCTAGTTTCCATAAC
The DNA here is from genome assembly GCF_018350155.1 of Leopardus geoffroyi. Lineage (NCBI taxonomy): Eukaryota > Metazoa > Chordata > Mammalia > Carnivora > Felidae > Leopardus > Leopardus geoffroyi. The sequence goes on along the minus strand of NC_059338.1, from coordinate 18,700,084 downwards.
AAACCCTGCCCTTAGGGGACAGCAGTTAACCAGAGCCTAACTGCTAAGGTATTATTAGAGTTTAAATGAACAGAGGAAGAGAAATATCCAGTTGTAGCAGGCTCTAAGCTTTCACATGTTGGAAGAGATAAATGTAACTCCTGCTCCCTCTAGCCACCCTGCCCCCCCCCCCAAAAAAAAGGGGAAGAAAATAAAGAAAACTGAGAAACACTTAGGAAGTTCACACCATCCAGCAGCATAGGCTCACCTCAAGACTGAGACATAATCGGGGGCGTTTTACCTAGTACATCATGTCCAGATATCAAGAAAAAAGTTACAAGGCACATCAAAAAGCAATTAAAATCTGCCACACGAGGATATAGAGAGAAGATCTTCTGGAAACCAGGAAGAATGCTCTCACCAGAGCATGTGCCTTCATTACACATTTGTTGTTGAAGCCCCCCGCCCCCAGACTATGGTATTGTGTTCTAGCAGCCTGGACTGACCAAAACAAGCACCTCACCCAACACACAGCAAGGCATTCTTTTCAAGCACGCATAGCATATTCATATTAGATACTATGGGAAGTCCTAATTTATTTCAAAGGATAAGTAATATTTTATGGAATGCTTAATGCTTTCTCTCGGTTATTAACAAATAATGCAATGATATTGTGGCCACATGCCAATTAGTTTTCACAGTGGTTTCATAATATATCTTGAACTTTGGATTAGCATATGTATTTGAACTATACAATGAAGGTAGGCTTTTATACTGACAGAAACCAACTGTGATTTGCTTAATTAGTTTAACAATGAAGACCGGCTGTCTTAATTGGGTTGTGTGAGGGGATCAAAAAATTATTAACAAATATTGCATTGGCAAATGTAAATTAGAATGAAAAGTATTCCAATTTTCATAACCCTTTCTGAGTACATAAGATTAAATAACATGTCTCTAGGTGAAAAAATAACAGATGTAATTAATAGTCAGTTGATAACACTTGCTAAATCATTTTTGGTGGACTTCCCAGAAATTGGGTCATGAATGATTCTGTTGGCATGCTAACAATTTTTTTTTGCAAGCCAGTTGATTTTCAAATCTTTGCTTTTAACAAATTGAAGAAGACCTCATTTAATTGTTAGCTAATATCTCATAAAGGTAAATTTATTGATTTATCACTATATTAATTTTGCATACAATTAAAAAAAATCAAATAACTCAGTGACATCTCTGTAATGAAAGTAATATATCCTCATCTATTTATTTATATGAACAATGATTTTTAACATTTAAACTTAATTTTACTTAAAAAGAAACTTAATTGCTGCTGAAACTCAATTCAATCTATCAGTTTTTAATATACATTAATGGATATATTGGAGACAGGCGGTACCCATCTCATTAAGAGATACATTTTAATAAAATTATACTTTTTGTTAAACTTCAGTTTATTTAAATTTTATACTGCATTTGTTATTTTATATTTATATTTTATTTGTAACAAATTTATTATTTTGATAAATTGCATACTACTAATAATTATAAGATACCTGAATGCAGAACTAAATGGTAGTCTTATGTACAATGGACAAAATAATTAAATTTCAATTTACATAATGTTTTGCACAAAACATGATAAATAATACACTGATGGGCACATAATTGGAAATTTGAATCCAATGCAAAAAAAAGGGCGATAATAGCTATACAATCATAATAGTTTTTAGATTCCATTGGATAGTTTAGAAGTATTGCAATAATTTTATTGTAATGTTATAGTACAATGATCCTGTACATTATGGTAAAACAATTCTATACCTTTTGTAACAGCTTTTGTCCCAGACTCTCTTTCCAAATCAGTCTGTGTAGCGAATAACCTTGAAGATGCACACAGTATCTTCTTCTAGCACAGAGGTCACACTGGTGTTTGGAACAGTATAATAAAGATAACATCTCCCTCCAGAGCACTCATTGGGCAGTTTCCTAGCCCACTCTTACAACATTGGGGATTTCCTAAGGTCACAGTGTCTCAGCTGTGTGTACAGCATTTACCAGCCCCCTCAACCCCCACATAACCCTCACGGGATTTACAAACTTGAAGCTTGGGCTTTCTTCTCAGCCAAAAATAATGAAGACCCTTTGTCTTTGACTCAGGAGACTCATGTCTTTCTTCTGCCAGCATCCATAAAACGTTGCCATGCTAACGTGTCAGCTTGCAAATAGAGTAAAATCTTAGACCCTTTGCAGTTCTTGACAAAATATTGATAAGATTTATAAAGAGCAAAACTATATCCTTTGCAATTATCTACAATCATAACGAAATGTTTAGGTTAGTATAGAAACTATGTGTGCTCAAAATGTGAAGACTATTGCTAGATATTTAATTTACTAATCTTATAATTGATCACAACTTTAGATTTTAACTTGTAAAAAGGTTAAGGGTTAAGGTTCTTGTCTGGATTTTTCCCTCTATTGCTATACCCCTGGTAATCACCTACCTGCACATAGTCAGTGTTCCAAAACTCTATGTCGAATGAATGGATAAATGGTGTAATCAGTCTGCCATTATTAAAAAATTTTGAAACACAGTGTTTTAGAGATTTAGAATTCAGATGTGAAAAACATGGAAGAAACAACATTCTGCTTTTGATTTCAAGACGTGTACAAATTGTGTAAATTCATGTAAAATTAACCTTTATTGATGCCATTTTTCAAGATACTTGCACAAAAATGGACTTTTTTTTTTTTTAAGAGACGTTCTTCAGTTTCATTAATGTTCAGATGGACATGATGAAATTGCAGGGGCAGAAAATCAGAGTTTATCTGACTGTGATGTGTGGCCAGCTTAAAAACTTGATGAGGTTTCAGCAATTTTAACTACAGAGGCACAATTTTCACAATGCTATCCACCACATACTTGGGTTTTTTTGTAATGCTATTTCCTGAGAGGAAGAACTCCAAAATGTTAACAGTGCTCTCAGATGTTCATAGAATATTATTCAAATATGTGAAAATCTAGATGTGTTTCTGAACATTTAAAAGAAGAAATGAATAATTAACTTACCAAAGTTAGTCAAAAACATGGGGAACATTCACAGATTGTGTTCTGGAATACTGACTATTGTTATGAGTTATTTTACACCTGTTGGTGACTTAAAAGTATATACTGTCATTGGATTCCAAACATGAATGTGATTTTAGGGTAATTTATTATTATTTTTTTAAATTTTTATTTACTTTTAAGAGAGGGAGAGACAGAAACAAAGTGCAAGTTGGGAAGGGGCAGAGAGAGACACACACACAGAATCTGAAGCAGGCTCCAGACTCTGAGCTGTCAGCACAGAGCCCGACGGGGGCTTGAACTTGTGAATTCTGAGAGCATGACGGGAGCCGAAGTCAGATGCTTAACCTACTTGGCCTCCCAGGCACCCTAGAGTGATTTATTATTTTAAATGCTAGACATTTAACTATTATTTCTAAAGTACTTAACTCTTTTTCTATCCTTAAAATAGAAAATGTCTAAAGAAAGTATATATTTCTCAACTGCTTTTCACAGAAACACGTCCACATGTGTACTATTTTTAAAAATCTCTTCAGAAAATAATTAAAATATTGAAATTGGCAATTTGTAAAATACATTTCCTCTTGTTTTGTAAGAACTTGATAAACAGTTATGTGTTTCTAATTATTGCCAGCAGAATAACTATGAGAAAGTACCAATTATTCTAGGAGAAATACCAAGATGAAAACACAAATTGAAATTTACTGTTTAAATGGGAAAAAAATTAACTGAGGAATGAATAGAAATTTTTGAGTGTTGAAAATATTACAGTTTCTTTCTTTATATATGTAAAATTGTAACCTTACCTATAGAGGGTTAATTTAATTAATGTTGGATATTTATTCAACATGGTTTTCACAGTAATATACTTGCATCACCATGTGCACAGAATATTTAAAATCTATTTTAAATTTTATAAAATCTCAGGGCAGCATAAAAGAAAAATCTGTTAATTGATCTGTTGGGTATTGAATAGGAGTTAGTATGTCAACTTTTGGAGTTTAGCCGTATCAGGAGTACATTTGCCATTTCAGTGAAGATACATGATACTTGACTAATCCATTCCATTTTGAATAAATTTTACCATTTTGGTATGCTGTATTCTATGTGCGCCTACGCCCTGGGATTATATCATAGGAAATGAAAATTAAGGAGATATTTATTCTAATGTGTGAAACTAGTCTAGCTAAAATTTTTCAAAAAGTCTCATACTTTTTAAATTAAATTTTAGTAACAGAATCATATCCAATAAATAAGATCCACAGCAGATTTGTAAAATGTACTATAGCAAATGAGTTCACTAAATAGCATGATTCATTTACAAAATGTTTATTTGCTTCCAACTGTCTTGCTTATAGAATGTAGGTCAATGCTTGTTGAAAGACAGACACCCTCCCTGCTGCACACACACGATGTGTTTTTGTAGGAACGATATAAAATGTGTGTGTATATATTATTGTATATTTCCCTTTTTATTTTCTTTTTAAAAAATGTCTTATTGGGGCGCCTGGGTGACGCAGTCGGTTAAGCGTCCGACTTCAGCCAGGTCACAATCTCGCAGTCCGTGAGTTCAAGCCCCGCGTCAGGCTCTGGGCTGATGGCTCAGAGCCTGGAGCCTGTTTCTGATTCGGTGTCTCCCTCTCTCTGCCCCTCCCCCGTTCATGCTCTGTCTCTCTCTGTCCCAAAAATAAATAAACGTTGAAAAAAAAAATTTAAAAAAAAATGTCTTATTTATTTTTGAGTGAGTGCAAGTGGGGAAGTGGCAGAGAGAGGGGGACAGAGGATCTGAAGCCGGCTCTGTGCTGACAGCAGCCAGCGCGATATGGGGCTCTAACTCACAAAGGAAAAGATCATGACCTGAGCTGAAGTCAGGATCTCAGCCAACTGAGCCACCCAGATGCCCCTATATTTCTCTTTTTCAGCACTACATACCCCAAGAATATCCCAATTCTGTCTTTAATAAACTATTTTTCTACGATTTCCATTTTTCTACATTTCCATTTTCGCTTGCAAAAATTCTTCCATTTCAACAATTTTGTAATGATGAATTTAGAACTAATGCACAACACAAAAATTAGCATAATGGCAAATCAATTCTAAAAACATTATATTTTTACTCTGTATGAATGATAATTAGGTATTTTTTTAAGGTTTTATTTTGAGAGACAGCGAGAGTGAGAGGGGGAAGGGCACAGAAAGAGGGAGACAGAGAATGTCAAACAGGCTCCATCCTGTCAGTGTAGAGCCAGATGTGGGGCTTGAACTAACGAACCATGAGGTTATTACCTGAGCCAAAACCATGAATCAGATGCTTAACCATCTAAGCCACCCAAACACGCCAATAATCAAGTATTTTAAATCAGATACACAATTTTTTTAAATTTATTTATTTTGAGAGAGAGCATGCCAGCGAGGGAGGGGCAGAGAGAGAGAGAGAGAGAGAGAGAGAGAGAGAGAGAATCCTGAGCAGGTTCCATACTGTCAGTGCAGAGCCTGACGTGGGGCTTGAACCCATGAACTGTGAGATCATGTCCTGAACCGAAATCCAGAGTTGGACACTTAACCGACTGAGCCACCCAGGTGCCTCTAATCAGATACACAATTCCATATTCACATAACAGATGTGTTAAATTCTTTGAGTTGCAAAAAGAATACCAGTAAGAAAGAACTCCACTCTTCTCTTTTGGAAAACATAATAATTAAATCCCCTTCAGAATAACCTACAAGTTCACAGTCTGAGTGGTAAGAAAACCTTAGAAACATTAAGGAGAAAAAAAAAAGAAAACTAGCCAAATTAAATAGTAACAAAAACAAAGATAAAATTGACTTTATTTTAGTAGCAGTTATAAACTATATTTCTCTCTTCTTCCTGGGTTCTAGTGATATATTTAGAAAAACACATTTGCAAATGCATGCAGTATTTTTGGATATCTATTTCTTTATTGATATTTAAACACAATTATTCTCAGAACCAATTAAAATATTTTAGAAGTTTTATTTATCAAACAAAATGGGAAAAAAGGTGAATGATAAATGCCTACAATAGCAGCTAAAATTATATATATAAGTCATATCTATGCAAGGAAAGATTGAATGCTCCTTGACAGAGAGTTTTTTATCCTTAATGAGTCCCTGCAGGGGATGCTGTAACATACACTTGATACAGATTCTGAGTCCTTTCTGTGAATAAATGAAATGTTTTATGTTCATGCACTCACCAGCAGAAATACATAAATACAAAATCAGTAGCAAATAATCTAGCCAAAACGAGGTTTGAAAAAGTGTATAAGTATAGAGAGTAGGAAATCAGGTAAAAGTTATTTAAATTTCTTCTTTCTCTTACTTCCTTTTCAGATTCATTAATAAACGGCCTATGCACCTTTGGATTCACTGCCTCTACATTGCTCGGCAGACAGATGGTTGCATATTTCAGTCTCGTACGCACTTAGAAGAAAACGCACTTGCCTTGATACCATAAAATCAGATTTCTCTAATAATTGCGATCAAAAATCTCCTTGTGAAAAATAAATGCCATTACTATGTTATTACCTTGTGCAATGAGCTAAAGTATTTCATACATTTCTGTTTTCAGTTATAACAAGAAAGCTGTTTAATATTGGGGGACATTGAGATAAAGAGCCCGAACTTCAGCAGGATGCCACAGAACAGCTTTGGGGAGCACCCATACAATTATAATCTGCATCAATACTTTTAAGTAACCCTGACAAACTAAAAATCTAAGGGAAAAAATGTTTTCATGTGTAAATTTACTAGATTGTTTTTCTTAAACTATTTCTTTAAAATATTCGAGACACAGCCTCTAAAATTTCTTTAAAGTAGCATAAATATTTCTGGTAGACTGGTGGGAGCAGCAAAAAAAGTTACCTTAAATGGACATAAATTTCAGGTATATTCATTTGATTCAAAGCAAGGGGTTAGCTTTTGAGGAATGGATGACTTTAAGAAGGCCGCCTTGGGGCAAAGTACCAACGGTTGTATTCTGATATAAAATTTAACACCTGCAACAGATCATTTTTAAATATGTTCTTCTCTATACTGTAAGATTTTGAAATTTATTATTCATGAAATGAATACTAATAATAGCTATAAAAGACATAGTAAAAATTTTATAAAAAATTGTATGAATAAACAAGTCAATAAAAAACAAACATTTTTTTAGTTACATGAATGTAATTTTTTCCCTTTTAATATAGAATTTACTTTTTAGAGCTGTTTACAGTTCACAGCAAAATTGAGCAGAAAGTTCAGAGAATTCCCATATTCCCCTGGCTCTGCTTCAAGTAGCCACAGCCTCCGTCACTGTCAACATCCCAGACTGGAATGATACATTTGTTAAAAGTGATAAAACTTGCACTGACACATCATCGTCACCCAAAGTCCATACTTTAGGTTAAGGTTTACTCTCTGTGTTATACATTCTATAGGTTAGGACAGTTATTCAATGACATACATATAATGTAAATGCCTGACAACTAGATTTTCTGATTACAATGTAAGTGCCTAACATTAAGCTTTTGATTGCCAAGGCATTCTTTTCAAAAAACATGTATCTCAGATAAGCTATTGCCAGCCACACAACTGGATTAAAGGCCAGGCCGACTCACCCATGATTTTCCTCTTTTAGAAAACCCTCAGTGACCTAACTGACCACTTGAATGACCCCGCTTTTCCCTTCCCATGTTTTCATTCTTCCTCTTATGTTTTATTTTATTTTTTTCTCTTACGTTTTAGATTGATCAAAAAGAATGAACCCGATACCCTAGGCACCCTACGCTTGACCCCACTAAAGGCAGAACCCCAGGTTCATTCCATCTTTCTGACCTTTCTCTGTATTCTTTAGGACTTGCCAGTAAAAATTCTTGTTCTTTCAAAGTTCCTGATGATTGTTGCTGAGGTACATCTATGCTACATGTGTCGGTCCATCCACAACATTGACTTTGGTTGGGGAAATGTCTAAGGTGGTTCACTGCAAGTAAGGAGTACAGGTCTAGGAGAGTGCTTCATACATTCCTAGCAATACTATCACAATAAATAGACTCAGACCAACATAAACACATGTGTCCATCATTTTGGATCATGCAGAGCGTTTTCACTACCCTTAAAATCCTCTGTGCTCAGCCTATTTTACATCCTTTTACTATCTCCATAGTTTTGTCTTTTCCAGAATGTCATATAGTTGGAATTATGCAGTACGTAGCCTTTTCAAATTGTATTTTTTCCACTTTGTAATATGCATTTAGGTTTCCTCCATATATTTTCATGACTTATAGTTCATTATTTTTTAAGAACTGGACAATGTTCCATTGTTTGATGTACTAGAAGCGCATTACCCATTCAGCTACGGATGTACATCTTGGTTGCTTTGGCAATTGCTTGAGCAATTATAAATATGGTTGCAATAAACATCCATGTGCAGATTTTGTGTTGCTATGTTTTTAACTCCTCTGGGTAAGTACCAAGGAGCATGATAGCTGGATCATACAGTAAAAGTGTGTTTAGTTTTGTAAGAAACTGTTAAACTGTCTTTCAATGTGGCTGCCCCATTGTGCATTCCTATAAGCAGGATAAGACTTCCTGTTCCTCAACATCCTTTCCAGCATTGGGTGTTATGAATGCTCTGGATTTTGGACATTTCAATAAGTGTGCAAGGGCATCTCATTGTTCTAATTTGCATTTCCCTGATGATATGTGATGTGGAGCATCTTTCCATGTGTTTATTTGCCATCTGCATATCTTCTTGGTGAGGTGTCTGTTAAGATGTGTGACCGTTTTTTAATTGAGTTTATTTTCATGTTGTTAACCTTATGAGTTCTTTGTAATTTTAAATAGCAGTTCTTTATCAGTTGTGTTTTGCATTCACGTAATTTTTGGAAAAAGTGAAAATGCACCAGAGGAAAAGCTCCTGGTGAAATTCTTCTGCCAAGTTTAGGCAAAAATTTGCACATAGAGTGACAATAGATGTAATTAATTTTGTTTCTGCCTGTTTACAATCACTGTGCTTTCATGGTTTATTGTAAATCTACTATTAAAGGGAGGAATATATAATTATACGGTAGCTGTAGACAAGACTGGCACTCAAAATCAGTTTGATTCATTCTGAACCACCACCACTAAACTTTTGAAACTTAATTCTTGGCTGAACTGCTTGAGTAGAGTTTGACCATGTAACTGAGAGTTCTCAGAATTAACTTTTATGTAGAATACATAGATTATTTAAGGGAGTAATAAAATTGAGCAAATTAGGAATTAGAATTGTTATCACATTATTAAAACAATGATAACTGCATGATTATCTTGATTTTATAAAAAAAAAAAAAAAAAAAAAAAACTTCACAGGGAAATGCTGTGTCATTGACATTATTTAAAATTTCCAGTGCATGGAGATAATGAAAGAAATGACTGATTTTAGGCAGTTTTATTATTTTTTTTTACATTTTTCTACAAAGTCTTATTCTTCTTAATGACTACGGCCAATGAATATTGCTTCTCCTGTACTCTTTAGTGGATTTATTCATCAAAAAGTTACACACAAATACTTCAACAACCTTCCTACAGCAGAAATTCATACTAACAATAACCCATTGGAAATGAGTAGTTTGGATAGATACCCTAAGTAGTATGTATGTATCTGTGTGTGTGTGTGTGTGTGTGTGTGTGTGTGTGTGTATTTTATAAAATTTCAAGAATTTCTTTAGACATCTTGCATTTCCATCCCTTTTCTTTATTTATCAATTGTCAATCAGGTAGACAGAAAGCAAACAGAGATTTATTTTGCAAGATGTTATCACCTGAATGTTTGTATCCTCCCAATATCCATATGTTGAATCCCAATTCTCAAAGTGTCAGTATTAGGATGTGGGACCTTTGGGAGGCTATTAGGTCATGAGGGTGGCTCCCTCATGGATGGAAATAACACCTTTATAAAAAAAGATCCACGAGAGCTCTCTCACTCATTTTGCCACATAGGTACACAGTGACAAGATTACTATTTGTGAACCAGGAAGTAGTTCTTCACCAGACACCATACCTGTGGATGACTGAATCTTGGACTTTCCAGCCTTTGGAATTATGAGAAATGAATTTTTCAAGCCACCCAGTCTAAGGTACTTCTGTTACAGTTATGACAGTCTGAGTGGACTAAGACAGAGCTTTTTTGTTTTGTGTGTGTCAATGGTGGGGCAAGGTGCACAAAAATATAATTTTCTTTATAAAAAACTTTAATCTGGTGAAACGAATCTAGCCTGATTATTTGGAGACTCTGATTCCAGTTTCATCAAGAAAGCAAGCTCATTCAACTTTCCACAGGTTGAAGACTTTTGAGTCCACCTGAGAAGAGCCCACTTAGTCTTTGTTTGTCTTTAGAAAACTGCATAAGCAAACAGATTCCTCAATAATTATTCCATATATTTTTTAATTATCCTCTTTAATTTGTCAACAAATATACTTCAGTGTCAATGTTATTGCTTCATTTGTGAATTTTTACTTTTCATATCTTTCCTGCCACTTTTCTTAAAATTGTTTTTATGCTCCTATGAATAGTTATTGTTATAATTTATCCAAGTCAACCTAATTATTGTCTTCATCATGAAAAGTTGTTGTGGGAAAACATATTTTTATACTCAGGCAGACATTGGCTGCATTACCTATAAGGGTATGTTCTAGAGCCTGAAACAAAAAACCTGGATTTGGTTCCTTCTCATAATGGCTATGTAACCTTAAATAAATTATTCTAATTCACCATGCCTCAGTATACTTTTCAAAAAAAAAGGGGGGGGGAAGTAATGCCAAGCTCACATGCTTATAGTGAGAATTAATCTAATTAGAGTTCTTGAAAGGACCTGGTACATAATAAATGTTCAGTATAATGTCAGCCCTTCTGATGTCCTGTCCACTGTATTTAGACTTCTAGATATATCAATAAATGAACTAAAAATTGCTAAATGAAATGTTCATCTTGTTATCTTATATGGCCTTTAAGCTATTTTTGAAATGTTGAACAGTTTTTTCTTGAACTACTTTTCTTCTTCTTTACTTCTCTGCTTTAATGATCTTACTTATATTAAGCATAATCCATTAATGCCACCTCCCCTCAAAGAAAAAAAAGGTTACAAAGATCTCACTCTGTATAAGATGTTGCACTGTGCTCTGTGGGTGATTCAATCATAAATTATTCTGGTTCTCAAATATGTGTCTATTGGGAGAAGTAAAACATGAATACAAATAACTCAAAGACAGTAAAAAGTGATGAGGGGCTTTAGAGAGCTACAAATTAAGTACTATCAGAGCATTGATGAAGAGAGCAATTCTAGTTACTTAGGGAAACTTCATGGTGGGGGTGTCGTTACCTTTTTAGAATATACAGTATTTGAAAAGGTGGAGGTAAGGAAATGACTAAATGTGACATCAATGATTTCTTTGGAGAAAAGCATGAAGAAAGGCATGATGGTGGAAGCAATTAGTAGCATGACCCCAGGTTATTAAGCAATTTAGGTTGCTTCATAAATGTAGAGAAGCTTGTTATATCAAATGTAGACAAATATCATGCACCTATTAGGCCAAAGGGTTTTGTCTCCCTCTAAAGTATGGTGGAAACTTTCCATTATTTGAGCAGACTTTCAAGAAGTTCCCTAGGCATTACAGTAAGGAAATATACACAATACGGAAAATAGTTAAAATCATTTTTTATGATTATTTAGACAAGAAAAAAAATTGAACTAAGAGCTTACAATAGAAATGAACAGAAGGGGGCCAGATTCCAGAGATAATTGTCTTTGTTATAATATTAATTTCTATGACTATGTTGTCATAGATATGGGTACAATACATGAAATAACACACATCTTTATGTAGAAGAGTTGGCTGATATACATTTTGCACGTTAGTAAGTCTTGGTTTACATCAAAAAAAGAAACTCAAAAGAAAATTATAGTAGGACTCATGTATAATATGAAAAAGGTAAAATGGATACCTTACAAGGAATTTTCAGTGTGAAGGTGGATGTGCATAAGAGGAGAACCTTCATATCCAGCAGGAGGATGGAGCTTTCTCAAACCATGGATGGCTAATCAGAACACCTCCTCCAGGTAGAATGAAATCATCCCACCACAGGTGAGCCAAGAATGGTGGAGAAAGTAGATGCAGCAGGTTCACAAGGAAATGTTTTTAAAGATTTTCTTTTGCTGCTCTTGAGACTGGAGATGATGAGGTCTTTTTGCCTTAAGTGCGGTTTCTATAAATTCAAACAAACAAACAAACAAAAAATGTCCTCATTAGTCATTTCTAATGTGCATGTGGGATTGTGCAAAATTTGCTTCAGTTTATTAAACCATAACAGGATGGTCATGAATAAGACAATTTAAAAAACAGTATCCAGATGCCTCTGTCTTTGGATTCTATGACTTGCCTTTGGATACAGAAGTATTGTAGGTTTTGAAAATCTAATACAATATTTAAAAAATTATAATAATTTTTAAAATATGCAAATGCCATGGGACTTTGTCCACCAGCTCTTTTATTTCCTTCTGTTAAGCATGTCTCTCTCTTTCTCTTTTAATGTTTATTTATTTTTGAGAGAGAGAGACAGAGCACTAGCAGGGAAGGGGCAGGGAGAGAGGGAGACACAGAATCCAAAGCAGGCTCCAGGATCTGAACCATCAGCACAGACCCCGATGTGGGGCTCAAACTCACAAACTGTGAGATCATGACCTGAGCCAAAGTCGGCTCTACGAAATGAGCCACCCAGGCGTCCCAAGCAAGTCTCTTTGATTAAAATCATCAAAAAGAGATGATTAACTCCTTACATAAGTGGAAAGCAATATCTTTACCAAACTATAGAGAGGACAGGGAAATGATAGTAAGGACTAGAGAAAGAGAATGGAGGGAGGGAAGAGAAAAAGAAAGACAGAAAGAGAAGAAAGAAATTATCTTTTCTGTTCCAAGTCCCTTTTCTGGAAGTTTCTAGTGGATGACTAAACTAAGGCCAAGTGAATGTAAATAACTAGATATCTTCAAGACAAGTAGATAATTCACTGAATTATTCATTTTTACCTTTATGTTTTGCATTTCAAAGATAAAATTGAAATGTATTAAGCCCTATATTCTTCCTATCAAACTCCTGATGAAGGCTCTTTTTAGTTCAGGAAAAAGAGTAAAAAGACAGAAAGATAAGATAAACAGAGAAGTTAATTAAATAGAAAAAATTTACTTCTAACACTTGTAACCCAACTTTGTAGAACTGACAGTCTAATGTATTTTGAAAATAATAATATTGAAAGGGCAACATAATTTATAAACCTTTTAAAATTTAGAGTAATCTTATGTGAGGACAAACAAAATATCTTGTGCTTTCAAGTTTAATGTATTCTTTCATGTGGGCTAAACAAGTATCAGCCAAGAGACCATTCCAAAATTTGAATTAAGATTGTTCTTAGAAACCTATACTCAAATCACAGTGATCTTTTGGTTAAACTAATTTGTATTTTCTAGGCTGCAATACTGATACTTTTTGAAACACGTTACACATATTTACACACACACACTTTATATTTATACAGCTGTTACTTTATACAAAATGTGAATAATAAACAAGGCAAATACATAGATAAGTTTAATTTTAAGAAGCTACGGATAAAAATAAGAATAAAAATCCCCCAACCATGTTGTCTTCATGTTGACGCAGTCAGTCAATTGGGACCTCTTTTCCTAGCATCATCCTACTACTAAGAAGCATATTAAATTTTCCCTCATAAGCATTTAGTATAGTATAAGTATAGTCCAAGTTTGAAGATTTTTTTCTGCATAGTTGAATTACAAAAACTTTCTCTTTACTTGAAATTTCTGTAAGTGCTTTATTTCTAGATGAATTAGATTTCTACAGGAATAATAAATTAAAAATGTGCCTGTCAAAATGTGTCACAAATTTTATGTTACATTCATGAAATAGATTTTTCCAGAAATCTGGTGGTAGACAACTATTATAGCATTGTAGTCAAGGTCATGAATTTAAGAATTCCAACTGTTTAACTTCAAAGTCTGACTGTGCCCTGACTCTGTGACCTTGGGCCAGAAACTCCATCTCCCTCTGATTTACTCCCTTCAGTCTAAAATGAGGCTAAGCCTAGTGGCAGCCTCATAGGGTAATCTTGAGGATTAAATAAGACTACACAAAAGGCATACGGTGCTGTACAGGGCGCATCGTTTGTCCTCAATAAAGCTTAGCTATTGTTATTTTCAGCTTAGGCCAGGAAATTAGGAAATGATTTAGGGAATTTTCTTAATGTTAAATAATAATAGCTAGAATTGCAACTAGTCTCAGGGATGAAATAATCATCCACTTTGTTGTTAGACAACTTTAGAGAGAGAGTAAAAAACATTTGCTTCCTAGTTTAAATTGATTTACCTATTGGGAAAAAATATAATACATTTTTTCAAAGATCAAAAATTTTAAAAGATGTATTTTCAAACTCCAAGATACAAAAAGGTACAAGTAATTTATATAATTAATCTCACATATGGGTAAGCACCGTAAGAAAAGAGAATTGAAATTGCTGATGAGAGGGGTCTTTAAAGATAGGAAAGCCATGACAGTCTTTCAATGGAGGCCAAATTTTGCAGCTTGGACTGAGGAGAAGGAAAGAGACAGGCAGGTGTCTGGACTATGGCCTGAGAGGAAACAAAGCAATACAGCTTTGAACATATATACCTTTTCATATACATAGCCCCCCTCCTCAAAAAAAAAAAAATAAAATAATAATAATAATAATAATAAAAAGATAGGATGTGTTTGAAACACCTGTTGCTAGAAATTTTTAGTGATTTCAAGTCAGAGAATAAAATTATCAACATTTGGGTTATTGCTAAAAGACCAAAAATAATTCAGCTTTCTTTTGGCAAAATTGTAGTAATTTGGGCATCAGAAAAAATAATAATAATAATATGTTGAATCCATCAAAAGGCACGACTACCTCATAATGCAAATACATGGAAAGGACAAAACATAATTCATATTTATAAAATATAATATATCATATACACTAAAATTGTATAATATATAAAAATATGCAATATCACACACTAGATAAAATACATGATATACAATATGTTTCATATTTTCTTTTCAAGGTGAACTCTAGCAAAAGTGGGAAATAGCACCCAAACAGGAAGAACTAGCAGGTATATCCATGGTCATAACAGTCTTACGTATTCATCAATATCAGTGTCATTGTAATTGTTATCTCTTGCTGTGTGAAAATTACCCCCAAATTCAACAGCTTAACAATGACATTTATTATTTCAGTTTCAAAGGAGCCAGAATCTAGGTGTGGCTTATGAGGGTAGTTCTGTTCATCCCTAGTTTGTAGTCGCCTCAAGGTTTGTCTCACTGAAGATCTGCTTCTGAGCTAATCCACATGGGTGTTGGCAGGCCTCCATTCCCGAGTGTTGTTAGACTGGAGACCTTCTCAGTTGCTTCTGATTCTTGGTTTTCCCCAAAGTGAGCTTCCTCCAAAAAGAGCAAGAGATAAAGCAATCAGCATGGTAGCCGCAGGGCCTCGTTATAACCTCGTCTCCAAAGGCACACATCACCACTTTCACTTTAGTCAAGTTGTTAGGAACAAGCCTGTAAGATTTGCTACACTTAAGAGGAGGAGAATTAGGGCCCATCTGTTAAAGACAAAGGTAGTAAATAATTTGCGGACATTTTTTTTTTTTTAATCTGTGAGCTTTTAAAGAATTTTTTTTTCAACGTTTATTTATTTTTGGGACAGAGAGAGACAGAGCATGAACGGGGGAGGGGGGCAGAGAGAGAGGGAGACACAGAATCGGAAACAGGCTCCAGGCTCTGAGCCATCAGCCCAGAGCCTGACGCGGGGCTCGAACTCATGGACCGCGAGATCGTGACCTGGCTGAAGTCAGACGCTTAACCGACTGCGCCACCCAGGCGCCCCAATCTGTGAGCTTTAAACCCTGTAACAAAAATTTTAAAAAAAGGAAGGGGGTCAAACCGTGATTTCCAGAAATTATGGATTAGCAGAATGTTCTAAATGGGGAAGCTGGCTCTGTCGACATAATATATTGTGACCTAGGAAATAAAATTTCATAATTATGCTGTCAATTAGAATGTGCTTTACCTAAATCAGTACAGTTTATCAATAGTACTAACTACCGGGTCAATATGAAAAAAGTGACAGGCCAATTGACCAGGTGATGTCTGGAAAGCAAAGCTAAAAGGAGACAATAAAAAAGAACAAGTTTCCAGAGAATTACACTTTTGTAGAAGCTATGAGCTTGAAAAAAAAAACCCATTGGTATAAAAATGCATATATTTAATGTTTTTTTCATTTCTGAGAGAGCGAGCAGGGGAGGGACAGAGTGGGCTCTGTGCTAACAGTCGGGAGCCTGATGCCTGGTTTACAAATTCATGAACTGTGAGATCATGACCTGAGCCAAAGTCAGCTGCTTAACTGACTGAGCCACCCAGGGCCCCCAGAGCATTTAACTCTAGCAAGCTGGTCTGCCGACTAGGATAGGCTTATGTTTGCTAGCAAGTGTCACATCTTCCCCAGGAATCAGTTAGTAACCCATAACTTAAAACATGGGATGAAGTGGGAGTAGTTGGGTTTGTTTTATTTCACTGTTTCATTTTGTTCGTTTTGTTTTGTTTTGTTTTCTGGGGACTGATAATGCTAATATCATCTAGAAAATAGAGAAATAAATATGTGTTAATATACTGAATTCTGAGAGCCTATTAGAACATATGGAGATAGTGAAGGAGTTAGATCTTTGATATTATTTTCACACAAATGTGTTATAATGAATACTATGATATTTTTTATCCTTTATCTGCTATTTAATATGTGTGAACTATTCTTCTAAAAAGCCATGTCAGGGTGCCCGGGTGGCTCAGTCGGTTGAGCGTCCGACTTCAACTCAGGTCATGATCTCACAGTCCTTGAGTTCGAGCCACTCTTCGGGCTGTGTGCTGACAGCTCGGAGCCTGGAGCCTGCTTCCGATTCTGTGTCTCCCTCTCTCTCTGTCCCTCCCCCACTCACACTCTGTTTCTCTCTCCTTCAAAAATAAATAAACATTAAAAAAATTTTTTTTAAAGCTATGTTAACTTTGTAATTATATATTAAAGCTCCAGATGGCTTTTAATTATTTTTAGTCAGCAATTATTATTTTTTTCAGTTTGTTTTAGTTTTACTGATTTTTATCCATTGTTGCATAACTAAAGTTTAAATATGCAAAACACTTGTTAACATATTTATAATACTTATAAAGAAATATAGAATGTATAAGTAATAGTAAATATCCCTCTCTATGCTCACAAGACTCTCAAATGTCAAGAATCTAATCAAAAGTTTTATCGCTTCTCGGCCTTTTGGCTAAGATCAAGAGAAGAATCTAAAGTTTTGATAGAGACTGAATATATACAAAGACTTAAATAAATAACCAGTCTCTTCATTAAAAATAATTGATCTCTTCATTAAAAATGAATATGGTGGAGAAGCTAGTAGAAAAGTTGTGAATGAAAACACAAATGAAAATTAACTTTTTTGGTTATACTGTCCAAGTTTATTATTTAGACTCCTTTGAAATCTTTCCATTTGGTTGCAATCTGAATTATTTTAAGACTACAGTTTTACAGTGAATCAATAATCTAAATAATCATACAATACTTCATATTGTTCTTTAATTTAGTTGGTATTTCTGGTGATTTATTTATTTATTTACTTATTTTTAATGTTCATTTATTTTTGAGACAGAGAGAGCATGAGCGGGGAGGGGCAGAGAGAAAGAGGGAGACACAGATTCTAAAGCAGGCTCCGGTCTCTGAGCTGCCAGCCCAGAGCCCAACACGGGGCTCGAACTCACAAAATGTGAGATCATGATGTAAGCCGAAGTCAGACACTTAACAGACTGAGCAACCCAAGTGCCCTAATGGTGTTTTGTTTTTGTTTTTGTTTTTTTAACATTGTGTTTTGTTTTGTTTTGTTTTTCCTATAGCTGCAGCTTTGGGCCCTTTGCCAACAGAAAGCTTAGGACTGCAAGCATAAGCTTCCTCAGGAATATTTGTGCACTTTCTCTTTCCAATTTAAATAACTGATTCATTTTTTTCATGTTCAAACGAGATTTAATAGTGCAGATAAAATTAAATAATAAGTAAACTCATATCTTGAAATTTAATATAATGATCATATTCTGTTCTAAAGACTATTCAATGCTTCAGATTTCTTTCCTCTTAATGAGTTCAATCAGTTGACATGGCCTATGCGTATCTCAACAATCTAGTGCATTTCTAAAGCCTGCGTAATTTGAAAATATCGATGTATTTATTATGATACAAAGAAACTACTGACCATTGATACTAAAAGAAGACTTAGTAAGAAAAAAAATTATCTCCATTACAGTAAAGCAAGCAAGAGAGAATAAATAAATTTAATTTGGTGATGGATGCAAATTACTGATTGCTAAGAAAATGGAAGGTTGCCACTTAAAGTCTATTAAGAGCTCAAAAATCAGTCTATCTGATTTTTAAGCAGGAGTCTGCAACAATATTTAAGCTTTTTACAAGGTGAACTGAAACCACTGCATTTAATGTACTCAGCAAAATATGTGACCATAGTGTGCATTCAAAAATGTTTGTTTTCATCAGCATTTTTAAAAAGTACATTGTAAATCATGGTTAATTAAAGACTGTCATTTTATCAAGGCTAACAAGTCAATTAATTATGGACTGGGGTGAAGAGTTGTCCATCGGATAAATGCTACACAGAGTAGAGGTTAAATGATGAGTAAGAGGACACTGAGCTGGAGGAAACGCCAGCCCTGGCATAGTGACACGATGAGGTTTTAATTTCACTTTTGCCACATTCTAAGAAGCCCATCTTGAAGCACAGGGAGTTAGGGATGCATTAAACATATATGACAGCGAAAATTTGTAAAGGGGTTGAAAGACACAGGTGGAAGCTTGCATTCGCTGAGTTTGTGCTGTTCAGATAAGCTACCAACTCTTTTTCATGGCCTTCATTAAAAATTAGTTTCAGTACTCCAGAGGGCCAATTGGGTGCAGGAATTTGGGGCTGCTGTAGTAGCAGCAGCAGTAACGAAAGGTTAGGAAGGTGATGAAGTACACTATCAACTTACGCAATTAACAATGTCTTTCTAGAATGGTGTTTGTCAACTAAAAAACATAATAAGACTTACAGCAACAAAAACCATGTTTCTAGGAAATAACCTACCCCGAATGCAAAAGAATAAAAATCTAAAGTATAATAAATGCAGAGACAAAATTCGTCCCCGTAAAATTGTCTTTTTATCCAAATGATTTATAAAATCACTGCACTGTCAATGTAAATTTCAGCAAGGTCGTTCGTAAAATAAAGATTTTGTGAAAGATTAAAGGTGAAATACCTAAGTACGTTTTATTTAAAGAAGGGCTTATTAGGACAGATTTTTTTTCTTTTTTTTTTTTTTTTTTTAATTTTTTTTTTCAATGTTTATTTATTTTTGGGACAGAGAGAGACAGAGCATGAACGGGGGAGGGGCAGAGAGAGAGGGAGACACAGAATTGGAAACAGGCTCCAGGCTCTGAGCCATCAGCCCAGAGCCCGATGCGGGGCTCGAACTCACGGACCGCGAGATCGTGACCTGGCTGAAGTCGGACGCTCAACCGACTGCGCCACCCAGGCGCCCCAGGACAGATTTTTAAAAATGCAACTAGACCATAACAATTAACTTTGTGTTATTCTGTCCCCAGAGAAATGGAATAAAATACAGTGCTCAGAAACAGACCCATATTGATATTTTATAGATGAAACCACATATTAGTAGGGGAAAGATTAATTGTTTAGTGGATGTTGTTCATGAACAGGTGCATTCAATGGAGAAAAATAAAGAATAATTGACTCACAATATATATAAAGTGAACCCAGACATACACTAAGTAAAAACCATTAAGATGAAAAAGTTATCCATGACAAGTTTTCTGAAACCAACCCCCCCAAATGGGATAAAATACCTTTTTTATTGTATTAAAATTAACAATTTTAATTAACACAGAACTTATATCGATAAGTTAGTAGGTGATACGCTGTGGGAATATATTTGAAATAGTAAAGTAATGAAGTTTAAATAATCCATAAGAAAAAAGTTCCCTCACAGAAATAAAATGAAAGACACAAAATCCAATAGGAGAAACAGGAACAAAGTATATAAATAAGCAGCTTATATATGGGACACATGAATGACTGACAATTTTACCAGTAGTCATAAACTGAAATTTAAAAATGATATACCATTTTGTACTGATATGACTAGAAAAACAAATTGGATTGTATAAATTCTTTGATGTAGATGGAGGGAAATGAAAACACATATACAGTATTGGAAGTAGTGTAATTGCTAAGGCCACTGTGAAGATAGCTGGAAATGGTGAAATTAATTGCGAGTATAACTTGTGACCTACAATACAAATCCTGAATGAGGCCCAGAAATTCTTGTACAGTTCCATGAGGAACATGTACACAAAATGATCTTTGCAGGAACATTATTGTTAGCACTTACCTATGAAGGCAACTTAGATGTCTATCTGTAGGAAACAGGCGGCAAAATGTGGAGGAAGCCTGCAGTACAACGTTATAGAACATCTCGGAACAGTAAAATATGTACTCATATACAACTAATTTTTTTTAAGAAAGGCATATTGCCATATACAGCGCCTCACTTGGATATGTCTAGACTCTGGAAGTGTGACTACCCTATGTCCTCTAACAAATGGACCTTGAGAGCTTGTATTGAGCTGCTAGCACAGAATCCCAGCTTACACATTCACTCCTGGCTGAAGACCAGTACTCCTCTGTCTGGGAAGATCGTCCTCTTCTACTGAGCATATAGATTTCAGAGAGACACACATGAAACGGTGAAGGAGGAGGGGGATACCTTCCTAGGCAGCCAGATCAACCGCATCAATCCGGGCAATCAATGGGCTGACAGATGTCGGAGCCAGATCGCTCTCACACTCAAAATTTTGTCTTTAAGTGTTAAGAAAGAATGTTATTCTCATAACACAATGTCATTTTTATATAAATACACAGGTTTTTGTATGGCTACAAAAACAAAAACATTTATTAGTTTATTAAGATATATGTATGTGTGTGTATATATAAATATACACATATATATATACATATACACATATGTGCATATATAAACAGACATACACACACATATATATATACACACACACACACATATATATATGCATATATATACTGAGAGGATTAGAGGAACTGGGTAAGTATTATAAGTAAGGTAATAATAATAATAATAATAATAATAATAATAATAATAATTTGTATGAAGCAAAGACTTTGAAAAACCATTGGTGATGATGTGGATGCATTGAGGAGTATGATAAACTCTCTTAAATATCTCTGAAATCAAAAAAGAAAGAATGAAGGGGAAGAGGCTGGAAGAATAAGAAGGAAGAAGTAAGATGGAGAGAAGAAAAGAAAAAGAAAGGAAGACCTTCGTATCTCCCTTCTTTAAAGAGGGAGATTTCTATCTGAAGATATAATTTCTATCTGAAGATAGAAATAATTTTTTTTAATTTTGATTCCAGTGTAGTTAACATAGAATGTTGTGTTAGTTTCAGGTATACAATATGGTGATTCAATAGTTCCACACATTACTCGGCACTCATGAAGACAGGTGCACTATTAATCCCCTTCACCTGTTTCATCCATCCCCCCCACCACCTCCTCTCTGGTAACCAGAGGACTCTGTTCTCTATAATTAACAGTCTATTTTTTGGTTTGTCTCCTTTGTTCATTTGTTTTCTTTCTTAAATTCCTTGTGTGAGTGAAATCACATGCTATTTGTCTTTCCAAACTACAACAATGCTATTATGCTTGTAATTATGTATCTGAGTACCCCTTTATCCCTCCAAACTTGGTGTCTCGTATCATTGGTCCTGTATCTGCTAGTGCTTGTCCATCACACATAAGAAGCCGGCCTGATAGATGCTGTTAAGTTACCAGTTCAACAGTGGTTGTGTCTTTCTCCTAGGTTCCTTTTCATGTTGACTTGTCTGACTGACCCTGTAATAATCTTTCAGATCTGCTTAGAGAAAAATGCCTTAGTTATTGAAACTCATTGTGAAACTTGATTAATGTAATTACATCTCCTCTATTCTACTCCTATTGAACTGATTGCAAATTTTTGGTCTAGTTTCTAAACTCATTTGCTTTGGAAACCTGTCAACAAATTAGAAAGTTGGGCTTAGATTTTCATATTTGTTATTTCACTTTTCCCTTGCCTATTCAATGTCTTGGTTGATATCTTCCACCATTCATTCTAAGCTGTTATAGATTTTGGCACGGGCACAGATAACTTAGTTCATTCTATGAGGGGTTGAATGAAAAAGATAGTACTCTGGAACTATATTGACTATTAAGTTGGAGCATGGCCAGGGGTGGTAAGACATGAAGGCTAGCAGGCAATCATTGGTCTTGGCAAAAGTACAAAGCAGTTACATCATGAAGGAATGGGTGTTCCTATAGTGGAGGGTTGCCAGAGATGATTTCAGTAGCAGGAGAAATCTGCCTCTATCAAGGCAAGTAAACACATGTTAGCAGGGTCCGTCTGCAAGGGGTTTAAGCCTGTTCTCCACCGTGTGATTACAGATGGGATTCCTATTCCTAAGAAGATGATGGAAAAGAACATTAGTACTGGAGGATCTGAATTGCTAGGTATTTTGTCTCAACCAGGATTCAGAAGCCGAAGCTAGTAGTGTGAGCTAGTTATGAGAAATTGGCCACCTGTAAGCGATTTGGTCTCAGGTTTAAGGCAAAAGCTCAGCTAATGTAGGTATGTACATGTTTGGTCTCAGACAAGAATTAAGGGGTAAATTAATACTAAAGGCCAGAGAGAGGGCCCAAGTTAGAATTCAGTTTCTCTGGCTGATGCCAGTTATGGAGGAAGTCAACCAGAAGATAAGACCTCTGGTTTGACAAATAAGCTGGACCCAGGCAGCTCCTCACGTGCTCCCCTGACCTGAGAATGTGTGTTCTACTTGACTTCATTCCCAGAAGCTGCCCCAAGGATACAGCCTTGAGAGAACGATGTGGTGCTGAGACAGTCTAGACTTTGTATGGTTAAGGCCTCCTATGGAGGTGACTAAACTCAGTTAAGGCCTCTATATAAACTTTGAGATTCTGCTGGGTGGGTGCAGAGAACACCTTGTGCCTGCCCAAGACAAGCCTTTGCCTGTAAGTTCACTTGCTTATCAAGCCACTTACTGATTTGGAGTGCTCTGTCTCTTTCTTCAGTCTCTCTTTGCCTTCTGTGTATCGCAGCCAGTTTCAGATTTCACCCATGAAGCTCCTGAGGGTGTAAATTAACACAGGCATTATTCTAGGGCAAGTGATATCAAGCATGGTAAAGGCAATGATTTTTACTGTTTTATTCACTGCTGTATCTCTCTCTCTCTCTCAGATAGTGTTTGGCTTAGAATAAGAACTCAATAAATATGTGCTTAATGTTGAATTGCTAAATAAAGGAGTGTAGAGAGGTATTTACAGACTGCAGAATCCAGCAGATCCTGACACAAGTGAAGTTGAAAAATTTCTAACAATAAATTGTGTCAAAGTTGTCCCATTGCACAAAATAGCACATAATAACAGGCCAAGAGGCCATAAATACATGTTTGATATAATAAATATCATTTTGTATCTATAACTTAACAATACAAAACTATTCAAGTGTTCTAAACTAGCAAATATTTATTTTAAAACATTTATACTAACTTCATATAGTATAAATCAATGGCATATATATATATATATATATATATATATATATATATAGGTTTAATATAAATATCATCAGGAAAAACCAATAAGAGATTATGGTAATTGGAAATTAACTCTTTATTGTCATTCAGTTAAGTTTCTTTTACCCTGTAAATTTGTTTTTAGTAAGTCACTTAAAAACATAGGTGAAATAACCATTTAGATTTTAGAAGCAATGTCTTAAGTGAAAGAATAATTATTTAGGTTTTAAATCTAGAAACATGGTTTTTTCCCATGAAAAGAATTACTTTTAGGAACTCACTATGACACAATGATTTTTTTTCCAAAATAAAATTTTATTTCTTCTCGAATATAGCCAGTATTTCATCATTGAATTGCATTTTTAAATAGAAAATAAACAATAAATAAGTGCAGACCAATTTTCTATTTTTACTTATTACTTACTTGACTTACATCAAACAATATCAAGGCAGGGATAAACTTTAACAAAAGTAATCACTTGAGCATCCTTTTCAGTTACAGGATAATCATCAACTCAGTAAATTTACTGCAAAAAGTCTGTTAGATGCATTGCTATTCTATACACAAAAGATAGTAGTGACTGGTATGACTAAATTTTTTTAGTTTTAATGCTTTTATTTTTCACGAAAGTGGCTCTATGCTACCCATCAAGTAAAGTATAAGAGAACAGAGAAAAATACCTATTTTGTTTGTTTCACTTTCTCCTCTTACTGAAAATGCTATACTAATGGATTTGTTTATTATCTAACATAAAAATAAGTTTACGGTTTTAGAAGAATTAATACTTTAATTATTGGCCTATTCTAAATGGCAGCTGCCCAACACTATTGTAAATACGCCACCAGTTAAACATGTAAACTAAATGGCAGATCATTTGGGGGGAGGAGTCGGGGAGTCCTTTAGAAAGTTTAAAGTTTGATGGATTTGAATGTTGACTGCCTAATGGCAGTGTAATTTTGAATGAGTTACATAGATCTTTGAGCTACAAATGAGTAACATCGTTTTGTTTTTCAGTATTGCAGAAAAGATTAAATAATGTAAAGAGAAAGTACTACTATTGTGATTTATACTGTAGTATGTGTTATGCTATAATCATTATGTAACTGCTTACTATGTCCTCATCATTCCCTTTCAAAAACATCTTTCTCACTAATTTCTTAGTCTGTTTTTTGCCCACAATCCTTCCAGTTATCCAGGCTCAATTTTTTAGATTCATCTTTAATTCCTCCCTTGCTCTCTATGAATGAGTTGGCTGATAAATCATTTAAGTCTACATCCATCCATGTTAGTTCTCTTATCTTTTTCATCTCCCAATGCACTGTCACTACTTTGTTTCAAGTCATAGTTCAGTATTGATGTCATTGTTTATTTGTCCTTACCTTGCCCTTTGGCATTTTACTCATGTTTTTACAATCCTCTGTATGCAGCAACTTATTTTAATTTTTCCAAAATGTGTATTCCTGATGATCCGATTCTTCTAGTCCTAAAATTTCACTAGCTTGACATTATTTAATAACTTATGTACAAAATGCTACTTTGACTTTTGAAATCTTATAGGCATTGATACAAGCCATATTCTCAGTATATCCCAGCAATCATGAAATGTACTCTATGCACCCAAATCAAACCCAAATTGGTTTTTAAATCTCATCTTGAATGTCACTCAGGATAATAATAATTTTAATCTGAAGTCTCTAAATTGATAATATTCTCATCATTGTTAACTTTCAAAGAGCTCATACCTGATGGATTATTCTGTTTTGGTTTATAGAGAATCTCATAAGTATCTAATTGGCTAGATTTTAAGCTCCTCGAAGTCAAAGTAGATGTGAAAATAACATATTTTTTAGCGATATTTTTGGAGGTATCAGGCACTCTAAATTTTTATTTAATTCCAACAGGACATTTTTATTTATTTGCCAGTGAGTTTCATTTGCATAGTAACTTTCTCTATTGTTTACTATATTTAAGATTAGCCAGGGGCGCCTGGGTGGCGCAGTCGGTTAAGCGTCCGACTTCAGCCAGGTCACGATCTCGCGGTCCGTGAGTTCGAGCCCCGCGTCGGGCTCTGGGCTGATGGCTCAGAGCCTGGAGCCTGTTTCCGATTCTGTGTCTCCCTCTCTCTCTGTCCCTCCCCCATTCATGCTCTGTCTCTCTCTGTCCCAAAAATAAAATAAAACGTTGAAAAAAAAATTTAAAAAAAAAAAAAAAAAAGATTAGCCATAATACTATTTTATGAAAGAAAAGAGAGTACTATTCATGATGACAGATAGTCCAGTCCATAAAATATGATTGTGGCTAGGCTACCATGGGGAATGGGAATAGGAAAATCTTCTGAAATGTACCCTGCCCTTAAGTGTTTTTTGCCTAATGAAAAGATGCAGACACAGTAGCAAATCAAAGCTAAAACATCATATATTTAATGTAATAATATGTACAAAGAGAAGTAAAGGCTCACATGAGGAAAAAATAAGTGCTATCTTCATGGTCAGGAAAGTTTCATCAGAAAGGTAGTGTGTGAGCTGAGCATAAAAGGGACATACACACTCTTGTTATGACTAGACTTATTTGCCAAAGGCACCGAGATCTTCCAACGTCTTCTAGCATCTTTGAGTGAATAGCTCAAAGGTTATGAGGGAAAGTCTAAAGCAGTTGCAAGGTGGTGGGTGATGAGCCTGAGGGTCACCCCATCAAGGATACTGGTAGAAATGTTGCAGAGTCTGGAAGGTGTCCCACAGCCAATGGGGGTGGGGGGGGTGGTCTTTGTTTATACACAAGCTGGAGATGACCAGGCCTTGATTGGGTTCACTTTTAGGAAAAGCCATAGTTAACTCATCAAAGCTTTGCTATATCGGTTAATACATTTATTTTGCAATTTATGAAACCACCTAAAACCTGTAAATATTTCACTGTCATTTTTATACTTTTCAAAGTGACTCTAGGCTTGTCACCTCATTTATAGACCGACTTAATGTGAGGGCTAGAATCCAGCCTTTTCAATGTTTCATTTACTTCTATGGAGTGGGGAAAGTGTGGGTTTATAGCAAAAACTACGAAATTACATTATTTTTTCAACCTCCAGAACATGGTAAGCACATTCTGTAACGGTAATTAGCTCACTTCAATAACATCAAACTTAGGCTTGCCTTGTTAGTATTTGACATTCATATTTTCCCTCAATTTAATGTGAGTACATTTGATATAGAACAAAATGAGAGCTGGCTTTGATTTGATCATTTTCTCAGTTTCATTCGGCTCTTCACACTTTGCACTGCTATATTTATGGGCTTGCCTATATCTTGTCCCTGCTTGATCCATATCTCAAACCTGGGTTAAAAAAGTCAGAAATGATTTTTTACAGTTCACGGGTCAGACAAATATGTGCTTGATAAGTTTTCACAATGAGTCAAGGAACACACATCTTAGGAAGCTGTCAGATAGTCTCTGAGCAAAAAAATATGGTGAAGAATAAAGAAAACTGATACAATGTGCTATTAAAAAAATAAATGTTTTTTTTTTCTCTGCAATGAGGATGTTAGAATATGAAATAATTCAAACATTAGAAAGTAATTGATACTAGTGTCCTCATTTGCCTTTTCTATAACCACAAATTATATTTATTTGACATCTTGGGACATACGATTGTCATTAAAATTTTAAGATAAATTTGGGCTTTGTATATATGTTTATGTAGGCATTAATATAAGTTCATTAAAACACAAGAAATATACCATATAGAAAAAAAGGTAAGGTCTAGGGATCATTTGTTGGTTCTTTACATATTAGACAAGGGGTTAGAGCTTAGCACCACCTTTCCAACCACAGAAGGTATGTAAATGAGTACATTACCACATCTGCCTTGCAAGCATTGGAAAGTGTGGACTTGGGAGGGAAATGAGCACTGAATGCTTATCAACTGTCTATACAAGAGGAAAATATTCTAGTATCAGGGAGCATAATTGCTGAGAACTTTCTAGAGAACCCATGAAAACAGTTTGACTTTTGATTTTAAAATACATAAATTATTGCTGTACTCGTCCCTTTGCTCTGTACATGTTCGCCTGAACCCAGTTACTATCTGAGTTCTAGACACTCTTTAAACCTGTCTGACCTGTCTGTCATATCACTTTAGTGGCTTAATTTGTGAGGTCATGCCTGAATACTTTTTTGGCCAGATCATGGGTCCATATTCCATAATACTTTAATTCGATTTCTCATGCTAATTCAACATTTGAGATACAAAGCACAGCAGGGTTACTCTCCCTAGGTAAGCTTTTACAAAAATAATTGTGAGCTGACTAGTCATGACCTTGGTTTTATCTATGCTCAATTTTTGATCTAAAACTTCAGTGAACATCAATTTTGAAACCATTTCCAAGTACACTGAGAAATAGCATTTGAAGCTTGGGACCATAAATTCTCCTTTAGATATTTCCCTGTTCAGGGTAGATTGAGTAGGATTAAAGGGAGCAGTCATGCACTCAGGGTTAAATAAAAAAGGTATTACACTTGAATGGTAATTTAGGTAGGACGGATGTTTTTTGTATTACAGACACAGGGGTAAAGCATGGCAGGAAACTATTCAGCGGGGAAGATAAAGGGAAATGATGCTTTAAGCCTCCCTGACCCACAAACAGAAAGAAAAGCCATTATTAACTGAAACCAGGAGCAAGTGTAAGGTAGGGGACAAACAACCAGGCTGTGAATTACCCAGGTAAGTTACCTACAGTTTGCTTTCACCAGCTAGAAAAGTTCAATGATGATGAACAGGATAACCAAGGTTTAGTTACATGGTTAATGAAGAATATTAAACTGGGTTTTAAAAATAATATCTAATACAGAAGCAGTTAATCAGGGAAATGTACCCAAACCAATAAGTGATACATTTTGCACACATCAGATTCAAAAGCATAAATTGAAAACTACAAAGTCAGAGTATATACTGGCAAAATATTTTAGAAATTAGGTTGGAAGGGGCATCTGGGTGGATCACTAGATTAAGCATCAGACTCTTGATTTCAGCCCAGGTCAAGATCTCACAGTTCATGAGTTCAAGCCCTGCATTGGGCTCTGTGCTGACAGAGCAGAGCCTGCTTGGGATTCTGTATCCCTCTCTCTCTGTCCTGCTCCTTCCTCCCTGCGCGCGCTCTCTCTCTCTCTCAAAATAAATAAAAATAAGTTTAAAAAAAGAAATTAGGTTGGCTTTGTATAGTAAAGATATCTAATGTTATTTGGCTTGAAATTTCTATAAATGGTTCTATACTATGTAGACATGTATGTTAGCAGATATTTTAACAAACATTTATGGTAATATAATTTATGATATAAAAAAATAAAAGTACCCCAAATGCTCATGGAGAATGTAAACTAAACAGTGGTATATTTCATATATTAACATTCAACATAGAAAATAAATCACCTACCAGTGTATACCAGAGAGAGACAGAGGGATACAGAATCCCAAGCAGGCTCTGCACTGTCAGCACAGAGCCCAATGCAGGGCTTGAACTCATGAACCGTGAGATCTTGACCTGGGCTGAAATCAAGAGCCTGATGCTTAATCTAGTGATCCACCCAGACACTCCTTCCAATATCTAACATTTTTAATCTTAGATATGTGAATCTGAGCAGGTAAAGTTTAAAAATAAGCAAAACTTTATAACATAGGGGGTTAGTGATAAAATCATAAATAAATTCAAGAAATGGTAAATACAATATTCCAGATAAGAGCTGCTGGAGGGGTGAGGGTAAATTGAGGCAGAGCATTTACTTTTGATTGGGGCATAAGAATTATGAATACTTCATAATTTAGGCAGTCTTAAGAATGAGTTAAGAAAGAAATTTTTGTAACATTCTGTTTTCTAATTTACACACCATTAGTTGCATCAAAATTTTATGATTAAAAAAGTCTTTAAGACAACAAATCCAATACAAAGGGGAATTATTCTAATATTAGAAAAATATTGAGAAAAATTGAATTCTATTCCCTTCCACTTAGTATACTAAATGAATGATATCTACTAAAATGGATGATCCTAAATTATCACCAAAAGAAAACGTTTTCAGAAAATTGAAAAGAAAGTTGAATACACAGGTCAAGGTTATAAGCCTAGGTTGGGTAAGATTGCTTCAGAAAATATTGTACGTGATTTGTGTATTGATTGTCCCAACCAGGTGCCAGAGCCTGAGAAAGGTAGAGGACTTCATTGCCCTGCCCACCTTGTCCATCTGTATCAGAGTTCTGCATCTGGTGAGAATCCAAGCAACACAAATGGTGATGAGTGTCTCTTCCAGTTTTCTTCTGAAAGTCCATTTCTGACAACCACATTTTAAAATATATATAACTATACTTTTCAGTATTTTATAATATTTCAGTATCTGCCTCGGTGTTTTAGGAACCAACGGAGTTGTGATTCTGGTTAAGTAAACTTAGGAGGAAAAAAGTGAAGCCTAGAATCAGCTACAGCTGGAAATCTAAAAAGAAAAATATCCAGAAGGATGTCAAGATAATTTTACTTGGGTATTTCTGAGGGAAAAAATGTGAAGTTGGGATAGTTTGTATTTTTCCTTTACCCTTGACTATTTCAGAAACTGTCAATCAAATACAGGGTTAAATGTGATTAAAAGAAAATACAGGAGCGCCCGGGTGGCTCAGTTGGTTAAGCGTCCGACTTTGGCTCAGGTCATGATCTCACAGTTCAAGAGTCCGAGCCCCACGTAGGTCTCTGGGCTGACAACTCAGAGCCTAGAACCCACTTCAGATTCCGTGTCTCCCTCTCTCTCTGACCCTCCCCTGTTCACACTTTGTCTCTCAAAAATAAATAAACATTGAAAAAAAAAACAAAAGAAAATACAAAATAGTATGTATGTGACACAAATTTTTGAGGTGGGAAAAATGTTAAATGTTTCTCTCTCAGCTTACTGTATCAGCTTCCTAATGGAATAACTTTAACAACCTATATGCTTTCCTTCCAAAAATGTTTCCAAAGCCATGGATTTGTTTGAGTAAGTGTTCCAGAAGATGAGCAAACATTTATTTTTTTTAATTTTTTTAACATTTATTCATTTTTGAGAGACAGAGAGAGACAGGGCACGAGCTGGGAAGGGGCAGAGAGAGGGAGACACAGAATCTGAAACAGGCTCCAGGCTCTGAGCTCTCAGCACAGAGCATGATGCAGGTCTCGAACTCACGGACTGTGAGATCACAACCTGAGCCGAAGTTGGATGCTTAACCGACTGAGCCACCCAGGCACCCCTGAGCAAGCATTTCTAAATTTTAACTTGATAAACGAGCAATATCTTGCAACATGACACTGAATGTCACATGACCACAACTGAGCCAATGGTTCTTGAAATTTGCTTTTATATACAAGTGCTTTGGACTACCAGCATGTTTCCAGAACAAATTATACTTCACAAATTATACTCACAAGGTTTTACTACCTTTTCAGCCAGAATTAGCTACGTACAGTTCCTTCAAAAGTGCATCAACTTTGAAGCCTTCCATGTTTTTCCATGTTACTTCTTCTGCCAAGAACCTTACTTCAACTTTTGTCTAGTCAACTACTTCAAACTAATTGTTCCAGATTCAGCTCAAATTTTGCTGCTTTTGGGTAATTGCTTCTCCTGCACTCCATCCACAGGATGAGTTACACTTGATCTTAGCCAAAAGGCCAGGAAGCAATTCAGGATGAGCTAAATGTACTTGACAAAGGTTTTCTCTCTCTACTAACTTAACAGCATATGAATATCTCACCGACTACACATCATTCCTGAAAATAGATGATATTCTTTTCTATTTTCTCAATAACCTTTAATTCCTTAATTCCTTAACGGCTTCCTTTATCCACTTATTTCCAGGCCTATCTTGTGTGGTTTCAGAAAACCAAGCCCAGTACCAAAGGATAACTGTATACTACCATTATGATATTTATAAAATTGTTTCGATAGATCTAAAGACAATTCCAAATAAAGGAATTCAACACACTTTGAAAGACTTTTTTCAATAAGTGTATTAGCTCTAAGTTAAATTCTTAGAAATTCTCTATTTATATTTCCTTCCCAATTTTAATTAGGTTATTTTTTATTTATTGGCAATTGTTTTTTTAAATGTTAGCTCTTGTTGCTATATTTGAAGCAAAACTTTACATATTTTATTTTTGTCCTTTTACTGTGCTTATATTTTATAGATGTATCTTATATTTTAGATTTTGTATATTCAAATTTACCTCTCTACATTTAAGTGTTATGCCTCAGGATACTTTTTACTATATTTTAATTAAACACAATAATTAATTTTAATTAATTATTAAATCTGAAATTTATTTTGATGAATGGGGCATGTGAGAAATTGATTTACTCTCCCAAATCAGTTTCAACAAGTAGAATATCAAAAAGAATAGATATGGGGGCACCTGGATGGCTCAGTCAGTTAAGCATCCTACTCTTGACTTCTGTTCAGGTCATGATCTCGCAGTTCGTGAGTTTGAGCCTACACCGGGCTCTGTGATGGCATTACAGAACCTGCTTAAGATTCTATCTCCCTCTCTCTCTGCCCCTACCCTGCTTGCTCTCTATCTCCCCCTCAGAATAAATAAAAGTAAACTTAAAAAAAAGAATAGATAACAGACTAAAGATTTCAGACATAAATACAACCCAATTAAAAATCTTGATCTGAGAAAATGTTCTGACCAATAATGGTGTAATATGACTGAC
This sequence comes from Leopardus geoffroyi, assembly GCF_018350155.1. Classification (NCBI taxonomy): domain Eukaryota; kingdom Metazoa; phylum Chordata; class Mammalia; order Carnivora; family Felidae; genus Leopardus; species Leopardus geoffroyi. The sequence goes on along the minus strand of NC_059338.1, from coordinate 18,667,473 downwards.
TATATAAAGATTCCATAAAGGCTATTAGCCATAAAGGCTATTGTTTTTGAGACAAAAATAAATAAATAAAATTAGACACATCCTATATTGTATTATTTTTATGGGTTGTATTAAATATCAAAATGTATAATCCATATAAATATAAGATAATGAGTTACTGAAGGTATTTGAAACTGAATGTGATATATTCCAAGCTGTTTTAGGTAAATCATTTTTCCAGGTTTGTAAGACAATTTTGGAACATGTATAGAACATGCAATCCAAAAGATCAATGCAGGTGTACCTGTGTTTGTCAGACCAAACGAAAAACATACGAATAATTTGAATAAATAAAAACCTCCATGTGCTTTAACAGTAGGTAGTTAAACATTATTAAAAATAAGTATTATTGTATATAATAGTATTGCTAAGTTGTAAATATGACAAAAACTGTGTTCTTTGATATAATATCACTAATCTCTGACTCACAAAACATAAATCTGGATGGCATCTTTGAGTCCTCTTCCCTTGTCCTCTCCAGGGTTCCTGGAATCCCAGTATTTTTACAGCCACCCCTTGATTATCATTCCCAAAGCCACTCCCCAAATTTAGATCCTTATTGTTTCTCATAAAAATTCTAATAATAATGTCAGCAGAGGTCTAATGGAGAACCTGAATTTCACCCTGCCTGGCATCCGCTGGGATGTCAAGGAGCAAAGTAAGGAACCTCAACTTCTACCCCAGCAAGTAGTAATGAGACATTGCCTCTCCCCCTACAGGCATGGTGTTATAGGAGGCTTGATAAAACAGAAGATTTATATGAAATACAGGGTCTGATAACACGATATTCAAAATGTCTAGGGTGCAAAAGAAATAACTTGTTATACCAAGAATCAGGAAAATACCACCACTGGAAAAATTCACCAAATCCAGGATAACACATAGAAAAGGATGAGAGTTTCTACTTTTGAGATGAAGCAGCAGTAGAAAACAATACTAACAGACCCCCCACCATCTGCTGTGATATTGAAATTCAACATTTCACTCCTCTTACAATAGTTGGCTTTTAAGATCAAGCTCTGGTAACAATTATAATTTTGTTTCAATAATATATTCTGGCTCAACACTATGAAAGTAGAGAAGACATAGTCACAAAAGGTTAATTTACCCAGTATTTAGAAGCTTTCTTTTTTTCCAAAATAACTTTTCTTTGATTAATGTTAGAGGATTAAATACACAATGCATATATTTGAATTAAGGAAAGGGGTTGTCCAAAGGTCTAAGCGTACCTTAGTCCTTTAAACTTCTTTGCTTACATCTAGGATCATCAAGGAGGTGATGAATGCTTTGCTGAATCCAATGAAGAATAACATTAACTTGTATGTGTCATTTTGACCTCCTTTTGTATTTTATAAAATGTATTTCATGTATATTACTTAATTTGCTTTATACCTCATCCTCAGGGAAGATAAGAATATATATGATGTACAAACTACAAATATCTGTTTGAGAATTTTATATATCATCATTTGTCATTTTGTTTTGATTGATTATGTATATATATCTTCAGGCTATGAGTACTTGATAAGAGTTTTAATAAATATATGTTCATGAACATAAAGTGATGTGGAGGAATGGTTAATTTTCTTAATATTTTGATTATATTTAACAAATACACAGATGCTGAGACAATAGTTTGCTTGACTCACTTGGATCCTTTCCATAGGTCTTCTCCCTTAAGGTATAAAGGAGAATAGAACTTTCAGGCACACCCTTAATAATTAGTATACATAATGTGGTATAATACATAATTATTCTGTAGAATCTATCAAACATGATAGACCAAATACATGATTCTAATGGAAAATTATTAGATGTTAGATACAGAAGTTTCACATAAAGATGAATAAGTCAGTGTGAAGCAGGCAAAGGAAATATCATCCTTCTCCTTCAGCAAATCCACTTTAGATATACACAGTCTTATCCTTCAGGCCAATTTAGGCCTTAACCAAACAGTTTTGTTTGTTAAATATTTTAAAAATATAAAACAAGATTTCTTCACTTACCAGGTTAAAAAAAAAAAACTATTAACATAGAAATGGTCATTTTTGAAGAACTCTGTACAGGCTATTTAATAGTTAGCTTAAAACTTTTAAGTGAAATGCTTTCAAGATTTATTCCAATAAGGTACCTTAACTGGTAAAAACTGTAAAGTGTGATTGTTTATTTGATATGAATGACCCCATGAACTCTTTGAAATGAATGGAAGAGTATAGATAATTGCGTTTTACACTCACAGCTATAACCCTCAGTGCGTACAATCTACTTAGAATTGCTATAATGTTACATTACAGTCTATTTTATGTCTAATGTTTTCATTCTAGCATTTCCAAATTTCTCTGCTTAACAATTTTAAATTGAACTGTAAGGTAACAACATAATTTAGGTTACTGGAAGTCAATTAACTCTGCATGATACTTGAGAAAAAATTGGCTTACACAATTGTAATTTCAGAAAAATAAAAAGCTTCATTTTTGTTTGTAAAGAGTAGCTCACATCAAGGACTATTATTCTACTGGAATATATTTTTGGCTCCAACCTAGCAGAAAATAAAGATACTTTTTTCTCTTTTATGTTGTTGACTCCCCAGTATCCCCTCAGTTGAAGAAATTTCCTCTCAATATTGTAACATGTTCAATGTTTTGGGTCGCTCTAGGGAATACAGTTTTAAAAAAGATTAAACCACTGATGACTTTAGCTTTTAACCTCAGTCATAAATACAAGTACTCTACTATATCCTCACAATTTAAATGCAAATAATCTTTAAACAAAACTAATCTTGAGGGCTTTTGTATAGTGAATGATAAATGGAAGGGAAATTTATAAAGTGTGATAGTGAGCAGCTCTGGCTTCTTTTTCACATCAATCATCTCTCCATATGGATCAACAATTAAAATAGTTCAGTGCCTTTGAGGGAGTGTGGGAAAACAAGTTCATCATTTAGCCGCCAGTGGCGTTGCCTTGGGGAGAAGTAAGCTGATCCAAAGGGTAAGTGTTAATTGAAAAACGTGTAAAGGAAACTGAAGATCCTTCCTCTAGGTTTGCTTACCTGGAGAACCAAATCTAAGTTGTGCCTAGAAAGTCTAATAGTCTTATCTAAAATAGCACATGCTTAATACAAAGAGAGTGTATAATTATTAGAGTTGAGCCCGTTTATATTGAAGAAATTAACTTATATTTTCAAAACATTACTTTCAGCAGAATTTGGGATTATTAAAATTATACCTTACTTATATCTAACAGAAAGAAAACTTACCTTTGGTTATCTTAATTGTTCATGACCTTACTTTTTATATACTATAAATTAAAAAATATGAAATTTCTGTTCAACATTTTCTTTTATTTTAATGATTTTTTGAGACATAGAGAGAAATAGCAAATAAGTAAAATTTTAAAAATAAAAGAAGGGGCACCTGTGTGGCTCAGTTGGTTGAGCATCGGACTTCAGCTCAGGTAAAGATCTCACAGTTCTTGAGTTCGAGCTCGGTGTCAGGCTCTGTGCTGACAGCTCAGAGCCTGGAGCCTGCTTGGGATTCTGTGTCTCCCTCTCTTTTTGCCCCTCCCCTGTTCACACTCTGTCTCTCTTTCAAAAATAAATAAACATTAAAAAATATTTTTAAATGCCAAAGTCCAAGGGGACAATGAAAGTTTAAGTAATGATCTGGATCAAAATACACAAGACATGGAATATAATTTATGATACTGGACTGGATCCCAAACCAGGAAAAATAGTTATAAAGGCCATTATTGGAACAAATGATGGAATCTGAATAGGAACTGTGGACTTGATAATAGTATTGGATCTATATTAAATATTCTGATTTTGAAAATTGTAGTAGAGTATACTCTTTCCTTTAGGAAACATATAATGAAATGTTTAGATCTAAAAAACATAATTTTACAACTTTCAACTGATTCAGAGAAATTAATATATTTATATGCTAAATATATTTATATTTATGTGCATGTGGGTACTTATGGGTAATAAATAAGCAAATAGAGCTAAATAGAAATACTTGGTCAAACTACATAAAGATTCCATAGGAGTTCGTTGACATATTGTGGCAAATTTTTATGTTTTCTTTGAGATCATATTTTAAAAAGTTATGAAGGTCTAAATGAGGATGTTAGTACTCAACTGAATTGATACAGATGAGAATTTGATTTTACCATTGAATTGAAGGCATAATTTTATCCCCATGTCTCAAGGAACACTAGAAATGAATGCAACTGTTGTATAAATCAGTCTGAATTTAAAATAGACACAAGCAATTAAAACTTTAAATAAAGAACTCTTTTGATATTTGAAATAATATGGAATTGAATTGACAGACTAAACATTTTAAATACTTCATCTGTGATTATTTTTATTAATTTTTAAATGCTATTTTAGCAATAACTTGTAACATGTCCAGAAAGAAATTAGTCTTATTAGAACCCCATTCAGCAGGTGGTATTTCTTTTCTAGTGGAATCTACCATTTGGCATCAGTGTTTGATTATAATAGCATGCATAATATCAGCCTAGAGAGCTATGTAAAAAATGCTGGGAGGTCTTTGTCTCAGGACTTGGAGATAAAGAGAGAAAATAATGAGCATAACAGAATGAACAAACTGGAATGAAAACTAGCTGTATTTTAGTATCCACTTAATGAGATTTTATATATATATATAAAGAATTTCCAGTTGGGTTCAAATATCCGTCTCTAGTTTCTCTTTACAAAGAGCTAGAGAAACTCTTTAGCTAATTTTAACACAGAATGAGTTTCCTTTCTGGCATAGTCTTGGAATCTACTACTTCCAAGTTTTAATTTAATTTTCTATGCCATTGTTTTCCTTTCCTTTTCTGTATTTCAGTTGGTAAATTATTCAACAAAAAATTACTAAAACTTTAAACGTTTCACAGAAGGAGAGAAATAAATAATAATATAATTTCTGCTCTGGGAGTTACAATGTAGCAAGAGTGAGGGAGGGAAGAGAGAAAGATGGAGTAATTTGTGTTATGATGTAGTTGTGATTTTTGTCAGGGTTTTAGTACTATTTGCAAAGTATTCATAATCTGTGGGCAGTTGTTTAAAGTTGACTTTAAATATAGTGGGACCACTTTGTTGTTAATGAGAGTTGTTTCTTCCAATATGCTCTTTGAATATTGCTTCTGCTTTTTAACCTGGGAATGACTGACCTGGGTTTACATTTTGTTCTTTCTCTAATTTGAGAACTTTCTGCCTTTTGCCTATAATGCTGTCAATTTGCGGTAATAGGGAGAATTATATTCTGCCTCATTTTTTTTTTTTTTGGAAAAGCATCCCTCATTAGGCAGAAACACAGTATTCAAAGGCTTAAACTGTTAAAGATCTCTATCTGTGTCCCTTTATACCCCCACCCCAGAGAAGTTCAGGTTTTCCCGTTAACCATTTCCTTTCTAACATGATGCAAGCCCTACATTTTCTATATTGCAAATAAGCAGCAGTTACCCACCAGGTACAAGATAAAGGCAATACTATTTTCAAGATCTGCTGTCCATTCCTTACCTTGGCAACCCCTTCTCATCTTTTAATTTCTTCTATGAAATATAAAGTCCCGAACCCACTCCTCACATGTTAGGGAGACAGAAAAAGCTCCAAGAAGGCTTTATTTTCCTGCATCTATTAAATCTCAAATGTTCTCAGCTTAAAATAAATATTATAGAAAGTCTGGGATTCTGAGTGGGTACCCATAATACCCACAAGAGAGCACATGTATTTTTTGATAATTCCTTTTTTTTAAAAAAAATGTTTTATTTATTTTGAGGTGGGGAGGGGCAGACAGAGAGAAGGAGAAAGAGAATCCCAAGGCTGACAGCACAGAGCCTGACGCTGGGCTTGATCTCAAGAACTGTGAAATCATGACGAGCCAAAATGAAAAGTCGGATGCTTAACCAGCTGAACCATCCAGGAGCCCCTCTTGACAATTCTTTATTTGTGTATTTTCTCTGCTCCTTGAAATTATAGGAAGTATAGTGATCCTCACACCCTCTATACACCATATCTCCACTGATAACATCAGAAGGTAGTATGATGCCTGGAACACAGTAAGTTTTCTTTAAATTCGTATTAGTAACTAAGAACTTTATGTAGTCTTTGACTATATCTTTACTAAGTAAAAAATGTGTGAGAATTGGATTAATACAGGCCTGCATTTGAGTTTTGACTGCATAACTTATGAACTAAGAGATCTTAGGAGTCTTGATTAGATTCAGAGGATATTAGTTTCCTGATTGTAAAACTGAAATATTGATATTACCTTCCTTGATGTACTACTATCAAAAACACATGAAAAATAATGTGCATAAAATTCCAAGGAGGAATGGAATAGTGGAAGACCAGCCATACATAGTTTAGTAACAACTAGGAAAAAAGAAACAAATAGAGAAATGACTGTTGTGAAGGCAGCTGAGAGCTACTAAGGATGCAGAATTGCAAAGACTAATGTTCCAGAGAAGAAGAATACCAAAGAGGCAGGATCAAAATGGCCCAAGAGCGAACCATAGAATGGAAGACAGTAACAAAGAACAAAGGAAATTACAAGGATAAAGACAACTGAAAACTGAAATTCAGCTGAAAATTACCTGAACAGTAATTGCACAAAACAATTATGTTACATCTTGTGGAATTATAGTATATATAGTATATACAGATTTAAAATGTATATGAGTGGGTCAGCTGGTTTGAGTGTCTCACTCTTGATTTTGGCTCAGGTCATGATCTCATGGTTCTTGAAATTGAGCCCTGCATTGGGCTCTGCTGTGATGGCACGGAGCCTGCTTGGGATTTTCTCTCTCTCTGTGTGTCTCTCTCTGTCTCTCTGCCCCTCCCAAGCGCTCTATTTCTCTCTCTCTCTCTTTCTCTCTTTCTCACAAAATAAATAAAATAACCTTAAAAAATGAATAAAACTGGGGCGCCTGGGTGGCGCAGTCGGTTAAGCGTCCGACTTCAGCCAGGTCACGATCTCGCGGTCCGTGAGTTCGAGCCCCGCATCGGGCTCTGGGCTGATGGCTCAGAGCCTGGAGCCTGTTTCCCATTCTGTGTCTCCCTCTCTCTCTGCCCCTCCCCCGTTCATGCTCTGTCTCTCTCTGTCCCAAAAATAAAATAAACGTTGAAAAAAAAAATTAAAAAAAAATGAATAAAACTACTGACATATTTTGAAAAATAAAACAGTTAAAGTTGGTGAGAAGTGATCTGATTCAAGATTTTTGCTTCTTAAAAAATAGAGTCAACATATTTTCCTGAAATATTAGCTGTGGTCATGAAGTAAACATTCAGAAAGGTACCCCACAAAGTAAAGAATGGAGTGTCATTAATGAGATGCAAATGAATGCATAAGGAGCAAGTTTGTGAGCAATATGAGGTTATGTGAATTTTGACCCGTATGTTAAGAGTTTTAAGCAGGAATACTGCGTTATTAGTTTTATGTAGGAATCCGAATTTTCAGAGGCTAATCTGAGATGGAGGTATAAATTTGAAATTTTCACTATGTAGGTGGTTTTTAAAGTCACATAATTGGATGGAGTGTGAAGAATAATTTTATACAAAGATAACAAAAGAGTTCCACAGATTGAATTCCAAACATTCCAATATTAAAAGAGGTGGAATTCACAGAAGCTATAAATGGTAGGAACAAGAATGGAGAAAAAGGAAGAAACTATTGTTTTGAAAAGGAAGTGATAAAGTTCATCAAAGAGCAGGAGGTAAAATACCTGCTCAAGTACTACTTAGGCCAAATACCAGGAAGACTGATAATTTGCCACTGGATTTAGCACTAAGTACTGGAGGTGTTGATAAGGACTGCTTTGGGGGAAGAGTGCAGGTACATACCCAGGATCTCTTAAACGAAGGCAGATTTGACCAATATTGAATCTGGTCTGGTGGAGCTCTTTAGCAGCAGTAGGAAAGAAAGCAGAGTATATGTGGACAGGTGCATAGACATAGAAGTAGGAGTTTCTGAATTTTTTTTTCCAATTACTTCAATTTTCTCATTGAAGAGTAATGTAAAATCATCATCTGAAAATGGAGATGAGATAAAAGGATTTCCTATTCTTAGGCATATACTTTTCTGTTTAATCTTACTACTGCCTTTTTAAGATTCCTACTTTTCTCATCATCTAGAGAAAATCTTTTTCCCTACCGTCTATTGCATATTCTGCAGCAATAATGCCAGGAAGTTTGCATGAGGGAGTTTATTAATTTTAACTTTAGTTTCTGAGGAAACCTACCACTTATTGTTTTATTTTTTATGTCAATGAATCAGGTTTTCAATTAATTGTATATATAACACCACATCCACCTCTATTAAAGACCTTGTCCTGTTCATAACACGGACTAATTACATTATGTTAATATGTGTAGAAATGCCTATACTATAGCCAGATGTAAAGAAACAAAATACCATGTATACAGTAGTTTAAAGTAGTGGAAAAGAGAGAAATAATGTCTACATACACACACATACATCTATACACACATAGCATACATATATATGGGTGTATATGTGTATATATATTCATATAAAATTTATATACATATGAATATAGACTCAAAACTTTTATTAGGGCAAAAGAAAATTGCCAAATTTAGTAACAGCATCACTGCCACCACCAATGACAAAACATCAATGAAGACAACATTCTGTGCTAACTGTTCTCTGTACCTGGCACAGTGTTAAACATTTTTAAATGGATTATTTCATTTAGTGCTCAGAAGTATTCTCTGAAGCCAATACTATTTTTATTTCCATTTCACAGACGAGAAACCTAAAACTTTGAGCAAGTACTTGTCAAGTTCACACAGCAGGTGAGCAGTGGAACTAGAATCCAAAGGCACACCGTGCATGCTTGCACCCTTACTCACTGCTATGCTGAATATTTAGACTACACAGGATAGTAAGATGGATTTATTGGAATGCCATGAGAATGACGTAATCAATTTTCAGTGAAATATTCTTTTCAATACACTATATATATATATTTTAAAAACTCATTGTAATGGAATGACTTTTGTTCTCGTAAGCAGAGATGAACTGATACTTAAGGTATGTTCTAGCCACTGGGGTGAAGGATTGATGACAATGTCAGTCAATAAAGAACAGGTCCACCAGCAAAACATTTAATAAAGTGTTTGTCCTTGAATGTTATGATGGTATCATGCCTTTGGAAAAAGAAGATTGATGTGAAAACAATATCATTCTTTATACTTCCTAAATAAGAACTTTCTAGGATGAACACCTTTCTCCTAGCCAAAAAAAAAAAAAAAAAAGTTTCTCACATCGATATATACAGACCTTCAGGGAATGTATGACATTAGAATTCTAATACTCATAGCTCACATTGATTATGTACACATTATTAGTCTATACTCTCCTAAGCTACTTTACATTTATAACTGTAATTTTAATAATAACACTATAGTTTGGTATTTGAATTATTCTGGTTTGCAGGTAAGTAAACTGAGTCACAGAAAGGTTAAGTAATTACCTATTCTAAAATTACACAGGTAGTGTCAGCTCCAGATTAAAAGAGTTATTTGTCCATAATCTTACTTTCAATAGAGTTTAAGTGCATACCAAGCGTATTTGTCTATGTAAAATACTCTTGCAAAGAACTTTGAGAAATAATAAAGCTTGTAGATTGCATAAATTTCAGTCAACCACATGTTACTGACTCCATAATTTCAACTCTTAGGATGTTTTATACATTCCAGTATTCAAGTTCTTTTTCTTTTCTTGTATCTTGTATCATCATTCTACTTTAGTAATGACTCTTGTTAAAAGAAAAAAAAAGTCTCAATTCCAAAAGAATAATCACTAAAGGGTTTTACAAGAAATTCCCATTAAAATCTGTGTCAATTTATCCATTATTTTTATGTCCTTAGATTACATTTCTGTGTCATTCCATTATTAAAAAAGATTATTGACTGCTATATGCTCTTTAAGCAGTATCAATTATACAATCAATTAAACAGTAGAGATTATGGGGAGGAATAATTCTTATAATATAGTCACATTTCTTTACAATTGGAAAGTTAGGTTAACAATATAAGAACACACTGTACTTCATAAATTTTCATTGCATTTTTTTTCTGTCCTTTTATTCATGTGTTTAGACAGTATGCTAAAATGTGCTCGATCCAGTCAGCCATGGAACAAAACTACATTTCTAGCCTTGAATTATTGTGCTCTCAGAGGAGATAGGATACTTTTACTTTGCAAGGTAATCATTTGTTGGGAAACTGTGTTCTTAGACTTATCATATTCTATAATAATGGATCATTTTATATTGAGGAATTGATGGACTATTTTTTAGTGATTCATTTGGGACTGCCTGCAAATGACAAATAAAACCAATCAAACATAATTGCAGATGGAATACTACATCTGAATTTTAGATATATGCATGGTGTTGGCATGAGCATACGAAATAGTCTAGGTTCTTTATGTTCAGGTAGCTATAACTGCCTCAATAACTATCTGCTTTTATGACAAAGACATGAAATGAGAAGCTTCATAATTAAAATGCTTAACCATCCAAATGCTTTCAGCATTTTACTCAATGCATTACATTTTCCCTGTAAATTTACTACAAAAAAAAAAAAAGATGGAATAATGGGATTAAATATTTAAATATAAGAACTGAAAAATGATTCAAAGTCTCCACTTTAAAAAAACTATGAAACCACATTAAATTAACTAGGAATCTGTCAAAAAGTTTTCCATATATCAATGATTAGAAAAGCCACCAGACACACAACATATATATGTTATATATATATATATACGTATATGTCATATACATATATATATATGTATATGACATATATACATAGTCATGTATATATGACTCCTAAAATTGGTGAAAAAATATCACATCAAAATTATCAGTTATTTCTATAACATTTTTACAAAGATTCCTTCAGTTAATATATGAACACTGTATTTTCAAAATGCTGGCTACAATGTAGGTATTTATAGACAGAATAGAAACCATCAAAACTAGTACTAATAGCTTATATAGTCACATGCAGGGTATCTTTAAAGGACTAGAAGGTACTAGACAAGTACTATCTACCTCAAGAAAGCATTTCTTATAAAATATAATTCCAAATGACAATTTAGATTATAAAATACAAATGCATCAAAGAGTGCAAATACATGAAATGAACCAATATCAATATAATTCTGTGAAAATACTAGCAAAATCTCTTTAATAGAGACAGACCCATAACATAAAACAACAGTAATAACATACATCAAATATTTTGAAAACACAGAAATTGAAAAATATTAGATGTAGCTTTATCTATCATTTATTCTGTGATTTATACATTACAATTACTGTGTTTAAATATGAAATTTTGAAACATTGATGAACTATATAAACATAACCATGGTCATTAATTGTCCATAAAATATCAAATGCATGAGTAAGTGCTTTGATCAAGCACCCAGGTAGTACGTGTCTCAGATGAATAATGGCAAGAAACACAGAGTCTGTCTCCCATTGTTGCAAAACCATTGATGCAATACACTGAACACTATAAATTCCCAATATCCCAACAAGTTTTTAGAGGAAAAAAATGATTTAAAAACATATATGTAAAATTGGGATATACCACATATTTTCACAGAAGATAATTTGAGAATAACTTGAAAATGTGTTTTTATCAGTGAATATTTCAGTCAGTAAATAAAATCCCCAATATTGTTATTTAAATACTCACAGGTAAAGGCATAAATTGATTTAACTATAGAAGAGATGTGAAAAATGAATGGGGATATTTCCTCACATAGTTTATATAAACTAACTCAAAACAAATTAAAAGATTATATATTTTTCTCTGAAAGTAATAGCAATTTCAAATATGGTTTTAATTTTCCTTATAAAAAAGAAATATAAATTAAAATAGTGAATGAATTTTTCTTACAAGCTGGTTAGTGAAATGTGGATTTAATTAGGACGAAAATCAAAACTGTAGAGAAACTATTTTAGAAATTGTAAAGAAATTTATGAGAATTATAAAAGTTAATAAATTTGATGATGGATGTGTTTTAGTATGCTAACTTAAATTGAGAAATATTGAATTCACATTTGTCTTTATGTAGTACTGTTGATGTATTATTATTTTTAGCTTCTGAGTGTAATAGCCAGCCTGCAAGATGGCTCCCAATGATGTGTACCTCATTGTATTCACACCCTGGAGTCCCTTTCCATATTACATGAGTTTTGGCCTGTGTGACAAGTAGAATATGGCAAAAGAGATGGTATGTTACGTCCTGAGATTATTTTATTATCTTGATTGAGTTTTCTCTTGGAGTAGGTGTGCTCTAGGAGAAGCCAGATGCCATATCATGAGCATGTCTGTGGAAAAGTCCACGTGGTGAAAAACTGAGCTCTTCTGAACAACAAACATCCAGCAAGGAACTGAGGCCTCTGCCTACAGCCATGTGAGTGAATGTGGAAGCAGATTTACCAGTCAAGTCTTCAGATGACGGCAGCATCAGCCTACATACAGCAAAGTGTAACTTCATAAGACCCCGAGTCAGAATTATCTAACTAAAGCTCTGTCAGATTCCTAACCCTAACAAGCAATGCGATAACATAAATGCTTGTTGCTTTGTGCAGCTGAATTTGGGAGTAATTTTTTTATACAGCGAGAGATAATACAAGGAGAAAAGTAAATTAGTCACATGAGAAAGAAAAAGGGTAAGAGAAAAAAATGAAATGCATAATTACATAAAAACTTTTTGCATGGGAATGCACATTCACATTCCAACTTTCCTAAGTAACAGTACAATTTAGAGAGAATTGTATAATTTAAAATATAATAATGATTAATAATTATGAATCTATTACCCAAGTCCTGAAACATTTGTGAATGATACCTACATACTTGTGTGATCCTCCCATATTCTGCCCACATATGTTGCCTATAACTGCACATACTTTTATATTTACACATAATTTTATCACTTTACAGAATGATAAATATCTGTGTATGTATGTATACATTCATATTAATGTATTGTTTATTTTTGTTTCCTCTGAAACTATATTAAGAAAGTATCATATTCTATGCAGTCTACTTGGATTTGTTCTTTTCACTCAGCATTATGTTTCCATGATTCATTCATGTTATCATATCAAATAGTCATTCCCCCTATGAAATAATATCCCATAGTGTGTGAAGATATCAAACTTTCCTTTATTCATTCACTTTTCCACTTGTGGGCATTGAGTCTGTTCCGAGGTTTTGTTATTACAAATGAAGCCATTATGAGCATTTTCCTATATATCTTCTGGTTCTTTGCAGCAAGATTGCATCATTCATACAAGACTATAATAGTTAGGCTAGAATATGTGGGTGCTCAACTTTACAAGATAATTCTGAAATATTTACCAGAAATTGTATCGATTAACACTCTCATTACCAAAGATTAAGAGAGCTCAGTAATGGAAAACCTTTCTAATATTTAGTATTTGGTATTTTCAGGTTTTTTGGGTAATTAAATGAGTATGAAGTGGAATCTCATTGTGGTCTTACTTTGCTCTGACTAATCATCAAGCTCATGAGACAGAGCACCTCTTTTTATGGTCATGTTTTTTTCATTTTGTTTTGTTTTGTTTGTTTTCTTTTTTGCTGGGGAATGTCTATGGTTGTTTGCTCATTTTTCCATAGATTTACATGGTAGGTTGTTTAAAAAATGGTCCTAACAGTCTCTCTTACACTAAAGGTCATTTGCCACTTCTTCCAACAAGAGTTAGAGTCTGTTTCCTCCCCTCAAATTTGTGATTTGCTTTGTTAACCTTAAAAATAATAACTGCCATGTTTGTTTGTTTATTTGTTTGTTTGTTTGTTTGTTTTCCAGCACAGGGTGGGTTTATTCAGGAATAAAAGAGAATTGCAATGTGGAACAAATAAGCTGCAGTAAAACTGTAGGCAAGTCTAGAGGGGAAAGGAGAGGTATGTTTTTTTTTTTTTAAGGAGAAGAGAGGTAAGTTGGGAAGGGTATGATAAATTGAAAGTCCATTAGAATAAACTGAGTTTGAAGTACAGTGACTTTTCATTGGCTGAATTGTTGCCAGTGGGGATAAGGAAAGTTTCCCTTTCTCTGACTGGAATAAAATAGTTTTCTAGGCAAAGTCAAATCCATCTCTTCCTTTTGGGTGTACAATTGACTACAGGTGGTATAATGTGAAAACTCCCCTTGCTGAAACCTCCTCATTTTAATGAGGTTTCCCATTACTAATTTTCACAGCTTTGGTAAGTAGAATGAGACAGAAGTGATACTGTATTACTTCTAGATCTAGCCTTAAAACACCCTTAGTAATTTCCCTTTCACTCTCATGGAGTCCTGAGCTATCTGTTAAAGAAGACTGACCATGAAGCTGAAGGGAGAAGCCACAGGAAGAGATGATCTGTAAGATGTGAGGTTGAAACGAGAAAGTCCCAAGCATTCAACCACACAAGTGCAGGTGGCATATATGTAGTCATGGCATCTGGAATTTTTTTGCTCTTGTCTTTCTGCCAAGTCAACACAGTGTAGCCCGAAGACATGTCATCCCAATGGAGCACTGTCTAAAGAGTAGAACCGTGAAAAACACATGGTTCTTGTTTTGATCCACTAAGTTCTGGAGTGTTTTGTTATGCGTCAAACGATTATTAAAACAGATTTTTTATTACATTCTTGATATTTTTAAACTAATGTTTCATAAGTTACGTGTGTTGCAAATATTTTTCAAAGTTTATATCTTGATCGTTACTTTTTCAAGTTTTTTTTAATTTTTTTTAACATTTATTTATTTTTGAGACAGAGAGAGAACATGAACAGGGGAGGATCAGAGAAAGAGGGAGACACAGAATCTGAAACAGGCTCCAGGCTCTGAGCTGTCAGCACAGAGCCCGACGCGGGGCTCGAACCCACGGACCGCGAGATCATGACCTGAGCGGAAGTGGGACGCTTAACCGACTGAGCCACCCAGGCGCCCCTTTCAAGTATTTTTGGATGGACAGAAGTTTTTCAACTAAATGTAGCCACACTTAAATTTTGTTTCTTTAATAATGAACACTTCTGCATACTGTTTAAGAAATCTTCCACTTCCCAATATCAAAAATATATTCATTTATATTTTCTTTCAAATGCTATAAAGATTTGTTATGGTATTTCAAGTTTTAAGCTATCTGGGTTTGAATTATGAAAACATTGTGATGGAGAAATTCAATTTCACTTTCTTTCCATATGGATAACAAATTTTTGCTGCTCATTTTTCCACTTCAGCCCTAAATCAAAGTGGCATATTTGTGTGGATCTATTTCTGGGTTCACTATTCTGTTATATATGTCATTTGCCTATGCTTGTTCACTTTTTACACTGTCTGAATTCTTATAACTTAAAACAAGTCTCAGGATTTCATAAAAGCCTTTCTTCTTCCACATTCTTCTTTTTCAGAAAGGTTTAAGCTATTTATAGTTCACTGTTATTCTATATAATCACTGAATCTGTAGATCAGTTGGAGTCTGTAGAGAAGAAATAACATCTTTATGATATTCATTCATTGTATCTATTGACATGGGGCATGTCTTATTGTTTGAGAGCTTTAATAATTGTTCAGTAGATTTATAATTTACTGCAAAGGTCACAGATGTGCACATCTTTTGTTACAGTAATATCTAAGAATTTAATTTGTCTTGCTATTTAAATTTCTCATTGCTGTTAATAAACATTGATTTTTTTTCAGATTTTTCTTATTTTGAGCCACCTTGCTATTACTATCCAATTATCGTCAATACTGATAATATGTCTGTATATTCTCCCCCTCCCCATGTAAGTAATCACATTCACTGCAAATGATTAATTTTCCTCTTTCTAATCCTTGTGCTTTTATGTTTCTCTTACCATTTGCTATATCACCTCCTACACTGTTGAATGTAGGTAGTGAAAATGTCCCTGACTATAAAGGAATTGCCTCTCACAATACTCATTTAGAGTTACATTAATTATGAACATTTTTCCCATTTCATTAGGTTAAATAATTTGCTCTGTATGCCAAGTATTCTAGATATTTTTGTCTATGCATTAAAAATAAAAAGAGCAGATGCCAACTTTTATTTTATTTTTACTTTTGTGAGATGATCGTAAATACTTTTTCTGTCATTTAATAATCATCTCAACCATCTATTAATTCTTTATTGTAACATTTTTTTTCATTTTTGCAGGTTTCCTTTTCGGTTTTATTTCCAAATCTGTCTTTCTCACATTTTCTCTGTTGAATGTTTAAGAAACTGCATAATCTGGTTCCCTAAGCATTTCATACTTAGATACCCTATATTCTGTGATTGACCTTTCAAACACAAGTAATCCTTGGAGTTAAAATCAGTTGTTTATTGTATCTTTTAGAACTTCTTTCATGGATGCCAGGATTCTTGAGTGCTTGGCCATCTTTGGACATGATTCTATTGCTTTATGTAATTCTGTATGGGTTCTGGGATTTTGTATTGAAGCTTCTCCCCAGGGAGTGTTTGTTCCTACTGGTGACTTTGTAAGTGATTATATCAGGTTCAGTTTCTCTACCTTATTGCTGTTCCAAAGTTTAGTAGCCCCAAACCAGTTGCTGTTTCCTGAAGCAAACCCTATCCTCCCTTGCTGTTTATGAATTCTGGAAGGCTCCCTATAGCTTTCTGCACCCTGACTACTTCAGCCTGCGTTACCAGCCTATGATATCTTCTTTCCTGGCTGCCCTGTCTGTCTTGCTCCACGCCCTGGGATGATTCCCACCCAGACACTTTTGTTTGTTTGAAGACATTCCTTATTTTTAAGAACTTTAAATGGATTTTTAAAAGCTGACAAGTGCTAATTGAAGAGAACTGAAGAGAAAGCATTGCTAGTAGAGTTGCCAGTATAGTTTGGAAAGTGCACAATTTTAACAAGTTTTTATTCATCTTATATTTTAAGCATAAAACAAGAAAATGCATCTTTCACTGATGCCATATGGCCATTGATAACTGTGAGGGGATTCAAGCCTTAGTAGTTACTCATGAATGTCAACTGGCAGAAGCTCTACCTTAATAAACGGTATATGATTTGGGGAAGGAGAGAGAAAAAGAAAAAAGTGGCTGGTCACATGACAAAATGTTCATATAGGTATGATACATACCATGTCAGCTCACAATTTTATTGGTAAAATAAAATCAAGTGGAAACGCCTTAAAGTGGGTAGAGATGTTCCATGTTTCTCAAGTGATACCACCACACACTTGGGAGTAATCCTAATGAGTAGAATAATCTTTCCTTCTATGACAAAAAAAAAGTCACCCATGCATAATATACTGACCCCTCTTTAAGGGAAATAACCCCCAAAATCCATCACAACTCATTATTCTCCATGTTCAGTCTCTTTAGAAAATCTTACATCCGGTCTAAATCCAGAGATTTATGAACTAAGAAGATAAGTAATAAACTCTCCACAAACCCAGTAAAAGGTGAGAGTTTTGGGAAAGGATAATTATAATAAACACTTTTTGGAAGAAAGAACAGGAACTATACATCAGTTCCTTTTTACAGCAATATTTAAATTTCAGAAGACAAAGACTGGGTGAAGCCTTTACTCCCATATTCCGAGAAAGGAGACTGTTTTTAGATTAGACAGATTCTAATCCCAGAGAATAGCTTCCTAATTCATTTTGTAAATCAACCTGTCAGCATGAATGGGTCTTTCCTTTAAATTCTCTTTTCAGCTCCACCTTTATGGGCTAAGCATCTTTTTCAATCTGCCCTGCATATAGAAGGTAAGAAACTCAAGGAAGGGTTTTAAGTACTGAACAGTTATATATATTTTTTAATGTTTATTTATTTTTGAGAGAGAGCGAGAGAGAGCGTGCGAGCGCATGCACGAGCGCAAGTGGGGGAGGGGCAGAGAGCAGGAAGGAGACTCGGAATGCAAAGCAGGCTCCAGGTTCTGAGCTGTCAGCACAGAGCGCAATGTGGAGCTCTGTTCCACAAACTGTGACATCATGACCTGAGCTGAAGTCAGATGCTTAACCAACTGAGCCACCAGGAGCCCCAGTTAATCCAATATGGTGTTCTTCATGTAATAGTGCAACAGTCTTAGAAACATGTTAGGTTTATTATTTATTTGACTTCAATCAGTTACATGTGCCAAAAATTGCACCCACAATTCACTGGACATGTAACTAAATAAATTGTATATACCTTGAGCATATGCGGTCTCCTGGGAAAGCCACAATTTTCTTTTCCCTTAGACACTTGTTTTACTGAAAAAAAAATTTCTGGGTATCACATTAATCCAGTCAGAGCTTTTAAACATGGGTGTGACAGCTATACCTTTTATTGCATCCAGCAGGTCACTTGCTTTGGTAAATAATGTTTTATGAAAATGACCGCGACACTCACCTATTTACATATTGTTTGTGGCTACTTTCCTGCAATGATGGCAGAGCTGAGTAGTTGCAACAGAACTCCTTTGGCCCACAAAACCTAAAGCACTTACTATCTAGTCTTTTACAAAACAAACAAACAAACAAACAAACAAACAAAAACACTGTTTCCCAACCCTGATCTAAAGCTCTAAGCTCATTACAGAGAAGTGGCTTACTACATTTTTGCCATTGCATAACATGAATAGCTCTGACAGCTTCCAATTCCATTAACTCCCAAAGTCCACTAACACTTACCTTGCCATTCTCGGATTCCCAGGGCCATGCCACATATTCAAGGTTATTTGCAAACCACTTTTGGTTCTAATTTACCTGTCATCGGGAAGAGGCCAGGTTATGCTATGGAAATGATCAATCTCAAAGTTCCTCGTGGCATAAAACAATTAAGTTTATTCTTCATGCTACACCTCATGGGTTATCATGGGAACTCTGTTCACGGTCTTTATTCAGTCATAATCTAACGTAGGCCCCATCTCGATGTATGCTTCCAGGTTAAGAGGGCCGACACAGAAGAAAAGTGAATATAGTGAGAAGCAAATTGGTCCTTCAAATGTCTGCCAAGATGTACATTGATGCTTATTCACGTTGCACTGGTTAAAGTCAACCCAAGATCATGTCTGAATGAAAATTGTTGAGAATTATGATTCTATTGTATGACTGAATGATAGCGATCCACATTAGAGAAAAGCCAGGTTTTACCACAGCTGGGTAGTAGAAGGCACTGCAATGATATTATTACCTAGCACTATCTCGGAACAGACCTGTTGATTAAGAAACAAGCATATGGAGGGGCACCTGGGTGGCGCAGTCGGTTAAGCGTCCGACTTCAGCCAGGTCACGATCTCGCGGTCCGGGAGTTCGAGCCCCGCGTCAGGCTCTGGGCTGATGGCTCAGAGCCTGGAGCCTGTTTCCGATTCTGTGTCTCCCTCTCTCTCTGCCCCTCCCCCATTCATGCTCTGTCTCTCTCTGTCCCAAAATTAAATAAACGTTGAAAAAAAAAAAAAAAAGAAAAAAGAAAGAAACAAGCATATGGAGACACACACATAATAAAAGGTGACTGTTGACTCTTTGGAGGGTCTACAAAATGCTTTGCTTTGATTAGCAGTTGTTTTATTTTTTTTATTTTTTTAATGTTTATTTATTTATATTGAGAGAGTGAGAGAGTATCTAAGCAGGGGCAGGGCAGAAAGAGAGGGAGAGAGAGAATTCCAAGCCTGCTCTTCACTGACAGTGCAGAGCCCTGCACAGGGCTCTATCCTACAACCTGTGAGATCAGGACCTGCGCCCAAACCAAGGGTCAGACGCTTCACCGACTGAGCCATCCAGGCGCTCCCAATTAGCTGTTATTTTTTTCAAAACAATTTTTTTAATGTTTATTTTTTAGAGGGAGACAGAGTGCAAGCAGGAGAGGGGCAGAAAGAGGGAGACACAGAATCCAAAGCAGGCTCCAGGCTCTGAGCTGTCAGCACCCCACGAACTGCAATATCACGACCTGAGCCGAAGTCAGACACTCAACCGACTGAGCCACCCAGGTGCCCCTAGCTGTTATTTTTAATGGGATATAGAAGAAGATAAAATAACTTAAGTAAACTATAAGCTAAAATTCCCTTAAGTTTTAAATTAGAAAAATGATGCTCATATTATATTCTGAATTTAATACGTTATTAACAAAGAATGACGAATTACAGAGACCACCTTTACTGATGACAGCTGCATGAATATAATTTCTCTCCCACTTTAGCCGTGAAAAGTAAGACACTTGAGGGGTTTGGGGAATGCTCCAATTAATCTTAACCTATATAATATTAAAAAGAATCTCTCTGAATTTGGTAAATTATTATCTTTTTGATTACACTCAATCATATTTCATTTGGGGAGGTCAAAATAGCAACCCATCATCTAAACTGAACCACCCTTAATTAATGATAATCATAGCTTAAATTTCCTCTCCCTAAGAGAAGCTCTCATGTATAAAAATGGGATGGTTTTTATATACTGAAATGGCTCACACAAATTTTGTATTTGAAAATGAAAATCACTTATATATTTGGCGAACTAAACTTTTTATATCTGTAATCTATTAATTTGTCTATTTGACTTTTTTTTCTAATTTATATTCCATATTATCTGTATTTAACACAATGAGTTTGTCATTACAAACTTAAGTGAGGCTATTAGGATTTAGGCAATAAGTACATAATAAATGCTCTATAGACAGGATTATAATTATGTGCCACATTTATAACTGTCCAAAGTCTGAAAAATCAAAAGAGGAAAAAACAAACACATTATGCAGTTTAATCATATAAACTTCACAATGTGTCTATTTCTGTTTTCTTTTTCTCTTCATTGTTGGTCATATTTTATCGGCTCTTTGCATGTTATATAGATATAAACATAGATACAGATGATATAGATACAGATTTATTTATCTATTTATTTATTTTAAGATATAATGGATATCATGAATAAAAGAACCACAGAAATTCCAGAGAAGGGGTTCTCTCTTTCCTCTGTCAGACAGGGATAGGTAAGGTCCATTCACTTCAGTCCACTCAGGCAATGTGTTGGCTGGAGCTTGTTTACATTTTTGTAAGACTTTCTCTACACCATCTATATCTGGTTTGCATGTGGCTTTCCAATATTTGATTGAGAACATGGCACATCTCCATTTCCATATCACCAAAGAATTGGAAGATCTGTCCTCTAGGGGGTCTTTTACAGATCCCATGGAAGGTAAACAGGTATATGTCTCAGAAGGTATAAGGTTAATGAGTAATATGAGTTAAAGCATTTTATATAGTATATAAATTTTAATTATGAAAGATGCTATTGAGAAATGTTAAACAACAGCATCTGTGTTCAATACTTAGGTGTTATTCAAAATTTAACGTCTATTTTGTTCTATTTTGCATCAGAACCTCCTGTTACATATATGTGAGATGATTTTTAGATATTTATAACAGCACCTTTGCATTTTAAATCAAGGTGTATCTGAATAGCATGTAGGGGAAAGAGTGTAACAAAAAGAGCCAGCTGTCGGCCTTTCAATTAAGAAAACAATGAGCTTCAATATACTGACAAAGAACCAACAATCCAATCACAACAAAGCGGCAAACAAAAGCAAAAACTGTAACAGATGCTGTTTTCAATATTATCAGACACTCTATATAGAAGAAACTCCCTTGAAAATTTAGCAGTGAGAACATGCCAATTTTTGATTAATTCAGATTTTCCTCAGCTCTCAGGAGCTCAACCAGAAAACCTACTTGCCCCTGTGGTGCTTGAAGTAGAAGTGACGATCAAGTAATTCAAAAGAAATAACTCTTTGAGTCCAGATGGCTATAGAGCAAACTATAAAACTTCCAAGGAAAGTTTAAGTGCGCTCATTAAAAGACCTTTCTTTACATATGATGAAACAACATTTTATTACCTACCCAGCAAACGGTAACTT